>NC_090442.1:299360613-299985613 GCF_031143425.1 Pleurodeles waltl
CTTATTTGTGCAACTGGACACTTCCCAGGTCTCTGTAGACAGAACACACAATGTGAGAGTGCTCTTCAATAGGAAGTTATCACTTATCCCTAGATAAATCGAGTCTCTAAGACATGGGTACTCACAAACTTTTTCTCGGGGGCCAAAATTGCAGTATGGTTTGCGGCCGAGGGCCGCACTGAAGTGACAGCGGGGGCGGGGCTTAGAGGGGGCGGGGCTTAGAGGGGGAACAACCACCCCACCCCCTTTTTCAAAACAATGCCCCTACCCCAGTAACACACACAGCGCGCACACATACAGCGCCATCTGCTCTCACCCCTACCCCAGTAACATACACAGCGCGCACACACACAGCGCCATCTGCTCTCACCCCTACCCCAGTAACACACACTGCGCTATCTGCACACAGCGCCATCTGCTCCCACCCCTACCCCAGTAACACACACAGCGCCATCTGCACACAGCACCATCTGCTCTCACCCCTACCCCAGTAACACACACTGCGCCATCTGCACACAGCGCCATTTGCTCCCACCCCTACCCCAGTAACACACACAGCGCCATCTGCACACAGCCCCATCTGCTCTCACCCCTACCCCAGTAACACACACTGCGCCATCTGCTCTCACCCCTACCCCAGTAACACACACTGCGCCATCTGCACACAGCGCCATCTGCTCCCACCCCTACCCCAGTAACACACAGCGCCATCTGCACACAGCGCCATCTGCTCTCACCCCTACCCCAGTAACACACACTGCGCCATCTGCACACAGCGCCATCTGCTCCCACCCCTACCCCAGTAACACACACAGCGCCATCTGCTCTCACCCCTACCCCAGTAACACACACTGTGCCATCTGCACACAGTGCCATCTGCTTTCACCCCACCCCAGTAACACACACACACAGCGCACACACACAGCGCCATCTGCTCTCACCCCTACCCCAGTAACACACACAGCGCGCACACACACAGCGCCATCTGCTCTCACCCCTACCCCAGTAACACACACAGCGCGCACACACACAGCGCCATCTGCTCTCACCCCTACCCCAGTAACACACACTACATTAAAAACAAATAAATAAATAACCAAAGAGCCTTACCTGACTCAAAGCACTGTAAAGATGCCACAAATGTGGAACAGCAGGCAGGCAGGCGGGCAGCAGACGTGGAGCCGGTGACAGGAAGCAGACGACCAAAGCCCCATAAAAGTTAGCTGCAAGCGCTGACTTTTATGGGGCTTTGGCTTCCAGGATCGTCAGGGCAACGCCATAAACAATGGCCGCCGTATGTAAACATAGAGGAGGGCCGCGGGAGCATGCTCCCGCGGCCCTCTTCTATGTTTACATACTGCTGCCATTATGATGTGGCGTTTGGTGTGCGTCTCGCGGGCCGCCAAGCTAGGTCCGTGGGGCCGCTGGCGGCCCGCGGGCCGTACTTTGAGTACCGTTGCTCTAAGACAGCAATCTTATCTTCTAAGAAAAGCCTCTTGATGCCCCTTTCCTTGAAGACAGTTGTCCCTAATCCTTGCTGTGTTTATGTCCTGCTTAGACTACTGTAATTTCCTGTACACCAGCCTACACTGCAAAGGGTTCTTCTTTAAACGTCATGAGCACATGACTCTTGAAATGTCATCGCTCCATTGGCCACCCGTTACACAAATGGAGACCTCAAAAACAATTTGACTTGTACAGAAGTAACTCTACAGTTATTTATCAAATTACCTTTCAAATCTTGTTACCTCATACCAAGCACCCAGAAGCCTACAGTCTGCCAATTTACATCTTTTGTTGACTCTGCCATACAGATATGGTGTTCGTACCTTTGAGTCCTTGGTCTTCGCACTCTCAAATTCTTTATCTCTGCATTTGAGACCAGAAAGGGACTATCTGGTGTTCAGAATATCTTTACAGTCAAAACTCTTCACCAAGACATTTTGCCAATAACTTTGTGACCATGTCAGACCTCTGTGGTGGATAAGTTGACATAGTTTGCTATTTCATTTTTTTTCTACAAATGACCAGTGATGTCACTACAGTCCTGCTAAAAGAAAATTACTGACGGATTCTGATACAGTAATTGCAGTTTGCAATGTATATTAAAATATATAAAATATAAAAAAATATATATGTATAAAAACCATATACACAAATGTTATAAGTCGATTTATTTGGATTAAATGTTTTAATCACCATGGCCTGGATAGTACCAAATGAAGAGATGCCAATTTTCTTTGCAAGACAGGGCAGGTGATCGTGTATAGGATTGCTATTGCCTGACTACGCTATCTGCCTTCTGTACCACTTAACACACAATTGCTCCCCAACGTATCCAACCTTCGGGCTTGGAAGGACATGCTGCATCTAGGGGAGTTATCTCTGAATAAAATGTCCCTAATGAACACGATTTATTACATTGAAAGGAAACATTATTTGGCAGCCACGGTAGGTTAAAGGATTAATACGGCACTGATAGCAGGATGGATAGCTTGGCCTTTGAAAGTAGGTAGACGACTCCGCATATGAATATCTAATTTCATTTCGTATTTTTCTTGCCCCGCTTGTAAAATGAAGGGGAAGGCCCACTTCGCTGCTGCAGGATTTAGTAGAGCGAGGCAAGCTTCCAAAAAGCGCTGCCTTTTTCTCGCTGACCGAGTACTTTGCCCGCGCCCGGGCATCTTAGCGTGACAAGCACATCTACCGACGCGCGTACTGAGTCAAGGCTTCTGCTGAGCATTAAAAAGACAAGAACACTGAATGCACCAGAATGACAGGCCGAAGCTACTTAAATGGAATAGAAAACACAGATCAAAGTTATGTTTTGTTTTGGAGGCTGCTCAGTCTGGATGGAAAAAACAGGTGGGCCTTCCTAAGGCCAAGGCGAGGCGGTGCACAGCAACAACGTTTGTATGAGAAAACATCAAGAGAAGAAGAAAGTGAAAACACCGGCCAAGAGAACGTCTTGCACAACCATTCTTCAAAAAAAGTCAAAATGAGTGTGGTTTTGAGATACACAACCACAGGTAAAACCCAGAACAATATGCAAAGAAATGAAAGGAAAGGCCCACATAACGAATATGTACTCAATATCTCCATATAATGCAAAAAAATCAGGAAGGATGCGATACAAACATAAATAGGTTACATATCAAAGTCTATAACCTCAATATATGTCATAAAAAGTGATTTATTATTCCATATAGTTTATCAAGCAAACAAAACAAATTACTCGTGACAGTACATACATCCTATATCTGTAACACGATGTAAATACAGCAAAAAAAAAGAGATTCCATATCATCAACCGACAGGGGCGGCTGGTGGAATTTAAAACTGGTGGGCACTAATGAGAGAGTGAAATGAGCGAGCCCGACGTAAATAAAGGGTTTGGGGGGGGCTCTCCCCTGAGAAATGTTTTAAAAAATTGGTGTATTTTGGTGCAATATGCAGCACTACTTCTGTGATGAATGGACTAAAAATACAGTTCTTATAGGCATTCATAAAGGAAAACTCATAAAATATTAATAGAATTTCTGGGTTGCCGAGCAAGTCTGCCTTCCGGAGAGGGCTAGGGTACTAGGCAAGACTGCTTTGGCTCTACCCTTTCCAATATAAAACACATAACATAGGTTTATATACGTCCACATAGAAACACACTTGCAATTTTGTTCCTATCAGTAATGCAGGCTGGCCACTTCCTTTTCTGCATCAGATACAGCAGCACCGAGGTGTAGCCATTTCCCTCCAGTCAGCTCCGGGAGTACCGATCGGCATGGGTGCCTTCTGGTTGCCTTGCAACCACAACAAGTTGAGCACACCATCTCCAGGCTCCCCGGGGCCAAGGATTCACATGACTACCTATACTGCGGCTGAGTCCCAGCCCTGCCTACCTCTGCATGTTGTGCTTCTTACAAACTCGGTCCCCGTGTGTGAGGCCCGTCGACACCACAGTAGGGGGCCGTAACCTGCCTATGCTTCTGAGGCCATACTGGAGACCAATTTGTCTTCCTACCAGGTGGACCCTATGTGCGAGGCCTCTGACAGCCGGACCAGTGACTTCAAGCCCCAGGTACAGTCCAGAGGGCCCACATGGCCCAAGTTCAACGCTTACTGCAACAAATACACTTGAGGGGGGAAGTACTCTGTCGCATTCCAGTCTCCTCCTTTCTGTGGTAGAGGCGGCCGGTGGACTCATTTGAGGATTACTGTAACTCCCTTGGAGGGAGCCCCTGCATCTTTATTGAGCACTGTGATTCCCCATGAGAATGAGCTATTAACTTTACAATTGGAATAACTCTTGATATACTGATTGGGTTTTGTCATTTTTGGCTGGTTTTAATTAGATAAAGATTGTCTATTTTTCTACAACTGGTATGGAGTCTTTTTGTGGTGTCTTTCACTGTGTTACTGTACTAAGTGTTGCACAAATACTTTACACATTGCCTCTTTGATAAGTCTGCCTGCTCTGCACCAATCTACCAGAGGTTGAGCACAAGTTATCTTATGTGTGTATTTGACTTACAGTGACTAGAGTGGTGGCTGCCTGGCTTAGATGTATACCCTAGCCAACCAGAAGCTCCATTTCTAACAGGGACACATTCAGCAGTGCCTGCATGTTGTCTGCTTTTATTCTGAGCCGCAACGTGCAGGTAGGAGGGGGCTTTCAGCTGGGCCCATTTCAAAGGAGGAAGGTAAGGGGCCATCAGGCCTCTTTTTGTTTCAGTATTCTGGCTGAGAGCTATCTGGAGCCTCACACCTAAATGCAAATGTAATGAAGGGGAAAGAAATGCTCACACACAGTACTTAAGAGAAGCATGCTTTTGACTTTGTTCAGTCCTTGTATATAAGAGATATGCGTGCACTATAATAATGTCAGATGTGCTGGTTTGATACGGTATTTACACAAATTACAATTTAAATACAACATTTTTGTTTTTTATTTCTTTTATAGTGCTACTCGTCCATATGTAGGGTGTTGGAGCGCTTTAGATCACATGTACATATTAAATATTTCAATAAATCATGAGTGTGTACATCAATGTACAGTATGTCTTACGGAAGTCATGGAGGGTTACAAGGTGTAAGAGTCACATGTTGCTTCTAGCTCACCGAGCTACATTAGAATGATTACAAAATAGGAACTGTAAATAACAATGTTTCTCTGTGTTAAAAGCAGTATCCCATTTATCTAGCTACATAAAATTAAAATCTGTCATCTGCATATTACATGATCTTCTTTGCAGGAGACATATTAACCCTCTATGTTACACTTTGATTCAAAACTGGGACTAGATAAAACAGAGCGCTCTAAAGCAAATGTGCTAATCCCCAAGCAAATGCGCTATTCACTGAGATATTCTGGGCACACAAAGATCTCTACAATATGTATCTTAACCCCATAAGATATCAATGCAGACTTTGCAAACAATTTAGCAGAATAGATTTAATGCCACGTTTCTCCTTGTTGCAATTTATTTATGGCAGAGCTCAAATGTACTCATGATAGACTTGCTAAACTTATGTGTGGCAATGCAATATGTAATATGCATAAATACTTAAAAAGTAAATTATTTAGAGCCTCATTATGAAGCTCACGGTGGCGGTGAGGACCTCCACTGCTGTGGTGGTTCGACCCCGACATTACGACCCTGGGGGTCAGACCACCAGGGTACTGCAGTCTCCGCTGGGTTCGATGATCGCGACAGGCAGATGGTGGCAGAGGTCGGAATTAGACAGAGCTGAACTCCATGCAGCACCACCCTGCTGATTACAACCTGGTTCTCCACCAGCCTTTTAATGGCAATATCACAGCTGAAGGGGTGCGCATGGGCGCCCCTGTACAGCCCATGCACTTGGCATGGGCAGTGCAGGGGTCCCCGCGCCTAGCACCCTCGCAATCCTCAATGGCTGCTGGGCAGACAGTGAAGATTGCGAGGGTGCTCGTGCCCCCTGCGTCAGCGGGCTTGCCAGCGGCTGTATTACGAGCCGACGACAATGCTGGCGCCACTTTCCCGCTGGGCTGACGTCCGCCCATCAGCCCCGCGGGAAAGTCGTTATGGGTCTGGTGGGGAGGTAGCCAGTATGGCGGCAACCTCCCCGTCGGAACTTCCCTCTCCGAGCTCCTAGTCAGGCCCTTAATATTTTACACCTGCCTTATCAGGCATCTTCTGTCCCAGTCAGTTCTGCAGGCTGAGTCCAGGCCACTGTCGGTGTGCTGCCTGTTGCAGTGGTGTCGTCCCAATCCATGCAGCATGTGACTCGACCTCATAGGGTCATGAGTTGAGCTCATGACTCTGTGATGTCAGGTCAAATGCAATTGAAAGCATTTTTTTAAATAAAATGCAGCAGTACTACAGTAATCACAACACAATACAAAGTGCAGTGATTACTGTAATAACGTTGCAGGCAGTATTAAAAAAAAACCTTACCTTTCCCAACTCATCACAGAGATGGGTGGGGTGGGTCAGTTATGCTTGATGGCCCCATCCCATTCAGTGACGACCTGTGAAAGGGTGGGGTTGTCATGCAGCAGGTTACAGCCTCGGGAGGTACAGGGCTTAAACTCTACCCGCCCGAGGCTGCTTGGAAAAATTACGCTGCCTGGCATCATTTGTGGGTGGTTTAAAATGCCAACAGTGACTACAGGGCTGGTACCTTGTCAGCCATGTTTATTAAACTTTGTATGTGACACATGCGCAGTAGCGCATGTGTCTCAAAAGAACCCTGCCTGACTGCCTGGCTTACCTGTCTGACATGACACCCGTATCCCCTGACATCGGAGCGTTATCTCAGACAGGAGGAGGCAGGCAGCAGCAGGAGTTGTAGGACGGCTTCCACATTTCCTTTAAAATGCTAAGTAACATTGCTACTGATGTTACTTAGCATTTTAAAATAAATGCGGTCTGCGGATGCCGGCACTAGGGTGGGCGGGGTGCAGCCCCCACACCCATTCATGGAAACCACCACTGTCAACTGATTTATAGCATCTGTGTTGGTTGTTACACGTGACAGCCTATTGCTTTTGTGGCCAAAATCACTGCCACGTGAAATGGCCAAAGTGTAAAGAAAAAGAAAAGTTGGGAAGATGGCACATGCATGCAACAGGTTTTGGTTATGGATTGGTGCAAGAACTAGAACAAGCTCAAATAATTTTTGCTCCTGTTTCTGAACTCACGCTGGTTGTGAGTTGAGCACTAATCGCACTCTTGATACCCCTAGCTAGAAACTGATAATATTGGTGTCTACAACGGGGCACAAAAATCATTTGCTCCTCTTGTGCCCTATTTTATTTGAAAATGCCAAGATTTTAGGCTGGATGAGGCATCTTAGAATCAACCTAGCATGAACATTAATTACACAATTGATCTTATGCCCACTTGTGCACACAACTCTCAACGTTGCCCTGGATATGAAAGTATAAAGATACGCCCAACTCACAGACGCACCAAAACACCAAAAAAATCCGAATAGCATGCAACTACATAGAGAGCAAATATTAAAGGAGGATTGCAGGAAAATAGTAATGGAAGCAACAGCTGTGCAACTATAGGAGACCTAGATACATGCCACAAAGGGTGTGATCCCCATACTTTGTTTGTAACAACTTTTGAAAAAGAGAGCATATGACAATAGCAAGTTAAGGAAACAAAACGGAGCCATGAAGCCATGGATGATCCTGAAAGTTGGATAGTTGTGTCGACACATAGAATTTTCCTGAGAAATAAAATGCCTCACATTGCTGAAAACTTTGAGTGGGAGCCTATGAATTTTATTATGATTGGGTAGGTGTAGGAAATTGGGTTAACGGTTGATAGGGTGAAACCATACTCAAGCTGGGACCACAGTTCCTGTCATGGTGAACTCACAAGTTAACCCCAAATTAACCTGTGCTTAACCCTCTGGTAGCTTGGCACAAAGGCAGCCAGGGTTAACTTAAAGGCAATGTGTAAAGTATTTATGCAGCACTTCAAAGAACAATAAAGTGAAAACACAACACACAAAAATTCCCACATCAGTGTAGAAAAATAGAGTAAAGTTTAATAAATTATTTGAGACCAAAACAACAAAATCCAATCAGTAGAAACAGAGATGTGCAATATTTAAGATTTAAGTGAAAATGGTGCCTAAAAGCAAAAAATGTCATCTGTGGTTATCTAGTCATGGTTCTGAGTTCAGCCTGACAGTGATGGAGCACAAGCTAGATACAGGGACGAAGTTAGGTCCGTTGAGCAAAGTACCCTACTCTGGGTTGCAGAACGTTGCAAGATCCTTTGTGGAAGATGCATCTCTTAGCAGCTGTTCTGATAGGCTGCTATCTGAGGTCCTGTGCTGAGGATGTATCGTGCAGTGGCAGTTCCAAAGAGTTAAGGGGCTGCAATGCAATATCCTGCGTTGAGGAGGTGTCACGCAGTGGTGGTTCCAAAGAGCTGTAAGGTCCTGGGTCGGGATGCGCCACACAGCAGCAGTTCTGATGCAGGGCTGTGAGGTGATGCTTCATGCTGCATCAGTTCTGCCTCAACCACAGCTGTGCTGACAGAGCATAATTAAGCCCACTTCCAAAGGTCCAGAACAGGGTTGGCACCATATGGGAGGCAAGACTCACATGAGGCAGAGTCCAGGTTCTTGAGTTCAAGGTGATTTGATTATTGTCTTTCCCTGAGGCTCTGATCAGGGGGGCAGCCATCTAGCCCTGGGCGTCACTCTGTTGTCCTAGGTTCAAGATGCAGGTCAAGTCATTCATTCGGGCAACAGGGCAGAAGAGTAGCAATCCTTCCTGCAGAGCAGCACAGAGTCTTCCACAGGCCCAAAGGTGTTCTGAAGAGTTGTGTTTGAGGGTCCAATATTGGTACTATGTGCCAGTTTTGAAGTAGGAGACGTTTCTGCAGGTTTCCACCCCCAGAGGTTTTTGGAGTTTCCTGCCTCCCTGCTCCGGCTCCAGCTTGTCTGAGGGCACAAAAGACTAGTATCAAACCCTTTTTCAGGATGCTGGGGCAGAGCATTTGTGACATGCATGTGTGGTAGGTGACAGCTCCTCCCTCAAGTCAAATCAGAGATGGCTCATCCTGGCAAAACCTATTCCCCTTTTTTCTCTCTGTCTGGGAACAACACACAAAAAACAACCGCCAGCTGCACCTACTCATGTGACCCAGTGTACAGGCTGCAGGCACCAACTGGTTGGGACAAGAAAATCTCAACTTTCTAAAAGTGGCATTTTCAGTTTGTGACTTCAAATCTGATTTTACCATTAAATGGGGTTTTAAATTACACTTCTTTAGATACTGTTAGAAATGGGGTCTCTAGTTGGCAGTGGTTTGCACCCTGTCCAAGTAGGGACCCTCACTGTAGTCAGAGTAAAGGAGTCACATAGCTAAGATAACCCCTACTTATCCCCTTGGTAGCTTGGTATGAGCAGTCCGGCTTATCTAAGAGGCAATGTATAAAGTATTTGTACATACACATACAGTAACAAAGTGAAAACAACACAAAAAGACTCCACATCAGGTTAGAAAAATAGCTAATATTTATCCAAGTAAAACAAGACCAAAATGACAAAAATCTAACATACACAAGTCAAAATATCTCCTTTCAAAAGTTTAAGCAAGTCTTAATCCGTAGGAATCAATGGATGTATCTCTTTAGCATAAAATACCTGGGATGCTGCAAAACCAAAAACGATTGGCCACAGAGGAGGTGAGGCACCAGAAAAGCAAAGCGGTGGGTCGGTTCTTTACTACGCAAGGGAGCTGATGCATCGATTCTTTCCTCACAGACAAGACAATGCGTTGGTTCCTTATTGGCAGGGGAGGTGATGCGTTGATACTTTCTTCACAGGAAAGGTGATGTATCGATTTCCAGACACACAGCCTCAGCTCATTACTGCGGTGATGGGTCGATGAACAATTGGATGATGCGTGTAAAACCCGGGTGCACTTTGTTGATGGGACCGCAATGAAACAGGCGCTGTGTCGATTTTGCAGCCACAAGATAGGCACTGCATCGATTTTCAGCCAAAAGACAGGCCCTGCGTCTTTTCTTCCGGTGTGGCGTATTGATGTGTAGAGGTTCTCCTTCAGCTCACCAGCTTGCCATTCCAAGGGCCTGGGACTGGAATTGGCACCACTTCGCAACTCAGTACTCTCAGAAGGAGAGCCCAGGCGCTGACAGTGGAAGTCTTTGATGTCCCTGAGACTTATTAACAGTAGGCAAGCTCAGTCCAAGCCCTTGGAGAACCGTTGGAAGCAGGACGTAGAAAGCGAAGTCCAGTCCTTTCACTCCCAGGACAGAAGCAGCAAGAAGTAGGCCAGCACAACAAAGCAACAGACAGAGCGGCAGTCCCTCCTACAGCAACCAGCTCTTCTTCCTGGCAGAATTTCCTTAGTCCAGAAGGATTCTAACTATGTGGTGTCAGAGGCCCAGTACTTGTACCCATTTCTGTCTTTGAAGTAGGTACACTTCAAAGAGGAGTCTTTGTAGTGCACAAGACCCTGCCTTCCCCTGCCCTGGTCCTAGACACACTCCAGGGGATTGGAAACTGCTTTGTGTGAGGAGAGGCACAGCCCTATTCAGGTGCAAGTGTCAACTCCTCCCACCACTCTAGCTCAGGATGACCCATCAGCCTGGTGATGGGCTACTAGGATATACAGGGCACAGCTCAGCTCCCTATGTGTGACTGTCTAGAGTAAATGGACAAACAACCCAACTGTCATCCTGACCCAGACATGTATTCAGCAGACAGGCAGAGACACAGAATAGTTAAGCAAGAAAATGCTCACTTTCCAAAAGTGGCATTTTCAAACTTACAATTCAAAAACCAACTTCGCCAAAAGATGTATTTTTAAATTGTGAGTTCAGAGACCCTAAACTCCAATTCTTCATCTGCTCCCAATTGGAAATTACACTTAAAAGATATTTCAAGGGAATTCCCATGTTACCCCATGGGAGCAATAGGCCTTGCATTATTGAAAAACGAAATTAGCAGTATTTCACTATCAGGACATGTAAAAAACACCATTGCATGTGCTACCTTTTAACTATACTCTGCCATGGGGATACATTGGGCCTACCTTAGGGGTAACTTGCTGGTAATAAAAGGGAAGGTTTGGGCCTGGCAAGAAAGTGCACTTGCCAGGTCGAAATGGCAGTTTCAAACTGCATATACAGGCATTGCAATGGGAGGCCTGAGACATGTTTGCAGGCTGCTTATCAGGGTGGCACAATCAGTGCTGCAGGCCCACTAGTAGCACTTGATTTATAGGCCCTGGACACACACCATGCACTGTACTAGGGACTTACTAGTAAGTCAGATAAGGCAATCATGCAGAAACAAGCACCAATGCATTTTAGAAAGAGAGCATATGCACTTTAGCACTGGTTAGCAGTGGTAAAGTGCCCAGAGTCCTAAAGCCAACAAAACAGATCTGAAAAAATTGGGAGGAAGAAGGCAAAAAAGTTTGGAGTTAACCCTGCAAAAAAGGGCCAGGTCCAACCAATACAAAACTCGAAATTTCTACCTGCTCCCACTTGAAAGTTATCACTTCTTAATTGTAATAAGGTGACCCAGTGTTGTCCTATGGGACAGGTAGGCCTTGCAGTAGCGAAAAATGAATTTAAGAGTTTTTCACTACTAGGAAATGTAAAGCGTAAAAGTACATATCCAACTTCTCAAGTACAAGCAGCCTTCCCTCTGGGCTGTGCAGGGCCGCCTACGCTAGGGGTGACTTAATGTACTGAAAAGAAGATATGGATCTGGAAAAATGTTTATTTTGCCTCGCGAAATGCCAGTTCAAAACTATACACACAGGCTGCAATGGCGTGCCTGGTACATGTTTGAAAGGCTACTTATGCTGATGGCACAATTAGTGCTGCAGGCCCACTAGTAGCATTTAATTTACAGCCCCTGGGTAGATGTAGTGGCACTTTACTAGGGACTTACAAGTACATTAAATGTGCCATTTGGGTGCAAGCCAATATTATCATGTTTTTAAGGAATGAACACACAAACTTTATCCCTGGTTTGCAGTGGTAAAGTGCATGGAGGCCAGCATAAAGGACATCAGCAAAAATAGGTGAGTAAGGCAAAAAGTTTGAGGGAGACCACCCTAGGGCAGGTCTAACAGTAAGTCTCATCACCAATAATTGACTGGTTTATCTTTTAAAATGCCCTTCTTGAATCCAACTAGAAAGGAAGATATTCCTGCCTGTTGCTGCACTGAATAGTGTGAAGAATATTCCGTATAGCTATGTCTAAGACTTTTGCTTTGGCATTTTTGTTCAGAGGTAGTTCTGCCATAGTCTTGCTATCCGACAGGACTAAATGTGTCCATTTCTTATCAGAAAACAACTGTTGTGTCTGTGGAGCCAGCCTCCCATGCCCGAAGAGTTCAGATAATCCGACACAGAGGAAGCTTCTCCCTATCCAAAAGAATTCCAGTGGGTCCAGTAAAACTGGGCATTTCTCCTTCTTGTACCATTGGAAATCCTTTCCTTTAATTGGACTGAGGAATATAGAAGATCGTGAGAACAGATGAAGCTGTTGTCTGGCGGGGATTATTCCAGTGCACCTCGTTGAAAAGGACATTTTTCTGTAGGTATAATCCTGGAGTTGTGGGGCATCCTCTACAATTAGAAATCCTGGACTGCCGCAGCAATAACAGGAGGACAGCCACATAAATGGTTCCCAAAGGATACTATCAAAGACTTTCTTCACTTTTGCTTTTCTTTATAAGGTTTCATCCTTTTATTTGATGTTCATGATATTTGTGACACCCATCTTATATTGTTTTCTTTTTGTAGCTGACAAAACTCAGACCTTTCAAGCTATTTATTCCTTAACTCTATTAATGTTTTAAACTGAATGCTGCACAAACACCACATTCATTTTCTTTTCATACATCCTTGCTTTTGTGTCAAGCTCTGTCCTTTTGTGCATCAATATCTTGAACCTTGTGAGAGGCAAATCAGAGATCACATCAAAACTGTGGCTTCTCTCTCTCCGATGTTTAATATTTCATGTCCTTAAAATGTATTAAAATATACTCAAATTCATTAGTGCGACTCATAGGAAGATGATGCAAACAAGCATACGAACACAAACGGAATCTGGTAGGGAACATTCAACATACAGATTTTGAGAGAAAAAAGAACGTGTCAAAAGTCAATGTGCTCTAAATGTTATTTGATTCCCTCCTGCACCATTCACTCTTCGCTGAGTGCACATGAGGTTCAGTGCCAAGGAACGAGAATTATCACTGTGTGCACCCCATTAGAGCAGCCATTTGTGCCGATGAAGATGTTCGGGGCTGAGTTAAAATGCAGCTAAAGTAATCACACAGCTGGAAGAGCAGCTGCCATGAGAACGAAGTAAACAGCATTTGTTTGTTTGTTTTCTCACGGGTTTGCATATTGTGAACTTTTAAATGGTCGTGGGAAGCATCCTCCTTTTATGATCTTTTTCCAAAACAAATCACCAGTAGAAAAACCAAATACTGCAGAAAAGCAAAGCATGAAAGGATGTTGCCTATTTCTGACAACCTAGTTAATGCACGATAATAGTCTAAAAATTAAAAGTGATGGGAATTACATTCGCGCTAGTAAAAAGTGCCCTTCCCACCTCTTCCATTGAAATCTTTTGCCATGTATAAGCCTCCGTGATTCACAGGTGCAGAATAACATGCTTACAGCACTGTATGCAAGTAATGCATCCATGCTTGTGAGACAAACTGGTTAAAAATCTTTAATATTCTAATTTGCAATATAAAAGTAGCCTATGACAGAAGACTCTAACCCTCTACCAGAATCAAGCAGATCAATGGGTGCGGTCGCCCAGGGCTCCCCCAGAGCATTTAGGGCCAGATGTGCATAGATGCAATTTAGCACTTCCTAAATAGCGACTCCATAGAAATCGCTATTTAGGAAATGCAAAATGAAAAGTACAAAGTAGGAATCGCTAATAGGCAATCGCAATTAAGAAATCCCATGCCATTTGTGACAATGGGCCGGTTTTGCATTTCCAAAATAGTGATTTCCTATTAGAAATTTGCTGTTTTGTAAATGCAAAACTAAGGAAGGCCCCCATAACGCACCCCAAAAAATAGAGGTGCACATGTAGAGCACACATATGCCCCAGGGGCATGTGTGTGCTTTATTGCACTTTAAAAAAAGCATCTTTGGGTGTTTTTTAAAATTGCACATGGTTACCATTAACTTAAAGTCGAAAGTAATTGCATTTCCTAAATGCACCATTCGCGTTTAGGAAAGGCTTTGTACATCTGAACAAAAAATTGCAAATAGGTAATCCCTATTTGCGATTTCCTATGTAGAGGATGGCAAATTGCAATTTTTGCCGGGTAGAAATCACAATTTGCAATTCCCTAAAGGGCTTTGTACATCCGAAAAGCTCATTTCGCATTTCTTAACCACCCACAATAGTGATTCAGACCATTAAGAAATGCTAAATGACTTTGTACATCTGGCCCCATGTGTTTCGGGATGATCTGAGCTCCTGAGTTAAAAAAAAAATTTTGGGTTTTTGGTTTTGCACTGAAGTATGTTTTAAGACTGCTAGGCTGTTGGTGTTTTTTTATTATTTGATTTTGAGTTAATGCTAGGGAAGTGCAACCTCAGAACGGCCTCCTTTCATTTCGGAAGTGTCATGTCATTAATGAGTATATTATTTATGTTCTTCTTGGTTCGGTCTGACTGTATTAGTTACAATTCAGTGTTGTCACTGGAAAAGGGGTTATGTGCTGCTAGTTGGTTTACTGGTTGGTGGAGGTAATCGATCACAGCAGGTCAACAGCCCACGATGCGATCCTAAAGTAGATCCATGTTAGATGTAGCTATCCAGACAAAAAAATCACACCACACAATGCTGTATACACTTACATGTCACTGTGATCCATTTAATAGCCATTGAAAGCAATGGAGATAAAGAGTAGCTAATACCAGATAGAGGGCCACAGGTACGTAGCTTTTTGTTGTTCGCAAATGGGCTGATTCGCAGAGTCAGCCCGTTTATGACCAACAAAAAGTATTTCCCTTTGTACAAATTCCTAGTTTGTGAGTCGGTTAGCAGTTACCGACTCGCAAAACAGGGTTTGCAACTCGCTATTAGGAAGGGGCGTTCCAATGGTGTTTCTTCCTAATTGTGACTCACAAGGGGATGTATGATTGTTTTGTGACCATGAATGCGGTCGTGAAACAATCGCAGTTAACACCAATTTCAAATTGGTGCTAAAACATTCGCAAACGGGAAGAGGACCCCACGGGAACCCTTCCCCTTTGCGAATGGTAGCTTTCTTTTCGAAATGCATCTCATTTTCCTTTAAGGAAAATGGGCAGCATTTCAAAAAGAAACTGCTTTATTGAAAAGCAGCAATAGTGGTCTGCTGAGCCCAGCAGGCCACCATCTCTGTGAGCGTGGCCATTCCCAATAGGGTCGCACATTGGGACTCACCTCATGAATATTGATGAGTTAGGTTTTTTGCGACTCCATTGGGAATCACAAACAGTGTACTTAACACTGTTGTACATTTTGTTTTGCGACTTCCAAACGGATCGCAAATTGTGAGTCACAAAACAAAAGGTCGTACATCTGGCCCTAAGGTCATTATATCAGTATTTGTTAATGTCATTACACTAACTAAATGACTGATATGTTAAAAGACTAGAACTACTCTGCATGCCATTCTGTTTGATTTTCACCCCCACAGAAAACCCAACAGGCATACAACATGTACAATGACACTTATCAACCTTGATCCCAGTCAATGAGCCTTTTGGACGGACATATGGCCTCGCTCCAAAAGGACACATTCAACATGAACTGTGACACTTTTATATGCGCAACATAATGCCAGTTGAGTATATGTCACCTCAGTGGGACATCCATATGAAGTACACATTGGACACAACTATCTGGCACCACCATGCACACAATGAAAGCCCGAACACCTCGAAAGGATCAGTGGATGTTTGACTGCAGGACGAATGTCGACATACTCAAGGCAAGGGTGTTTGCCCTGTGATGATTTTGCCATTTCTTTATCTATTGTTTCTCCCTTCTACACGTATTTTTAGCGTTTTGACGTTCTCCTGTGTGGCTGTGGAAGAGAGGAAGCCGTTTGAGTTTTTTTAGGCTGGCCATAACCCAGATGTAGATGTGGGGTTCTAGGGAAAATCCCTTTTGATGTTGCATGTGCTTCTTAACTTCCTTTGTTTTTACAAGTGGTTCCCTCCAATGCCCCGCATACCTTTGCTACTGCTTACCACCCTGCTTTGGCATTTGTCTATCTGCCTCTGCTGCATTGTTTCTTTACCTCGTGAAGTGCAGCTGGCGGAATGCTCATCTGCAAGAAGGACATGGAACAAATGCCAGATACACCTCAAAAGCACATCCATTTCAATTCATACTCATACATCAGCAGCACATTCTAGATACACACCCAGACACCATCATAAGCACAACATGACCTCAAGCCATATACTTGGGTCAGCATTGCAGCTTCTGTGACTTATTCTCATCTTGTTAGGCTTACACTTGCATTACACCAACAGTACACATTAGGCATTGCCCCTGGCACAATCACATGCATAACACAGCTCTAAGTTATATAGCTTGATAAGTGTTTGCCTCTGCAAAAAAAAATCTATGCCGTCACACAAACATGAACATAGAATTGCAGCAGAGCCAAATTATGGGTAAAGGTGCCTTGAAACGTAGCATGCACCTGAAAATGACAATGAAAAAAATAAACTATTGGTAATGTTCTTCAGCACATAATGCTCCACAGAGATCCATAAAAGCAACGAGCTAACAATGGTCCAATATTATCTATCACTAAACAAACACAAGTCAATTGAAAGCTTTTAGCCTACTATCAGATATGATTCACCTCCTAAACATGAGATACACAATGACAGATTTTACAGGACTATGTGAGGCGTAATTAGCCTCACCTCCAAATTACTATTTCCTGCTCCGGGATATCTATAGGTGGGACAACCTGGAGCAGGAAATTGTAAAGCTGCATAACCCCATAATCATTATTGGGGGCCAACGGAGTGTAGCAGCTAGGAAAGCTGGGAAATGTTCAGCGACAGGAGACCATTCATCTAATTTGAAGGTAGAAACGTTAACCTTTACCCACCAATATGCTCAAACAATTCCAATGGTCCCCTTTCTTAAAAATGATTTTAGCCTTTATCTGCATTCATGGTGAAACTATTTACATTAGTGAATGTGTATTAAGCCACAAACTACCAAGAGTATGGCCTTAAAAAAGAAATATTTAATTAATTACCGACGGAAAAATGATATTTTGTTTTTCAAACAAGACTAAATCACTGGTGACCTCAAGTACTGTTACATGCAGAAGCATGTTTGAGCAGGAAATATATTTGAATGCAATCACAGAGTTATAGAACACCATATCTACCCTGAGTACACTATGCAGGAACACTGTCATATTGTTAACTCTCACGCTCAACAAGTTTCCAGACATCCCGGTGACAAGTCATTGAGTCATAGGTAGTTGGACGTCCAGCCCTGGAAGTTTCGCACTGCAGGTAAAGTCATTCCTGTCGTCCTTCCCTTTTTAGGTCATCTCCCTGCAGGATAGGAGTCTAGTGCTTACCACATGACACGTCATACCCTTCAGCTATAAAAGGTGTAGACTAAGACTGGAAATGCTGTGTGGTAAATGAATCAGCCTTGTTATTTTCGGCACTTCTGACCCCATCGATTCTTTGAAAACTTGCTTCCAGGCTTCCCCCTGTGGAGCACTCGAAGGAAAACACCCAAATTATTTTATATTGAATGTGTTCACAAAAACAGGTTCGGCTAGATAAACGTTCTTTCACATGAACCATCTTTTCATTCTCAGAAACGATTCACGTGTCCTGTATGCACCCACAGGTTAGCCCTGTTGATTTTCCAACAAGAACATTCTTGAGAGTGGCCCTGGAACAACCTGTGCCTATAAGGAATTAAAGTAAAATAAAGAGTTTACACATCTAAAGCCAATCAAAATATTACAGAACGAATGCCAAAAACAGCAACGATTTGAGTACTATAAATTATTAACAAAATGAGTAGCCATTCCTCCTGGCATCTTATATGGTAATATAATGCTGTCACAAGTAAATCAGCTTTGTAACCCTTTGTTAGTGCCCATACACTTTGCATATCTTCCTTACCTCTGCGTCGCTATTCCGTGATCACTGTTGAAACCTCCGAAAAAAAGGTGCTCCAAAAACAAGTTACTCATGTTGACACCTATTAATCATGCCTTTTTGGGCATAATGTGGCACCTCATCAACGCATCATGGAGTATCTAACATTGCACAGTGGACATCTGGAGGGTGGGACACTGGGCCTGATGCTGCACCACCTCTCCACCTACGCAACAATTCCCCAAGCTGGACTGACATCATATTATACACAAGCTAAAACACCCCTGGAAGGTGAAAAGATTTCTTCAAGATGTTGAGCACCTGTAGCGGATCCTATTTAGTTTTATTGGAAATCAGGAGTTTGCTTAGCCTTCTGGCTTGCAGGCCTGTGCCCCCATCACCAAGTGATTTCTAACCTACTTAGCCTGCTCTGTTTTAGCATATGTATTTAATTATTTCTTCTAAGATGGCTACTATGGTTAGGAAGATGTTTTGATTTCACGTTATCAGTGCCACCTTGTGAAGCTGTCACTATCAATCTCAAAGACTAGTGATATACGTAGGTATTCACATCATGTCCGTTTCCCACTTACTTTTGGAGGGAATTGTTTATATAATGGCCGCTCCAAGCATGCCTTCGTATGTATTGTTTGGTAACATACCTGCGTCAGGGATCTTACAAGAGCTATATAAATTAATCTCACGCAGACAAGGTTATCAGAGGGATTCCTACCAAATGCCATCAATGCTATCTTTGCTACACGTTGCCTTGATGCAGACCCAGCCTTCTGTGTCCCAATGGAGTCTGATCTAGAGACCTCATTGCAAGGAAACAAGGGTTGGGGGGTCCTTCTCATGGACATGGTACTGACAGACTAGGTTTAACACGCCTAGCTCTCTTTAAATTAGAGATTAGGTTCTCCATGCTAGGGTTTTGGGGACTTTTAAATTTCTTGTTATTGCAAGATGGTGGGGGTCTTTGTATTCACGACTCTCATTTTTAAAATTCTGTTTCTTGCATGTTCATTATCCTAATCATTGCAGCTCATGCATCTTACAGTAGATTGCAGTCTTGTTAGTAAAACCTATTGGAAACTTTACTCCATCTCCTTCATTGCCTGTGTGTGAATGAGACTTATTGCTCATGTGAGAAAAGGGTAATCTCCGATTAACAACAACTCCCCTGAGATGTCCCACTCTTGAGTCCATGCGTAAAGGCTACCAGAAATCACCTTTTACTGTTTGGGTTTTTGGTGAGGTACTGCTTGTGAGCCGGGAGGGTTGGGCCGACAGTTGCGACTTGTTCTAGGATTTCCTGCCAGTCTATTTTTTAATTCCACTTTTGATCCTCATTGTACCATGGCTCTTTTGAATTGATGTGGAACATTCAGTGGACTGTCCAGGACAAGCTTGTTTACAAGTACACACATTACCATGTTTATCATCTCAATCTAGTACAACTGAATACCATTATCTTATTGTTCAGGGGCTCTAGTTTTCCTCTTGTTAAATACACGATTCCGGTGTCACACAACTCCCCCGCCCACATTAAAGACGTATAGAGATTACTTCAGAACTTCTAGACCAAGGTAAGTCCACTCACCTGTCTCCCAGATATGCTCTATCAAACACTTGGTCTATTGGCCATTTGGGGATGAGAGTAATGATAGTGGCTAATGAAGTTCCTTCAGTTTATTGCCATGTATTTCTGATACAGACAGAGGGTAGGTGCAATGAAATGGAGCATAGCTATTGAATATTCTTTTAAATGGGAATATTTATCACCTGATTTCTCCTTCCTCTAAGGACTGAAAGATTGCATCCGCCCTTGTCTGAAAAGTCTGTGCTGAATCGATTGTTTGACAAGAAATTAATAACCTTAATTATAAGAAGCAAACATAGGGCAAGTTTGACTTTCCAGTGCTCTACTACTTGGAAAAAATACATGCATGCCAGGGAAATCCACATGCTTGTACTAGTCACTTGCTCAAGAGAGCAGGAACGGCACTGTCTCTGGCCTGAGGAGTTAATCCCCATTGAAACACTTGTGCTCTAGATTCCTGCTGGGCCGATGAAGGGAGGAAAGCGCTGTTTGCCTGAGCGGGTGAGTTTTCCATTCTCCATTTAATGAGCATGGTTTGGCTATTGTTATTCCACATTCCACTATCTCATGGCGAGGAGGCAGTTTTTTGCAGTCTGCAAGGCTGGTTGGTTTATTCCCCTCTCCCTTACTCTAGATGCCACCATTCTGTTTTGTCCTTAAACCATTTCCACTCACTTCAAGACAAAATAAAGAATTCCATCTGACTGGGACAGCTCAGGTCGAGTGTCTGCTTGTTGATGCAAGCAGGAATGGGCCAACCTGGATATGACATTTGTGAATCCATTTGCTCAAAAGGCTTGATATCACTTGGAGGTTGGAACAAGTCATTGGTCCATGGGTTTTCAGAGATCCGCTTTTCGTTTTTTGCTGAATATGCAGCTAAAGAGATTGTAATATTGTATAATTATATTATATGCGCAAGAGATGTATCGTCCTGTCAGGTTTATGATGTCACAAGAGCAAGTGCATGTCATTTCTTGTGATATTATCAAGGTCAAATGTCATGTGTTGTCACTTCCTCTGATGCCATTGGGTTCAAGAAGAAAGGAGCCTGGTTCTAACCCTCTAAGGTGCTGTGAAATGTTGAGAGATGTGATCAATGCACGAAGTGTGTGTTGCAGTAATGGAAATGGTACCACATCGATGGTGGTTCAGAATCTGCCTTCAAGTTAGTACTTTTCTGAGTGTGCAAGCTTTTTCTCATTAAAATGGTGGGTTATTAACAAGGTTTAAATACAATAAGATATCAAAATACTTGTTTTTGCTTGGGGGGAAAGGAATGGGAGCATCTATAATACCGCTTAAGCTTTCCAGCTTTTGAATATCAATTAAGCAGCCTCATCCCTGACGAACACCGTTCTTCAAAAGCAATGTGTTGCTTCTATCTTTACACTGGTGGAGTTGGTTGATGTGCATGGGCAAAACACTGGAACTGTACCTAGGGGCACTGGTCTGAAAATAAGGCTGATTTACTTGTCCATATGATGAGAAATGCATAGAGCAGCTCTGACTTCGAGGGCTGGGCGTGGATTTGTTTGAGGTAGGTGCCCAGAACTCTCGTGTATACCCGCCTCGCTTGTGACCACCTCCATCCGGGAAACAGCTCAGTCTGTCACATTTAGATGACGCTCACCGAAAAACAGCAAACTGTGCAAATAAACTAGTCGAGGAAGTCCCATTAACTAAAAGAGTATGCAAACATAACAGCTGGTTGCGCAGGAATAAGTCGGAGAAGGCGAAAATACGCCTGTCTTTCAAATAAAAATGCAATTCATATAAATTATTGAAATTAAATAAATAACGAACAGCGCATTGTTATAATTTGAACTGAAAGAATAGTGAATAGTTTATAGTGCAAGGGGTTCCCTCTCTCTTCTAGCCTTATGCACACTTACTGACTCCACCTCTGTATTTTCGCTAGCTCAGCACTTACAATCTGTTGTTTGTGATTTCCAATAAATGTCAGATATACCTTTGTAGTGGTTGGATTACCACCAATGGTGATAGTTGGCTAGCCCAGGAAATTGGTGGGGCTGTGGAGTGGGGGGTGGGTTCAGAGGTGGCTTATTTTGCGGGTATCTTGGCACTGCTAATCACCCCTTTTAAGTAAGTAAGCGCGATAGTTAAATGCCATATACCGTTGGTGTTAAGTCGTGCATAATAGCTGGCATGTGGTTAACATAACTGTGCCCGAGGTGACGCTCCTCAGAAGCAGATGAATGGCAGCATGCTTTGAAGGCCCGAGTCCTGCACTGCACAGACATCATCAAGAGATTTCAGAGACTTTACGAAAAGAATGCGCCTATTATTAAGACACACTTGCACGCTACTTGCATTCAGTTAAGACCGTCTATAAGGGAGTTGAGTTACATTCTGATAAAGCCCAACCATACAGCCATCATTTCAAACAAAGGATGCTATTCATGTGAAAGTCGATTTAACAAAGTCCCCCATAATTATTGGTTCAAGGAAAATGGGTTTGTAATGAAAAATGTGTTTTAGTGTTACATAAAATGTAAAATAACTCTTCCATATGTTTTGAAAATATCTGCTCTTATCTAGCTTTGAGAGTCGTACATTCGTCCTCAACCATGCTATTTTATAATGCGCCTCTGGTGTGAATTAGATATTTATCAATTACCATAAGGAGAATTCATGGTTATTTGCTTAATATCCAATGGGGCAAACAGGAAATGGTCTCAGTACGCGCTCATGTTTCCCCCTCTAAATAACCTATCTATTATTGATCAAATCTTACACGGGAATAATACAGTGGACCCGCAGAGATAATATTCCGAACAGAGATCGGATGCTGGCAGCCTGCTGGGGTGTTACCGTGAAGCTAATTGGAATGCTTGTGAGATGATAAACGCGCGACAATTAGGTTAATGGCATTGCTGCTGTGACTGTCACGTGAGTCCAGATTGAGAGGAGCACATGCTGATAGCTTGGAAGTGCAAATGCCATTCCAAAATAAATGCAATGTTACTGATTCTGACAGCAAGAAATTGTTTTTTGTATGACTAGCTTTAAAGGGAAGATGAAAAGTGGAATAACGGGCAGGGATGTCGATAACTGCATACATTTGCCTGTGGGTTGCCTTTATATATATATTAATGTAGCTTTGATGCAGCTTATAGGGCTGTACCCCCAATTTCCAAATCAATATGGGTACCCCGGATTGGCAAACTACAGTTGAGAGACATTCATTTCATTCTGTGTTTGCTTCTTCAAGGAACTGTATCCCTTTTATTACGTCTCCTCATTAGACAGTGTTTCCTGTGGTAACATGCGTTTTCATAATTTGGTCTATCATTAGGGGTAGGGTGAACAAAGCTATTTAAAACAAATCAGAGTATTCATATTTTAGGGTGATTCAGATTGGCTCATATTCACTAGATCATATAATGATTCAGCATGGCAGTCCAGGGTAGCTTTTTTTTAAAGGGTAGCAAGCTGTGTTCTAACTTACAGGCCTGTGGACTAGGGGGCTCCACCTTGGTGTGTTATTTTTTTTAATTCTTCATTCTTCTACCTCTGCTTTGACAAAGGAGAAGAGAATGGATTTTTTCTATTAATGTTGTAGAGGACAACAGGAGTGGGTGAGATCCTACAGGCCTGCTTCTAATATTTCATGATGATAAGAAGCTGTCTTGTGTGATCTGTCCTGATCCCTGACACAGTTTAATAACATTCAGGGTCTATCAAATTCTCCTGAGAGATATGCGATTCTTAATCTTCAAAGGATTCCTATCGACATTTGTGAGCAAAGTTCTTAGAGAATCTCTTGAGCCAAACACCAGCAGCAGGCTGGTACATGTGCTCCTTCTTGACTACTTCTAATCTTAAGGAAATGTTAAAAACAGGCCTTGAGCATGAATCCCATTCATGCAGACTTGCTCTTCTGGTGTTTGGGTCTCCTGAATTCCACTGAGAGGCCGGAGGAGGATAAATGA
Source organism: Pleurodeles waltl (assembly GCF_031143425.1). Lineage (NCBI taxonomy): Eukaryota > Metazoa > Chordata > Amphibia > Caudata > Salamandridae > Pleurodeles > Pleurodeles waltl. The sequence goes on from NC_090442.1 coordinate 299,384,350, forward strand.
GCCAACATTGATCTGAATTTAGCTGTGACACCACAAATCCTCTGGAGCCTCTCAGATAATTGCAGGTTAATTTCTGTGCTCAAGTGTAGACTATGTTCATCTTTTTCATGTTGTAAGGAAATGCCCTTTTTGGATGGTCAGCACCCTCCTCCCACCCCTTTTTGATGAATGTTATTGCTAACAGTGGTGATTTTTGTCCAGCCCCTAGTGTTTGTGCTCTGACCTCTAAAACATTTAGAATTGGATAATCCCCATTTGGTATATTTAACATACATATATTGTCCCTAATATATGGTACCCAGTGTACCCAGGGCCTGTAAAGTAAATGTCAGTAGAGGACTGCAGCACCTATTGTGCCACCATGAAAATGACAGCACTAAACATGTCTTCTGGCATGCCCCTGCAGCCTGCGTGTTCAGTTTTAAAATGACAGATTCCACATGGTAAAATAAACCTTTTGCCAGACCTAAACTTTCCTTTTTAATACCGCTAAAGGGCAGGGTGCATGGTATTTAAAATGTAGGACATGTGTACTTAAGGTTTACATGTCCTGGCAATGAAAACTCTCCAAAGTCATTTTTCATTGTGGCAAGGTTGACTCTTCCCCAGAAAAGCACTGGGTTACATTATAATACCTTATAATGCATAACTTCAGTTTGGGAAGAGCTGAAACCATGGTTCACGGACTCAAATTAATAGGAATGTAAAATCCAATTTGATAGTCAAGTGGGATTTTAAATTACTGTTTTGAAAATGCCTTTTATAGAGAGTTGGCATTTTCCTGCCTTAAGCCTCTAGTTTTTGATTCCAAGTTTATCTCTGACTGTCACTTGGCAGCCTACTGGTAAATGTGAATGTCTTCCAAGAAAGGGAGCAAGAGGGCGTTGGTTAGGTAAAACCTCCTCCTGACAGCATGGCCTGGAGGATGTTCTCACCAACTGCACAAACTTCAAAGGGCCATCCCCTTTCACAGGCAGATGTAACTCACACCTAGGCCTACCTCTGCCATTGTCCAAGTAGCCAGAGTGGCACCAATCCCGGTGGAGAACTTGTTCTAGAAATAGTTTGCTGGGGGAGTTCCTCAATTCCCTAGCCACACCTCAGGGTTGTGGCCAGAGCTCTGGCCAGGGAAAGAAAGATTCTGCCATGTTGGATTTTATCAGAACAGGGCACTGTAGGAATGTTTAGGGCCTTTCCCCAAGGAACCGATGTCCAAGTAAGTAGGGTTGCCCATGGACACTGTTTTCCTGTGGGACAATGAGTTTCCTTCACCAACAAGCTAGTACCAGGCATAAAAGTAGCTGCCTTGAGTACCTGCTTCAGAACATTGGTGAAACTGAGCAGGACAGAAAAAGTACTGCACCTGCTGAACCCTTTTGGACTTACTCCACATACTGTAACCTGTAGGGAGAAACCCAACGGGCTGGGTCTGCTTGCTCTTGAACCCAAGACAGATGAGTGGAGTCCAAGTGCTAGTTGGCTAGCTGCCTGTTATGCTACAGGGAGACAAAAGATGCAATTAGCCCTCCTTCCTGAAGAGCCCAGCTGACTAGTTCCAAAAGAACTTCCTCTGGACCCTGCTGGTGCCTTTCCCTGGAGTGAGTCCTGATCCCCAAGTGGTGTCCCTATGGTTCTGGTGGCCTTTGATAAGTATCAGAGACTCCTCCTCCTGCCTAACCATAAAAGCTGAAACTTAGAAACATTTTGTTGGATTTTTGCTGAAAGAGCCAGAGGTTACCAGTGGACTGCCACCAAGTCACTGCCCTGCTGACAGTATCCTGGCTTTTAAAAAACATTTTAAATCTGAAGGTAGAAATCTTCAGTGGACGAAGGTGCCAAAAGTAGCTCACAGATAATGGACCTTCCTTATGTGAGAAATTAGAATTTTGAATTTATTGTGTTGTGTTTTCTACTCACTAACTGTATTGGTACTGAAATGTTTTTACACATTTCTCCTAAGTTAAGCTTGTCTGCTCTTTGCTTCATCTTCCTAGGGTTGAGCTCAGGTTTAAATTATTGAGACCTAACTGGGCCTTTTAAGAAATAGTGCCATTATTACTTGAAGAGAACTACCATCCTCTTCAACCAATAATCCAGTTTCTCACAAATACATTCGGTGACATTGATTTGGACGTGGCGTTCAGAGTTTGAGGGAACTAAACTTAACATAAGGTGTGATTGTAAAGGACATGTTCACCCTTGGATCTCGTGTTGGTGAAATAACAGATGTTTAGTTCTATTTGTGACCACCTAGAGCAAAAGGCATCAAAGCACCATACAAGGAAAAGAAACAAATTGGGCAGTGGCAGCCCCAAAACAGACAAACCCTCAATGATCCAGCCCTTAACTGAAGCCTAATTCACAAAGAGACATGTTTTAACTTGCCTACGGGAAAGCAGGTGCAAACTCAGACTCCTGATATGTTTAGGTAGGGAGTTCTACAGCCTGGCAACTTTGACTGTAAAGGCACGCTCCCCCCACCTGTCTTTCTTGCATCATTGCACCACCACCTTAAAATGACCAGCTGATCTCAAAGGCCTCCAAGGATCATACCAAATCAGGGCTGTCCTATGATAGCTTAACCCCTGAGAGTGAATGGCTTTATGCGTCCAACAGAGCGCTTGAAAGGACACCCGCTTCTTTACTGGCAGCCAATGAAGAGATCTCAGTCCTTCTCTGATCGAGGAGTGTCCATTCAATTCAGTAGTATTCATTTTATCATCCTCGAAGGATGAAAAGTTGAGTGGACCTGTCGGAAGTTCAACCTGTGATAGTGAAGTCATACACAGATTCCTGCAGTTGATGAATCAGTCCACGGTGCCACCAGCCCCATCTAGTTACTCAGAAGTGAGTTTTTCAGGCAGAAGCCTTTTACAGATCTACTATATATGTCTCAGGCACGTTATTAATTTAGAAGGCACTGCTTGGAAGTAGGAATAGGCTGGCCTATTTAGCAATTGGGAATGTCTAAAAAGGTTGTCCAAAAAGCTGATATTGTGGCATACCGGGATGGTTCTTAATAGTCATTGATTTGCTACTGTAAGATTGATAGCATGAGACCCAAGCAGTTGCTAGGGCTCGTTTTATAATGCAAGGGAAGCCTGTATGTAAACTAACTGGAGGAAGGCAACAAGTGCTGCAGACATGAGCACACACATACACGCATGTTAAACTGAAGACGTTAGTTCATAAGCCTTAAAATATATTGTTTGCCACTGATTTACTCCAAAGTTTATTTAGTTAATCATCCCAATGTAATCTCTTTAAGTATAACTTGAAATTCTATCTAACTTGCCTCAATGTTACTCCCCTAGTTTGCTTTAAAATGCATCACTTGCCACAAAATTTCCTGGATGGAAAGAAAGTCTTCTCAAGATAGCCCCGTGGTAACATATACAGTGATCCATCTGGTCTGATAGAAAATCAATGTTAATAGGGCCACACCTATTCATTTGGTTTTCTACTGTCCGTTCTTCATAACCTTCTGTTCTCCTCCCAACATTTGATCACTGTTCATTCTAATTTTCTCAATTGTCATCAAACTCCACTTACTTCACTCATTCACTGCCACCATCTCTAATGGAACCATAAACCGGCAGGACCGCTTCTCAAGGACTTCCATCTAGAAACCATCAGACTGGACGCATTTCTGTATATGATACCACATGACCATCCTAAGAAGGATCTGTTTCAATCTGAGCCCTGAAGAAGTGGTCAGTTTCCCACGAAACATGAGTTGGATGTGGCTGTACTGTACATGATGTATTTGTGTTTTTAAACTACTGGTGATTTTGATTCCAATTAATAAAATACTATGCAGGATAAAAGACATGTATTGAAAAGAGGGGCATATACAATTTTGACAAGAAACACAGGTTGTTAGATATTCTTTTAATAATGAAAATGTTAATGAAAATATACGCAATGGTCTATTAGTAGTGAGCTGAGATGAAAGAGAGTGTCACTCTCCACCAGTAAATGAAGGTGAATATCTAAGTTCATATTGTTGTTTAAATTGTGTGCTTAAAAATAGAGTCCCTCAGGGCAATGGTTTCTGCATGCCAGATGCATATTTAATTAAACATATTGTTACTAATTATTGTTGGTTGTCATCCAATTTATTTTGGAATTATAAAATGCTGAGCCAACACTGGTAGTGCTCTAAACACTTTCCCCAGATTTGTACAAGTACAATCTATCATTTTAACCACTGTTAGAGTCAGGAAAGAATTTATCAGCAATGTGACACCACTGCAAATCACTTCACAATTACCCGATGAACATTGGCTGTGGGTTGACCTCTGGCTCCCTCAAGAGAAGGCGAAATGCTGAAACATGACCCATATTCTGCAGTAAGCAACTTCAAGGTTAAACTAAGATACATGTCAAAGGGAGCAAGGCCAGTTTGAACTCAATCTCTAACAGCAGCTTTAATGCAAACTGGCAATTGAAAATATGAATGACACTCCATTAGCTGGTAAACCTGCTGAGCAGTATTTCTGTTGTTTTATGTTTCTGAAATGCCCTTTCAAGGTGATGCATTAAATTTACAGCGTGCTTGCTCTGGAGAGAAAGTGAAAAAAAACCTCAAACTCACATTTTCTGAAAGAGTGGCGCCAATAGACTTATATGAGAAGAAATACTCACTTTTGTGTACATCTCATGAAGAGAGTGTGGCTGAGCAACCAATAACTGATTGGATACTTGAAAGATGCCTTTTCTGTCCACTTGCCTCCCTAGCTAGATGATACATGTTTGACTTGTCCCTCTTGGTAGGGTCATCCACAAACTTTTTTGCCTTCGCCCTCCTGTGTTCTGTTGGGTTTCAGGACTCTGTGCACTTTACCACTGTTAACCAGTGTTGAAGTGCTTGTGCTTTCTCCTTTAAACGTGTTAGAGTTGTCTTACACCCAATTAGCACCTTGAATTTACTTGAAAGCTCCTTGTTGTATTACATCTACCCAGTGCCTGTAAATTGAATGCACCTAGTGCAGCATTGATTATGTCACACACTTAAGTAGGCCTTTTAAACATGTCTCATGTCATTGCAGAGAATGTGTGTAGGGTTTTAAGCTGCATTTTCGACCCGGTAAAATAAACCTTTTTGCCAGGACTAAACCTTCCTGTTTAATAGATACAAGCCACCCCTGATATATACCCTAAAGAGCCCTTTAGTGCAGGGTGTAGAGTATTCAAAAAGCTGGACCTCTACTTTTAAGTTTTACATTTCTCTGTAGTGAAAAACTTCTAAATTAGTTTTTCATTATTGCAAGGCCTACCTCTCCCATAGAAACTTTCAATAGGGAGCAAGCAAGAATGTTGAGATTGGTGTCTAAAGAATCATAATTTAAAACTTGCTTTAATGCTAAAGTCAGATTTTAAGTAGGGGTGGGCAAAAAATTCTGCTCTATTGGCACAGTTCGCTGAGTTTCACCCACTACGCATTCCGCCTGGAGCACAGAGTTCTGTCAAAACTCCACCAACTGCCAATGGTGGAGCCTATTCTTGTGCACGGCTCCCCAATGTTAAGTTGGTGAGTGCAAGTGAGAATTTCCATCCCCTTGCAAGATTTTCGGATGCCAGAACGTCTCCCAGCGAGATTTTTCACCACAGACGTTGTGGTAGGTATCCTAGAGTTCACATACAGAAAGCTGCCACTCGAGTAGAAAATCTACTCAAGTGGTAGAAAGAAGCAGCACCCTGTGGCACGCCACAAGGTGCAGTTCATGCTGATTTTAACGCATAGAACAAGCTCCTGGTGCTAAAAATCAATGCAAGCAGAGCAACATGGCCAAATTCCACCCATTCACAGAACACCGCAGAATTCCGCGAGTACCACCCAAGCCTAATTTTAGGTCAAAATTCTGAAATTGACACTTTTAGACACTTGCACATCACTTAGACTCTGCCTCAGCACACTCACAAAAAGTTTCACACTAGTCTTTTGTGCCCCCAAACAATCTGAGGCAGGGCAGGGAGAAAGGAAATTCCAGCCACCTCAGTAGGATAGGGTCAAAGAAGCTTCTCCCACTTCAAAGTGGATTATCAGACCAAACTCTTTTGGACCTGTGGAAGACTCAGAAGAGGGGCTGCTATGTTGTTCTGCTGAAAGAAGGACTGCTACCCTTCTTCCCTGCTACTCTGCTGCCCTGCTGTATGAGTGAGAAGTACTGGACATGCATTTTGAGCCCAGCACCACCAGAGTGACACCAAAGGCTAGTTGGCTGGCCTGCTGATCAGAGCCTCAGGGACAGAAAAGGCTCCAACTCTCTTGAGCTCTGCATCTAGACTTTCCTGCAGTGAGTCCCAGCCATCCAAGTGTTTTCCCTCCAGTCCTAGACCCTTGGAAGTGGGATAGAGGTGCTCTGCCAGCCCAGCTGTGGTCTACACCAAATCTGATGCAAAATCAATTCCAAACTGCTACAAGCTTCATTGGAATTGATACGCAGCCCGGGAGAGCCTCACCGCACAGCTGCCAGCTCCAGCTAAATAAGCGGCGAGCAACACAAGGCCTTGCCAAGTCTCGCAGCCCAGCTAACAGCCTCATCAGAAGAGACGGGACTCGATGCAAAGCCTCACCTCACCGCTTCATTAGGACTGACTCAGCACCACAGAACCCAAAGTAGGACCTTGCATCATGGACCTCGCAGACCCTTGTAACGGACACCATGTGACGTGGAGCATTGTAGACCATGCATCAGGATTTAGGGTACTTTGTTCAAAGGACCTAACTTGGTCACTGCAACTGGCCCATGCTCTATTGCAGTCAGCCTGAACTTATGACTTTGGGGGTTATTACAACTTTGGAGGAGGTGTTAATCCGTCCCAAAAGTGACGGTAAAGTGACGGATATACCACCAGCCGTATTACGAGTCCATTATATCCTATGGAACTCGTAATACGCCTGGTGGTATATCCGTCACTTTACCGTCACTTTTGGGACGGATTAACACTTCCTCCAAAGTTGTAATAACCCCCTTTGTCTCTGTCTGTCATGACCAGATAACCACAGTTGGCACCTTGTGCTTTTAAGCACTGTTTTCACTTAAATCTCGTATTTCTGGTTCTACTAATTGGATTTTTGTTTTTTTGGTCTCAAATAATTTATTGCATTTTAATCCATTTTTCTAACTTGGTGTGGGATTTTTCTTGTACTGTGTTTTCACTTTATTACTGTTTGAAGTGCTGCTTAAATACTTAACACATATCCTCAAAGGTATGCCTGACTACTTTTGTGCCAAGCTACCAGAGGGTTGAGCACAGGTTAATTTGGGGTTTGCTTGTGTTTCATCCTAACAAGAACTGTAGTTGCTGCTTGAGTAGGGTTTTACCACCTCAACTAGTAACCCAAATTCCTGAAATTCCTATCTGTTCACTCAGGCTGTTAGCCACAATTATGTGGTATACAATGCAGAAATGCCAAGGTGAAGGGGGTTAGGCTGATTTGTGGTCATGATCCTATGTGGCTTTGTATGAAGCTGACTTGATTTTCTGAGACTGCCATTTTCTTCAGAGGGTTTCTGATGAATGAATGCTTGACGGTATTAAATACAGCTTGAGCCAATGGTGTAATTTACATTTTTCTGCTTTTGTGTTTATATCAACCTCTCCTGGTTGACCTAACTCTGGATGTCAGTTCCAACATTGACTCGTCAAGCTCCAATATACTCTCTTCACATTTGCGAGCTTTAAGTCGCCACACTTGTTGAACAGTTTGTTCCTGGGTTTTGGTGGCGTCTTTTTCAAAAGAGGCACTCAATGTTAGGTGCTTTAGTGTACAACATCAAGAAGGTCCACTTAATTAGCATATTTTGAAGGTGAAATTCAGATGACGTTTCAAGCATCTTTGAATTTAATTCAGTTATAGTAACCATCTTGATAGTTCTCAACAGGATAGATTCGTTCAGAGGTTGTGATGGCAAGGGACTGTGTTTCATACTCTAGAGAAAGAAAACATGACTAGAAAATTGTCCGAGCAGAACTTAGATTGAATGTCTATGTCAGATGCTTTAGTATTGTGTGAAAGCAAAATGTGGCACATTGTCAGATTGATGTGTGTGTGTTGAGGGCTCACTAGCTGATCAAAGCCAAGTGAGTACAAACTGTTGGAGGTCTCCTTTTCAGCTGGTACACAGGAGAGCTAATATCAATATAATTTTTAGAGCTAGAGATGACAGGTGTATAGCACACGTGGGGGGTTTATTCCAGAAGGCCAAGTTGTACCTGGTATGATGGTAGAGAAAAGCTATTAATATAAAGGTGTTTACAAAAATTATGCAACAGACTACCACACATACAAATTACAAATATGTATTATTTTGCGACTTGGTGCTTGACACGACCACTCGTAGCTTATTCTTTAAAAAATATATATATTTTACACTTTGGGGGGAACAGTATAAGAGGAGTTATAAAGAAGAAGTAATTCATCCATGTCTCTGTGAGGCTTAGAAAGTGACCTTAGTTCCTGGAAATGAGGTCTTGGATGTTAAAGATGTGTTTTGGGCATATTTATTACTGATTAAGCCATTTTTTCAGTCTATATCCCCTATTGTAAGTGGTTTGGATATTAAGGATGTCTCTTTCTGGGGTGGTAACAGATAGGATACAGGTTTGGCATCCACCTACGTGGGTCCAAATATGCTACAGAGTGATTTCTCTCACAGGACGGACGATAACCTCAGGTGCTAGCAGCCCAAGAGCCCACCCTAATTGTGTCCAGTTTGCACTCTGGGCCTGATTTAGAGTTTGGAAGACGAGTTAGTACCTGGGTGAAGTAGCTGAATGTGCTTAGAACTAAGTTTTTGTATTAGGCTGCACTCTCTCATTTGCTTCTTCAGCTTTTTATGGGCTCCTGTAGAGCCCTTCAAAAATCCCCACATTCCTATAATTGGCCACAGTCACGAGTGTTTCACTTTTCCAGATGTTAATTTAGTTGTTCTCTAGGTATGTGGTATTCCTGGATGGATTGATGCAGCGCCCTCGTGTATATGTTTGATTGTTTACAGGTCAGCCTAGGAGGTCTCATGCTATTGTTTTGTTTCCTGAATGAAAAAGATTAGTTTTAAATCTATAAATGTTTAATGTGAGGAGCATAAATCAAAGTACCAATTGCTTGCCATGGGCAATGCAGAAGCTGTGGAGGACACCCATTTCATTGCACTTGCATGCGCTGTGCTTGCAGAACGTATATACTCAAACTGATTAGCCTGTCAGGGAGTGAGGTTTTACAGCTCATCACAAAAAACCTACCATACAGGTGAAGGATTAGCTTTATGACACAGCTTAAGAGAGAGCTCTTAAACAGAGCATTGTATTAGCATGTGTCTGCTTGGCTGTGTCACAAAATGCCATTCCTTCAGCCTGGGGGTGGTACCGCATGTCTTGGTGTCACATTCAAATGTATTCTACGTGGCAAACAAATCATTTTATTCCGGGATGAAAAACAAATGACAACTATTATGTTTGTTAGCTTTAAATTGTCACACCTGCTGAACAGTTTGTTCCTGGGTTTTTGTGGTGCCTTTTTAAAAAGAGGCCCTCGATGTTAGATGCTACGGTGTAAAATTTCTAGAAGGTGCACTTTATTAGCAAATTTCGAAGGTGCAATTCAGATAGCGTTTGGGGCGTCTTTAAATTGAATTCAGTTATAGTAACCATCTTGACAATTCTGTCCATGACAGATTCGTGCAGAGGATGTGATGGTAAGGTACTGTGTTTCATACTCTAGAGAAAGAAAATAGGTCGAGAAAATTGTTATTGTACATCCTTCGTACGTTCTATGAAAACAGTTTTACTTCTAAGCCCAGAAGCATAGTTTAAATTCCCAAATGTAGTTGGTGTATTAAACAGGGCTTAAGCACTTCCTTTTGTTTTGAGTATACAATTATTGTAAGAAAATAATTGTACCTGTTAGCTTGGAATCATAAATAAAATTCCGAATTTAACTGGGTTAGTGGATAGGCTTGATAGTTTGTGAAAAGTTGTCACAGCTTTTTTCGGAAGTTCCATTCATCAATTCCAGCTTGAATGAAGGCTCTGAGTTCGTTTAAGCAGCTTTTTCGCAAACATTTTTATCTGTGGAAAAAGCCTGTTGACTATGCTTTAACATACGATTGCATTTTGAATGTTTCAAGCTAATTGTAACCCTTTCTATACCAAGTTCTTGAAAAGTCCTATTAAACTTTTCTAATTTGTTTGTGTCCAATACCCGATGTTTAAAATAAATAAAAAGTAACATTTTAAAATAACTCAAACATTTCGTTAAACACTGTAAACCGTTATGAATCTTTATTAGGTGTTGTAGAAAAGGTTTCAGAACACTTATCTACCATCATTAATAAAAAATATGATGGCTTGAAGTGATATTTTATTTAAAAATATTTCAGAACTTTGTAGCTTTTTTTTAAAAACCACTATTAATAATATCACTGTACTGTGGTATCTGTTAATTTCCAGGGTTGCACCATTACCGCTTTTGGGTGGACCTCATAGAACCAATGCTCTGGAGTTTGTTGATTTCCTGTTTTGAACCATTAACTCTTCTGGGTGGACCTCACAGACCTATTACTGTATTATTATTATTATTATTATTATTATTATTTTTGCGTTTTCTAGTAATGTAGTACACCCACAATGCAAGGATTTCTAAATCAGGTACACGGACTAATGCAGCTCAAAGTGCGGCCTATCCTCTTGCATCCTTTTATAAGCATTAGAACGAATACCAGCAGCATCAGGTTTGCTAGGGGATGACCAGACCACATCAGAACCCCACACTCTACATTCAGATCTAAAAACATACACAAGGTACAACAACTCTCTCTTCAACCATACACACAGGACCACATGGAATCGCTCCAGAAAGGCTCGGCCCATCAGTGCCGTACTCCTGAAGGTGATGCCACACTCCTGAAGGTGTGGTGTAGCACTGTCCAGTGAGATACAATGCATACTGCATACATGCTAGATAACATAACATACCCAAACTGGATTGAATAGGTTTTGCACATTCTGTTGATTGATGGTGCTGACAAGCACAGGCATAAACTGGAGATGTGAATAAAAGCATCTGTTGCATAAAACTGCACCCAAAGCATTAGTAATTCCACAAGGCAAAGGCATTGTTCACATGGAAACCCAATTAGTGTTGTTGCGCCATGTTAAAGTAGCTTCTTGGATAGTTATGGTAAATCTGATTAATCATGATGCATGACTCTTACCAGTATGACTTTTAGGATAATGTCTGTTTCCATGGTGACAAAACCTCTGGAGGATTAGTGCCAGAAATATAGAATTTTCTGCTGAAGGAATAACTGGGCTACTGTTTTGCAGCATATTTAACTATATGCACTCTGAATAGTTCAACATACAAACTGCTCATCAGAACAGAGAGAAACAATTATTGAGTGTAACATAGCTCATTCCATGTTCACGGAGGGCAGAATTAGTGCGATTTTAATGAAGGGGAAAGGGAAAAAGGGTGATAGAAACTGTTTGCTTAACTGCCTAACACTGCGAGCTTCAGCAGTGGTGTAGATCGCTCCTTTTCGCTCTGAGACTAACAACCTGGCAAGTCAGAATGAGAGGAGGTGAAGGGACATATTTTCCTTTTTCAGGACCCCCAGCTGCAACAGTTATTTATACATGTTAATGCAAGCCTGCCCTATTTTCCAATCATAGGGAGCTATCTCTGCTAATACTACTAGATGGCACCAGATGTCTTGTCTTCTACTTCCTTATGGGACATTTGTAAACTTTGAAATAGGTCCTCATCCTTTGCCTGAGTTTGATGAACCGGGTCCCACAAAATCTTCTGGACATGCATCTTGACTAGGGATTGACACCAGTCACCAGTCACCACACGCCATCATCCTTCTTCATTTAAGTAAATCAGCATTTGCAGCATGTGCATATCAAACCCAGATTATTAAGAAACCTTGGTTTTACAGCACTGGCACGTGGAACAAAAGTTTGTGATATAAGTTAAAACATTATGGTTGCCATATCCAAGCTTACCTCCTTCATCTGATTATGATCAAAATACCAAAATATTTTTTTAAATACCCACTGGGTAGAAGGGTCATTCTCAGCAAGGTACCAGTACTTCCAGGGTGTTCAAACCAGCCAAAATACATATGCTGGCATATATTGTTAGCTCCAGCCGAGCCCGACAACTTAACACCCCACATACTTTAGCTGATTAATGCCACTAAAAAAGACCTCTAAAGTCCACTAGCAAACAAAAAATGTACTTTCCCAACAACGGCATGTGCATCACTTTCCACAAATCTATTATTGAGATCACCTAGTGCGCTACAAAATGGCCAACGAAAGAAAACCCAAGAGGCACATTGAAACATATTGTCCTGTGATCTTAAGATGATGTCTAAAGACTATTCAATTTTATGAAATTCTGGAAGAGGAGAAGGAGAAAACAAAAATATCACGGTTCCAATATCATATCTGTGCAACACTTACTTTAAAGATTATTCTTGCTAATACAGTAACTCGTCTGTCTTTCATTCCTACAGAACCAATGTGTTGACTTCTAACCACTCAAGAGCAGCATTCATGAAATGACTCTGGTATCATTTTATAGTACATTCAAGCAAAATGGAATCTGTGATAAAGTGTACTTATTTGAGAAGAAGGTATAAGAAAAGAATATAATAGCTTAAACTCACCCCAGGTCTGAGTCCACAGTCTGGGTCTGAGCTTCATCCTAAACATTGCACATATCCACTTGTCAGTGAAGTACATTACTTTCTCACTCAACCATAACTAGACAGAAAAGTACTAAATATAAGTAAAAACTAAATGAGTTAAAGTAACTTAAACACAGGACAGCTTTTATTTATATAGTGATCCTACAAGCTGCTCTTGATGCACTCCAGCCTCGAGAGTGTGATCAACTGGAAAATACTAAAGCCAAACAGTTGAGATTCTAACAATAAATAATTATAAGAAAAGAAAGGGACAAAGTCACCTGATCTCATTGATAATTACTAAAAATAAAAGAAACAACTAAATTAAGATCACATTGTTCAGAACCTCTGGACTGCTAGTACTTTCAACTCTTCAATTTATTAAAACTGTTAGAGATCCTTCAAAGACCTAGAAATTAACCTTGTATTAACATATAACACCAATAATATGTATAAGCGTTCTCATTCTTTGGTTGCGTAACAAGCTACAATCTCAATTGAGCGTCTGCCATCATAACAATAATATGTACAAGCTTTCTCATTCTCTGGACATGTAACAAGCTGTAGTCTTAATTGAGACCATCCCTTCCGACCCTCCTGGTCTGGAAGCAGCCAGCCTAGGCTCCAGCTAGCATAGAGGTCTCCGTTATTCCGGTGGCTCAATCCACTGTTGCTTCCCTTGCTTTTGCACCATTTCAGCTTAAGTAGAAATGGTTGACTTTACATTACTCTATCTGCTGCACATGGCTAGGTTGGACAATTTCAGGAAATGTGAACATTGTCTTCAAGAAGATGATCCAGCTCCCTATCAAGTACTTTTTAAACCTTCAATTATATCCTAGCCACAGCTCCAGAATTTTAGATGTCTGCATTGAAAAGGCTTGGTTGGGACCAGCATCATTTATTATATTGCAATAGACATGGAGAGTGAGCATTCAAGGAGGAGGGCTTCAGATTGTCCTTTTGAGAGAATGTGTATGTATTATGATGAGAGCAAAGAGTGGTTCTACAAGATAACGAGTCTGTTCTAGTATGTATTTCATAGGAAGACTCATGCTGATTAGAGAGCTTTGAAGACAGTGAGTCAGTGATTGACTTTAGTAGGAATTTCATTACTCTAGTTAATGCAGTATTACTTTACAGGAATACTATCATGAGAAAGTTATAGAAATTGAACTTAAAATAGTCACAGCATTTCAAAACACATACTTTCCAGATAATTTTTTCTTTTCATTTAAATCTTGTAGAAATGTTAAGCTGGCTTTCAGAGCCAATATGCATACAATAATTTCCATCAGAGCTCAAATGACTATATGGACCTAGGCAGTGCCTAATTTGTAAATAAAAAGGTGCCTGCGCCCAAAGCTCTCCTTTGAAACACGTGGCTGCTGCATTTAAATGTACGAGTACAGAATATTGCGGCAGTGTAAACCTGAGCCCATCTCGCGGCTCTTCAATCTATTTAAAGTCACTCCCTGCCCCTTCAGCTCACGCGTGCAGCTTTCTGCCTCCTCCCTTCGTGACACTTTTTGGTTTTTCTCTTCCTCCGCCTTTCCCATATGTGTTGTTTGTTTGCAGTTAATGCCTAATGCAGAAAATTAAGTGCTGGTCCTCAAATACAAGTGCCGGTGTCACACACCGGAAACCACCGGCTCAAATTAAGCTCTGGGTCAAGGCTAAAAGAGAAATTCTCAAGTAACGCATAATCGTAGGTATTACAATATGCATGCATGCAAAAGAAGGTCACTCTGATAGTACAATACAGTTCACACTGTCTCATTTGAGCTGCCAGTGATAGTAGTGTGCGGGCTGCAGCACAGACACCACTTCGAACATCTGCTTACATAATGAGAGTGAGTGCCTTAGATATCTCATTAAAGTGTCAGGTGTACCTTTCTATTGAGAGCAAATTAATGATGAAAGGTCTAGATGTAATCATTTCTTTACACCAGACGAAGTGCGAAGTGTTTCTAAAATGTGGTGTTCTACCTTTCCGACTGTGTAGGGTATTTATTCAAAGGAGTCTCCATTCAATCACCCCTGGGTGTAGTATGTACAAATGTTATAAGAAATAAGTGTCTGAGGATCCCGTAACAGTCAGAAGGTATGAGGCTCCTATTTTAACAGCTCGGGTTTTGCCTCTGGTGCTTCTCCACAGTCCTTTGTTGCTCCCCTCCCCCTCCCCAGTTAGCACCCCTTTCCTGTGTACCCCAAACATTTTTTGAACTTGTATTTTTTTACATTTTCAGATGGCCTTAAGTGTGCAAGAACACTAATGAGAATCCATGGATGCACGTGCATCCAGTGTGACCATCTTTTAATGCATTTCTCTTCTTTGAAAAAAACCTATTTCAAGAGTTTTACCACATATGTGAGCGCATCCATGGCAGCTACGATTCAAAAACCATTAGAAAAGCCAGTATATTTATTTTTCGATCCCTACAGGCTTTGACAAAGCTGGTCAGCACAAGTAGTCCATGGCTTACTCGGGGGAGGTGCACTGGGCTAGGAACTCATAAATCAGCAACGCAGCAATCAACACTTAGCACATCACTGTCCAGTGAGTGCTTTCACTTTTAAACATGAAAGGTACTTTATTACAAGCAAAACTAAATGCTAATCACAGATTAGTTAATAAATACAAATTGACAATTGGCAATGCCTAGGGGGACACCAGCTAAAAAAATCATCACGAATTACAAGAGGCTCACAACAACAAAAAGGCTAAGAAAGGTCATGTAACCCCCTAATTATACATTAGACTCCCTGACGTTTTTTTGTCTTTTTTTTAAACAAAGAAACATTGTGGGCAAGCCACAGACACTTACCATATAGACAATAAAATCTCGGTACTAGATCACCAACCAAACCATAGGTGCTGCTACAAGTGCATGGATTAAAAGTATTTAGGTGACATACATGAGTGAGATTCTATTCAATCTAAAGGTCACCCGATGTTTTGGAATAAAAACACACAAACTAATTTCTAACTCCATGTTCTGTGCTTGAAATGACAATGTTTCAAGATTCTGTAGTTATAGGCACAGTCATTTGTGCCAGAGAAAAGAGGAGTCCATGCAATACGTAATTCCGTAGGTTTTGTGCCCGGAAGTGTGCTTGGTGTTGTGGTTGAACCATTTTGAAGGGAAACGGTTGAATTAACCCGGCCGACACCCAAGCGATGCATGCCTGTGGCTGCTTAACATCCTGCGGAATGTTCTGTGTATGCAATCTCTCCAAGCTATCCTGCTTCACACAACAGAAGTGCAGGTCTCACCCACCCTGAGGACAAATCACGTACCTCTATACACTGTGGGCTGAAAGTTCATGTTTGTTTCATCACTGTCTGCTTGTGGAGCGACTGTGTCGTCATATACGGTTATAAACTTGATTATCGTGCGTGATCTGGCAGTGGTTGGAGATTAGACTCACGTAGTGTTACGCAGATGTAGATAAGTGACCCAATTAATATGACTCAAAAGTACAGCGGATTAAAATGCAGTGGGTATTACTATGGTAGTCATTTGACTCTGTTTTCAACCACGTAGGCAGGCGATGGGCCAGTCTGGTTTATTAGTCTATCCTAGCCACCGAGCAGCTGAGACCTCGCTTGTACTAAAGCTCTCCTTTTAGGCACTAAGAAGGGATGATGACATGTAGCACAAGTATGGCTTGTACGGATGAGGGTGGTACCAACTTGGTATCAGTCATGTAATGAGAGGGTTTGCAACTGACTCCCAACACACTGCAGAACTATCAAAAGAGTACATGAAGTCACCATTACTCCTGCAAGATGGCCTCAGTGATCGACATTCGAAGACTGAACTTAAAGAAGTTATTCTTTCGTAATTACTCTGAGATATTGACAGCAGAGTTTAGACTTACATTTATTTACCCAGAGGAGTTCTGCAACAAACATTGGCAATGGCAATAGGTCTGGCTTACGAATGAAAGTGCTGTTTGTGTCACTTATGTGTTTATGCACTGAATAAGTTATCATACATGCACTTTGTCACTCACCTTTGCACTCATGCATCCATTCATCTATCCACTGACTCATTCTTGTATTCACCCTCTGACACAGCCACAATAAAACACACAACCTCAGCAACATTTACAAGATGAATTGAAAGAATACAGGTAGACAAAATAAAATATGCTGATGTCTAAACACAACAGACATTGCTTGCAAAAACAAACCTAAACATCACAGTGAGCTCCTGTGTTACAGAAAGTTTGTAAATAGTCTATCAGTGTTTTAAAGTTCCAGCAGCCCCAACATTTAGAACCAACGTGTTGATAATCTTGGAAAGGTAAAACTACGATACACTATGGATATTCTTATAAAATAATGGTCTCCGTTTTGGAGGCAGTGGCCACGTGGGATGAGGCACACTGCAGATGAAATGAGTGGCAAGCCAGTGACCCCAAAGCACTGCCTGGAGAGCTGTAGTATCCTCTTCAGAAGCACTAAATAAAGAAGCATCGGCAACGCCGATAGGTGTTGCCTATGCAAGAGCTATTGGCTTTGGCAATGTCTTTTACCCATTATGTACACAAGTGTGGTTACAATTTAGCATGGCTAAATTTAGTGGAGTGGATCGGGGTGTGGTGGGGTAGATTGGAGTGGTGTGGGGTAGACTGGAATGTAGTAGATTGGGGTCGGTTAGAGTGGGGTAGATTGGACTAGGGCAAATGGGAGAAGGGTAACCCAGGGTAGATTGGGGAAGAGTGGAGTGGGATGGATTCTGGTAGATTGGAGTGGAGTGAGTAGTTTGGAGTAGGGAAGATTGGGTGGATTATACCAGGGTAGAATTAAATGGAGTGGGGTGGTTTGGGGTAAAGTGGGGTGGAGTGAGTAGAGTGGGGTAGATTGGGGTACAGTGGGGTAGTTTGGAGTTGAGTAGAGAAGATTGGAGTGGCTTGGGGTAGATTGGAGAGCAGTAAATCGGAGTGGGGGAGTGGGGCTAGATCAAATTGGGGTAGATTGGGGTGAAGTGGAAATACAGTGGAGTGTGGTAGATTGAAGTAGGGTAGATTCAGGGGGGTTACTATTCAGCATGGCTAAAGTTGAGGTAAAGTGTGGAAGATTGGAGTGGAGTAGTTTAGAGTGGTGTAGATGGGGTGGGGTAGATTGGGGTGGTGTAGATTGGGGTGAAGTAGATTGAGGAGGGGTAGATTGGAGTTGGGTAGATTGGGGTGGAGTGGTGTTGGTTAAATTGGAGTGGGGTGCATCAACCTAGTGATGGGCATTCAGGATGTAAATGTCATATCCCAGCTCCTTTTCTGTGTGAGTGTCTAGAGGGAATGCACAAAGCCCAGTTTAAGAGGCAGGCAGAGGCACACAATTGTTATAGTAAGAAAATACCAACTTCCTAAAAGTGGTATTTTCAAAATCTGACTTCACCATAAATTGTAATTTTAAATTGTGAGTCCAGAGACATCAAACTCCAAATTTCTATCTTGTCCCTATTCGAAATTACATTTAAAGGCTGTTTCAAGGTAATCCCAATATTAACCTATGGGAGAGCTAGGCCTTGCAGTAGTGAAAAATGAATGTCATAGTTTTTCACTACCAGGACTACCAGGACATGTTAATCTCAATAGTACAAGTCCAACTTTCTAAATACACTACACCCTACCACTGGGGCTAGCTAAGGCCTACCTAAGGGGTGACGTACATGTAATAAAAAGGTAGGTTTGGACCTGGCAAGCGGATGCACTTGCCACCCATAAAATGTCAGTTTAAAACTGCACACACAGGCTCCCCATGGCAGGCCTGAGACATGTTTAAAGGGCTACTGTAGTGGGTGGCACAGCCAGTGCTGCTGGTCCTCTAGTAGCATTTGATATACAGGCCCTGGGCACATATAGTACACTTTACTAGGGGCTTACAAGTAAATTAAATATGCCAATTGTGGATAAGACAATATCACCATTATTTATAGTACAGAGCACCTGCACTTTAGCAGTGGTCAGCAGTGAAAAAGTGCACAGAATCCTAAACCCAACAAAATGAGGTCAGAAAAAAAAAAGGAGGAAGGCACTGTGTTTGGGGATGACCCTGCAGAAAGGGCCAGATCCAACAGCCATCATTCACAGAGCAAGGGGGCCATTGACTGATGTGGACAGAACCAGTACCCCATTCAGTATGCTGCCATGGAATGAAGCAGAGTATAAATGACATTCAGACAGGCTAATGGTAGAAGAGAGCTAACCCATAGGCCTGCTATGTAATTATAAGGATATATATTTATATTCATATGTGCGTTATTTAAAGATTTTTTATTACAAGAGCCAGCAGACATTTCTGAAGAGATTGTAGCAAGACATTCTACAGTGCAAATCTTTACTGCCCCCCAACAAGGTTTGTCAGATGTAGTAACCAAACCCCAGATACTTCCCTACATAGTTAATCTGTGACATTTCATGTAACAAAATAACTATCTTTAAGCTTTAATGCAGAGAAGTAACAATCCACATCCTAAATGCCTGTTGACCTTAACATATGCTTTTCACACACAATATGTCAGGTCCACTATGTTTATCATAACTTTTTATTATAAACAGATTGGACTTATGGCATCAGAGTTATTTTTTGCAAGTAAACTGTTTGGGCCTCTAGCTGTTATCATTGGCTTATCCCGATAACTAACTAAGGCTTCCTGTACTGAGCTTAAAGTTTCACACAAGGCAATCATCAGACATACAGCCGTACAATTACATATTATGCACAATGATGGCTGGCAAAGCAAAATACTATCTTTCCTTAGAGGACCTACCAAGGATTTTGACAGTGCAAATCTTCTATACCACAGTTTGTAAGAAGGGTTAGCCAGCACCAAAACCCTTGACTACTACAGAAATCTATGAGATTCCAAGAAGCAAAATACTTACCTATAGGCTTTGATACAGAGTAATAACTGTCTGCAGAGTTATAACAGTCTAACATATGCCTATTGACTTTCACATATCCTTTTCACAATCAATATGTTGGCCGACTGCCTTTATAGTAACTTTGCATTATAAACAATCATGCCAAAAGCATTTATCATTAACTTACCACCAAAACCAACTCACAAATACTGTGTTGGTCATAAGCCTTCCTATAAGGCTACTACAAGGTATATCACAATAAAATCATAAATATGTACAAAAGGCAGTTGTCAAAACAATATGGAATTTACAGTTGGAAAAGTAAAATAGGCTTAAGAAGGATTCTCATAGTGCAAATCTTCTATACCTCTGGTTTGTCAGGGGGTTACCAACAACAAAACCCTTGCCTACTAAGGTAATCTGTGAGATTCCATGTAAAAAATAAGTATTTGTAGACTTTAAGTCAGAGTAATAAGAATCCACCCATAATTGTCTATGAATATGCCAAGCCTACTGTCTTTATCATAACTTTTCATAATAAACAATCAAGCATACAACATTTATCATTGGCTTGTCACTATCACCAACTCGAGCCTACTGTACTGAGCATTAGATTTCCCCCACACAACCATCCGGGATACAGTCATAAAAGTACAAATATATACAAAATTACTGTTTGCAAAGCAAAATACTGTTTCCTCAAGGATAGCATAAAAGTGTTTTTGTTTTGCATATATGCTTTCTTCATGCTTTTAGGGTGGATTACCAACATAAACATCATTGCCCACTATGGTACTCTGTGAAATTTCATGTAAAAAAATACCTGTCTTCTGGATTTAGAAGTGTAATAGCGACCCATCCTTAAATGCCTATTGCCTTTAACACATGCTTTTCACAATAACTAGGCCAGGTCTACTGGCTGTGTTATAACGTTTCATAATAAACAGATCAAATATATTAAATCTGACGTGACTTTTCCCAATGAACCGATAAGGCTTGTACCCTTTACCATTATCTTTCCACCTAACCCAACACCAGCCTATTGAAGTACACATAACTGGCAACCTTTATGCATACAGTTATAAACTTACAAACATGTAGAAAAATAAAGCATGCAAAGCAACATAAACCCCTTCCAACGAGGCCTAACAAGAATCAACACAGTGAAAACCCTGAGGGTTTGTCAAAGTGGGTGGCCAACACCAAAAACATTGCCTACTATAAAAATATATATAATTACTTGAAACAAAATACTATAGCGTGTAACACAATGAGATAACAACCAACTGTTAAAGTCTTACTAGTTTTAACAAATGCGTTTCTCAATTAATAAATTAGACCAACTCTCTTTCTCATAATGTTTCATAATAAACAGACCAGACCTATGGCAATAGATATAACATTTCACTGTGCTCCAATCAGGCCTTTGGCGTGTCTCCATAAGTGATGCAGGCCTACATTTTTAAGTTCCACAAGGCAATCAGATATTTAGTCATAAGATTAGAAGCTTATACAAAAGTATAGTTGGCTAAGTACAATATGATCTCTCTGATGAGGACCTAACAAGGATTCTCACAGACCAAACCTGAAGCTAATATTTGTCATTCAGGGTAGCCAAAACCACTGCCTACTATGGTAATCAGTGAGATTCTATGTAATAAAATACCTATCTATAGGCTCTGTTATAGAGTATTATCTAGCCACACTTAAATGTCTATTCACTTAACATCTGTTTATAAATAATAAATTTGTTAAGACTAGTGCCTTTCTCATAACATTTCATATTACACATATCAGGACTACAGCCATGTTAAATGTTACGTTAAAACAATCTATATTGCGCATGACTCTTCTCAAAGGGTTATCTCTGCTTGTGGATATTACTATAGCCTTAGAACCCGCCGTAGCGGGCTCTACCGGCTATTAAAGGCCCGCTCCGGCGAGGGCATTTAACAAGGGAAAGGGCCTTTAATAGCCGGTAGAGCCCGCTACGGCGGGTTCTAAGGCTATTAGAACATTCTGCCACTCAGGGCAGAATGTTCTCTTAAAAAAAACAAATTGCTCACGGAGCCCGAGGGGATTAGAATCCCCTCGGGCTCCGTGAGGTTTTGTTCACAGGTACTGCTGTGAACAAAGCCCATTGGAATGTTGGCGCTGCGGGCTTTTACCGGCCATTAAAAGCCTGCAGCACTCCATTGTTTTCAATGGAGCCCCCAGCATTCCAATGTTCTAATAAGCGGTAAATGGCAATCAAGGATATTGCCTTAAAACAGCTCTGTTTTAAATAGTTTCCTGAATTTAAGATGGTTGGGCACTGTCATAATTGTAAAGGAAGGGTATTCCAGTACATAGGTGCCAGGTAGGAGAATGGTCTTCTTCCCGACCTGGTCTTTTTAATTCTTGGGACAGTAAGCAACAGTTTGTTGCGCAATTGTAATTTTTTTCCTGGACAATAAAGAAAGAGCCTCAATGATAAATAACAAGGTCCCTTTCCGATGAGTGCCTTATGAGTAATACAGCAGATTATAAAGATAATCCTACTATGAACAGGCAACAAGTGTAGGGAACGTAGTATGGAGGCTGCTGATGTCCTTGCTGGTGCATTCCAGATGAGGCATGCCATCATATTTTGCACCACCTGTAGCTTAGATATCACAGACTCATTTATGGATGTAAGTAAAGCATTGTCATAGTCCAAGCGACTCATAATTGAGGCCTAAGCCAATGTTTTCCTAGAAGCTGAAGGAAAAAGGGGAAAAACCCATCTCGACAGGTGAAGAAGATAGAAGCAAAATCTCATAGTTGTATGGATCTGCTCTGCCATAGTGAGAGATTGATTCAGATAAATCCCTAAATTCTTCACTACTGAAGTGGGAGCAGCAATGAGTTTGGGTGGCCACCAATCCGAGGTTAGAGACCTTCCTAAACAGCATAATCTCGGATTTGCTAACATTGTGCTGGAGACAATTCTCAGGCATACAGGCGGTGATGGCTCTCATACCAGGAACGAAGTGCTCCTTCACTATGGATGACTCATTTTTAAACGACATAGGAATACATTTCTAACCCATGCTGTCTGAGGCATTCCTTTGTCCAATCATACGGTGCGTGATCTGAAAGAGCCTAAGGTAATGGTTGAGTTCTATCAGTAAGCAAGTACTCAAGCCTTTGTAATGCCAAACTGCTGATGCCACATTCCCTAAGTCTTAAAAGTAAGAGAGAATATGAAACCATGTCAAAGGCTGCAGACAAATCCAGTAGTACTAACATAATGGGACTGTTGCTATCTAAGGAACATCTAATATGGTCAGTAACATTCACTAGAGTAGTCTCCATGCTATGGAAGGGATGAAAACCAGACTGTGAAGGGTCCAAAAGCGGATTGGCTTCCAATATCCTGCCCAATAAAGGGAATAGTGAAATAAGACGATAATTTGGCTAAAGTAAGGACCAGCTGGATTGATTCTGGTGAAAAGGTGGTAAAGTGCTAGAGTTGAGACAAACATGCAACATTATCATTATTTGTCACTAGATTTGTTCCTTTTGCGAGTTAAGGACTTTAAATAGTTCTTTAGAAGAATTACCAGCTGAATTAATTTGATTCACTATATAACGTTGTCTAGCTTTTTTAAGTGTGGTGATAGTTGGTCTGGGCTATTTGGAACAATTTCTTGGTCTCTGGTTCCTTAGAATACTGCTATTGCCATTCCAACTTTTTAAAAGAGGCTTTTTCCTCTCGCATTGTGGGGGTAAACCAAGGGGCATGTGGAGAACTTCAGAGGTGCCAAGTTGTCAAAGGCATGAGTTAGTGCATTATGATATTCAGATAGCAATGCCTCGATATCTGTCACATTTTGTAAAGTAGTTGGGTGGTAAACTTCAGCAAAGGCGGAAGATGAAATCTTGGAGCATTGTCTTGTTATCCTTGAATTGGTACATTTGGCAGTTCTAGGCTTTTAGAGAAGCGAAATGTGAAAGTGAATGAAGGCATGATCCGACCATAGCAGCTGATGTGGGCTGTCACAGGTCAGGGAGGTTGAGTTAGAAAAAAAATCAGGTCCAAGGTATGGCCTGCTCTATAAGTGGGACCTGAGACTTTTTTAATTAAGCCGAGCGAGGCAGTCAGTCAGGAGCTGCAAAACCTCAGAATCTTGGAGGTTGTCACCATGATAGTTAAAGTCTCCCAGCAGTAAAAACTGCTGTGAGGCAGGGACGTGAGGTGCAATTAGTTCCATGATCTTCTGGTCGATAGATTGAGGCCCCACGCCCACAGTCATTAGAAGAGAGTTCACATTTAAAAACACATATTTCTGACCAATTGGCAATGAGAGTCTACTAGTGATAATGTAATAAAATCCTTGAACTTAATCGCCATACCACGCCCTGCTCTATCCTCTCTGTCAACTCTAATCATGTGGTAAATGCCAGGAAGAGCTGTCGTGATGGCTGGTATCTCTGTAGAGTTTAGTCAGGTTTCCATTAGGAACCCTATCTCGGGCAAGAAGGATTAATGTAGGTCCCAAAGTTCAGACGTGATTTAGGGTAGGGACCTTAATGTTTAATAGGAAACATTTTTACTGGGATGTCTCAAAGTGAGTGAGAGCATTGGTTGCATTATCTGGTGAGTCAAAGCCCACGACACAGGATGCTTGAGATGGCAAGTCGTCAGATCAGAAACTCTAGATTATAGTTTTGGGGCCCCATCCACGCTCTGCCATTTGCAATGTAGGCAAGTAATAGGGCCAGCATAGTTGTTAGGGAAGACATTGCCACAGAAGCTCACCTTCTCAAGATGTTTCAACACCAGCACTCATCCGCAGTGTAAGTAATTCTATGAGCCGGCCTGCAATCTGACCCAAAAGGTGCAAATGTTCTGGCTCCTGGCGACATCCAGGTGGGGACGGGTGCAGATGGGCTTGCCTTTGGCATGCCTATGGCACGCCATTCGCGTGCCCGCTGTGTGGGCCCGCTGCATGTCCTCACCTGCATCAGCCTTTATACTGGCCTAGAAAGTGAACAACTAGCCTGTTAACTCCCTCCAAACAGGAAATGAGTGTTTCAAAAATAAGACTCTCTTCACAGCAATCGGTATACACCGTGGTGGACCGGAGAGCGTTGATTGTATGTAAGTCAATACTAAATCAAATAAAAATTCAAATAGTAAAAGAAACAGTTAAAAACACCCATTTGAATCGCCACTAGGAAAAAGCCATGATCATCGGCTTGCCAAAACAGCCATCTCAGTTCTTCTATATATAGTGTTTACACTCTACCACAAGCTGACAAGTGCAAAACAAACAGTCTTTTAGTAAATTCACATACATTTGGCCCAATCAAATCCTGAGGGGAACCATATGGGGGTGGACCATAAACCCCTCTCTCAGTAGCAGTCTGAAAGCTTTGTTGAGCACATGAGGTAAGGAGACAGATGCACTGTCAAGCCAGAGCTAAAATGTCCATATAGATTAATGTAGCCCCAGGCATCCATACTGCTCTCAAACACAAAACTGCTCTCTGAGGTTTAACATTGATGATGGAAGGCGATGGTGCCTTGCCTGCAGTACATTCTCCATGACTGCTCTTCTGTCTGTGCTGCTGCAAGAGAAAACTAAATACTGTAAATTATCTATTTATCTAAGACACTTTAACACATTACAGTGTCAACTGTGTGCCTCTGAAAATTCAAGCTCAGGCACCCATAGTGCGGTTGGCGCAGGCAGCTGGATAAATAAACAAAATAATCACAGCTTCATGGAAGGGAAGCTATTTTTTCCTGTGAAAACATACAACTTCTGCCCAATGTGCTCGTGTCTACCAAAATGCGGTACTCCTGAAAGCTCTTTTTAGGTTTACAACATGATGGCTAGCTGCAGCTGCACAGTCAGACCTATAGTAAGAAAATAAGGTGATTATTGTAGGGACCGTGTAACTGATACTCAAGACCCAAGTCGAGTACGAAACTGATGAAATAGAAAAACATACATCAATGCAGATCTCATTGGACTTCCTTAAAGGGGAGGTTGTGCCCATCACATTTTGGGCGTTCGGTGGGCCACAATGCAATCATTTGAAGTTCTCCCACTTAACTTTTGTCACTTTCCTAACTTTAAGAGCTGAAAGTTAGCACCTGCCAACCAATTTTTCCACCACCATACTACTATATATATTTATTACTATATATATATATATATATATATATATATATATATATATATATATATATCACCCTTTGTAAATTGATGTGAGTCCATTGGCATCAGTGTTCCATATGATGTGCCATGACCCTCGTTTCCCCCTTGATGTCCATGTGCCATTTTCCCAAAAGTGATACAGTTACGCTGAAAACAACTAAATGACTGGATGATTCTGGGATTTTGCATTTGGATTTTGCAAACTGACATAAATGGATGCCTATGCAAGGTGCAGAGTCATTTGTATTTCTGAATATATAATATGTGATTAATGCCACAAATCCCTGTTACTGCCATAAGTTTATTTGGGAAAGTTCTAGCGTTCTAGCCAACGTTCTCCTCCATCAAAACCCCAATCAACACTGGTCTTCTACAGCGACCATGTCGAGCCTACGTTGGCTTACAATAGCCCAAAATACAGGCAATACCCTGGAAGATCTCATCAACAAAACACCCTGCCCCACTGCAACAGAACTTCTCACTCGCTTTTAAAATGACCCCGGTCAGTATCTATTCTTTCAAGGTTTTCAGCTCAACCCCCACTGTAACCCTCCCCTCCATCTGCCACAATTCACCCAGATAGTTATGTATAGCATGCACCTGCTTGGCGCACTATTTTTATGCCCCTCGTTGTGCCAATGCTGTTAACACTGCTATTTCTATCTCCCTGTGATTTGTGGCTTCAGGTTCACCCTGACGCGGCGTCCTCTGCCGAGCCTGTCTGCATGGCATTAAATACCTATATAAACACATAAAGAGCCGCGCATTCTGTTTACATTGAGCCTGGTGTATAATCTCTTGCATCCGACCAGGGCTGAATGTGCAGTGCGTGCTGTACCTAAGGCACCGACAGAGCCAGGCAGCTGGAATTAAACACAGCCTTTGAAGGTTATTTTCAACCATCCCCTGTCCGCGAGCTCTCTTCACAGAGGCATATGCCTTATGCGCGGATTGGTCCCTGTGCGCTGGCGGCAAATGGAGACAGCCAATCGGAGGGCACTGCCCACAGTGCAGCTGACAGGCTGAAACGCAAATCATCAAACCTATCATGCTGGACGTCCATGCATTCTTCCATCCTGCGAATTTTCAGATACTCAAAAGAAGCAATTTTGGGACTGAGATAAAAAAATAGATCTCTTATGTTTAAATAAACGCGTGGCTACTGCAGGTCTTGCAATTCTGTGGCACTGTTAATAATATGTCCTCCCGCTACTCACTACTGTCCCTCCTAGGACCTAATTGACCTTCTGGCGTGCAAATTTGTGACCTTGAGGTTACATTTAGACCAATGCAGAGAGCACATCAGGAACATGAACTATCGAACCATAGAACTATATTTCTGTGTCAAAATTGGGGAAGAACGAGATTAGCATGAAAGAAATTGAATGCCTGAAGATAATTGTTTGACACATTTCTTATTTAAACTGACTCATTACCAATCTCTAACTTACTTTATCCCAACAAAGTCCTTACAAAAGTGCCCAGAGGTGCATTTGTGTCTCAGCCCCCGAGCTATACAGACTGAGCATTAACTAAGTGATGCTGTGAGCAATGAATCTTGGATGGGGATGTGTTTTGCATGTACCTCTCGCTCGGTTGTAGTCCTACAACCAAGCAATCGTTGACATTTAGGGTTGAGCGGTTCCACACTCTTGTAATTAGACCGCCCTTCGGACATTTAAACCTTACCGTTAAATCCACGTCAGTCATTAAAAGTAATCAATATGTCAATTGCACTGAAAGGCATTGAAAAAAGGGGAAGGTTTCAGGGAAGGTTGCTGTCTGGCCACACCCTTCCAGGGTCACTTCTCCTGCAGTCCAAGGGTGCACGACTCCTCCACACAATGAGATTCACACCAAACACGATTGTGCAGCTCCACTCTGCAAAAACAGGTTTGTGTTACTTACTCAAGGTTGTGCCTTCTGGGAGCGAGAGACAGACTTATAGAGGCCTCTCCCATCCTTTGGTTTAATTTGCCTCCAGTATAAATGATCTGTATAGCTCCAGTCCTATTCAATCACAATGCTTCACATTTCCAGAGGTCTGAGGGATCTCCTCTCAGCAGGAGTTGACTTTAACAAAACTCTCGATGGTTTCCCTGGTCCGGATGTAGCCAGCATTCCTGCCCACACTGATGTAATTATACGGTAGCACAGAACCGGTCTGTCATGAAGTGGTTTTTCTTCTGTCAGTGAAGCACCCAGACTTACAGCGGCAGAAGTTCATGAACTCTGCGCTGTGATGCAGTGCATCCAGGCCAGAATGAGTAGCCGGTGGTGCACCTCTTTTTCACACGGTTTTCCCCTCATTTACCGCTCGCCCTACTTTGAACGTGCCGCTGAGCTTGTCGGTGCTTTTGGGCGAGGTAGCTGTACAGTGCTGAGGTCCGCCATTTTTTCTGCACATGTAGCACGTGTACATGATTAGTTGTCATCCCGCACAAAAGTGCAAGGAGGGAAGAGAAAAAGAGTTTGTTTTCTGTAAATTGTATTTAGTCTTGAAGAAAGGGTGGGCTGCAGCATTTGGGCTGATAACATTGTTTGCCCTCACTTTACCACAGTAGAAACTGTAACCACGTGTCTCGCCAGCTCACCAGTTGCTGCAGAGAGCTGTGTGATCCCAATAGACCACTCGTTACTGGGTAGATAGTGCAGGTGATTAATGTACATGCTTCTGAAGTCTGTCGCTGAACACAGGGTACATGAAATGCAGTCATGACTCGTATCTGCTGTGCGATTACTGTTCCTGCCCAGGAGCATCATGGGTGACCTGCAGCTCACCGGGTCTAGCCCCGGCTAGAAGGTGCAGTGCTTTCCGCGTTCTTTCTGTTGTCTCGGGGATGCCAGTCACTGCAGCCTTTAAGTACCTGTGACCAAGAGAACACGGTGTGCACGCACACTCGCTTCTGTAGCTGCTGTGTCCGAGTAGCAAGTTTGTTCAGCCTCGCCTCAAAACACCATCCGCTTTTGGCCACTGTGTAAACAACCGTACATCCGATGGCACCTGTCTTGCAGCACACAGTAATAACATGCTAAAAACTATTGTTTTTAAAACTAACACCTCGTGGTAACCATAAATACCGCACAGTAAAGAACAGTACAAGCTCCATAGCGAAATGGAGGTAACTATAATACATCTAAAAACTCAAATTACCACTGACGCTAAACTTGCTCCCCATTAAAAAGCACTTAGGGCCAGATCTGAGGAAAAGCGGCACATCGCAAAAATTGTCAGCGCCGCGCTGCTTCACTTTAGAAACGCAGGGATGCGCTGTGTTTAAGTGAATACAACGCACCCCTGCGTTTCCCCCTGCGCTGGTGCTAAATTTAGCTGCCAGCGCTAACGCAGGCATCCTTGCACCATCGTGCAAGGATGTCTGCGTTGAGGGGTGTGGTTGTTTATGTGTTGGAAGGTGTCCCTTCCTGCACATAAACAATCAACAATGACTCTTTGGCACTTCTGTTTGTGCTGCGCAATGCAGCACACACAGAAGTGCCGAAGCGTCATTTTCAAATGATTGTTTATGTGCAGGAAGGGGCACCTTCCCGCACATAAACAATTCTGCAGCACGCATAGACAAAGCAAAAAACGAGGCGGAATAACAGTATTCCTCCTAGTTGTGCCTGATTTTGGAGCTGCCTCAGGTTTATGAAATTTCATAAATCTGAGGCAGCGTCAAAATGCAATGAGTGTTGCTGTGGTACGCCAACAGCAACACCCATTGCAATCCCCTTCCACGCACAATGCTGCGTGGGAAGAGACCGTATTTACAAGGTGGCGTTAAGCCACAAAAAGTGGCTTAATGCCACCTTGTAAATCCCGCACAGTGCTTAGCGCCACAGGAGTGTCACAAAAAGTGACACTCCTGTGGCGCTATGGGCCTAAAAAAAAAGCCCTTAGGGCCTGATTTATAAGGAACTGGTGCATCGGCTCCGATGCACCAGTTTTGTTGCATGGCGCTCGTTAGAACAACTGCGTCAAACTTTTTGACGCAGTTGTGCCGCTTTGCTGGACTTGCATCAAAAATGTTGATGCTAGTCCAGCAAAGCTCAGGGAGGCTTATGAAAAAGAGCCTAGCGTCAGTTTAACACCTGCCCTGCGCCATTTTTTTGGGCCTCTCTGCGGGACAACGCCTCCCTTGCATACATTGTACCTGGCGCAGGTACAATGTGGCGCAAGGGTTTACAAACTGACGCAATAGTGACATTGTGCCAGTTTGTAAGTACAGTGTGGAAAGGGGGACTGTTTTGTGCTGTTGTAGCGTAAAAAAACATTATGCTACGGTGGTGCAAGCGGCCTGTAAATGAGACCCTTAGTTCAAATTCACTGCGTTGTGCAATATAAGATTCCTGGTAATAAGGACACATTTTAAACCGAATCTTGTTTTTTTGTTAGTAGATCTTTAGTTTCCTCCAACCTTGGGACTGAGGCACTCTTCCTACAGTTTCCCATTGGGCTACTTTCTATTCTGTAGATTGGCTTTGCATTCGGAATGCGCCTTCTGCATATTTGGCGTCATAGGGTGGATTTTCAAGCCTTTTCCCCTGAGGTGGGGTTCAGCCTATATGGAGCACAAAGTCAGCGTAAGTGAGAAGTGCCCTTCCCTGTCCAACCACTCCATAAAGCAGCGTCTAGTCTTCACAGCTTCAAGCTGTGTATTTTTAGAGATTTAGAGACCGTGTGCGTGTGGTACTCTTAGTCTCATGAACAATGCGCGTGCGCTTCAGTTCAGATGGAGCAAACAGGAATTCAGTGAAAAACAGTACATAACTGTATCTTCTGCTGCCCTGCCTTTGGTGTTGTAGTGGGTAAAGCTCTGATGTTTGTAGATAGCATTTGACATAAAAAAAACTTTGGTACACATTTTATTGTACATGTGCAACACTAAGCCACTAGTCCACTCACCCGCCCATCCTTCCATCCATATTTTAATTGGCCCTTTCACACTTTCTTACTCGTCCATCAGTCCTTCCTCGATCCCTCCATGCGTTTCCATAAATCCTTCTATCCACCTGTCCATTCTTCCATTCATCCGCCCATTCCCCACCCATACACACTAGTCTGCCCAGTTATCCATCTACCGGATGTCTTGACCACATGCATGCCAGTCCATCTTTCCCAGCATTCCACCAAAATGTCACTTTCTTCATTTGCCCCGGCCAACACACGTACATTTCATCCCCCTAACCATCCATGTAGGTAGCATTAGTTTACCAAACAGTTTCTCACCCAAAGCTTTCTTTCTCACAAAGTGTTAATGACTCATATTCTTGAACCACACCAAGCACACTATGCAATCATCTACAGTATGATTTTATGGTAGCCGTATGGGAACATCCAGTTCCATGATAAGCTCATGGAACACAGTACATTGCAAGGTACAAAGAATGACTAATTTTCTCTGTCATCAAATAGATACAGTTCATATGAGTAGGTAATTCTGTCTGACATCAAATCTGACAATGAGCTCTATCGGACACATTATTCTGATGTCTTTCAAGCATCATTAACTTGCCCTTTTCAGAATTTACATGCATTTGTGTCCCATTAATCATTAGCCCACGTGCCCTAATGAGCCACTCCGATCTTGTTGCTACTGCAGAATTTCCTTTCATGTTCCTCATGCAATAATAGCTGTCTTAACTTACCTAGAGGCCACTATAGCGCCTAGTTAGCAATGGGAGCCAGGATATGTCACAAGCATGAATGTTATGTAGATGCTCCGCATTTGCAATTCTTTAAATGTTCAGACTAATGTATTTTCACTATTGTACTGCAGTGCACTTTGTCTTCGTTGTACTAATTCGAGCCCTACATGTATAATACTATTCGAACTTAGACGTGTGCTGGGAATTATTTGGCCTTTTCGCTGTCTCTCTATGACCTTATTTTTTAATGATGCACATACGTCCTTTATATCCTGAGCGCTCAGAAGAAATTAAGTTGTGCAGGTAAGATGTATAAAATCACATACGTACAGGGGACCTGGATACTTCAATATTTTGGAGCACTGTGACAAGGAGCCTGGCGGTTGTCTTTGCTGTGGCTCGTCTTGTTCCGTTGGGCCTGTGATGTGGTCTGTTTATTTTGTACAGGGGCTTCCTGCCAGGGATTGTAATGTGGAAGGCTGCCTGCACGTCTCATTGGCTTTGCAGGAGTCTTGCGTCTTTCATTCGAGCCCGCAAAGGGGCGTGTATGCTCGCACGAGAGGCAGGGCGTGGTGTCGTGTGCGTGTGTGGAGTGTCTTGTACACGGCAGGGCGCATGCGCGTCTGCTTTCTTTCACTGAAGGCTGCACGTGGACTTACGCCTATGGCCACCTGGGCGCCATTCCTTCAGAAGCCATGAGGGGAGTGCCCTTTGTAATGCTCATTTTATTTCTGTATACTTTTACTTGGGGCATGGGGGGCTTGTTGTCATTGTTACGAGAGCCACATAGGTGAGTGTGTATACATTGTAGCTCAGGCCAAGTGGGGGCTGTATCAGCAGTACCTTGCTTGAGACTTGAGACCTTTACAGGCGCTTCTTCGGTTATGTATTTCTGGATGCCGTGCAGGGACTCGTTTTCTCTGTATAGGTCGAAATGCTCTACTAGTGGTGTGTGCTGTTTGTGGCACTCTTGGTGCCAATTTCCAGTATAAAGCAGTCACGGCTGGCGGCGGGGCAAAGTAGCGGGCGGGGGGGAGCTGAACAAAACAAAAAAATAATAATAAAAAAAAAGTCATTTACCTCAATCTCTGCCGCACCGCCACTGTTCAGGTCTCCAACTCTCCACTGCAGGCAGGCACAGGCTCCCAGCCTCCCCTGCGGCCAATCCTAATGCTGCTCCCATGCTGCTGGAAGCATAAGAGCAGTGTTATGATTGGCCTGAGCACCCTGACTTTTGCTCACAGGCAGATTGGAAGCCTGTGCCTTCTGTCTCCAACCTGGCAACGCAGCTCGGGCTGGAGACAGCTCAGTGCGCATGTGGGTTTGGCCATCCTGAGACGGCTGGCCAAACTCACATGCGCACTGAGGGGAGTGCACACTGCTCCCTGCCTGTCACCCCCATGGCCCAGCCCCCTTGAAGAAGAAAATGATAATAAACACAGTATATTATCTTTTTTTTTTTCGTTTGGCAGCTGATGCTGCTGGTTGTGGGACAATGCTCCTCTGCCATAGCGGAGGAGCCACCATTGGTATAAACCCTGCATGATCCTCATATGGAGTGTGCTTTACTTACGCTGCTTGGTGGACATTAATGGGGCCATGAAGATAAGCTAAGGTAAAAATTTATTGTTTAGTTAATTATAACAATAACAACGCTAAATAGTAAAAACAAACAAATATAAACCAGATACATTAATTAATCAACTAATCAGCAGGCATTGCCTTATTGTAAACATCATTCTTAGGAAAAAAAAGACCAATAATAGCATAACATGCAAAGTTAACAAGATGCACTTTGTTCACATCCTTAAAAATTTCTTAAACACCCTGGTTATATTCAGGTAGATTTCTCCTCCATTAAGTGGTGCTTAATACAAAACTTCGTACTGAGCCTAAAATTAATTATGCAATTAGGAAATATTCCACAAGCGCCTTTCTTATATAACAGCAGGGAAAGGTTTAATATAACTACAATGTTAAGGTATCCCATAACCCGGATGAATTCATAATACATTTCTTAGAGACATGATTTCCATCGTGCTGGCTCAAAATATGATACCGCTATTCTCATTGCCTTTCTTATGCCATAACACTATAATTTAATAAACTTCAATTCTTCACAAAGTTCCTAGTCTTCAGAATAGACCGAAGCTACACTCTTGCATAAAACATAATAAAAATGATCCCTTCATTATGTTACATGTGGGAAAAGAAAATGTATCACTCCTCGCTATTAAACAGTGCACAATAGTATGTACTAATGATTCCCACTGTATTACTGCCGCTGACAATAACATATATTTAAAGTATAGAGATCTAGAAAAGTGGAATATGCCAAAACCTGAACTCTATAAAATTAAACAGTCGAGGATGATGCAGAGTTAATTTTCAAACCTTTGCCAGCAAACTTCAAAAAGTTCAAGAATCTTGCAGTCAGTTGAGGATGTAGCTGACTTAAACATGCAACAATTGCGTTCTGACATTTACTGATCCCTAAAATGCGAAAAAAGGGATCACCCAGTAACATCTCAACCCCCTCAGTTCTTTGCATACACGCACTATATGTAACAGTGAATAGCCTGCAATGTAGGGCCTCAGAGCCATTCAAACGGCAGTATATGTAAGCTGTTAGGGGTACGATACCGCATCTCAGCCTAATTAGCTCTTTTTTCAATCCTATATTCAGGGGACAAGATAGATAAAGGACCCTCCCATTGGACTGATAAAAGGAACTACATAAATTGGCATGGGCCTTTGTGGCCAGTTCATGACGGTCTTAATCTGCGGATTGCAGCCATGCAGTTTTTATAAGCAGCTTGGCAAATAGTCTTGGTGGGAGATTCAGCCTAAGATTTTCTTCAACACCCAAGGCCTGGCTAAATTTTTAGGCATACTCCTTCCATGCCAGCTTACTATTCTGCATGGTTGACCAAGTCCGACACCTTGATAAGCAAGGGGAAGTCACCTTAAGCTTTCTATAATAATTTTAAATCTAGCTTTCCCCGTTATTACTTGCTTATTTAGATTAAATTCTAAGCAAATTTGTGAGAACAGAGATGCATCCGGGAGCTGCAATAATCTTCTCTAACAACGGAACTGGGCCTTGTCTAGCCAGGAACCAAGACTGCCTTTAAAGATCAACAAGCCATATGTCAATGTTGGAATAAACTTAGAGTCAATTATTCTGCAAGTTGCCGTCAAATCTGTCCCTGACATTTGTTTCAACAATTTCTGGAAACTGATAGTCAATGCAACCGCCATTCCCTTAATGGCCTCAAGATGCGCATGGTGTGTACCACGCAGGTTAAAATGAACACCCAGATATTTGAAGCTGGATACCTGCTCAATATTGACGTGGTACAATACAAATTTACATTTTCTAACTTTCTTTCGCCCAAAGACCATAATTTTTGACTTTGAGGCACTAATGGAGATCTTTTTATCATTGTAATAGTGAGACGGGAAGCACAACTGCCTTTGCATGCCAACTGCAGTATGGTCGAAAAGAATGGCATCATCTGCATATTGCAGACATTGCAAGTGTACACCTGCAATCTTGGGTGAGAAGGCAGAAAAGCATTATTAAGGTCAGCCAAATATAGATTAAATAATAAGAGAATCTATATTCACCCCTGTTTCAGACCTTGATTAACCCAAATGTTTTGCGCCATGAAGGTCATTGTAGCTGATTTGGGTTCTTGCTAGGTGCTTGGAGCTGTGAAGGACAGCCTTAGAAAGTTTGCTGATGGTGTACCCTGGATACATGAGGGTGACTACTAATTTCAGGAAGCTTTACAGTGTTTCAGCATTGAAGAGCAGGCCGTGGAAGAGGCAGTTAAGTTGTTGGTGATGGATGCTGCCTATGAGCCCAAAGTATAAGCGAGATGAGCAGAAGTGTTTCTGACAGCAGACGAGGAGCAATCTAGGTGGTCGTTCAGCAAAAGCAAGTTGGGTGGTAGTGACTGCTTGTGGGTCTTGGGATCAGTGCACCATATGTAAAGGAAGAGAGACCACCATGGGTCTGATTGTTGGTTTCTGGTGAACTCCTGCTGTATTGAAGAAGGGCAAGGTACTTACCTATGTCCATACAGGAATATGTGGAGGGACGTCTGTTCCTGCATACCTTTTGGCTGCTGGTAGACTTGCACTTTTCTTGGCAACGCAAAGATCTGAACTGTTCTAAGCAACATTGAAGGGTGCTACTTTCTTGAATCACATGAAGGCCTTATTTATTCAAGAATTGTGTGGTGAGTGTCTATTTTTCTGTGGACCCTTGCATAAAAGAGATAGGGTGTTGTTTGCTGGCTCTTATGTGCTTAAAGGGCGTTTGTGGTGATCATGGTAAGGTAGACAGACAGCATTGATTCAGGTGTATCCAGAACCTGCTTGGAAACAAGAAAATGTAACAGAAGGCTGGTGGAGCTCTGTTTAGAGTCAGACGTGAGGTGGCCTGAGTTGGTCTTTTAGCATGGGATGATAGCGAGACCTTGTGCACAGCAGCTGGAGGTGGGTGAACAGCTGCACACTGTGGGTCTTCTGCATCACTAGTGTAATATGCATGTGTGCATGGCCAAGAGGCAGATTATTCGTCTTTCTTTCACCCCAGGTTGCAAATTCACGTAAAGTGCAGTCACAATGACCTCAGAAGGGCCTAGGTGCAAATTAATGTGCAGCATGTACAGCATAGAGCACTTTTTCATGGCCGATCCCACGACTCCCCACTACAGGCTCTTTTTAAACGAATTACACTTGGACCATGAATAAACAGCTTTGGTTCTAGATGTAGTGTAAGGTCACACAGCGCAACTCCTCCCTATCAATACTATACAGATTGCATTTGTATGCAAAACGCAGTGTCCATCTTCCGACAGCGAGCTGAAACAATGTGAAATTCCAAAGCTCCATGTGTCGGCGCTTGACAATATCACATTACGAACATCACACTGGTGCGGGGAGGATGGTTTGTTTAAATGAGAGCATAAGGACTGATTGCCAATTACTGGAGTAGGCTGCATTTTTATGATTCTCCTGAAAACGTTTCGAAAACGGAAACTACATCCACAAATAATCTCTACCAGGTTTTGTCTTTTTGTCACTAGTGAAAATATGTTGCAAAATGTGTTTCCATCCCTGGCGAGGACGCCATGACCTAGAGTCTGTTGTTAATTATCGTAAACATTATCAGTTAGGGGGCTTGATGCCATAAATACTTAATCCCGTAATTGGCTTTTTATTTTTAACATTTATATAAGAATTTTACCGTGGCACATTTTACTCAACATTTTTATAGGCTTATTCTGAAAGTAGGACACGCGGCCGTGTCATATTATCACTTTGGCAGACGGTGTTATCTATCCTATAAAATCATGTGTATGCTTTGGTTGCTGTCTTTGAAAAGCCACCCCCTTAGTCCAGCGTGCATCTTTAGAGAGACCTGGCTAAAGCTAATTGATCGACAAACCAGGCATAGGTATCCCTGACAGGGCAGTTTAGTGAAACATGAAAGTGATCAGTGGTTCTGAAATGTGATCACATGCGTTATGTCATGAAGAAGCTCCCCATACAGTGCTTCTTATGTTTGTACATTTATGGGCCTCTAAATCTGATCACACTCGCTCTGTTATGAGGAGATCTGGATATGTTATCTCTCATGAAGAACACCGCCCATAGAATGCCTCTTATATTTGTAGATTTGTGGTTTATAATCCTGAATTATGACTGCATGCATTATGTGATAAATAGCACAGCACACATATCACTCTTTGGACTTGTACAATTATGGGCTGCAGACCTCAGTTCCGTGATTTGATCACAGGAGTTTTCATCATTCTGCAGGGATTTCTTGCAAATTTTCCTAAATACCGAGCTCTCTCCCCCACTGTCATTTTATTTTCTTCGCAGATAGTGGTTGGGGAAATCCGGGAAGTGCTTATTTCCGAGGGAATTTGTAATCCCAGTTTGGCCGAATACTACTGCTTTTGGGCCTAACTTGCTATTATGTCACACTTTAGCCAAGTGCTCTTGTGGCATAGTTTGAATATGACTTGTTCTGACTAATGGTTTGTTGCAAGATATGTCAACAAAGTTTTGTGCCCTGAAATATCGAAAGCTACACAAAAAGCAGAAAATGTCACTCTACTTTTGTATACTGTCCAAGTTTCATGCTGATATTTTATCTATTAATCAACAAATAAGCCAACAACAATTGCACAAAATGGTGTGCACTCAGCAGCCCACGACCAAAAGGCCTACGATTTGTTTTTAACAATCTTATTTATTTAGAATTGGATGAATCCAAATGTTTCCTGATTGAATAATCTTCATTCTTTACTTCTTGATTAATTTTGAAATTTATTTTCACTCATTAGATTATTATGAGATGGAGTACGGCGTACTAGGATGGCTTATCATTTTCTCATACAGATACATGGATGCTATTCATCCGAGGCCCCAAATACTCTATTGAAATGTAAAAGTTTTAGTACAGACAGTGAGCCCTGAATAGACCTTTTTATTAGCACCTGCTGGGCGCTTTTTGCTGAAAGGGCTATTTAACTTATAGAAACTTGCTGCTGCAGTTATATTTAGATTGTCAAACGTTTTTCGTATCATCATTCCAATGCATATTTTGCCTAAAATAGTTTCCTTTTGCTTTCGTTTCTACCTTTCTTTCCTTTCCCGGAGGCTATTTATTCTCAGCGTATTTTATTAAATATTACATAATGTTCCACCATTTCAAGATATCGTGAAGGAAGAATATGAAAGCAGAACTAAACAGCCAGAATCGGCAAAAAGGCTAGATGGCTGCTGAACTCTCAGATCCTTTCACAATACGGATCTATACAATTTGGGAAAGTTACACAAATTGTGGAATCTACCCTCTATGTTGCATGCCTACTATAGAGTTGACCTCTTTGACAAAGGATGTGGGAATCATTGATCCAAATGATTAAGGGATGCTATCCTGTGGTGAGAACCCCCGGCTAAATCCAATGTCCAAACTTCTGTGCTAGTGCAGATGTTTATCTTCATTTCCCATAATTTCATTGTTTTTTTACAAACTCCAGGTGTTACAAATGGATAAAGAGGACAAAATATACAATTATACAGATGAGTACCAAGTTTGGACATCTCATTCTGTTACATTCATACCGTGGAGCACCGTACTGCAAGCCCTAACATGAGTACATGTAGCACACATGCAAAAGTTAGTTCCTTACGGATCTGCCTCTGTTTAATGGTGCAGAAGTGCATGAGTTATGCTGCATCTATAGAATTCATATTTACATTACCAGCCACACTGCATATCAGTGATAGAGAATGTGGGAACTTGAGACTGTTGCCCAGCTGAGAATGCTCTATCTGTGCTTCTCAGCATCCTAGGGAGGCAGATAGCTATTATTTGCCATTCCAGAAGGACAAGGGTTGGTTTCACAATCTACCTTCATCACCTAGATAATGATTCCAGCTAAAGATAAAATCACACATTTATTATTTTAAAGTACCTACTTACCATGAATAGGATACTGTACCAATCTTCTACCGATGGGAAATGGCTGTTACTATTGGGTCCCTTCTATGACAAATTCTTTTGACTTATGACCAACATTCGTATTCTTTAATCACACTCGCGGCATTACTTTTTCCGTTTACTTTTTTCCTTCTTCTATATCCTACACTATAATAAAGCCACTTTCCATTTACTGGATTACCTGTAATCAATTGTACTGTGGGTTATCAAGTACAAGATTATCATGGCACACTAAAATCGTGGACAAAATATTGAAGGACAAAATATTGAAGGGCAAGTGTAGATATTATGCCTTATTACGAGTTTTGCGGGCAGTGGAGGCTGCCCGCCAAACTCTTTCAGACCGAAAACCACCACTCCAGTTTTCCACCCACTGGTCCTATCACGAGTTTTCCGCTGGGCCAACAGGCGGAAACAGCATTTATACCAGCTGGCGCAGCGGGAAAGAGGCCACAACTTTGACATCGGCTCGTAATCGAGCCAGCAGCAATGTTGCAGTGCATCGGGAGCGACAGCACCCATCGTGCTTTTCACTACCTGTTATTTGGTCACTGAAAATTGTGACGGGGCTGTCCATGGGGGCCCCACGACTGCCCACGGCAAGTGCATGGGCAGTTCAGGAGCCCGCACGGGTCCCCCAGCACCCTGTGTCCCCCAACCTTTGCATGGGGGTGGAACCGCCATGCAAAAGCCAGCAGAGAGGGGACTCATAATCTGGAGGGCAGCGTTGCTTGCAGTGCTGAACTGGCAGATTAAGACTGCCTGCATCGGCAGACTGTCGACCGGTGGTAACCTGGCAGTGCTGGCGGTCGGACTATGGTGGCTCTGCCACGGTCATAATATGGAGGCCTGACCGCTGCTTTAGTGGAGGTCTGACCGCCATCGCGAGTCTGGTGGACCCTGGACCACCAGACTTGTAATAAGGGCCTTAGTCTTCTTAACTCCAAATCCATGCTCCTTGACAATATATATCATCAAGGCACATCTATATGATGTGGAATAAGGTATAGAATTATATACATACTTTTCAATATTTTGTCCCTCGATATTTTGTCCATGATATTAGTGCCCCATGATATACTGGACTTATTATTCAGGAGCCACACCAGTGGATTATTTTACTGATGTCTTGTATGATGGGGCACAATCCCAGAGCATACCATTACGATGTAAATTCTACAGACTGTGCTTTCCAACTGTTAAGTATTTACTTTTCTTTCTATGTTCGAGAATCTATTTTTTCTGCTTCCAAAAGACAACATTTTGGTCTGAAATCCACAGTCACCACTGGTGAATTGGACCTCATTTCCATTTCCTCCCTACGTTGGTGACATCATGCAACACTGCTTTCCTTTCCCTACAGGAATGGTATTTAATAGTTTATCAAACTGTGCATTTTACCAATGGTGATCAATATGCAACTTGGCTTATGAAACACAATATTAAAATGCTTACTTTGCTTCTAACTGAATACTTTTTATACATGTTTGACATGATTTGATTTAATATTTAGGCAAGGATTTCAGGGCGGCCAGTAACTGAATATGATGATACCAGTGCCAGAAATAATGATTTTGACCAGTAACTCCACTCCATTTACTAGGCAGTTCTACTCTGAACACCAAGTTACCAGACCCAGAATAAAGAATATCATGCTGGACCCAGAATTTCTAGACCCAGAATTACCATGTCAATTCTGCCTCTTTTTCTGATTTCGACCTTGTTCCTCTCTTCATTTGGTTTTGTGATGTGCATTCCTGCACCAAGTTAAACGTAAAATCCCTCGGGAATGCTGCTCTCCCGGACTCAGAACAGACTGGTAGCTTTACTAAGACCTTGTGGCAGTGGAAAGTCAAGCAAACTGACACAAAGGGGTACAAGGACTTGAAAGGGTACTTAGGGTATTTACTTTTACACACAAAAGGTATTTTGCACTATAAAGGTGCCCATTTTGTTACTACAAAAGGCGTGTTGGGCTAATTTGCACCACTTTGCATCATGGGGATGTTGTATGGGTGTGAAATGGGCAGATCTCCGCAAATACTCCTAGTTTTTGATGCAAAACCCAATATCTTAAAATAGACTGGGATTAGTGTAAACAAATAATGCCTCCTTGAAGCAGACACTAATTTGGAGACATATTTTTATTTCTTAAAACATTTCACACGTTGTATGTGTGCTCCACATACCTGGAATGTATTAGAATCTCTCTAGGCATAGGCTTTGGTACAGAAGGGTATGCTTGCAGTACAAATTGTATGCCAGACATCTCTCCCTCATACTCGCACAGACAGACGCACACTTGTGCACCATAGTGCAAGCTAGTGTGCCTGTCTGTGCACCAGCAGGTCACTTTTAATAAATATGGCTCTGCACCTCTTTCTTCTCCTCTTGCAGTGCAGCACCTTAGAACAATAAGGCTCCCACGCAGGGGTTGTTGAGGCTTTCACACATCCTGCCCACTATTGCCTCAGAGACTAGGAAGACAGATTTCTGTCTAATGAGTGAGTTAGGGTAAGTCTGGCTTGATTCTCCTCATGTGAGACGAACAATGATGCACATGAGCGCATGATGAACAAGTGACTGACAGACCTTTGAGAGCATGAGTGAACTCATCAGCTTGCCCTAGGCCTTTGGTACTCCCAGCAAGTATAAAAACGCGTTTCACAGTATGAGGAGTTCAACAAATGTGCTGTAGGTCAGTTAGACACAGTCTTTCGCTCCGTCGACTTTTGTAAACTTCAGACAAATAGTAATTGCTGTGTCTGCCTTTTTACTCAAATGATAAGGACTTCTTCTGACGTTGCGTCACTACAGGCATCCGTTTCACGACACACTTCGGATTACGTCTGCTTAGTGAAAATGTGTATTTGTTGTACAGAAGGAAATTCTGGTTGCATTAATGGTAGGTGTTGCACTGATAGCCCACCATGGACCACATAGTGCAGAAGGAAAGTTCAGGATTTATTCTAGATTTCACTAGAAGGATATTGCTTGAAAAAAGGCGTTTGATTAATCTGAATAGTATAAATTGACATCTTCATTAAAACAAAACATAAAAAAGCAAAGCTACATACCATCAGTACCAAAGTAAATGAAATCAAATGAGTCTGTTTTAACTGCGATGTGCAAACTTATGTTCCATTAGTGATCAATCATCCCATGAAAAATAAAGACATCAAAACCATAGCAACATCATAGTAAGAGGTGATTGGAATTAGTATTTTACTCCATAATGATGTTAAATAATTGGATGCAAATACATTATTATCGAAAAGAATGCAATCAAACTACCTAATTTATATCCGCATAATTTTGTATCTGGTGGGACTGTGCCCTAATTCAGTACATGGTATGTTGGATGAGACTTACTTTTTTGTGTAAACTCAGTGCAAATTAATGGAAACAAAATTAGTAAAAATATGAAAGGATGATAAAAATAGAATAGCATGATAAAAATAGAAAAGCAAAAGCTGTGCCTCCCGATTCAAGACATTTTTTTTAGAGAAAATAGGTTATGATAAACCCAAGGGCCAAATCTACTATTGATTTGCACTGGGTTTGCTTTACGTTTTGGAGGCAAACCCAATAAAAAGTGTTAAAAAGTGTTATGCTGGGATTTACTATCCAACACAAATCAAGAAATTATGCAGACAGTTTCCTAAAGTAAAGCAAAGTTACATAATATGCTGCTTTGCTTTACCTTGGAGCATTCCATGGCTGTTGCATGGGCTTTCCCATGGAAGCACCCATGGGTTTTGGCGCAAATCTCACTGGCAAAACTCTTCAATCCAGGACAGCTTTAAAAATTGTTTCCTTCAAATAGGTATATTAGCAATAGACACTCTTTCCTCATTTACATCAAACAGATTAGCTAGGTAACCCAATTTCCCATCCATTCATGCCAATTATCGAGTATTCATTGGTGTCTATTAGACCTGGCATCCTTAGGGTGGCTTACCCAGACCTTTTGCCTTTTACCTCCTGATTTTGTTGTATCTTTTTTGTTGGCCTTGTGACTCTTAGCACTTTACCACTGTTGACCAGTGCTCAAGTGCATGTGCTTCTCCCCTAAACATGGTAACATTGGTGAATCCACAATTGGCATTTTTAATTTACTTGTAAGTCCCTTGTAAAGTGGTATAGCATATACCCAGGACCTGTAAATGAAATGCTACTAGTGGGACTGCTGTATTGATTGTGCACTGAAGTAGTCTTTCAAATCTGCCTCAGGCCTGCCATGGCAGAGTCTGTGTGTGCAGTTTCACTTCCATTTTGACTTATCATTTAAAACCTCTTGAAAGACCTTAAACTCCAGTTTTATTACATGTGTTACCCCTAAGGTAGGGCCTAGTTAGCCCATAGGGCATTGTGCTATGTACGTAAAAGGCAGGACAAGTACTTTTAATTTTACATGGCCTGGTAATGAAAAACTCCCAAAGTCGTTTTTCATTACTGTGAGGCTGACTTCTCTCATAGGCCAGCATTGGGAAATCCTTAATATACTTTTAAACTATAATTCCTGATTAGAAATGATCAGAAAGGAGTCGTTACATCATGTTTCATATCACTGGAATCGTAATGATACATTCTCTTTACTGGTGAAGTCGGATTTATTATTACTATTTTAGAAATGCCACTTTTAGAAAGTGGGCATTTCTTTGTTCTCACTGCCCTGTTTGCCTGGCAGTCTGTCTCCAATACATGTCTGGACTGGGCTGGGAGACAGCTACATTAGTGCATTCTGTTCAGACAGCCACAACACAGGACACTCAACTCATCTGCATTCATCTGCATATTGATGGGTCTTCCCTGGTCAGGGAGGATGGGAAGGGCTTACACTTAAACTTCAAAGGTTAGACTCATTCTTCTGAACCTCAGTGAGGCTATTTAAAACAAAGGAAAAGCACCAGCACCAACCCATTTCCAAAAATGTCCTCCAAGATTAAGCCAACTCAGCCTCTGCACTCCTTCAAACAAATATCACAAAGTGAATTTATGGATCTGGTCAAAGAAAGCAAGCCTTCCAGCTACCCTTCTGACCCTTGTCCAGCACATGTCTTCAGGAATATTCTTTTATCTACCTTTAGTGTAACACCAGTAAGAAGAATCATCAATACTTATTTAACTACAGGAATCTTTCTTGAAGGTCTTAAAAAGGCATACATACACCTGGACCCACAGGACCCTGACAACTACAGACCAATTACAAATGGTCCTTTCCTGGGCAATATGATAGAAAGAGCAGCTTTTGCCCAGATGTCACAATTCATTGAAGATAACTCCATACTTTCAGATTACCAAACTGGATTCCACCCAGGAAAAGGCACTGAACCTGCCCTCATCGCCATCTAAGATGATGATAAAACACAATAGACCACAATGGAGTTGTTGCACTACTTCTTAGCTGCCTTTTACACAGTTGACCATGACACTCTAATACAAAGACTCTGCGAAGCCGGCATAGAGGGGACTGCTCCCGACTGGATCACATCCTTCCTTCAAAACAGAACTAATGTCATCCATACTCCCCCTTTCTCATCCAAACCATACTTCACAAAAGCAGGGGTCCCTC
Source organism: Pleurodeles waltl (assembly GCF_031143425.1). Lineage (NCBI taxonomy): Eukaryota > Metazoa > Chordata > Amphibia > Caudata > Salamandridae > Pleurodeles > Pleurodeles waltl. The sequence continues at coordinate 299,428,879 of NC_090442.1, forward strand.
AAGGGTCAATCATCTCACCCATGCTTTTCAACATCTACATGATGTCATAACCAACAATGATCAATGAATTTCAACTCACATGCTACAAGTATGGAAATGACACACAAATAATCCTTGAACTGGAACGCCCCAAAGATATTGCAAATTCACAAATCTTAGTTGCCTCAGAGCTGTTGATCCGTGGATGACATTGAGCCATCTCAAACTGAATGCTTCCAAAACAGAAATACTCACATGTGGTGATTGGAAAAATTATGACCCACTCTGCTCCTGGCCTGACGATATGGGGCCACCTCCTAAACTATCTAAGAAAGTAAGAAACCTTAGAATTACCATGGACTCCAAGTTAACAATGAATGCTCAAGTGGACAAATTACCAAGATCAAGCTTCATCACCATGAAAACTCTGCAATGCATCTTCCTCCACCTCAGATTTCCACACAAGGTGTAGGCTACTATCACTCTTGTACTATCTAAAATGGATTACGCCAATGGCCTCTACCACGGATCATCTCTATCTACTATGAAAAAACTACCACACATTCAGAACTCGGCTGCTAGACTACTCCTCCATGTAAAGCCACTAGCCCACATCTCCCCTGCCTTGAGGGCCCTACATTGGTTACTGGCTGCCAGAAGACCCACCTTCAAGCTGCTCTGTATCACCCACAACGCAATACATAGAAGAGGTCTGCTTTTCATCATGAAGAAAATCACCAAATACATTCAACAAAGAAACCTCCGCTCAAGATTGACACCCAGCCTCAAAACACCACCATACAAGAAAAAGACAATAGGTGCTACATCTTTCTCTGTTCAAGCGGCCAAACTATGGAATTCATTACCCTTAAATATAAGATCCACGTATAACTATCTTATCTTCAGAAGACTACTCAAGAGTTTGCTCTTTCCTACATAACTACCATACTCAAACAGCAATGGTCTGCATATCCCTGTGTACGTAAACATGTTATAATTTGATTATGTGTATATATCTAGATATGTGTATTTCTTTGTACAAATATGTATAAGAACTATTTTATCTTAAAATATATACATACTCTTTAGGCCTGCTTAACAAATGTATATTTTACTTAAATTAAATGTATATACTATGTATTTGCAGGTGTATGTATGTGTAGTATATATATTATGGATAGGTGAATGTTTGTATATATATATATGTGTATATTATTGTACACTTGACATCTTCATAGTTCATTGCATAGTTTCTATATAAGTTGCTTGATTATATGCTTATGAGTCTCTGTTTTTATTGTATCTATCACAATAAGTAAATATGTTAACTATTTATCTACAAGCATTTCACTATTGAAATATTGAGGAATGATACAATACTGTTTTAAAAGTACACACATAAATTAACTTCAAATACTGTAACTCTTGAAAGCCTGTGTTTATACAATACAACTTTAAATCTCAATATATTATGTTCCTTACACATTTATTCCCTTGATTATGTAATCATGTAGCTATATCTTTACTACTCTAATCCTACTGCACAAGGGAAAAAATGTACTCTCTCGAAAGCTTTACTCTATCTGACCATCACCTTATACCTCTATCAATCTATCCTCAATCTCCACTCTCTAACTCATCCCAAACCCATTCTACTACTATGATCTCCAAAATAACGCTTCCCAGACTCTTTCCTCCTCTACCCCTCCTGGCTCACCCCAGACCTCAGTTTACGACTATGATCTCCCAAACAACTGTACTCAATTATCCTTCATTTATCTTTCCTTTGACTCATTTCAAACCCCTTATGATTGCTATGATCTTCCTAATACCTTTCTACACATTCTTACATCCTCCACCTCTTGTTTACTCATCCCAAACCTCATATTTCTACTATGATCCCCCAATTAACACATCTTTATTCTTCCTGCCTCTATCACTCCAATATTCTATTCAAATCAACTGACTCACATGTCCTCTACGCAAATATACTAATACTAATACCATACGCATATTTCACTATACTTTGGGTTGCGGAGTAGCGTGCTACTCGCCAAAAAGCACTTTGATGCCTAGTCAGGGGTAGTAAGCACTATATGAATACAATTCCAATATCTAAAACATAACATAGTAAAATACGGTTATGCTTACTATTCGAACGTGGCAGATATTTAGTAATTATGAAGGTGCAGTACAAGAGTGTTTGTTATAATAGGATGGTAGTACTTTGCTGTAATAGTGTGTGACCACAAGAAAATACATTGGGGATATTAGTGGCAAGAGCACTAAGTGTGGAATGGTGTGTGGGTTTTTAATAGCAATGTGGCAATAGCAGGGGAGCATATATACAGGGCAAGTATTTTGTTTCATTTTTAAGAAACCTTATATTTGCACACATATTTGCTTGTCAAATGCAACCATAGCAGAATATTCAAAACTACAAAAGACAAAATAGATGAACACCCTGCCGCACCCTAGTTTTAAAAGTAGACTCCATAGAAGGTAGAGCATTATTGCTTTGCACATCAGCATATTATCATTACCTCTTTATCTTTTTTATTGTTTGAAAAAAAGTCTGCACTAATACTTGACAGAATTAGGTTGCTTCAAATTAGATCACAGAATTACTTTTTTTCCAAGAAATGGTGCACAGCAGGCATGTTGTAGCTCCGCAAAGCTGCATATGCAGCCTGTCATTAAAAATATCAAGCTTAAATTTTAATAAATTAATTCTATGCTGTGTTTGCCAGGCGGAAGACCCAAATACATAGTCTGTGGCCATACAGACTACGTATTTGGGTGGCTAAGTGGCTAAATGGATTTATTAAGTTATATACAAAAGATGAGCTGGCTAAGAAGCAAATAAGGGGTTTTAGAAATCTGTAGTGTGCGTTCTTCACATCTCTTCTCTACTTCTCATCTTTCTACCCATTTGAAACAACGTCCAGCTGTTCACCTCTCTCCTATAGTACAAACCCAGTGAAATTTTGCTTCCACTGGTGTAATATTGCATCCTTTATAGTGCGTTGAGTTAAGATTATTATGTGACATGCCCAAGATTACTTTATTATACCATATCACATAAATATGGTGCCGTTTGGGTAAGAATCCTATTGTGTGGGCACAGGAGCAATGCAAACAAACCAGACACACAAACCATGTACTGTTTGCGTCACATACAATTTTGCACATTTTAGCATGAAATGTTTCCTAATTTACAAAATTAATGTGAGGATGCTTATCATGCGAAATAAAATAGTGCAAAATGCTGTATGTAATAAGGCACAATTTTGCACAAATTTGGGGCATTTTGCATAATTTCCTCAAAGGAAATTACACATGCTGCACTCAGGATTGCTAAAATATTTTAACATGTTTCTGCATGTCAACTTTACACTGAAATATTCTGAACCTTTGTGTGGTCCAGAACAATAATCAAACCTTGCTGCTACTGCTAGCGCTCCCTTTTTTACTCATAAAAGCCACTATACATTACAATGGGTGTACATTTGTAGTTTCTGTAGATCTACTAATGTAATATTAAATTGTACATTCATTTTTGCTTGTTTCCTCACCGTAAGCATTTTTCATGTGAAGAAATACCTTTCCCTTCACGCTCTGAATAAATGGAGTGTAAAATGTACCTTTACATATTCATTGCACTCCATATCTTATTACAATTTAAATTAAAAAGTGCAATGAGTGTTGGAAACAGCAATGTTTGTGAATCCTCACTGTGTCACAACACTGGTGTCATCAAAGCCTCCTGGGCCTTCACCTACCCGCCACAATATGTTGCATTCCCTGAGAAAATGTCCATAATTATGGATGGATTTTCCAAGCGATTTTGGCCAACATTACATTACAAAGTCTCAATGCTTGTACTCCCTAGATGCATGTTCTCTCTGTGGGGAAATAGTTAAGCTCAGTTCTATCTCTCGCTGACTGATATGTGACAGAGCAACTACCAAAAAAACCAGCAGCAATCGTTAACACCAATTCAACTCCCCTAGTCACATTCCAGTCAAGAAGTCATCCAATCCTGGAAATTTCATGTCTTCATCATACTGCACAAATACAAAGCATGTATATTCTGAGGTAACTCAACACAACTGTCAAATTGCAGCCTTTTTCTTTAGTTCCTGTGCCTGTAGTGTAATTTTCACAAACGTTTAGCTTATCAAGCCAACATCAAATAAGTATCTTTTGCCTCTTCAGAAGACCTTCTGCAATGGAAGTTTGTACTCTGCCCCATTCACAATATTGACAATAATGATTCATATTTGTGGTAATATTACCAGGTTTATGGGTACTCAATTCATAGATCTCTAAAAGGTTGATTTGGAATTCAAATTCGTAACATGTAGACCAACACGTTTGTCAGTAGTGAGAGTTTACCTTTCTGAGCCACACTATTATCATGTGCCCAAACATCTACCCTCTTGGCTGCGTCTCCCACCATTATTTTTTGTACTGTGTAATGATTCATCATTCATTCCTAGCATGTAAGCTGTGTCGCTACAGGACTTTAAACCTGATATTAGGTTGACATCTCTGACGTCTTACAATGTGAGGGTTTTGCTTGAGCCCTGTAGTGTTGTGCAACAAAGCATTTGGACAACATACCTTTAAGAAAACAAAGAAATTGAGCTGTAATTTCTCAGATTAGCTGTATGCTTGCCATAAGTCTATAATCATTTAAAGACAATGCCAAATAGGTTATTAATTGAACTCTATTGAATAAGTCAAGTTACTGGTTGCCTTGTTGATATCTATATCTGTTTCTTAAATGTTTAGTGACACAGGATAAAAGTTACAGGAGCTGCTTTGTTTTAAAATCAAATGCTGCTTTGCCAACAGGCATCTGAGCAATGTGTGTGAGTGTGATGTATATAGCAGGACTGGGGCAAAAGCTGCAATTCTCACTCTGCACACTAACCGCAATTCATTCCAATACTGGTACAGATGCCCACACAGCAACTCAAACATTAAATGCCACCACATGTTCCTCTTTGGCAAGGAACTTTACATAGACTACATTGACCTCTATTTTTAAAATATGCTCTTCCAATTTTCTAGCAATGATCCCTTTTCCAAAACATTCTGTCTGCGGGCATGTTTCAGTTTTTTTGTAGGACATACTTTTTCAGAAAGAGTTCCCAAGGGCAAAGAATTATGATTGCAGATTAACAGCATCTATTATTAATATGTTTGCAACATTTGGAATTGATTCAAATGCCTCTAATTTTAGAAATATTCACATTTGTTCTCAAATTAACTTTGACTACTGCAGTCAGTTCTCGCAACCAAAATTAGTAGACTATTAATGTTCTGCCTTGGTTATGTAATGATTTACCAGTTTGTCTGTGAAATCTTGAGTAATGGGATGAGTTCCTTACATGCATGTAGATTTGAGAAATTCATTGAGTACTTTATAATTTTTTTTTTTTGCAGATATAGCATTTTGAACTCTGTCTGAGTAGTACCTTTTTAGCTTTTATGATTGTTGATTTGTATATTCTGTTCAGTTTGCATAGCTGAAGTTTGTCTTGAATGTTGTTTAATTTGAGCCAGGTTCGTTGCAGCCTTCTGATTTGTTTTTTTATCTTTTTTAGTTCTATATTCCTCGAAGGTGCTTGTTTTCTTTTGTCCTGTTTAGATTATCTTAGTGGTATTAGAATATTGAAAGCTTCCTGTAGCCAATTGTAAAGTTAGTAAACATAATTTATTGTTTCTAGATCTGTGTTAGTTGTTAGTTGTGTTTTTAAGTGTTCAAAATTGAGTTTGTTACATTGTCGATAGGCGGGAGTAAGTAAGGTGGTCTCAGGTGTGTTGATGTGTTATGTTGGCCATGTGACTGGTGAGATGCTTTGAACAGTAACTAGATTTGGGTTTGCAAGAACAACATCTAGGATGTGTGTGAGATTGTGTGCAATCAGATGCAGGTTCAATGTGACTAGGGCAGTGATGATAGCTTTTGTATGGGGCATATTGGGTTTGTCAAACCAAATGTTTAGGTACCCAAGAATATATAGGTTGGAGTAAAGTGTTAGAAGGTTTGAAACTGTGTCTAGAAATGTGTCTGGGAATGTAGAATTGCTAGGTGGTGGTCTGTAAAGGAGGAGGAAGTTACAGGAGGAAGTTGGTGTAGGGTTGCATCTGGTGAGGAGGGTCTCACAACCATGTATGGAGATGTCAGTTTTGCTGCGATTTATTGCTTGTTTCAATAGAACATCTAGCCCACCTCCTTTGTGGCCTGTACGGTTTTGTGTGATGGTTTGATAGCAATGAGGAACGGCTTCATGCAACACTGGGACCACGTCATCTCCCAACCATGATTCAGTTATGAAGAGTAAGTCAGGTTGTGTGTAAATGAGTAGGTCGTAGATGTGGTACTTGTTTTTAGTGAGTAATCGAGCATTTTTGAGTAGGCAGTGTAGAGATTATGTTTTGGTGGTGGTGTGATTTTGTTTTGTAGAGGAGTTATCAATATATTTTGAATTTGTAGCAGGTGTTTCATTGGTGGTGATATTAACTGTATGAGGGTCACATAGCGTTGTTGTTCTATATTGTGTTCCTCGTCCAGCAGGCTTAGAAGACATTTTGTTGGGTCTGCATGTATTGATGGTGGTTCTGAGTGAGGTGGTGGGTTGTGTTGTTTTTGTAGAGTAGCCTTGTTGTGTAATAGACATGGGGATGTGAAATTGTGCAGACTGGCATGTTGTATATTTTGTTTGAGTCTGTTTAGTGTGGAAGGAGTATGCGTAGGGGTGGTGGTGGAGCATGTGGGTCATACTACAATGCTCTAAATTGTGCAATGGATGAGATGTGGGTGAATGAATGTTGCTAGTTAGGGTGTTTGTGGTAGATGTTGGTGAAGAATGTGAATGTTGGAGTAAAGTTGGTTTTAGATTGGCATCATTTATAGTCAGGAGGGTGGTAGTTGGTGTGATGGAAAGTATTTTGAAAGTATTTGTGATTTTGATGTGCTTGTGTGTGAGTGTTGTTTTGTTTTCGTGGAGTAGTTAGGGGAGATATGGATGTAGTGTTTTTTGTGAAGGATTTGTATGTGAGTGCTGGTGAGTGGTGCTTGAAAAGTGTAGGGGTAGTGATGTGTTTTGGAGAAGAATGTATGTTGTGATTAAGAGGGGATGGACAACAGTTATGATTGTTTGTGTTAGATTTGATCACTGGAAGTGGTAATTTGTGTGGTGGATTAAAGTGTTAGGAATCTATAGTTGTGTATAATTTGTAAAAAAGAGGAGGAGGGTGTTTGTGGATGGTGTGATGGAAGGCTGAGTATAGATTTTGTCATTATAAAAAGGGGCCTGTTATGAATAAGTAGAGGGAAGAGCTGGTGTTTTGTATGAACATGGAGTGTGTGACTGCATGCATTATAGTTTTGTATAATGTAGCTTTGTGTTGTGTTTCTAATGTGTGGATGTGTTAGTGGTATGGAGCAGAGTTGTATTTTGTGTGAAAATGAAGGTACCATAGTGTTGTAGTTGAGGTAGAATGTAGCATAGGTGTGGTTTGTGTGGTTTTGTGGTGGTTGTTGATACAATGAGATCTGCATGAGGTTTGTTTGTGGTGTTTGTGTAGAATGCCTTTGCTGATATTGTGTGTGTTTATGTTGGAGGATGGAGAGGGATTAAGGTCATTTTTAAAAAATGTTAAATTTGGCAGCATCTCTAACCCTAGGCCCAGCCAGTCCTGAACAGGCCCACACAGACAGCTCCCCTTGTCCTCTCTGCCTTTAGCCGAGACGCACGGGCTGAGATGCCCTGAGACCTTGTCTTAAATAGCCCTATTAGCAAATGGAACCCTATCCCTAACCCTACCCAATCAGAATCCTAACCCTAAACCCAAGAGCCAATGGGTGATCTGGCCCTATTAATCAATCACAACCTTAGCCCTAACAGCCAGTCAGAACAATGACCCTAAACCCTTAGTCCAATAGGGTTGCACTATCACTAGTACAAATCAGAATGCAAACCCTAGACTCTTACTCCAGTAGGAAATTCTACCCTAGAGCCAATCAGAACACAAACTCTAGACTCTTAAGACAATAGAAATACTAGCACCAACAACCAATCACAACAAATGCAACCACCAATAGAAACGTATATAAGGGCCAAGTTACCTTATGCCCAGGCCCCTGTGGAAGGGAGTAGAGAGGTGCTTCTCTATTCAGAATCTCATTGGATACAGATAGGCACAATCCACACTTCCAAGCTAGCAGATTCTACTTTTCAGGTAAGGGACAAATTTGAAACCACTGAACTACTGCTTGTCACGCACTCAAATATGTGACTTTTTCAAGGCAAAAACAAGTGGTGCATACACTTCAAACACAGTTTAAACCACAGTGCAGATTAAGCAGTCTCATAAACACACTCTGGTTAACCACTGAAGTGTATCTAGCCTTTTGTAAATAAAGGGGGTGCGGGTGGCCTAATGCAGTCTTTGTGAAAAACTAGGAGGGAAAATTCAAACAGTAAGAAATAGCAGTTTAAAGGCACAAAGTTTGCAAAAAAACAGGGAGCCAAATGTAAATAGACATGTAAGGGGAAAAACACTTTTTTTCAAACAACAAGAATACACAGAAGTCAGTGGTCTTACCAGCCTTCTAGGATTCTTGCTCACTGGGCTGTATTAGGGTGCAGAGAAGCTGGGCTTACAAAATGGAGAAGCTTTATTCTATAATACAACTATATTAAATAACACTTTGTCATAACAGTTTCTGATTATGTAAATGTTCTGCAACTCACAAAGGCAATTAATGCCAAATCACAATAAAACTGGTCCTTTACACCAATTCTACTTAAAGTTAATTAACAAATGCTATAAACAAAATACTACCCAAATTTTCTTAGCGTTTGTATTTTCTTGATTTATTTGTGTTACATTCTGCCACTACTTTGCAGCCTCTACCACTGTAGCTGTTTACTATAAAATAACAGCACATCCAGTCAGCTACATATGATTCACTATATCACTTAACACATTTATGCAAACTTGTAGAACTTCATATAACAAACTTATTTGTGGAGGACTGTCATACGCCACTAGTTTTAAGGCATTCCAGTAATCTTGATAAGTTGCCAGGTGTTTTTCTCCTATAAAGAAACCTGGAATAGTGGCTTACACCTCACCTACTCCTACTTTTCTTGGACCACCTACACTAGACCTTTTACATGTTTTTTCACACACCTGCCACCCTTAATTTGAGGGTTGAATCGCACTGCATGACAATACAAACAAAAGTATCTCCTGTGCTATATTTTGCTGCGCAAGCATTTAAATTAAATTAAATTCATGACTTCCAATGAAAACTTCATCTTCTGACTCCTTTTCTATACACCTTTCTGTGAGAATTCACATTATCTCTGTTAATATAACCTTTTTTGCAAAGAGGCCCTCTTCTCAGCTTCTAGATTTTTGTGCCCCAAAATATTGCTTCATTATTTGTTTTTCTTTCTAGAATAGCTCGTGGAACCACACACAGTGGTCAAACTATTACCTAACACTTCCCCTAAAAAGAAGCCAGGCCCACTGTTTTCATCGTTTCACGTTGCATTTTGATTTATATTTTTTCATCACTTTAAATGTAAATTTGAGAGAAAATAAAAAGCGGAAGATTAACTTTTAAAGTCTGTACAAAACCTACTTAATGATGAAAGTTTCATTTCCGTCTTCTAGACCGGTTAGGTTTTTAACAAACAGGAATTAAAGTCGGAGGTGCGCTTGCACAGCAGCACCTAAGGTTTCTTCATCCTTTGCAATTCAAAGACGATCTCCCAAGGAAACCGAACATTCACATCCACCCAGCTAATGTGATTTCAAATGCTTCCATCAAGGCGCACATTGTGGGAAGCGAAGAGCATCTCAGTTTGCTAAGCAGTTTCCTAGCACTTGAAGCCATTCCATGGTTCTGTGCTGTCTGAATAGTCTCACTTGCCTTTTAAACTGTCTCACGGAGATAAATGTGTCTTTTGTTCATTTGAAGATGTTCTGCTCTTTTCCCTGGTTAACGGGATGATTGCCCACCCCATGGCATGAAGCTCTGATTTGTGATGCCAAGCTGTCACCTGCATCTCCGAATGCATCGTGGTGCCTGGCACAATCACGCACCACACCTATTGATCCTCTATTTATTAGCTTTATACTTATATTTATTTTCTTAATACACCAGGGGCCAGATGTATGAATCCGGCCCATTGCGATTCGGTAATTGCGATTTTTAAGAAATCGCAATTACCGACTCGCAAAGGGCCATGTATCACATTTGCAATTCGGTAATTGCGATTTCTTAAAAATCGCAAATGCAATTACCGAATCGCAAATTTTTTGCATTTCGCAAATTGCGATTTCTGAAACAGAAATCGCAATTTGGGAAAAGCAAAGGGCCAGGGTGCTGGGGGCCTAAGGCCCCCTCTCCTGCACCCATTTTTTATTTCCACATGTAAAGTACACACATGCCAAAAGGGCATGTGTGCTTTACATATCAAATTTAAAAATGCAGTTATACTGCATTTTTAAATTTTGCACCAGGTTACCACCTGGTTGCAGGTCATGGTATTTTGCACTTGAAAAATACCATTCTGTGAAAAATCGCAATTTACGATTTTTTGCAGAATTGCTTTGCGACCTGGATTTTGCGAATCGCAAATTGTGATTCGCAAAATCCAGGTCGCAATGCAGAAAATCACAATTTTTGCGATTTTCTGTTTTTGGTCTGCAAATGCATTTGATGCATTGCAGACCTCGATTTTGCACTCGCAAACGGCCGATTTAGCTGTTTGCGAGTGCAAAATCTGTTCATACATCTGGCCCCAGGTTCTTTCAAGCCAATTGTACATGTCAGCTCCTTAGATGCTGCCCCCACTTCAAACCCTCCACTGCTGGGCCCTTTTTTGGCTATTTGGGGTAGTTTGCGCTTAGGCCTTCATAACTTTTTGTACTCATAAGCTATCCACGCCAAATTTGCGTCCTTTTTTCCAGCATCTTAGGGGTTTTAAAGGTACCCAGAGTTTGTGGTTTTCCCTGGAGGAGACCAAGAAATTAGCTAAAATATAGCAAAAAATTCGTTTTTTTCCAACAAATGGGGAAAAAGGGCTGCAGAAGAAAGCATGTGTTTTTTTTTCTCTGAAAATGGCATCAACAAAGGGTTTATGGTGGTTAAATCACCATCTTCCCAGCTTTCAGGAACAGGGAGATTGAATCAGAAAACCACATTTTCAACACAATTCTGGCAATTAACTGGGACATACCCCATTTTTACTATTTTTTGTGCATTCAACCTCCTTCCAGATACTGACAGAAATCGGTTTGAAACCAATGCCTGATCCCGGACAGCTAAACATTTCTGAAAAGTAGACAAAATTCTGAATTCAGCAAGTGGTCATTTGTGTAGATCCTTCAAGGTTTTCATACAGAAACTAACAGCTTAACAGCTAAAATAAAAATATATTGAAATTGAGCTGAAAAAAACAGCCATTTTTCTCCACGTTTTATTCTGTAACTTTTTTCTGCGATGTAATATTTTCAAAAGCAATTTATTACATCTGCTGGCCTCTTCTGGTTGTGGGGATATATAAAGCTTGTAGGTTTATCAAGAACCCTAGGTACCCAGAGCCAATAAATGAGCTGCACCATGATATGGGTTTTCATGATATACTGCCTATACAGCAATTCATTTGGTGAAATATAAAGAATGAAAAATAGGAATCAAGCAAACCTTGGTATTTCCAAAATAGGCACAAGAAAAGGTGTTGCGAAGCAGTAGTTATTTGCACATCTCTGAATTCTGGGGTCCCCATACTAGCATGTGACTTACAGGGCATTTCTCAAATAGATGTGTTTTTTACAAACTGTCTTACATTTGGAAGGAGAAAATGTAGAGAAAGACAAGGGGAAATAACACTTGTGCTATTCTGTGTTCCCCCAAGTCTCCAGATAAAAATGGTACCTCACTTGTGTGGGTAGGCCTAGTGCCCGTGTCAGGAATAGATCACACAATGGTCAATGTTGGTCCTTACATGAGGGCAACTGTTGACCCTGGGATGATCCATTCCTGATGCAGGCACTAGGTACAGGCACTCAAGTGGGGTAGCGTTTTTAACAGGATAGGTGGGGAAACACTGGGTGGTAGAAATGTTGTGGATCCCAGCATATTCCTGTAGTTTGTGTGACAGAAATGCAAGAAAAAAAGAGTTTTTATTCAATATTTCAGCTTTGCAGGGTATTCTGGGTAAGAAAACTTTGGGGAATCCACACTAGTCACATCTCTGTGGACTCCCCCAGATGTCTAGTTTCCAGAAATGTCTGGGTTTTGGTTTCCCTATATGTTCATCGAGCCCAGGACCAAAAACGCAGGTGCCTGCCTTACAAAGCCAGGTTGTTTTGTGATAGATAATTTTGATGTCTCCACAATAAGATTTGGGCAGTGGAATTTGGGGCTGAACTAAATTGGGGAGCTCCCAAGAAAGTACTCTCTCTGTGCTTGCCGCCGCATGCACCTGTTCTCTGGGTTGGGCTAACCCGCTATTATCTCACTGCACAGACTGTGCTTGCGAAGGGACAGCAGGACTGTCCTCAGCACCTCCCTCATAATCACTGGAAGAGGAGTTATCGAATGGGACTCCTCCGACTGAAAAATCACTCCGAGTCGGCGCCATTGCCCTATCCCTCAGATGCTGTCTCAGTTTCTGCTGTCTCAGTCTCTGATCCTACGTCAGAGCTGTCCTCTATAACTCGAGTTAGGGTTTGAGCAGCAGTCATCCAACGAGATGCCATCTCTGCTACTGGCTAAACTGTCACTCTAAAACACTAGCCTATGTAGACAGTCACAAAATTGCGGGTGAGTGTTTGTGTGATACCTGTAACATTAGAGGTCACCTTACCTTCGCTTCTTCACTCAGTCAGCATGTTCTCTCAAGACACTCAAAAAAACAAAAAAGGCACACTATTACTTCACCTTGTCACATACCAACCGTCACAGTCTTTAGCGCCTCCAGTGCCCAGTCCAACAATCATTATTGGTTCTCCCACTCCCATTACCTCCTCCACCGATTCCCTCACTACCACCCAGCAAAAGTGTGTTTCATCTTTCCATAGCCCTCCTCGCACATACATTTCATTTGTATGATAGTGCAGGTAATGGCTGGCTTTACTAATCCACTCAGCTATTCACATATAATACAGTTTTGATCCTTGAAGTAGGCATATAAACCTTCTGCGCTACTTTATGGCATCAAAACTGCCCCTAGACAAAAGTCAGACCCTTTTCTAGCAATTCTAGCAGAAACATAATCACAAGAGTTACTTGACTTTTTTATTGCTGCCTAAAAGCTACAGTTGAAACGCATCAGTTGAAGTATGTGCATTGCTTTGAAGACGCAAGCTGCGACTACAAGAGAACTGGTGGCGAATATATATGTAAAGAGATCACTTTTATATGTGGGTGTGGTTTTCCTGGGGGCCGATCGCAGCCCCCAGGGAAACCACACACGTTGAAAAAAGTGATCACTCTCTATATATAAATATATATATATATATATATATATATATATATATATATAGATATATAGATCTATCTATAGACATATCTATATATATAGATAGATAAATCTATATATAGATAGGTATATCTACATAGATATATATCTATATATATCTATATATGTACATATATATCTATATACATATATAGATCCATATATTTTTAACACCTGTATGGTTTCCTTGGGAGCTATAGTGGTCCCCAGGGAAACCATACAGCTGTTACAAAACTTATTGCCCCCACAGGGGGTCGCCCTGCTCACGGGTGACCCCCTGTCAATTTCATTTTGTTTATTTTTTTTAATGTTTTACACCCCTGGTGGGGGGGTGCGATCGGGTGCAATTGTGCCTCCCCACCACGTAAGCCTACCTTCAGAAAAAGAAATTGCCCCTAGGAGGGGGAGCGGCCCGTTTACTGAGGGGGACGACCCCCCAAGTGAAATCCCTGGTGTCTAGTGGGGGTTTCCTGGCCCTCGATCACAGCTGTGCTGCGATGGAGGGCCAGGAAACCAGTTCAGGAAGGCCTCATTTGAAAGGGAAGAGTCTCCCTTTCAAACGAGGCCTTCACGAACATCGGAAGGCCCATTTCGGCCTGTTTTCCCCACCAGAGCAGGAAGCGGCCACAAGGCCTCTGGTGGGGAAAACAGATAGTGATGCCAGCGCACCGCGAGGCACAAAGTGTCACCTATTACAACAACGTTTAGTTGTTTGGAGTCTTCTACATGGAAAATAACTAATAGTGATGATAATTAATGCTTTTTAAATAGTACTTAAAAACGCACTATTTCATTTCCCAGTGTAGTACTTAACAGATTATGCTAATACCTACTGTGATGTGCTCTGTGAAATAATCAACTATGCTAGATTTTATCAACCTTGTATGTTGTGCATTGAACACTAGCCTGGCGTCTCGCTCATGCTTGGGTTTCAGGCACCTTTAGTCTCTAGAGTGTTTTGAAAGCTCATGCATGTGCCGCATGGCACCTTTACTCCCTAGAGTGGTTTAAAAGCTTTTACTGCTTGTGTTACAGTCTCTTTCCTCCCATTCCCATTTGCCATTAGGATGGCCTCTGGTTCTAAGAAAAACACAGAGGATGAAGGGCAGGCAGGATCATACCAATGTTCGCTATGAGAAAAGCCAAAACGCAAGGATTATTGAAGGTCGTTAAAGATTGCAGGTCTTTGCTCCTAAATTTGAGACATATATGCCCCCACCTTTCTACTGTTAAATGACTGGAAGAGCAGGACTGGATCATGCACTGCGGTATCTAGTGGATGGCATAGCTTCCAGAACTGACAGAGCGTGTCTGTAATATGTGCTATTTACAAGACATACTACTTACATGCTTTTGATAACTGAGAGCCAATGCAAAGAGAAGCTTGAATGTAAGTTTCTAGAACCTATCTTGAGACTTGTACAGAGGATGGCTGCAAATAGCTGCATGCTTTTACACCCTTGTTAGATGAACTGCAGGACATTCTGAAATAGACTCCCATTCCCATGATCCAACAGTGCAGCCATGGTCAATCGTCTTTCCAGAAGACACAAAAGCGTGAATACCCTCTTGAATCCTTTGAGATGTCAAAACATGATAGTGCACTGCTTCAAAATGATCACTCGGCATATGATGTAAGAGAAAGGAGAATCCATGATTTTTCATGTGATACTGAGCGTTTGCTAGTGCCTATGGTTTCAAACAATGATAGATGTGACTCATTTCTACCATGGGTTTTATTTGGGTTTAACTAGAGTCAATTGGGAGAATCTAATGATTAATTGACTGGTATAAGGTATATGCTGATTTACCTATGAACACAGCTCCGCTGCTATTTGGAGGGAGATTTGAGCTTTATTTGCATACATACAGTGGAGGAGCTCAAATTATTAAAATGATTTGCTAACAGTTAGCCATAAGCTTTCCAAGGTAATGAGGACAACAAAGGTCTGTGGGGGACTTCAGTACCAAAGCCGCATTATGGCCTAGTTAAAAATTATCCCCTTTGTACAGGGAGTGCAGAATTATTAGGCAAGTTGTATTTTTGAGGATTAATTTTATTATTGAACAACAACCATGTTCTCAATGAACCCAAAAAACTCATTAATATCAAAACTGAATATTTTTGGAAGTAGTTTTTAGTTTGTTTTTAGTTTTAGCTATGTTAGGGGGATATCTGTGTGTGCAGGTGACTTTCACTGTGCATAATTATTAGGCAACTTAACAAAAAAATATATATACCCATTTCAATTATTTATCATTACCAGTGAAACCAATATAACATCTCAACATTCACAAATATACATTTCTGACATTCAAAAACAAAACAAAAACAAATCAGTGACCAATATAGCCACCTTTCTTTGCAAGGACACTCAAAAGCCTGCCATCCATGGATTCTATCAGTGTTTTGATCTGTTCACCATCAACATTGCGTGCAGCAGCAACCACAGCCTCCCAGACACTGTTCAGAGAGGTGTACTGTTTTCCCTCCTTGTAAATCTCACATTTGATGATGGACCACAGGTTCGCAATGGGTTTCAGATCAGGTGAACAAGGAGGCCATGTCATTAGATTTCCTTCTTTTATACCCTTTCTTGCCAGCCACGCTGTGGAGTACTTGGACGCGTGTGATGGAGCATTGTCCTGAATGAAAATCATGTTTTTCTTGAAGGATGCAGACTTCTTCCTGTACCACTGCTTGAAGAAGGTGTCTTCCAGGAACTGGCAGTATGACTGGGAGTTGAGCTTGACTCCATCCTCAACCCGAAAAGGCCCCACAAGCTCATCTTTGATGATACCAGCCCAAACCAGTACTCCACCTCCACCTTGCTGGCGTCTGAGTCGGACTGGAGCTCTCTGCCCTTTACGAATCCAGCCACGGGCCCATCCATCTGGCCCATCAAGACTCACTCTCATTTCATCAGTCCATAAAACCTTAGAAAAATCAGTCTTGAGATATTTCTTGGCCCAGTCTTGACGTTTCAGCTTGTGTGTCTTGTTCAGTGGTGGTCGTCTTTCAGCCTTTCTTACCTTGGCCATGTCTCTGAGTATTGCACACCTTGTGCTTTTGGGCACTCCAGTGATGTTGCAGCTCTGAAATATGGCCAAACTGGTGGCAAGTGGCATCGTGGCAGCTGCACGCTTGACTTTTCTCAGTTCATGGGCAGTTATTTTGCACCTTGGTTTTTCCACACGCTTCTTGCGACCCTGTTGACTATTTTGAATGAAACGCTTGATTGTTCGATGATCACGCTTCAGAAGCTTTGCAATTTTAAGAGTGCTGCATCCCTCTGCAAGATATCTCACTATTTTTTACTTTTCTGAGCCTGTCAAGTCCTTCTTTTGACCCATTTTGCCAAAGGAAAGGAAGTTGCCTAATAATTATGCACACCTGATATAGGGTGTTGATGTCATTAGACCACACCCCTTCTCATTACAGAGATGCACATCACCTAATATGCTTAATTGGTAGTAGGCTTTCGGGCCTATACAGCTTGGAGTAAGACAACATGCATAAAGAGGATGATGTGGTCAAAATACTCATTTGCCTAATAATTCTGCACTCCCTGTATGTTCATTAAAAGTATGAAAGTACAGGTTGAACCCTGTATGCCTGGGAGCACATATGTTTAACACATTGTGATATAAATGCACACACCTGAATCGTGCATTTGTGGCTTTTCAAGTGCTATGTCTATGAGGATTTTACAGTATATTTCAATTCAAATGTGTTACTACAGGGATAATTGAATTGATAACTGATATTATTTTAAATGATAACCATATAAAAGTTCTAGGGCCTGATTCGCAGAAGAAGTTGTACATTTGAATTGGCAAGTTTACTACCTACTTCAGAGTAGATATACAACGTTTTCTGTTGGCATGATCAAAACTTGTTTTAAGTTACCCCTGGAATCTCGTACCATTTATAGCTTTCTGGGCACGATCCTTAAACATTTTGATAATTCAATTGTTCATGCATCTAGCTTCACGTGAGAATAACAAGAGCAAGTGAAACACTTTTGGTAATATTATTTCCACATGGAAAATTCCCTTCCATCAACTACACCGCCAATTTTGGGGGTGTTCTCTTTCTCTTCCTGCCCTTGAAATGTATATACTCTTGGCCTGGTCAGGGACAAGTCTTTGACCAATTTAAGTGACAAACGTCTCCGGAAGCAGAGTGTGAATACCAACAAGCAATTTTCACACTTTTCAAGGACATAGCCACACGTGTGTAAGTTTTTCAGTGTTCACCCACCTCCGGGACATTCCTGTCACAGTCCACCCACCTCTTTCCCATAGGAGTAGAAATGGTGGCATGGGGGCTCTGTTTGAGAGTCTTTATACAAGTTTAAAAATAGGTCTTGAGAACTGCAAAAGTAATCGTGCTCTCTTTAAAGAAGCTGACTGCGCATGTAATTAAGACTTGCATCTAGGGATCGATGTTCAAAAGCCCTTTTTCAGTTAGTAGTTCATAAAGATATCTGATTTGCAACAGCAAAATGGCTTTTTACAATGTACATAAGCCTTTTTATGAGACATGAAATAACTGTTGTGGACATTTCCAAAATGTAAATAGAAGGGGACTTAAAAAGGGTGCTCCCCTTCTGGAGATGAGTTTGAAAGGTACATATAAGTGGTTTGTGAATGCAGTAGTAATGGCAAACCATTGAGCAGGCACTGCTCCCTAGGTTGGGGTGGTAAATGATTTGCAAAATGCAAGCTGACCTCGTGTGACAGCTTTCCCTTTGGGAATTATGTTGGTGCCCCAGGACTGAGCAGAGAGTGGCCCAAAGAACTACGGCCTGTTCCTCTAATGTCTTCCAGGGCGGGAAACATTTTGTAAATGCAGCATCTGTCCCTTTGCTGGGCACAGGGTGCTTTGATAAAAACATATACATTTCACCATTGGGAAACGAAATGCAGAGATGGAAGTCTTCTGTCCCTTGCATGTCTCTATCATTACATTTGCAGCCAAACATAAAGAGCTATAAATTGCCATTTGCAAGGTTACGATTCATTAGGCAGGTCATTCAGTGCCCCCCACCAACCCCAGTGAATATGGCCTATGAGAGGAGCAGGCTTCACAACAGTGAAAAACAACTTTGAGTGTTTTTCACTACCAGGACATGTAAAACTTACAAGAACATGTCCTTTTTAATTACATAAATCCTGCCCTATGGGCTACCTAGAGCCTACTTGACGGGTGTCTTATATGTAATAAAAGGGCTTGGCAAGTAGTTTTAAATGCCAAGTTGAAGAGGCAGTAAAACTGCATACGCAAGCCGTGCAATGCCAGGCCTGAGACGTGGTTATGTGGGTGGCACAATCAGTGCTGCAGACCCACTAAGAGCATTTAATTTTCAGGCCCTGGGCTCATGTAGCGCAGTTTACTAGAGACTTAGAAGTAAAATAAATTTGCCAATTGAGTATGAGTAAATGTTACTATGTTTTAGGGAGGGATGGCATTCACATTATCACTGATTAGCAGTGGTAAAGTGCCCAGAGTCCTAAAGCCAACAAAAACGAGGTCACGGAAAGATGAACAGGAAGATAACAGGTTTGGGGTGACCCTTCAGAGAGGCCATTTTCCAAGGTCCTGCCTATGTTTTCTTTTTCAACATATTGAGTATAGCCTTGCCTATGAAACCATTATGCTGGACTTTTCTCCATCCTGCTTCAAACGTGTAGAAATATGTTTTCATATAGGTAAGCAACTCAATTTCAGTAGGAACTTGACAACATAATGACACTCTGTTAGGAAAAAGTCAGACATATATGTTGACTTATGTATAGATGACAAGCAAGTAGTTAAAACATAGCTCTAGGGCGTGAGTCCCTATATCAGGGCATACAAAGCGACATAGAAGTCTGGCGCGAGTCATTCACTCAGCACAAAGTTCTCCCTCTAATCATAAAGATTGTGAAGCTAAAAGCAATATAAAGCAAACGGGTTCATGGCGGCTGAGGATATGAAGCATTTGCAATCTCTCAATATTTGACTGACTGTTTCCCATTTCGCCATCAGTCTCCGAGGTGACGTATGTCTCGCACATTCTAATGAGGTAAAAATGAAAATTCCCTCTAACTCACCACATCCTGCTATGACAATTGCACAATTCAGCCAACAGGACTAAAGTTGTTTCTAGGGCGTTTTCAGACGTTTATAGTCAGGTCCCTTGTCGAAGCAAATTGGTTCCGTAGCTCGTCTAGTGCTGAGCTGTTCCTTTTGATTTTTGTTAGCGTTACTGAGCCAATTAACTGTGCGCTAAGAAGTACTGTGGCTACGTCTTTCGCTGGATACAGCTCTAACTTTTCGGGAATCACAGATAACCACTGGACACCTCCAAAAGCCGGAAGTTTCCAGTTGAACTCCTGGAAAACGTTTGTAAATTCCAATTTTGTCTGCAAGAATAGACACACGTACATTTCCGCACGTGGAAAAAAAATTAACAATCCAAACATTTTTGTTTCTCCCTAAAGAGAAAATATATTGTATTCATCAGGTGCTCCTTGTCCTTTAACACTGTAGAAATGGACTTGTTTCTGCTCTTGGCAGGAGTACATTTCTGACCTTTTCCAGGAAAGGAGGCAATCAGAGATGAGCTTGTGAATACTCACAACTGTGTAAGGCTGTAAGTCTGAACAAGCTCACACGGTGCTCCTACAGAGCTAACGGCTACTGCGTGCCCAGCCGCCTTCCTTCTCAGTCGACTTACCAGCACAAACATCTGTGTCAGCAAATCCCCTTAGCGCTGCAGAGACAACTTTTGATAATAGCAAAAGTAAGTTTGCACCAGTGAAAAAGACCAATTTGCATGTGCAAGCCACACTTACCACTGGTTTTGAGAATCGGGCCTATAGTTTTTGTTTTAGAAACGCAAAGCAGGCAATGCCTTTGTTCTTGTATACTGCAGAGGCAGCGTTGGGTGATGGTTTCAATTCATGTCTACCATAATGTAAAGGCTCTTCAGTCCCCTACCAATAATCAATGAAATATCTATTAATAGATTGGATTTGAAAGACAGTTTTGATCACATTAGAGTAAGCAGCTTTAAGTGTTTCACTCTCTGAATGAACTGCAGTGAAAGAATCTTGAAGGTAGTCGTGTAATCAGAATGACAAGAACCCTCTTCCATGGACACGGGTATTAGACTTATAGGGCCTGATTCACAAAGGTACTTGCGTAGTCTCTTCACCTGGGGAGACATCTCTGCGTGCCGCACTACGCAGTCTGCTCTGCGTAGATTCCGCCCCCACTGCGGGGATGCCTTCGCGATTACGAAAGGAACTTTCCTGCACGTAAATTGCCTTCGTGAATCGTCCCCTCAGCCTGAGGCGCCCATCTAATGGATTTGGGATTCTGGGAGCTACACGATCAGCCCCCAGCTCGGGTCTTTCCGGTCGCATAACAAAACTATAGTCAGGTGTAAATCAGACTTTTGTCTGTAAAAGCTCGAAATGTACAAAAGCGGAGAATACACATACCTCAGAATTTAGGTGCCACGTACTATTCAACAGAACTTACAGGCACTCAATATATGTATAGGACGGCTAATGCACCTTTAACAAAGTATCTACACGCCTATTTACACACAAATGGACTAGAGGTGTGTGAAGAACCACATACAGTGCAAATGTCTGCGGAAAAGAACGAAGTACAATAAAATAGTACAAACATTTACCTCAGGTCCTATTTACTAAGCATGCCTGTTGCACAAGCATCAACGCCTTCAATAGTATGTGGATGAGGCACTTGCGAAAAGATGCACTTGAGGATTTTGGTCAGAGACCTTCAAATCGTCCCGTGAATACGGAACACAGCAGCAGTCTATGTGAGTGTAAACAATTAAGACACTCCTTACATATCAGACCTATTAATATCTTCGTGCAGAAAAAGATAAACATGCCACATACACGCGTCATTGCACACTTGGCCCACAAGACATGTCATATGGACAGATCCTAACATTTCTTCCACAGAGGTGGCAAATTATCCTACACTTCTACCATCCACTAGGACTGGGTTATGCACAAGACGTTCATGAAAATTTCAGAAAACTATACGTGTGCTTGTGTCATTGTGGGTTGTGAGTAATCCGCTTTTCTTCTTCAGGCTTCTCCTGTAAGTTTTCTACTTTCACTGTGAAGCAGTCATGTTTGGAATTTTGATCCTGTCTATATAGTAAAAATACAACTCAATAGAAAGTATCCTTCAGCTGTGGCAATACTCTCATTATAGCTGAACTTATATTTCTCCTAATTTGAATTATGCTGCTTTGTTGTCAAAGTAACACATGCTGAAACATTGTGTAAAATAGCCACTCAGGCTTACACTAATATTTTACGTGTGCAAAGCAAACCCAAAGTTCTCTGTATTCCAGATATTCTATGCAAAATAGTCCACATTTCATGAGTCATCAATGATTTATGGACTGGCATCCCTTAAAGGCCTTTTGGTACTAGTGATCTCCAATTGTTTACTATGATCCAAGTTTCTGGATTTGGACCCTCAACAGACGAGGCACATGTTCCACTGCCATGTCTTTAAAAGTACTCTTCAATCGAGTCCTTTATGGCCTTGTCCCTTGGCCTATCTTTGTATCTAACTCAAGACCCGAGAGTTGAGAATTGATATAGAACCTTTTCACTGACCAGTAGCTCAACGAGTAGGAGCTCAAAACATGGCTCTTCGAGCAGTAACACCCCCCTCCAACCCCAGCGCCTTAAGACCCTACCCTGTGAGTAGCGCGCTTAAGACATTTTATTGATTGATTGATTGATTGAATGAGAAATTCTTACTGAGCAGTAACAGTGGTACTCTATCTGTTGAAGGGTTTGGCGCAAAATAATGCTTCCCGGCTATTTCCTGGTCTCCCTCCTTGCGAGAGAAGCAATGTAAATTGCCCCTACGTCCATCAAGTCTTCATAGTTTGCATGGTATATTGTTTTTTTCGTTACTACCATGCTAGCAGCTTATGTCAGGCCTCAGAGTTAAAAAACTATTTTTCGGCTGGGAAGATGATGATATATCAAGTGATGGTCCATTGTGGCGCTTGTGTCCCGAAGTACCATTTTTTTTCCAGATCTTGCAGTAGCCTAGCCAAATGCAAATAATGATATCAAGCCTCACTTGGTTAGCATTGCCGCTCTGTCAACTACCTAACAAACCAGCACCCCACCCGTATTTCGATGACTGTTTACAAATGACACTGAACTATTGCAAATATTTTGTTGGCATAGCCACAGGTAACCAGTATGATTCACAGTGAGCCACCACAGTCCCTATAACACTGATGTCAGTAGGATATTTTCTTTGCATTACCGCTCACTATTCTAAAGAATATTGCTGCTTGCCTGGCTGCAGTTAACATTTGCCAAATTTGTGTTCATGAGGGTGCTTGCCCTTTCTAATTCATGTACCTTTGTAAAATTACAAGAGGCACAGCAAATTCAAGAATGAATTTCTTACAAATGTAGGCATGCTTCAAAAGATTGTAACTATATCTTTCTTCTTTTGTTGCTTTCGTGTTGTGCTTCTGCCGGGTCACACTTTGCCTCATTTATCGTATAATTATTCATACAAATTATTTTCCAACATCATCTTTTGAATAATTGTTGAAAGATACTCTGTGTATGTACTGAATACTCAGCTACTGATACTGTTTTTAACTGGTGTCTGCATTCACACGGTTGGACGAAGCTGGTTTGTCGAATTACAGTTGGAGGTGAAATTACAACCCAATAAAAGCATAAGAGGTGGATACTGAGGTCATTCAAACATCATAAATGCAAAACCCCTTCGGCATGTCCTGAAAAACAAAATAAAGCTAAATATATGTCACTTTAAATTAGGATTTCATGTGGATCAAAATGTTTTTGGAATATATAGGCAGTGAACTGAATGTACTTCAACAGGTTTAGTAAATCACATGAATTGCCTGTTTCACGAGGAACGGTAAAGTCTGCAAAACGTCACCTAATTTGTGCCACCGATGGTTGCCCAAGGCAGCACACTACACCAAAAGCCGGAATACATGGATCTTGACCTTTTCCATAGCGCAGTAATCATGCAGCAAGAAACCAGTCGCAGGGACTTTTAAATGGTCATTACAAGCAAGTTGCAGTGAGCAACTACATCTGAGGTAAACCATCATCTGCATCATTCGATTTGGGCGTCCAGGTTCCCCCATCCTCCAAATCCACATCACCAACATTATGTAGAAAGACTTTTTCTGAAAAAAAAAACATTCAGTATTTTTGTTTTTAAAATATCCATCAGGCACAAAACTCAATCTCTTGCTTTGAATACTTTTTATGTAAAGAACGGTAGGAAACCCTTGATGAGATATATGGTTGGGGAATGAATGTTTCTCTGGCTGAAACCTGGTATAAACTGTTCAACCTGAATTTTAGATAAAGAAATATCGATTTTCAAAGTGGTTATCTTGGCAAAAATATGGAAAATTCCATGTTCTCTTTTAGGGCTTAAAAAAACGTTATATCCGCGGATTTAAACTGGTCCTAATAGAGCCAAAAAGCAGATGAGATCGAACGATTTGTATTTGTTGCCATTCCTTGTAAAGGGCCTCACGATCTTCAAAGGAAAGTTATTGATTTTTTCTTATGTATTCGGACTCGTGCAATACTTTTTTCTTCACACATTTCATAACTTGAACTACAGTTATTTCATAAATATTTGTGGCATTCACGCAAAGACCTGGACAGAATCCACGTTTTACCGTGAGCTACCGTTCCCCTCTCTTAGATGATGTTTTCAGGTATCTCATTACAGTAAACTCAGAAGTACACAGAAATATATCCTTTGTCTTGTGATGCCATCAGTATTTCCCCCTTTTGTGATATTCTGTGTTATCCTCCAAAAAAATAATCATGAAAATAACTGAAATCACGTCTATTTGGAGTGATATAGCATTATAAAACATTTCCTTACGTGTCTATACTAATTCAGAAAATTCCTGTTACTTGAATCAGACCCGGATCCACCATTAGCACTCTGCTTCCAAAGGATGCTGCAGGTGGGATATGAGGAAGAATAACACACGTTTTATTAATGACTAGTTTGTAAAAATCGAATGCAAAAAACTAGACTGGTTATGTTGTGATTTTGCCTGTTGCTCTTTTTTTCATTTGTTTCTATCATTGGTGTAAAAAATATTTTCAGGAAAACGAAATCTGCTAACTTTAATTTGTAGATAGGTTTGCATTTTTTTCTTACTATAATACGTTTTTTTACCATGATTCAAAATAAATTCACTCTTTGAACACGATGTTTACTGAGGTACACCATTGAGTCACGTGGTCAGCAATAGGTTGTAAATTTCCTGAACAGACTCAACGATTCAAACCCATATTTGAATAAGTGGAAAGTATGGGATCACCGGTACCCTAATTCCAGCAGAATGAATTGTCTCACCAATGTAGTCAGAGTTGGGTACTGAATGTGAGTCTTACTACTGAGGTGTCAACAAATGGTAGGCGTAAACGTTCTATTACTTTCAAAACCCATACTCCACAAAGACTGCTGAGAAATGTATAAAGCTTCCACATCAATAATTCACACTATTTACCTGGCAAGGTGAACATCCAAGTACCTCCTGCCTAGCCCACAGTTCTTCACTAGGCCAGGTTAAACTCCCAAAGCTGGAAGATCAGACCAGCTATTCTCCTGATAGACTTCGAGCCTCTCGGATGACTTTCCTACACCAAAGAAATAGCTCCTTTCATATTGTGTTTCAGGAAAAATCTTAAGCGCTCCCCTTCTTCATCTTCATAACACACAAAAAAATGAATCCTCACTGTGTCTATCGATCATTCACAGCACTTCACTGTACCTTGTTTCTGCGCGCTTAGAAGATGTCCCTGGGTGTTTCTGTATCTCGCTTTTGGGACACAAATTCTTGTCAGTACAAACCTAGGACATGAACTGCTCTCCAGGAAAACACCAGTAAAATAAATTAACCAACTTGATGCACAATTTAATGCTCATCGTTCTACTTACATTAATAAAACATCACATGAATACATTAATAAGGATAGCTGACATAGAATGCCGAGATGTCATATAGTTGCTTGTTAGACTCCAGCTGTGCATCTTCTCTGAGTTCACTTTGCAAGTAGAGTTCTGCGGATACGAACCAACTGTTCCAGTCTGGTAGGTGTCTGTGGGCTGTATTATTTTTGAGCAGAAGTGATAACAGGATTTTTTTTTTAAATATAAAAGTGTGTTAACTGAGCATTGTTTCAAGTATGTGCTGCAGTCTTTCCATTGGTTATATTACATTATTTGCAATAGGGCGTTTTTCACAGTTGAAAATCCAGGACCCGCTCTTTAGGCAAGCAGGAATTGAAAACAATACGTCCCATTACAATCATATGACAAAATATTCTGTATCAAACATTTAAAATGACGGTATATTTCAGATACCACGCTGCAAAGTTTATTTCCACTATGAGGAGGTTATACATGTGTGATAAGCTATCATGATTTTACACATAACACATTTAACAAAAATGTTCACAACGATTTTGACAAAAGCCTCAATAGATTTCCACAGCCACTATAATAACGGGGTTGACTTGAATAAATGTCGCATTGGTTTACTGTACATAGTTTAATAGTATTCTACGAAATGCCACTGTCAAACACTCCATCAGTGTCCAATAGAATTACAAGAAAGTGATTGAGCAGGGGCGGATGCTAGCAAATTTCTTTGGCTACTATGTTATGGCCATTTTACCTGTCCACGGTCAACATGGTCCACACACAGTGGTTTCAGCACTAAGGGTCACCTGTACTAACAGACCGTTCTCAAAAGGAGTCAGAAATTGTGCATTGACTTTTTGCAAACAGGCCTTGATTTTGTAAAGCAGCTGATTCCCAAAATCACCATTTACAGGAGGCCGCACAATGACCTGCCGAATGAATATTATGAGAAATTGGGTTGTTCATTGAATGGGGGTTACCCCTGTTCAAACAACAGCCACAGTCCCTGTCAGGATAAACCACAAAAGCCACTAAATTAATCTGTGCTTAACCCTCTTGTAGCTTGGCACAATGAGCAATAGACTTTCAGGAACGGCTGGGAAAAAAGAAAGTTAAAGCATTAATGGTTTGCTAGTATATTCCTACATACAGAATGGGATAAAAGCTATTCCAGATGACCATAGTGCCTACTGTGCCATCTCAAATTACAGTGAGTTGATGGAAGGAAAATGGTACAGCAGGTGAATGTGGAGGAGAGATGAAGCTTGAGGAGAGAGAGTTTTAGGCATGGTGAATGAATAGGAAACATAAGACATAGAAAGAGGCAAATATGTAGTCTGGAGCATGCTGGAGACAGGAGAGAGGGGTTGTAGACATAGTAGATGTGCAATCATTTATTACAAAGATCAGGGGCCAAAGATTAAGACACAGGGCCTGATTACGACTCTGGCAGATGGGATACTCCATCACAAACGTGACAGATATCCCGTCCCCCATATTACAAGTTCCATCATATCCTATGGAACTTGTAAAATGATGGGCGGGATATCTGTCACATTTGCGACGGACTATCCCATCCGCCAAGGTCCTAATAAGGCCCATAAAGGGGAGGACGCCAGATTACATGCATCGCTGTAGCCTGTAGTGTTATGTGCCGTTAAACACACCCTGCCAGTTCATAATTTGAGAAGATGGCAGTCCCTCTACAGATATGCCACTGTTTTACCAATGCTTTCATTATTTCCTATTTTCTTCACCAAATCTTTTAAAAAAGTTTTAATAAGTGTTTTTTTCTCTACTTTCTGTAAAAGCACTATGAGAAAGTGGATTATTAGTTGGGGTAAATGATTGTCCACCATAAGTAGTAATGGTACTAGCTTGTTAGGTTCAGTAAAGGATTCAGTAATTTAAACCTGAGCTTAACCCCTGGAACCTATGGCTCAGAGCTGACAGGCTTAACTTAAGAAAATGTGTAAAGCATTTAGAAGTACCAAAACAGTTAAAAAGTTGGAAACGCAACACAATAAAATTCTCACTCCAATTTATAAAAATTAAAAATAGAGAATATTTTAAAAAACAAAATTACACCAAAATGACAAAACCCAAAAAAGGGTACCAGAGATATGAATTTTTAAAGTTTGAATTACATTTTAACATCCAAAGTGCCAACCATGGGCAACTAGTCGCATTGATCCGGGACAAAGGTAAGATGGATCCGAATGGCGAATCAACACTGACAGCTTTGGCTCAACAGCAGTGCCATTCTCTTATTGGTTTTTCTGAGGAAAAGTTGGCAAAAGTTTCTGAGTCCCTGCTTTTGCAGTCTGGGCAGTTGAAATGCACATTAACACCATCCACAGGCTCAAGGTCCTCAGAAACAGTACTTGGGGATCAAGACTCACTCTAACAGAAGCCACCAGCAGGGTCCAGGTCAAGTCCAATTGGAACTGGTCAGCTCAGCTCTTCAGGAAAGTGAGCTTATGACACCTTGTGTGTCTATGTAGCTTAACAGGAGGTCAGGCAACTGACCCTTTTCGCCCATTTCTTGGTTCTGGGCACATGTGGGACAAGGGCCAGCCCTTAGGGTTTTTCGCACATACCCATCTTGTGTCTTCTACAAGTCTAGCAGTGTTCTAAATACTGATACTGGGGTGCCACATTTATACCCACTGCCATCCTGTGGTGGAGGAAACTCCTGGCCACTTCCTGATAAATGGGATAACCTTTTCTAGCAGTGAACCTACCTACTTTTGTAGCCCTTCCTGTGTGTTTTACTGTAAACTATTCCACAGTGCCCTTCTCTACCTAAGACCAAATAAACCTTTCCTCCCTTGTGCAAAGCTACTGTGGCTACCCTAGAGGTGTGTCCAAGGAAATGAGCAAGCCCTCCCCTGTGTTCACTCAAAACCAGTTCAGGAGCAACACAGGGATTGGTGCTTGGCAGGCTAGCGGGACAATAGAGGAGACAGGCCCAGCTGTGAGCTATATCTATCAGTGACAGGGTACGCATTGTTTGACGATATTTAAGTTCCTGGGCACAGTCTAAATCACCATCCTGTCAGGGAATGGGCATTCCCTCTCCCTTCATCTTCGCTCTGGGAGGCACTGCACACCTAATCAACGAGCCATTCAGTTTCTGGATGACACTGAACATTGGCAGAAAGGCACATTTTGCTTAAGCAGACAGTGGCAACTTTCTGAAAGTGTAATTTTAAAAATAGTGACATGACAATTAAGTTGGATTTTTAATTACTTGAATCATTTTTCTAGCCACTCCCAAATTGACGTTGAGCATTATAAGGTGTTATATTCTAATCCAGTGCTTTCCCATGGTTGAGACAGTTTTGTCTCAGTAAAAAATGACTTTGGAGGTTTTTACATTGCCAGGTCATGTAAAATATGAAATACACATGTCCTACTTTTTAAGTGCCACTCACCCTGCCTATGGGAATTTAGGGCCTACTTTGGGGGTGAGTTATAAGTATTGAAAAAGAAGGTTTAGACCTAACAAAAGGTGTATTTTGCCGGGTCAAATTGATAGATTTAACATCCACTCTGCAGGGGCAGGCCTAGAGACATACTTTGCATTGTCACTTTAGTGGTGGCAAAATATTTGCTGCACTCCACTAGTGACTTCATTTACAGGACTTGGGTAAACGTGACACCGTATACTAGGGACTTAAAGATTACTTAAATAGGCCAATTAGGAGTATAGCCAAATTCAACATGTTTTAGCGATCAAAGCAGATGCAATGGGGCCTGGTTATCAGAGTCCTGGTGCAAACAACCAGCAGCATTAATAAACAAAATGGAGCACACACACACACCTGACTTAAGGTATACACACTTGTGCAGACTGTTAAACTGTATTTTATTGCAAGAGAAGAAGGATTTGATGTCTGCCATGTTTAGACTAACACAAAGGGTGCCTGACAGTGTAACCAAAGTCCTATATTTGTCCACCTTAACATGACATTGGTATGAGTAATGTCTCTGATGCTGGTGCATCCTGGGAGAAAAGGTATCCACCATCTCCAATATCTACCCTCAGATTAGACTATACAGCCAGCACATCTCAAAGTGGGAATCCATTAGGATATTAAGAAAATGCAAAGATATGGGGCAAATGATACCTGCTGGGAGAATATATTTTGAAGTCATGCAATAGAGGAAGCTTAATTATTATTTTTAGCTAGGCCTGTTCACAGAAACAAATAACATGGCTGTTTACCTGATCCTGTGTGACTGGATTGGGTGATACTCATCAATTTGCCATGCTGTTGATCCAATCAAAAATGTTATGCAGCCAATCACCACAATGGGCATTTGAACAACCATGAGATTCAGAGTTTCTCTTTTGCCCTAGTGTTCAGCCCTGCACATGTTAATCCTTAATTGACTAATCTTTAGGTGTTTCCTTGCCCAAACTAGCTATACTTACATGATTAAAAATTGCCTTAATCCTTATTAGAACTGAGCAGCGATTGTTTTCAGTACATCAGGTAATTCTTCGGATGATCTGTATTTTGTTGAGTGTTTAGTTTTGTTAATGTTAGTTCACCTGAATTTATTTCATAGCCTTGGTAAACCCTTGGTGATGATGTATCTTCATAACTTTGTCTTGCAAAATGTCTACTTGACTTTGAGTCTGAGTTTGTAATAAACCCCCTTAATTTTATTTCAGACTGGAGTTTTCCTTGTGTGGCCACAGTGGTCATACTGTGTAGTTGTATTGATTTGCAGTGGAATTGAATGACTTTTTCTCCACACACTTATGCAGGGTCCAAAGATTCACTGACCTCATCAAACATTGATTCCTGTTAAGGAAGAAATGCGTTAACAAATCCAACAGTGACTGAAGCAGGATGCAAGCTTCAGTGTAAATCAATTCAAATGGGCCAAACAGCTGAATACCCAGACTTAAAGCAATTATAAACATGCAATACTGACACCACACTTGGCAACAATGAAAAATAATATAACCTAATCATATACCCTTGGAAAAATAGTTCATGAAAATCAATCGATAAAGTAAATAAAAAGTTGAAAAATGTTTTCACGAATGGCAAAAGGTCTTCAAGCAAGTCCAAAATGGCACAAAAGGTTAGTGTTAAGGTGAGTTATGGCAGGGTCTGTCTTGCAGAGTGCATTGGATGCCCACCGTGCATTGATATGTTTTTACAATGTGAGACACGTAGTGTTAATAGAAAAATACATTCCTGTGCAAATAGATGGAATCACTTTACATAATTTCATCTTGATGCTCTGAGGTCAACATTCAGTTAATTAGATTATGTAACTGAAAGAGCTGTACACTTCTAACGATTTAGTTGACATTTCATTTTTAAACCACAATGAACAGGGACTGGAGGCTGTGAGAACTCAATGAAACTGTGCGATTCTGGTTCAAACAGGCCCCCCGGTCTGAATCAGATGGGTTTTTGAGGTTTTGTTCTTCAGAGATGTCAAATAGAAACTTTTTTAGTTTAACACCTCGCTTCACAGAGGCAAGAGAGATCCCCTTTAGTTCCATTCAAGATTTTCTGCTGTGGAATTCCCCCAGACCATAAACAAGGCCCCAAGAGAAACCCAAGATATCTTAAACACAGAACAGTATATTCCATCATCCCGTGTAGAACGATTAAAGGCAAGTACTACTGCTCTGCTATTAATGGAGCACTTATTAAGTAGACTTAATAGACTTCACCTATGCATCTTTCCATTCCCATTTCTATGGCCTTTCCATCAGTGTGTAACTTGTGAAGGTGGTATCAGCTGTCATTTGTAGGGCCCAGGCCTTCTTTTTCATCATAAGACTTTGACTCACAGCAAGACAGAGGTTTCATTTGTTTTTCTTGCGATGGCTAAGCAGCTGTACCAATGTTTCAACTCAGTGAGGCATTTTTCTCAGTGCTACATGTTCTCTATGCTGTAAAGAAGACCACATTTTCGTACTAAAAATTTCTGTCTGTCTGCCTACTGCGTCATCTAGACCAGTCAATGACAACAAGTCTTGTGCTCCTTTTGAGAAGTAATATGGCGTGGCAGTTTCAGGAGGACAGTGCCTTTTTGGGGAGAGTCATTACTTTCGGATTTGATTCGTCACTTTCTTTAATGGCACAGATATGCTTAAACAATGGAATGAAATGCCCTCAGGGTAATTACAGTAGTTAAGATGATCTGAAGTATGTTGATCCACTGCATTTGTACTAGCAAAGTGAACTGTCCTAAATAACGTGATAAGCCCAGATGTGCAGTGTGCCACATGGCTCTCGGTGCCAATGTTTCTTACATAGCCAAATTCACCAGTGAGCCTTATAATAAAATTAATCTTAACTTTCTTGTATTCCCGGTGAGAGGGGCAGGTCTTGGTAGTTCCACCTGCACTATCTATTTTGTTGTGGGCCTATCATAGCTTTATAGCCTGCCCTAGCTAGCTATACTGGTTATTAAAGGCCCGCTCCAGTGCTACAGGCCCAAACCAAAGGTGAGAGTCTTTAACCCCTTAGCTGCTGGGCCTTTTCCCCCCCAGTGCTGAGCCCTTTTTTGGCTATTTGGGGTAGTTCGCGCTTAGGGCTTCATAACTTTTTGTCCACATAAGCTAACCACGCCAAATTTGCGTCCTTTTTTTCCAACATCCTAGGGATTCTAATGGTACCCAGAGTTTGTGGTTTACCCTGGAGGAGACCAAGAAAATAGCCAAAATACAGTGAAAATTTTGTTTTTTCCAAAATAATGGGAAAAAAGGGCTGCCGAAGAAGGCTTGTGGTTTTTCCCCTGAAAATGCCATCAACCAAGGGTTTCTGGTGCTGAAATCACTATCTTCCCACCTTTCAGGAACGGGCAGACTTGAATCAGAAAACCGAATTTTTCAACACAAATTTGGCATTTTACTGGGACATACCCCATTTCTACTATATTTGGTGCTTTCAGCCTCCTTCCAGTTAGTGACAGGAATGGGTGTGAAACCAATGCTGGATCCCGGAATGCTAAACATTTCTGAAAACTAGACAAAATTCTGAATTCAGCAAGGGGTCATTTGTGTAGATCCTACAAGGTTTTCCTACAGAAAATAACAGCTGAAATAAAAAAATATTGAAATTGAGCTGAAAACAACAGCCATTTTTCTTTATGTTTTACTCTGTAACTTTTTCCT
Source organism: Pleurodeles waltl (assembly GCF_031143425.1). Classification (NCBI taxonomy): domain Eukaryota; kingdom Metazoa; phylum Chordata; class Amphibia; order Caudata; family Salamandridae; genus Pleurodeles; species Pleurodeles waltl. Next base: position 299,461,586 of record NC_090442.1, read on the forward strand.
GCGATGTCAGATTTCTGAAAGCAATATACTGTTTTGTCTGCTGGACTCTTCTGGTTGCGGGGATATAAAGGGCTTGTAGGTTCATCAAGAACCCTAGGTACCCAGAGCCAATAAATAAGCTGCACCCTGCAGTTGGTTTTCATTCTATACTGGGTATACAGCAATTCATTTGCTGAAATATGAAGAGTGAAAAAGAGGTATCAAGAAAACCTTTGCATTTCCAAAATGGGATCAAGATAAGGTTTTGAGGAGCAGTGGTTATTTGCACATCGCTGAATTCCGAGGTGCCCATACTAGCATGTGAATTGCAGGGCATTTCTCAAATAGACGTCTTTTTTACACACTCTCTTATATTTGGAAGGAAAAAATGTAGAGAAAGATAAGGGGCAATAACACTTGTTTTGCTATTCTGTGTTCCCCCAAGTCTCCCGATAAAAATGATACCTCACTTGTGTGGGTAGGCCTAGTGCCCGCGACAGGAAATGCCCCAAAACACAACATGGACACATCCTATTTTTTTTATAGAAAACACAGCTGTTTTTTCCAAAGTGCCTACCTGTAGATTTTGGCCTCTAGCTCAGCCGGCACATAGGGAAACCTACCAAACCTGTGCATTTCTGAAAACTAGAAACCTAGGGGAATCCAAGGAGGGGTGACTTGCGGGGCTCGGACCAGGTTCTGTTACCCAGAATCCTTTGCAAACCTCAAAAAGTGGCTAAAAAAAACAAGTTTTCCTCACATTTCGGTGACAGAAAGTTCTGGAATCTGAGAGGAGCCACAAATTTCCTTCCACCCGGTGTTCCCCCAAGTCTCCCGATAAAAATGATACCTCACTTGTGTGGGTAGGCCTAGCGCCCGCGACAGGAAACGCCCCAAAGCGCAACGTGGACACATCAAAATTTTTGGAAGAAAACAGAGGTGTTTTTTGAGAAGTGCCTACCTGTAGATTTTGGCCTCTAGCTCAGCCGGCACCTAGGGAAACCTACCAAACCTGTGCATTTCTGAAAACTAGAGACCTAGGGCAATCCAAGGAGGGGTGACTCGCGGGGCTCGGACCAGGTTCTGTTACCCAGAATCCTTTGCAAACCTCAAAAAGTGGCTAAAAAAACAAGTTTTCCTCAGATTTCGGTGACAGAAAGTTCTGGAATCTGAGAGGAGCCACAAATTTCCTTCCACCCGGCGTTCCCCCAAGTCTCCCGATAAAAATGATACCTCACTTGTGTGGGTAGGCCTAGCGCCCGCGACAGGAAACGCCCCAAAGCGCAACGTGGACACATCAAAATTTTTGGAAGAAAACAGAGGTGTTTTTTGAGAAGTGCCTACCTGTAGATTTTGGCCTCTAGCTCAGCCGGCACCTAGGGAAACCTACCAAACCTGTGCATTTCTGAAAACTAGAGACCTAGGGCAATCCAAGGAGGGGTGACTCGCGGGGCTCGGACCAGGTTCTGTTACCCAGAATCCTTTGCAAACCTCAAAAAGTGGCTAAAAAAACAAGTTTTCCTCAGATTTCGGTGACAGAAAGTTCTGGAATCTGAGAGGAGCCACAAATTTCCTTCCACCCGGCGTTCCCCCAAGTCTCCTGATAAAAATGATACCTCACTTGTGTGGGTAGGCCTAGCGCCCGCGACAGGAAACGCCCCAAAGCGCAACGTGGACACATCAAAATTTTTGGAAGAAAACAGAGGTGTTTTTTTAGAAGTGCCTACCTGTAGATTTTGGCCTGTAGCTCAGCCGGCACCTAGGGAAACCTACCAAACCTGTGCATTTCTGAAAACTAGAGACCTAGGGCAATCCAAGGAGGGGTGACTCGCGGGGCTCGGACCAGGTTCTGTTACCCAGAATCCTTTGCAAACCTCAAAAAGTGGCTAAAAAAACAAGTTTTCCTCACATTTCGGTGACAGAAAGTTCTGGAATCTGAGAGGAGCCACAAATTTCCTTCCACCCGGCGTTCCCCCAAGTCTCCCGATAAAAATGATACCTCACTTGTGTGGGTAGGCCTAGCGCCCGCGACAGGAAACGCCCCAAAGCGCAACGTGGACACATCAAAATTTTTGGAAGAAAACAGAGGTGTTTTTTGAGAAGTGCCTACCTGTAGATTTTGGCCTGTAGCTCAGCCGGCACCTAGGGAAACCTACCAAACCTGTGCATTTCTGAAAACTAGAGACCTAGGGCAATCCAAGGAGGGGTGACTCGCGGGGCTCGGACCAGGTTCTGTTACCCAGAATCCTTTGCAAACCTCAAAAAGTGGCTAAAAAAACAAGTTTTCCTCAGATTTCGGTGACAGAAAGTTCTGGAATCTGAGAGGAGCCACAAATTTCCTTCCACCCGGCGTTCCCCCAAGTCTCCTGATAAAAATGATACCTCACTTGTGTGGGTAGGCCTAGCGCCCGCGACAGGAAACGCCCCAAAGCGCAACGTGGACACATCAAAATTTTTGGAAGAAAACAGAGGTGTTTTTTGAGAAGTGCCTACCTGTAGATTTTGGCCTCTAGCTCAGCCGGCACCTAGGGAAACCTACCAAACCTGTGCATTTCTGAAAACTAGAGACCTAGGGCAATACAAGGAGGGGTGACTCGTGGGGCTCGGACCAGGTTCTGTTACCCACAATCCTTTGCAAACCTTAAAAAGTGGCTAAAAAAACAAGTTTTCCTCACATTTCGGTGACAGAAAGTTCTGGAATCTGAGAGGAGCCACAAATTTCCTTCCACCCGGCGTTCCCCTAAGTCTCCCGATAAAAATGATACCTCACTTGTGTGGGTAGGCCTAGCGCCCGCGACAGGAAATGCCCCAAAACAGAACGTGGACACATCACATTTTTTCATAGAAAACAGTGCCTACCTGTGGATTTTGGCCTCTAGCTCAGCCGGCACCTGGGGAAACCTAGCAAACCAGCACATTTTTGTAAACTAGAAACCCAGGGGAATCCAAGATGAGGTGACTTGCGGGGCTCGGACCAGGTTCTGTTACCCAGAATCCTTTGCAAACCTCAAAATGTGGCTAAAATACCACGTTTTCCACACATTTCGGTGACAGAAAGTTCTGGAATCTGAGGGGAGCCACAAATTTCCTTCCACCCAGCGTTCCCCCAAGTCTCCCGATAAATATGATACCTCACTTGTGTGGTTAGGCCTGGTGCCTGCGACAGGAATAGATCACACAACGGTCAATGTTGGTCCTTACGTGAGGCAGCTGTTGACCCTGGGGTGATCCATTCCTGACACAGGCACTAGGTGTAGGCACTCAAGTGGGGTAGTGTTTTTATCAGGACAGGTGAGGAGTCACTGGGTGGTAGGAATGTTGTGGATCCCAGCATATTCCTGTAGTTTGTGTGACAGAAATGCGAGAAAAATAGAGTTTTTTCTCAACATTTCAGCTTTGCAGGGTATTCTGGGTAAGAAAACTTTGGGGAATCCACACAAGTCACACCTCTGTGGACTCCCCCGAATGTCTAGTTTCCAGAAATGTTTGGGTTTAGTGTGTTTCTCTATATGGCCGCCGAATCCAGGACCAAAAACACAGGTGCCTGCCTTACAAAACCAGTTTGTTTTGCCATAGACAATTTTGATGTCTCCACAATATGATTTGGGTGGTGGAATTTGGGGCTGAACTAAATTGGTGAGCTCCCAAGAGAGCACTCTCTCTCTGCTTGCCGCCGCATTCACCTGCTCTCTGGGTTGGCCTAACCCACTATTACCCAGTTGCACGAACAGCTTGCGAAGGGACAGCAGGACTGTCCTCATCACCTCCCTCATAATGTACTGGAAGAGGAGTTTTCGAATGGGACTCCTCTGACTGAAAAATCACTCCCAGAGTCTGCGCCATTGTCCTATCCCTCAGATGCTGTCTCAGTATCTGATGTCTCAGTCTCTGATCCTATGTCAGAGCGGTCCTCTATAACCCGAGTGCAGGCAGCAGTCATCCATCAAGATGCCATCTCTGCTATTGGCTAAACTGTTGCTCTAAAACACTAGCCTACGTAGACAGTCACAAAATCGATGGTGTGTGTGAGATACGTGCAACAGTAGAGGCCACCTTACCTGCGCTTCTTCCCTCAATCAGCACGTACTTTCAAGACACTCAAAAAACACCTTGTCACATACCATTCGTCACAGTCTTTAGCACCTCCTGCGCCCAGTCCAACAATCATTATTGGTGCTCCCACTCCCTCCTCCTCGGATTCCCTCATTACCACCCAGCAAAAGTGCCCTTCATCTCTCCATAGACTTTACTAATGTACTCAGCTATTTACATAAAATACAGATGTGCTCTTTGCAGTAGGCATATAAACCTTCTGCGCTTCTTTATGGCACTAAAACTGCCACTAGACAAGTCGGACCCTTTTCCCCCCAGGGAAACCACACACATATTGACAAAAGTGATGTATATATGACAGCCAACCACCTGAAACTCAACTCAAGCAAAACCGAAATAATCCTCTTTGGCCCTCACCAAAAAAACCTGGGACCCCCCATGGTGGCCCACCACGCAAGGCCCTGCACCCACCCCCGCCAACTACGCACGCAACCTCAGCATCATCCTAGACTCCTCCCTCTCTATGACCCAACAAATCAACGCTCTTACCTCATCATGCTTCAACAAACTCCGTATACTGAAAAACATTAAAATGGATCCCCACAGAGACCAGAAAAACTGTCACTCACGCACTCATCAGCAGCAGGCTTGATTACAGAAACGCCCTCTACGCCGGCACCACTCTAAAACTCAAGTGCAAACTACACGCATCCAGAACTCAGCAGCACGACTCATCCTCGACCTCCACCGACACGAACACATCTCTCCACACCTCAAATCCCTCCACTGGCTCCCCATTGACAAAAGGATCACCTTCAAGATCCTCATCCTCACACACAAATCACTCCACAACACAGGCCCTGCCTACCTCAACGAGAGTCACCTTCCACACCCCCACACGAAACGTCCGTTCAGCTGACCTCTCTCTCGCCTCTGACCCCCGCATCAAACACACCACCACCGGGGGCAGATCCTTCTCCTACATTGCACCCAAAACATGGAACGCACTCACAACCCACATTCGCAAGACCCAAAACCTACTTCTTTTCAGGAAGGGCCTCAAAACCTGGCTTTTTGAACAGTGAACCTCCTAGCCCCTTTCCCTCCCCCCCGTCCCCCCCCAGCGCCTTGAGACCCTCACAGGTGAGTAGCGCGCTTTATAAATCTCTTTGATACAGATCTACCAATATATATATATATATAAATATATATCTACATAGATATATCTATAGATATATCCATGTACCTAGATATATCTATCTACATAGATATATATATATAGATATATACATATATTTTTTTTTAGTTGTTGTATGGTTTCCTTGGGGGCCAAAATGGCCCCCAGGGAAACCCTACAACATCTAAAAAAAAAATTGCCACGGGCGACCCCCTGTCATTTCATTTTTTATTTTATTTGATTTATTATTTTTTTTTTTTTTTAAATCCCCTGGGGGGGGGGGGCGCGATCGCGCCCCCCCCCCTCCCCAGGGGGCACCTACCTTTTTATTTTTTTCGGAAAATTATCCGGGGGGGGGGGCGGCCCGTTTTCCGGGGGGGGGGGGCTGCCCCCCAAAAGTGAAATCCCTGGTGTCTAGTGGGGTTTCCTGGCCCCCGATCGCAGCTGTGCTGCGATCGGGGGCCAGGAAACCGTTTCAGAAGGCCTCATAAGAAAGGGGAGACTCTCCCCTTTCTTACGAGGCCTTTTCAAAATGTTTCCTGACCCCCCCGATCGCAGCTGTGCTGCGATCGGGGGAGCCAGGAAACCTGAAAGTGTTTCCTAGCCCCCGATCGCAGCACAGCTGCGACCGGGGGCCAGGAAACACTTTCAGGAAGGCCTCGTAAGAAAGGGGAGTGTCTCCCCTTTCTTACGAGGCCTTCCTGAAAGTGTTTCCTGGCCCCCGATCGCAGCTGTGCTGCGATCGGGGGCCAGGAAACACTTTCAGGAAGGCCTCGTAAGAAAGGGGAGACTCTCCCCTTTCTTACGAGGCCTTCCCGAACGTGAAAAAGGCCGTTTTCCCCATGAAAGCAGGAAGCGGCCGCAAGGCTGCTTCCTGCTTTCATGGGGAAAACACCTTTGCAACGTCAGCGCGCCTCGCGGCGCGCTGACGTCACAAAGGGGCGGGTGGGGGGCGGGGGGAGACACGGTAGCTTCCGTGTCTCCCGGGGGGGAAAAAAAAATAAAAAATAAATCCTCGGGTGCGACGCACCCGAGGATTTATTAATGCCCTTCCTGGTGTCGGCCACTGGTCGTGACCCGCACCAGGGAGGGTGTGTGGGCGTCGGCCAGTGGCCGACGCCCGCACCTAAGCGGTTAAGAAGGGAGTGGGCTTTAGTGTCTGGTGTAGCCCAGCTGCTGCGGGCTATAAAGCTATTAGAACATTCTTCCCCAAAAGGGAAAAAATGTGAATTAGTAAAACAAAGGCTTCATCGAGCCCAAAGCGGTTGAAATTCCCTTGCACTTCCTTTGGCCTTTGTACACAGCTGTTGCTGTGAAAGACAAACATTGGAATGTTGGAGTTCCAGGCTCCCTCCAGCCATTAGAAGCCTGGAGCTACTCCATTGTCCCCAATGGAGTGCTCAACATTCCAAAATTCTAATCTGATTTGCATTTGGTTGGTCCCTATCTATTTGTGGTACATTCATGCTTTTGAATAGCCAAAGAGTAACCAGCAGAGGTAGATAATAGTAAAAACATTTCCATTATTCATTTTTGTGACATCCATGCTCTAAACAGTTGAATGCTTCTTGACCTTTTTTAGAATTGCTGCAGCGCATTCCTACAATAAAACCTAATTAAGGCATTGCTTCACCTTTCAATTAAAAATGTAAGTGATAAATCCCAGTCACACTAACAACCCACCTCTATCAATGCTTTTTATGTGGAATCACCTTCTGAAGAATGAGGTGGTCTGGTTTCACATGAAATGTGAACTTCTGTGAAACAATTTGCATTTAAAGAGACAGTATGATAATAAGCCGTCTCTAATGCAGATGATGTTCACTCCCAAAAATATAAATTGGTGTCCAAACTTATGCAACTTTTTAGATGAGATATGTCAGCATTAAAATGTTGAGCCATCATATACTAAAGGCATTGAACTATATAGCCGGTATTGCGCCCCTGCACAAAGATTCTGTCACGTTATAAACATTCTTGAATCTGTCCTCTGAGTATGCACCATTTCTTCTGCTCACCTCCGTCTTCTAGCTAGCTCTGAGATTTACAAATAGTACTAAATGTATACATGGATACAATCACAGACACATAGTCGCCTAATATATTTGCGTTCATACATACATTTACAGATAACACTGCTAGCGTACCTGGTCCTTAATAAGTAAATTTACAAGGGGACGCGTATAGGTCGATGAACCTTTTGGATCGCATGGAGTATCCTAGCCATGTAGCAATCGATGAACATCAATAATCAATGTACAAATCAATAATCAATAAGCAAACACTAATCATCAATCATTAACATCAACATTTCATGAATAACCACAACTCAATTATATGTTTATCAATTTTTATTTCCCTATTAGTTACAATTCTAGTGCTTCGGTTAATTCAAACTTTATTCAATCAGCTCAGAATTAGTTTATTAGCGACAACCAATAGCATATTCTAACCAGAACTTGAGAAAACATATACTCTACTGCTTCAGCATAAGCCAACAAAGATGAATATGTCAACATCAATAGCAGAGTTCAGCAATCAGTTTGTCAATCATTTGTCAATGTCACCCAAAGAATCCTACCTAACCCAGATTAACATCAGTATGTGGGACTTCATGCGAAAACAATTTAGAAATGTTAATTTGGAAAACATCTAGCTAAAAGATAAACTATAAAAACAGTGCAGTTGGTACCTAGAAAGAAAAGGTACAAAAGTTAATCAGTCACATTGTCATAGCTACCTATCCACAATTTATTAGCAACAAAGTCAGTCTTCGTCTTCAGGTCATCAATCGATCAACAACGCATCAGGCTCTCAAGAGCATGAGCCCAATGTCAAAATCTCGAACCGCGTCTCTTGACGTCATCAATTCTCCCCTCGCATCTCTTCATCACATCTCCCTCAATTCTCCCTGTAATTCTGAAGTTTTAGACCCTTGTCATGACTTTTTATTAAAGTTTTTCATTCCATCCCCCTAATTCCTAATTGGTCAATGAATCACCATATGTGATGCTACCCAATACATTCAATTCTACAAATCTATGAATTCTAATATTTCGCCATTCTCAGTGCATTGATTGGTTCACTCTACGATGTCCTCATCATCCGGCTCATTGGGTATCGAAAATGTTGCATCTTCTTCTCCTGTCAGTGCTTCTATTATTCAAGTCCTGGGAAAGTACATCGAGTCTGTCTTACACCAAAATTGTTACATATCCTAGTCCCTCATCTCCTGTTCGTCAGTACATTGCAAAAAATTCTAGCTAAGCAGATTTTATTAACGTATGCAGTTCAGGGTCAGTTCAACGCACCAGCTTCTCTGCAGTGCGCTAGAAATTCGGCTTCTGCATGAGGCCTGGCAACTAGGCCACAACTTCGGCTAAGTTAACTTCTATAATATAATGCAAAACATAGGTTATACTTAATATAATGCAAAACATAGGTACTACATTATTATTACATATTTTCAATATTTCATGCACTTTTAATCATTTTAGTATAAATTTGTATAAGTGGCGGCCATTCTCCGTGGGCACTATTTCAAACGTGCACATTAATTTTCCTCTACAATTATTTCTCTATGAATTTTTGTTCATCAAAACATGTAAACATTCATTAATAATTTCTAGTTAGTATATCTGCTTCAACAACACCAATGACCCTATTGATAAATTACCCCACTACATATGCCTTGCAAACACTATTAGTGATTCATGTTTCCTGGGGACTAAAGCTCTGTCATGAGGGTAATAAAACCCTTGTGGCAATAGATTGTGTTGCGGCATTCAACTAAGATTACTGTTGTGGCTAGTGCTCTTTTCGATTTTCACTGGGGTGTTTAATACTAACGATCAGTGGCAATATCACAAAAACACAGCCCCTTGTAATACCTTACCAAAGTAATCATGATATCTGCAGTGAAAGCGTTTACACAGATAACCCCCTACTGAGCGCAGTGTTGTAGACTATACACCATGGAAACACCGAGGGGTAGGTCATCTTTACTCCATATTTCTGGGCAGGTGCCACTTTCACCCATACCCATTCTCATGTAGGTTTGATGGGACGAGGCTGCTGGTAGTTTGGCCTGAGAACTGCTTGGGTGGGCTTACCTTGGTGTACTAACCATCTTCCGAGAGGGTTTAGAGAGCCACCTCAAAAAATGTTGTTTCCCCTATGACCATCAGTGAGAACACCAGGTGCCCTCCAATGGTGTTTCAGTGGGACTCTCACACCACAGAAGGAACACAGGCCCAAGAGCCGCTTTCTCCTCTTGCCTGCTCGGTAAAGGGCTGCATTGTGTAATCTCTCCATGCTGGAGCATGTTTTTCGGGCAGTTGTCATGAGTCACTGGAGGTAGTCGAGGCTAGTGTCCGGATCAATAGAAAACAGCATATTCAAGAACTATGTTCTTAGTAGTTATGTGGGGTCATACATATTTGAACAAAACTGTCAATTATAACATAAATGTAAAATAAGCCACGATTATTGTAATGTTTTTTCAGCAGCGAGCAAATGCACTGCATAATCCAAGATGTCCATTTTTTTCTGTTACCCAAAATGTTACTTACAACTTCGAATTGTGGATAGTTGCTAGGGTGACTGCACCATGGCAACAATTGCTGTACAGACTCATATGTCATGCCAATTAAATGAGAGTGTCATGTGTTGTATTTAACTACCACACTAATTACTCTATCAGGATTTTCCACAGGATTGGACTAAGACAGAAAATATGTCCGGGCACCAAAACAAAAGTGGTCCCCATCAGCAAATAGATAGCTAAAAAAGTAACCAACATTTGCAAATGAGGTCAGTTTTGAACTTGTAAAGACAAGCTGTATATGGTTTTTGCAAGATATGGCTGACTGCATGCATTTGTGCTTGCTGCAGGCAAGTTTGTTTCAGTATCAGAAAAAGACATGCCACCTAGAATATAAAATAGGCCTACACGCATTCACAAACCCTGCCCACACACTGGCCTGTCAGACGAGCCCTTCAGGCACTGCCAGATTGCCCTGTAGGGCAGTCTGACCCAGTTTCCTGCCAGCTCTGAAGTTTGAATCTCCATTCTTCCATGGCAGTATTGCTAAGCAGCACTGATGGGGGCACCAAATGTCCTACCAACCAAACTCTCGAATTCACTGACATGCTCCTTGATAGATTTGTCCATGTTGTACCACTCCCCATCCCTCCTTGCACTGCAAGGGTTTTGTGCTTCTGTGAAAATATTGGGAGCACAGACCACCCTTTCCCTCTAGACCATACTCCTGAAAAATATATTTTCTAAGAGTTAAAACTAGAGGGTAAAACTCCTCTAAATCTATGGTGTAATGCAATATACTATGTATGGTGTTCATTGTATAAACCACATAATGTATTTTGCTTACATTTTATGCACAGTATGGTTGCCGTACCATCAAAAGAAAAGGGAATGTTTTCAAGTAGCAGTTGCTTTTTATGGAGTGATCACATATACTTTTCCCACTCCATTGTAAGCAACAATGGGGAAAGTGTTGGACTTCAGAGGATTAGATTTGTTATTCCCATTCTAGTCTACGCAACAGTATGAAAAACATTGGACTTTGGGGCAGGGGGAGTTGAGTTTCTATTCCTGCTCCAACCTAAGCGACATTGGTGAAAGTATTAAACTTTGTATGGGTCAAATTCACTATTCCCTGGCCTAAGCAGCAGTAGGAAAAGTGCTGGCCTTTGAAGGAGTTGTATTTACTATTGTCACCTCAATCTAAGCAACAGTAGGGAAAGCATTGGACATTGGAAGGGTCAGCTTTACTATTCTCTTTCTAGTCTAAGCAACAGCGGAGACAGTGTTGGACTTTGGGTGTGGAGAGTTAGAATTATTACTCACACTCCAACCTAAGCAACATTAGTCAAAGTATTGGAATGCTGGGGGGGACCGATTGAATATTTCCTCTCCAGCCTAAGCAACAGTAGGGAAAATGTTGGACTTTGGAGGGGTTGAGCTTACTATTCCCACTCCAACCTAAACAACAGTTGGCAAAGCAAGAGACTTTGGAAGGGTCCAATTTACTATTCCCACTCCAGTCTAAGTAAGAGGAGGAAAAGTGTTGGACTTTGGAGGGGTCAGATTGACTATTCCCAGTAAAACGTGGACAACAGTAGGGAAAGGATTTGGACTTTGGAAGGGTCACATTTACTGTCTTATTCCAATCTGAGATATTTTGGGATAGCTATGGAATTTGGGAGTCTGGTTTACTATTCCCACTCCACCCTAAGCAATATTGGTAAAAGTATTTGATGTTATAAGAGTCCGTTTTGCTATTCCCACTCTAACCTAATCAAAAGTAGGAACAGCGGTGCACTTTGAAGAGGTCATATTTACTATTCCCACTCCATCCTAAGCAAGATTGGCAAAAAGCCTTGGAATTTGGAGAGGTTAGATTTACTATTCTCTCTCCAACCCAAACAACAGGAAACTAAGTGTAAAACATATAATTATTATCAAATATACCATTAACAAGCATAACACTAAACATTAATATAAAAAAAAATCCAAATATATTCATAAGAAAGTTAAAAATGAATTTAAAAATCTCTATAAACAACTAATAAACCTACAAAAATACCTTTAAAAAAATCAAAAGAAATTGCCTTATTAAAACACTACCAATGTAAACACTTTTTCTGAATTACAAAGCTAAAATAATTTACAATAAAAACACTTCCCACCCTATTTTCCCAACAACCTACAAAAAAGTGAAATGATATGAAAACATTGAATAAATCACATAAAAGGTAAATGTTTGAAAAAATATCCAAAAATATAGCACACTAAAAATGAATTATTTAAATCAATCAAATTACTTGCATAATAAATAACAAAAATAACACTTATAAAACATTAAATATTCAATTAATTTAAAATCTTACTATAATTAATCAAGTGTAAAAAATAAGTTTGAAGTACTGTAAATTGAATAAAGAAGCAATTAAATAATGTACATATTTATTGTATTAACCAATTATTTTTTGTGATTTAAAAAAATGTTTTACAGAATTCTAATATATAGTTAAATATCTTCCCACAATACTCCCCTACAACCTCAACAACCCATCCATCATGTACAAAAGTTAAACTCGAAAACAATGCTTTAAAATATTACCAAAACAATAAAACAACAACTGAAAAAATTAGGCAACTAAAATTCACATACTTAAAACACAAAACCGTAAAGTATTACATAATGATACAAAATTAATATCATATACAACTATATTAAAGAAAACAGATATTATGTCCTTAAAGCATATTCTTACCTGCGATAGTCTGTACCATGATATTCTTGTAATCATACTATTTCTTTCCCATATTTGTACCTTATAACCTTTTTAAAAAAATATCAACATAGTGCATCATGATAGCCAGAGGAACAACTCCAGTGCCACAATGGTGCCAGAGAATGTTGCCCACAGTCAAAAAAGAAAAATAATCTAGTCCGTTCATAAAAGGTTTTGACAATGTTTTAAGTCTTTGCTTTTTATGTTGAAGCTGTGCATGCAGACAGTTTGTCGTTTGGTATAAACAGATCTTTTTGTGTATGAAAAGGTGGTCTAGTAGAAGTGAGACCAGGTACCTAAGTCTGTCAATTTGGGATTCTAAAGCCAGAGTCTTAACTTGATGGTTAAGTGAAGTGGAATGTTGTGCTAGGGTATAAATGCTTCTGGGATAGATGTATATGGCTATGTCATTTTGTCTTTCATGTTTTATGTATGATGATGATCAAGATTCAAGGCTGTTAAGAATTTACAGTTTAAGCCTTGCTAAAGTAAAGGACTATTTGGAAGAACTACAGAGATTGTAGAGAACCTATCATGTCTGGGTGGATGTTTCCATGTGGTTATTCTAAAAATGCCCACGGTAGCCAGTACTAACACTCATAACTGGGTACTGACTCAGGAATATCTTCCAAAGTAATTTGCGTGGTGTGTGTGTTTGTTAGCACCTAATTCAATGCAGTATTCGTGTTAATAGGGAATGCAATAGAAGGTAGGTGAGTTGAGTATGTAGTGACTTTCTCCTGTAATTTATCATTATGCAGAAATTATAACTATAGTTCTCTATGAAAATGTGATGCCTTATACTGACAGGTGGTTCCCTAATGGTTGCTGTTTCTTCTCTAACCCCTCTCAGTTACATCATACAGTGATCAAGATAAGGTTAGAACCACATACTAGCAGAGACCAGCTCTCTGTCTCCCTGAAATCAGATGTCCACTCAGCAGGGTTGTGAAAAATCTTTTCACATCAAATTAAAAAATATAAATATATTGTTGAGCCGATATTGGTTTTGACCTTTACTATATAACAGGTTTGTAATACAATTTTGCTCGATACATTTTGAAAAATATATCCACTGGTGACGGAAAGAAGTAACCTTTGTAACAAAAACAAATCAGTTCATTGAAAACCAAAATCAATATGTGACAAAATCAAATAAATGTGCTATTCCTTGATCAGAAGTGTACCTCACCTGAAGGCTAATTCCACTATCTGAAGCACCAGCCTGTAAATTCTGCCTAGCTTATAACATAGCTGTGTTGGTTATTGCCATAGTATAAATTATGTATTCCTTGTAAAATAGCTCTTCTGTAAAGCAAAGAAGATCTGTCTCTCATGAAAGATAGCTCTGTGGTGTCAAGTATGAGTACATAATCACTTTTGTTGTCTGACAGAAACCTCTAATATGCATTCTTGTAGTCTGGAAGTTCTGTGTCCAATGAAACAGCAAGACAAACATACTTCTGTAACCCTAGTGGTAGCCTTGCTATTTCAAACATGAACCAATAATTTATATTTATATATTTATACAAGTGATGTCCTATAAACGTCACAAGTCAAATAATGAATAATGAATGTGGCGTCCTCCCCGTGCCATTAGCGGTTGGCTGGTCCGACCACCAATGTTGTAATCAGACCCTAAGTGTACCATACTCCTACCTTGCTCTTGAATTTTCAGGAGTAAGCCACGCCTACTCTAGGGAGAGAGGGCATTGTGAATTGAGTCCCTGGTGTTCTCAACAAGGAAGCTGGGCAGGTGAAAACCTTGAAAATTAGAAAAGTCGAATTGTCCCAAATAGAAAGACAGCTAGGATAGAGCCCCACATGCAATGGCTTGAATGCAATTTAATAAGGGGTAAAGAAAAATAAATGACACAAAAAAGCCAATTATGTATGTTACAGTTTTTTATTTTTTTTACAGTTGTGTTCATTTGAGATGAAATCGAACTTACCAATTTTTCATTTATCTTTAAAAATAGTGCCATCCTTTCTGGACATGATAATTTGATTTTAAAATATTTTCAGTTTATATACTAGTAAGTGAGGCACTCTATTGACATTGAGATGTTTAATGGTCTTCCACCTACTCTTTCCTGCCTCGAGGTCCACAAGAACCCCTTTGGGATCCACAAGATGCCATTCTTTGCCTATCTATTTACCCTCCTTCCGCAAAAATGAGCCACCAAAGGCCTCACATTTATCTAACACTGTAAGTTACTAAGATGCTTTACAGTGACTGCTAAAAATGTGGTTGCGCCACTACTCCAACTACACTACACTTTGCCATTGATGAAGCAGAAAATGAAGGTTTTGATTTATTAACGCATAAACGTAGTGCTGAAGTAATCATGTGTGACATTAACCGAATTAATAAAGATTGTACGGGGACAAAATGTGCCCTCAGAGTAGTTTGCCATCATTTATACGCGTGCTTTATATAACGTGGTGTATTAGAATTGCACTAATTCGACATAATCATAAACGTGTGCTACGATTTTGCTTATTTGAAATGCCTTAGCTTAGCATTACTTTAGCGGAGGCTTTGGCCTAGTTGCCTGGTCTCACGGTTTAAACGTTCGTATTTTTCCACTGTGCTATTAAACGTGTATTTCTGCTTGAAGCTGTACTTTTCCACAGAGACTGCTCGCATGCTTATCTTAAAGTTGGTGCCAGCATGGCATATTTTCTCTTAAATTCAAGGTCGGCTTGCAGGTGCGGACAATGGAGCCTCTGAGAGTAAGCTAATCGAGAAACAATGTTGCAAATTGCGTACCCATCTCCAAGGATAATGTATGCTTAAGTAAAAGCTTGAGAACTGTCGTTTTTGATTGGTCAATTTGAAGCTAACCTATGAACCCACCAATGGAGACCCTACAGGACTTGAACTGTTGCCTATAAAACCCAGGTGCACGAGAGGGAAGCTCTCTCTATCTTCGGACATCCTGCCATTTTGATTTCGTAGCTACTATGACCCATTTTGCTGCGACGCCATTTTGAGAGACTTTGATGCTTTCTCTAGTCGAGAGAAAGAGACTTTAATGATTCTTGCCCTAGAGACTTTAACTTTGACTTGTCCCTTTGCATAAAGTAGTAGCCTTAACCTGCCGCCGTGAGGCAATTGCCCCGTTCACCCCCGCCCCTTTGTCCTGTCCCATGCTGATCGAGAAACGGTACCTGTGAGACGAAGACTTCATTGATTGCTGATTGGAATTGGTAAATATGAAAGGAAATTGTAAAATTGCATTGTGTTTCCTTTAGGTAACCAACTGCTGATTTTTGATAAGGGCCCTAGCTAGGAGTTTTCTAAATTGATGTTGCCAAATTGTTTTGCATGAAGTCCCACATGCTGATGCTAATTTGAGGTTAGACGAGGATTCCATATGTCACACGATGCAATTGGAGATCTTGTTATGCTGACTAAATGTACGCAATTAGCCCACTACAGATTATCGTATTAGTGCTTTGCATTGCCACTATCGAATGCCTTGTGATTCAAATGCTACATAGATTACACTTGTTTCGACGATATGGACAGCTATTAATGTTCATTTATGTTTATCATTTGGTGTTGAGACACATTTATATTGTGCTAGCTTTGTTAATATAGGGAAATAAATTCACTAACTTTGCAATAAACTGGTGTGGTTATTCCTGGCTAAAAGGTCAGGGTTCGCCGACATGTATTCTGGATTAATTGTTAAGTGTTATGTTGTTCAAGGTGTTGCTTACGTTCGTTATTGATTATCGATAAGAGGTGATTGATCAATTAAGAGTACAGAGAGTTCCCACTTAGCCAAAAGATTCATCGACCTAAAGAGCATCCGAACGCAGGTAAATTGTTACCACGTTCCGCTCTATCAGTAGATGGTAGCAGAGGACGGTTTCGTCTTTTGGGACCCTGTACCATTAGAGTACATGGTGTCGAATTAACGGTTACGCATTTTGAGACCCCATTCGAAAAGTTGAATTAGATTTTCCTGGAAAAAAAAAAAAAAAAAAACTGATTGACAAGATGATGATGGGCTAGGTCCACCGCGACTTTCCCGGGATCTCGGAACTTGCGAATGGAGAGAAAGGAGATGTGGAAACAGCGTTGGCGGTACTAGTGATGGTATGAGTGAAGTTAGGGTTTTGCGCTTGCACAGCTTATTGCCGCAGGGTGTGTGAAAAGGTTGCGAGGTTTTTTTAAGGATAGCGGAGGTGCGTCTCCGAGTGTAGAAGTAGAGAAGTCGTCGAACTTCGTAGAGTTAGCGGAGGTGCGGCTCCGAGTGTGAGAGTAGGGAAGTCGTCGAACTTCATGTGCGTCTGGCGCTTTGTGCATAAAAAGGTCCACGTGGTTGTTGTTGTTGAGACGGGCCCTGCGAGGTCAAGAGACTCCGGAGTATGTTGATCCATGTTGTGGTCTGGGCGGTTTAGTAGGTTGATCGGGCGTGGTCAACGAGTGGGTACATGTGTTAGGGAGTGATAGGAACTTCGACTTCGGGCTTTGACAAGATTCTAAGTGCACTAGAATAGATCATTGACAAGTTGAGAGTAGGTCTGCGGGTCAGATTTGCTTGCGAATGTGGGGATTGAGAAAGACGGAATAGCGGCCGAGGCTGGTGAAAGAGATCGAATAGTGGTCGAGGTTAGTGAAAAGTCCCTAAGGTCCTGAAGCGATTGTGTTACCCTTCCTGTAGTAAACCGACAGATCTGTCTTAGTTTTTGGTAGCTCGCGATACATGCAAAAGCTGTTACGGGAGGAACTGAGTGAAGGAGGATTAGCCGCGAGGCTTTGTCAGCCGCAGTGTGTGTGAGTGTGACGTCACTAAGAGCCGCGCTGGGATAGGTTGGTTGGAGAGAAGGGTCGCGCACGGATTGGACGCAGTCCGTGGCACTCGATTGGAAGGGGAAAGGCAGGTGAAGAGTATTCCGGGAATTAAAGTCACCTATTGATTACAAATCTTGTGGAATAACAGTGATCTATTGATTATAAACTTTGTGAATTAAAAGACGAGAAAATGAAATTCCTTAAAGCATTTAGGAGTGCGATGAAGGGGGAGACTTACATTAAAGCGAGCGTAGGAGAGGAGACGCCGCCCGAGGGTACACCAGCTTACATTGTAATGGAGGAAAAAGGGGTAGCTCCGTGTCTTTGGCTAAAACAATGGCACAAGTGGACAGAGAAACATGGGAGCGTAGCATTCCCGATACATGGGACATTCAATATAAGGGTCCTAGAGAATTTGAGATTTACGATGTATGACATGAAAGTACCTCCAAGGCCAGCACAGTTTGAGGCTCTAGCAATATGGGAACTCATGGCTAGGCAGCAACAGAAAAACAAGTTTGAAACAAGGATGAGGAAGGTAGAAAAGACACTAGCGGATGCTAGGTGGGATAATGCACAGAAGGTGTGGAGGTCAGACGTATTGCAGGGAATAAAATTGTTCCCCGCAATTTCTAAAGATGAAGAGGAGACAGGTAAGAAAGCTACCTGTAAGACAGACAGGAAGTGTTCCAAGGACAGAGAGGACGAGGAAAAGTTGAGAAAAGAAGAGGAGCTAGAGGATGAGGAATTGATAATGGAGTTGCTGAACGACCGTCCACCACCTTATGCAGAGAATGGACAAGGTCCAAGTACCAGTTCTGCCCCTCCGGCGTCGGTACAGAACAGGGAAACGCAGAATACAGGAGCACCATCGGGATCTAAGGATCCGAGCCTACTGCTCACCCCACAGATACCGCAGATCAGGAGAATGTATCCAGATGTGCCCGTGTTGAAACCAGCAGAACACTATCAGCCGCAGATGTCAGGGTACTACAGCAGTGATAACAGTGGAGGAATGATTCTAGATCCAACCGTAAGGGGCGTACAGAATGGTTACAACCCAACAATGGCACAAGCTGAATCAACTCAGTTTATGATGCCTCAAAAGCAAATGCAGGGAGGAAGCGTTCATGCTCAAATGACGGGGAGTCAGGTGGGCATGCCGGCAATGATGGCCCATAATATGGGGATGAACATGCCTCAGAACATGGGAAATGGACAGAATCCAGATGCAATATCACTGCCCATTACTGTAGGTCCAGTGGTACCCTTGTATAGTCAGCCCAACTTAGGTATGAGCAGTCAGGGACAGATACTGCAGAATGGGACAGAAAGAAGGTGCATAGAAAACATTCCAGGGATAACTCCGATAGCGGCTCAGCCAACTGGATCTGGGTCCTTGATGGAGTTTAGTCCCGTATGCGCTCCATCAACACTGGTGAGGTCGAGCCCCCCACTGATAATACCTTTAACATCGAATACTGAAAAGTTGCCACAACCATCGATGGCAGTCGATGTGAATGCTACACTGATGGGGGTAAATGCGCAACAGCTGACACAGTGGTTCAACAGTTTAAATTCCACACAAAGTTCAGACAGTGGGAAAGAAGACGATTACTTGAGCAGGATGAGGCTGAACATGGAAGCACAAGAATTGGTGGAAGGGAATATGGGTGTGAACAGGTTAGAATCCTACACGGAAGAGGAATTGAGGTATCTATGTCCAAAGATCACGAAAGAGGTAAACAAGGTACATAAAAGTTTGCAGGAAGTAGCAGACAGGAACGGGATTGACATAGGCAAGACGAAACATTTGAGCAGGAGCTATAGGTTGGATTTTGGGACCACAGATTTTGAACACATGAGATCAGCAGGCATGAAGGCACACCTTAGAGAATTGTTGCAGAGTGCCCAAGTGTGGAGGTGTTTAGACAAATGGGAAAGCAGATGGGTAAAGAGGAAGGATAAGAGGAGGGACAGTGCCACAGAACACAATGAGAAAAGACCACAGAGCAGTGATACAGTAACTATGTTACCAATGAGGGAGACAGCAGGGGGAAAGTTAGTACATGTACCATGGCACAGGAGTGATATTCAGTCTTTTACGAATGATTTTCCCAAACTGAGGGAGAAGCCGATTGAATGGTATCAACAGATCATAGGTTTGTAAAGCTTGCCAAATGTCTCTGGGAAGACCTGAACACTTTATTCGAGATTGTGGTTCCGGCAGATTTGTGGGAGGATTGCAAAAGAGCTGTAGGTTGGCCGACAAGTGAACCAGAGAGAGACAGGGAGACGGGTGCACCATCACCTATGGTGATGTGTCTGTACTATAAGGTGATTGAACATTTGAAGACGAAAGTTGCCTCGAAAAATGTGGATTGGCAGAAAATTGATCGAACTGCCCAAGAGGCTAAAGAATCGATTCATAGTTACTATGAGAGATTGTTGAAGGCGTTCAAGAATTACAGTGGCACAGAAGCAATAGAGGCGAAAGATATGCTTCATTTTGTGTTCAGATTTGTGGAAGGGCTGAGACCAGATATAAGTCAGATGATAAAATCACATTTGATCTGCTGGCAGTCGAAACCGATTGATGAAGTCTTGACTTATGCGAAATACTGTAGCGACGAAATTGAGGTGAAACAGAAAAAGCTGAAAGAGAAGGTGATGATGATGCAGCTTAAGGCGGCTCAGACAGGCTTGCAAGGTCTGCAGGGACTGCAAGGGTTGCCAGGGATGCAAGGGTTCCAACAGCAGGTACCGCAACAGCAGCCGCAGTTGCAGGGAGGCATGGTGTTTCAGCAACAGCAGCCGCAGTCGCAAGGAAACATGGCGTTTCAGCCACAGGGCAGAGGCAGAGGTAGAGGAGGTTTTGTGAATAATGGTCCGGATTTGAACACTGTTGTGACAGGTGTGCAGGCAATGAAGAAAGTGATGGCGTGTCACGCGTGCGGAAACGTAGGTCATTGGAAACGCGAGTGCCCAATGGTGGTGCAGGAAGGTGCAGGTGCAGGTGTAGGTGTTGGTCAGCAAAACAATGATGTCAATGCATTTCAGACAATGAGAGGACCGAAAATGAGAGGTCTAAACCCAAATTTTCAGACCATAAATCAATTGCAGGGATTACAACCTATGCAGCCGCAGCAGATGCAGATGCCCCGTGTGCAGATGACGCAAATGCAGCCGATGCAACAGCAGTTACCTATGGTACCTAATCAACAAATGCAAATACCTTTGGCACCAATGAGTCAGCAGCAAATGATGGTTCCTCCACAGGTAACGGGTCAGGTAATGGGCACAAACGGCACAATACAACAGTTCCCATTACACAGTGAGAGTGGAATAAACAATGTATGGGAGAATGAAAGCTCAGAAGAGGAAGGAGATTGTGTGCTTGCGGCATCCCTAGAAGTTGATCAAAAGGGTCCGTACGTAGAAGGAAGAGTAATGGGTCATCGTGTTTCATTCTTGGTTGACACGGGAGCCACACGTTCAACTGTTAAGAGCAGTGAAGTACCAAATTTGCCACTCTCAGGGAGGACAGTTCAAGTGGTGGGAGTAGCAAACAGGCACCTGACAAACCCAATAACAGATCCGATACCAGTCAACATTGGTAACTATCAAGGGGTACATCAGTTTGTGGTGTGTGACTCAAGCCCGATAGCACTGTTAGGAAGAGACCTATTGTGTAAATTGGGTTGCTCGATCATGTGTTCAAATGAAGGAATAACAATAGAGACGAGCAATGATGGGGAAGACGAAGACAGTGTAGAAGGGGATGAGATAGAAACAGTTGACTAAGAGAATCCTCTGATTTGTCTTTTACCAATGATAACTGAAGAAGATATCCCAGCAGAACTACGGGAAACAGTCGGAGAGAAAGTGTGGGACATGACAGGGAAAGAGGTGGGATTGATGAAAGGAGTAGAACCAGTAAAAGTGATGGTAAAGCCCAATGCGATCTTTCCCCAGACCCCACAATACCACATGCCACAAGATACCCTCATGAAAGTTGCCCAACTTATTGACGAATTCGTGAAGCAGGGAGTACTGAAAGAAGTATTAAGCAGCCCATGTAATTCACCGATAATGGGACTAATAAAGCCAAGTGGGAAAGTCCGACTTGTACAGGATTTGAGAAAAATAAATGACATCATAATAAAGTGCTGCCCTGTCGTACCGAATCCAGCTGTGATAATGTTTCAGATCCCTTGCGAGGCTGAGTGGTTCTCAGTCATCGATTTGTCACAAGCGTTCTTTTCTGTGCCTCTTCATGAGGACAGCCAATTCCTCTTTTGTTTCAAATTCCTAGACAGAGTGTACAGTTGGTGCCGAATTCCTCAAGGGTTTTCTGAGTCACCGTCGATATTCAATCAGGTCCTAAAGAGAGACTTGGAAGAGTTAGAGTTGCCATTCGAGTCAACCCTAGTACAGTACATAGATGACTTACTGGTTGCATCAAAGACAGAAAGTGGCTGCACAGCCGATACCATTGCTCTGTTGAACCATTTGGGAGAGAATGGACATAAAGTGTCTCCTTCCAAACTGCAGTTCTGTCAGAAGAAAGTGAAATACTTGGGTCACCAGATAGAGAAAGGGTCACGGAAAATAATGAAGGAAAGAATTACCAGTGTACTTCAAATGAGTCCACCAAAGACAAGGAAGGAGGTGAGGAAGTTTTTGGGAATGGTGGGATACTGTCGCCAATGGATTCCCAACTTCTCGTCTCTAGCAAAGCCTTTACTGAAATTGACCCAGAAGGATGCCTTGGATCAGATTGAACTGAAAGGGGATGAGATGGATGCTTTTGTCGAATTAAAGGAATGCATGTGCAGGGCTCCAGCTTTAGGTATGCCTGACTACACAAAGCCTTTCACATTGTTTTGCCATGAACGTGATGCATGTTCTTTGTCTGTCTTGACTCAAGCCCATGGTAGCGTAAACAGACCAGTAGCGTATTTTTCAGCTACTCTGGATCCGGTTGCAGCAGCACTCCCAGGGTGTTTGCGCGCCGTAGCAGCAGTTGGTATCAGCCTCACTCAGAGTGAAGGAATAGTGATGGGACACCCAGTAACAGTCATGGTCCCTCACTCAGTTGAGATACTTTTAACCCGCTCCCGAACACAGCACATGACTGGAGCAAGACTCACAAGGTATGAAACGACTATTCTGGGCTCACCGAATGTGCAGCTGAAAAGGTGCACTACGTTGAATCCAGCTACCTTGCTTCCTGGAGAACATGCTGAAATTGAGAACGCTGAAGACGTCGAGCATGACTGCCTTCAGGTGACTGAATTTTGCACAAAACCCCGACCGGACATCAAGGATACAAAACTTGATGAAAATGACCAAATTCTTTTTGTTGATGGTTCATGTCTAAGAGATGGGGTGGGAATTTTGAAAGCAGGATATGCTGTATGTACTGTAACAGGGGTCTTGGAAGCGGGATGGCTCCAAGGAGTCTATTCTGCACAAGTAGCAGAACTTGTAGCCCTTATTAGAGCATGTCAATTGTCTGCATTGATGAAAGTCACCATTTACACTGATAGCCAATACGGGTTTGGGATTGTGCATGACTTTGGACAACTGTGGTCACAGAGAGGTTTCCTGACTTCTTCAGGATCCCCAGGGAAAAATGGGGAGAGAATAAGGGAATTGTTACATGCCATTCAAGTACCAGCTGAAGTTGCAGTGGTAAAGTGCAGTGCTCACACGAAAGGACAGGACTATGTGTCTCTGGGAAACGCCTATGCAGATCAAGTCGCAAGATTTTGTGCCTTGAACTGTATATTGTTAAGGGATGATTGGAATACAATAAGCGAACCAGAACTCGAACCAGCTGAAGCATTTGCCTTGAAGGTCGTAGATACAATAGAAGAACTAAAAGCACTACAAAGTAATGTCAGAGAGGATGAAAGAGATTCCTGGATTAAATCACAATGCATAAAAAGACAAGACGAGCTATGGGTTTCACATGAGGGAAAATTTGTTTTGCCAAATAGTCTCTTATCACAGCTTGCGCGGTTCTATCATGGGCAAGCTCACCTAGGGAGAGATGCCATGATAAGATTGTTCAAAACTGATTGGTTTAACCCCAGATTTCGCCAAGCTGCGGAAGCAGTTTGCCATCGATGTGTCACTTGCCAACAGATGAACCCAGGAAAGGGAACAGTTGTGAACGCGAGCCACATTGGTAGGGCAAGCGGTCCTTTTAGCCGAATGCAGATGGACTTCATTGAGATGCCTGTGCATGGAGGTTTAAGATATGTGTTGGTGATTGTGTGCATTTTTAGTCATTGGATTGAGGCATACCCCACACGTAGAAATGACAGTCTTACAGTTGCCAAGCTATTATTGAGGGAGTTAATACCACGTTTCGGATTCCCGATCTCTTTAGAATCAGATAGGGGAAGTCACTTCAATAACGAGGTGATGAAGTTACTTTGCGAAGCACTGAACATTGAGCAAAAGCTGCACTGTAGCTATCGTCCTGAGGCATCAGGACTGGTGGAGCAGATGAATGGTACGCTGAAATCGAGAATGGCAAAAATATGTGCATCAACAAATTTGAAATGGCCTGACGCATTGCCCTTAGTGCTGATGTCAATGAGGAACACTCCGGATAGGAAAACTGGATTGTCTCCGCACGAAATTCTCATGGGCAGGGCCATGAGACTTCCTACAGTTCCCGCAAACATGCTTTTGAATATTACAGATGATATGGTGTTAGACTACTGCAAAGGTCTGGCTGACGTAGTTCGCTCTTTCTCTCACCAGGTGGAGGCGACCACCTTGCCACCGATACAAGGTCCAGGACACACACTGAAAGCAGGTGACTGGGTCGTGATAAAGAAGCACGTGAGGAAGTCGTGCCTGGAACCCCGTTGGAAAGGCCCTTTCCAAGTGATCCTGACGACAACAACCGCTGTGAAGTGCGCGGGGGTTCCCAACTGGATTCACGCCAGTCATACAAAGAAGGTGTTGTGTCCCACAGATGATGAAGTTGGAGCGCTGAAACTACCAGTGCCTGATAAAACGGTGCCGAGTGCTGAGACAGAACAAAAGCGAACTGAAAGCGAACAAGCAACAGCAGGAGAAAAGGAGATATCATTGGGGAACGAAGAGTCTGACTCACTTGGGGAAGACCAAGGAGAAAGTTCAGACAGCGACGACGAAGCTGCAGGTGACAAAGAGCCTGAAGCAGCTGAGGGTAGCAAAAAGCCTGAAACAGCTGAAGGTGACAAGGAACCTGAAGCAGCTGAAAGTGATACAGAGCCTGAAGAAAGTAACGGTGACGGAGGGCTCGAGGAGAGTGAGAAGGCAGGAAAGCCTGAACAGAAAGGGGCTTTCCCAGAAATAGACGATACAGAAAAAGAAAAAGAAAACGTGACTGATTCCCCTGGAGGTGGGGACAAAGAAGAGCAGAACGAAAGAGCTCAAACATCTACAGAAAAGATCGCAGGTCCATCAAACGGACACAGTGCAAAAAGAAGACTAAGTATCTCACCGATAAAAGAAAAGGGTAAAGAAGGTTTGAACGAAGGAGGAAGGCCAAAAGTGAAAGAGAAAAGAAAGGAAGTGACTGTCGTGGAACAATCGTCAAGTGAAGAAAAGGACTTGGCAAAGGAGGAGAGTGCCAGCGAAGCAGAATCAAAGAGAGAAGCAAAATTGAAAAGGAAAAGGATACCAAACAAGAGGTATTCCGGTCCTGAATGGGCATATGCAGTCAATGATGATTGGACTGATGAGTTTGTATCTCTAAGCATCGAGAACGAAGAAGAAGGAGAGATACAAATAGAAAAGAAAAGTTTCATAGACTCTGTTGATTGAAACGGAAGTAAATGGCATTGCCTGCTGCAATCTAACGTGAGATAAACAACCAGCTGAGACATTGCTAAAACCGAATTGAGACAGATGCTGCTAACCGGAAAGTGACTGGCCTTTTGAAGAAGACGGTGTGAACATTGTGCTCGTTCAGCTTTGTAACTGAATTGCTGAGTGGCTTCATTTATAGGTGCTTCTAGCTCTCTGATTCTATACAGATCATGCCTGGGTACGCTATGCAGAACAATAGAAAGAAGTATTGTAAATACGTGTGTATAGGCTTAGTACTAACATGTGTACTAATAATAATGGCAATTGTGTTTGGAATGCATGGGAAAGGTGAGAATGAGACTATTACTGCTTCTACTATTGTTCCTGTTACTGTCACTGAACTAACACCATTGAAAAGACTAGCAATGGATGAGAGGCTCTTGCATGATAAGAAAGAGCTTTCGTATAACGTTTTCTATCGCTTACTAACAGAGTATGTTGAGACTATGGATGCGAAAGATTGTTATGTGTGTACCCAGATACCGACATCAGTAAAGGAAGGGGTGACTTATCACCACATGCCTCTTACATATGGGATTACATGTAGTTTAGTAATGTCTAGGTTTTATGGTCAATCTAACATACAGTATTTTTTCTCAAATTATGATGTTACCTTTGCTTATGTTCCTATAATAGCTCAGCTAAGCGAGACTGCAAAATATTGGGATTACAAAATTATGAGGGATTTTTTCGAGCCAATGCAACCTTTTGAAACGGCTCATGCTCATAGGGAGAACCTTACATGCTCCGTCTCTGCTGTAGAAATAAGTTTTTTAGATCGCACAGATGATAGAAGGGCTCAAATGAAGGCGAAATTAGAAAAAGAACTGCATAAGAGGACTTCAGTAGATAATTATGATTTTGCTGCTATAAAGACACAAGGGAAAATAGCTTTAGATGCTTGGCATGTAGGGAAGTTTTGTATATATCGAGGTGAATCTTACTATGACAATATTTTTGTAGGAGCGAGTGAATGCAAACATACGTTTATTTTTAAGGCCAAATGGACATTCATGATGGACGGACTTGACCCTGTCATTCCAGGGGTGTATTACATTTGTGGGCATAATGCCTATTATCGTCTTCCAAAGGGATGGTGGGGAAGATGTTATTTGGGTATAGTGTTTCCGAAGGTTTATCAACTGGATGACATATCGATGATTAAAAAGACACCTGGATCACACCGTATCCAGAAAAGAGAGACCGCAGCTGCTGTGGTAGGTGATATATTTGGAGCCATGATTCCTTCATTGGGAGTTGTGCTGAATTCCATCAAAATAAGGAAGTTGTCTACTATAGTGGATAACATGCTGACAAAGTTTTCAGGTGCTATAATCCTGATGGATGCTGAACTTGCAGCGGAAAGAGCTATGACTCTTCAAAATAGGCTTGCTTTAGACATTCTTTTAGCAAAGGATGGAGGTGTTTGCAAAATGGTTGGTGCACGTCACTGCTGCACCTACATACCGGATAATAGTGTGAAAATTAAAACTATGCTTGCTAATCTAACAAAAGAAAGTGCAGATTTGAAGGAACTGAAAGAACCAGGAGTGTGGGAGAAGGTTGGAAAGGGACTTGCTTCAGTGGGACATTGGATTGGGGGAATTTGGAATGGAATATTATTGAAAATAATAGAAGGGATATTAATAGTGATAATTTGTGTATTTGGAATTTGGGGAATAAAAAGGGGAATAATAATGATTATGGAGAGAATTAAAAGAAGAAAGGAGGAGAAAATAATGAAAAGAATGGCGGAAGAATACAAAGAGCAAACTAGGGGAACTAAAAGGAAAAGGGAGCTGACAGAATTTTAATGAGATAAAATTTGTGGGCTAAATTTGTGTGATGACAAGTAGTCATCAGAGGAGGGATTGATGAAGCAGAAAATGAAGGTTTTGATTTATTAACGCATAAACGTAGTGCTGAAATAATCATGTGTGACATTAACCGAATTAATAAAGATTGTACGGGGACAAAATGTGCCCTCAGAGTAGTTTGCCATCATTTATACGCGTGCTTTATATAACGTGGTGTATTAGAATTGCACTAATTCGACATAATCATAAACGTGTGCTACGATTTTGCTTATTTGAAATGCCTTAGCTTAGCATTACTTTAGCGGAGGCTTTGGCCTAGTTACCTGGTCTCACGGTTTAAACGTTCATATTTTTTCACTGTGCTATTAAACGTGTATTTCTGCTTGAAGCTGTACTTTTCCACAGAGACTGCTCGCATGCTTATCTTAAAGTTGGTGCCAGCATGGCATATTTTCTCTTAAATTCAAGGTCGGCTTGCAGGTGCGGACAATGGAGCCTCTGAGAGTAAGCTAATCGAGAAACAATGTTGCAAATTGCGTACCCATCTCCAAGGATAATGTATGCTTAAGTAAAAGCTTGAGAACTGTCGTTTTTGATTGGTCAATTTGAAGCTAACCTATGAACCCACCAATGGAGACCCTACAGGACTTGAACTGTTGCCTATAAAACCCAGGTGCACGAGAGGGAAGCTCTCTCTATCTTCGGACATCCTGCCATTTTGATTTCGTAGCTACTATGACCCATTTTGCTGCGACGCCATTTTGAGAGACTTTGATGCTTTCTCTAGTCGAGAGAAAGAGACTTTAATGATTCTTGCCCTAGAGACTTTAACTTTGACTTGTCCCTTTGCATAAAGTAGTAGCCTTAACCTGCCGCCGTGAGGCAATTGCCCCGTTCACCCCCGCCCCTTTGTCCTGTCCCATGCTGATCGAGAAACGGTACCTGTGAGACGAAGACTTCATTGATTGCTGATTGGAATTGGTAAATATGAAAGGAAATTGTAAAATTGCATTGTGTTTCCTTTAGGTAACCAACTGCTGATTTTTGATAAGGGCCCTAGCTAGGAGTTTTCTAAATTGATGTTGCCAAATTGTTTTGCATGAAGTCCCACATGCTGATGCTAATTTGAGGTTAGACGAGGATTCCATATGTCACACGATGCAATTGGAGATCTTGTTATGCTGACTAAATGTACGCAATTAGCCCACTACAGATTATCGTATTAGTGCTTTGCATTGCCACTATCGAATGCCTTGTGATTCAAATGCTACATAGATTACACTTGTTTCGACGATATGGACAGCTATTAATGTTCATTTATGTTTATCATTTGGTGTTGAGACACATTTATATTGTGCTAGCTTTGTTAATATAGGGAAATAAATTCACTAACTTTGCAATAAACTGGTGTGGTTATTCCTGGCTGAAAGGTCAGGGTTCGCCGACATGTATTCTGGATTAATTGTTAAGTGTTATGTTGTTCAAGGTGTTGCTTACGTTCGTTATTGATTATCGATAAGAGGTGATTGATCAATTAAGAGTACAGAGAGTTCCCACTTAGCCAAAAGATTCATCGACCTAAAGAGCATCCGAACGCAGGTAAATTGTTACCACGTTCCGCTCTATCACCATCCATTTCTTCCTTACTCTTCACCTGAAAACACAGCTACAAATAACTCGCTTTTGTTGCCACTACTATGTGCTTCTCCCTTCGCCATATACATTAAATTCATCTTCGTCTCACCTTCATCTCACTAGCTGAAATCCTTATCCTTATCAATCTCCTTATTGTGTGCCTTTTAATCTACACTAAGAGCTTCCTTCTAAAATTGAACTTCATCCCCAGTCCCATCCTTTCCTCCCCATTGGGAAACTGTGTAATTGTAGCAACAAGATCACTTTTGCCCCCTTCTGTATTCATGTCCGCGTGCCCACACTAGGTTAACTGGCTTCAGTCCATATATACATTTCGGGCTCTACTAAAAAAATATACCCACAGCATGTCAGTTTCCTTCTTGGTTAACTAGGCCGCTCTGTACTCAAGTGGGGGAAATCTAGCAGGTTCCACCATGACTATCTGCGTGGGGGAGGCCAGCTGGTATAATGTGCGTCTTTTTTGCCAATTTTATTTTCATATCAGAAGCTGGGTTAAACAGCTCTAAATTCAGGGCAGAGAGTTTTTTGGCTTCAATTTGAGTGCTTAGCAGCTCTTGAATTATCTATCATCCTAGCTTCACATAACATACATTGCTAATCGGAAGGGTCTGAAGACGAAACATCTCCGGTTCCTGGGGAACGTTTTCATTTGGTTGCAGCACGAGACTGCAAATATATGATGCAGTAATCCTCTACATTAAGTAAAGCAGCAATCATGGATATTATATGCCAATGAATATTTCACAATATAACACGTAATTTGGCATTATACGGCAAAATAAACTTGAGCAGAATATTTTCCAAAATACTGCACTTTCTCCACGTTCTGGAATGCATGGTTCCCTTGTATTTAAAGAATATGAGGCCACTTGTACGTAGGGTTTTAGAATGGTGTGCTATACATCAATGTTTCGCAAACAAAATATTGTAGAAACCTCAAAAAGATGGAAACTCATTCACTTAGGACAACCCTTGCAGTTTGTAAAAAAATGTTGGGGCAAAGGTGGTGATCCATTGGACCGCTGGCAACTCTCAAACAAGCAGGCAAAAAGTACATTTTTCTTATTAAACACGGTCTCATTTCCTTTCTTGAAAATGGGCTGCATTAAAAAAAACGTTTGCCTTACTTGAAAGCAATCAAGGACATGGTAGTCTGCTGACCTCAGCAGGCTACCATCCCTGTGATGGCCACCAATCGTCTTGAGTCACAGTCGTGATCTACCTCATTAAGATTCGTGAGATAGCTCAGATTACAGCCCACTCCAATTTTTAGGTTTAGCATAGCAGTGCGTAGTGCGCAAGCGCTGCTTATCTGGCGTGTTGGTATGTATCTGGGCTTTTAACCATGCCCACTGCACGCCCATCACTATCACACGTTCGTGTGCTTTCCTTTAAAAAATTCCTTCTTTTTGTTGGTAAATGCATTACGTTTGTCCCTCCTTAGGACGGTTTTGTTACCACCTTGGGGACCAACCCTGTTACATGGATAATTGCAATTTTGCTGATAACTGTCTGCGAGCGAACTTCTTTTTCATTTTGTGGGTCTCCACGCTCATTGGCTGCTTTGAATTGGCTCGCTTACGTCAACTGTTTTACTTTTTATTTTCAATTTGTGTAGCAAGAAAAGTCCAGTTACTAATTTACAACGCTAACAGCTCTAACTCTAGCAAATGCGAGACCCATGACATTGCAGATGCTTGTTTTATTTTTTGAACCAAACTATTGTTACATAGGTGGGTTCACAAAATAATTTAGGGGTCGCAATATTTTAGTCTGCAATTTGTGACCACGTTTTGTGTCCACAATAATGTATTTGATGCCCTAATTCAAGCACTGTGTGCAAAAAAATGATGTTACGATTTTGAGTAATATCTTGTGCTGGTGGATGAGTGTGCTGTGCTGAATGTTCAGGGATCTGGGTTTACCTGCCTCCTAGCTCAGGTTCGATTCCAAACAGTTCCATTTAGCATTTCATTCTTCCAAGGCTGACACAATGAGTGCCACTGAGTTTATTAACAATCAGCATTATTTTCCAGTTAATAGTACCAGGAGACTCAAAGGGATGAAAGTGTGCTCAAATTCACCTGAATGATGGAATAGCATTTCTTTATAGTTCTTAGCATGAGATTTCGCAGTTATTTCATTTTCACTAATTTCACTTTACTTAAGTAGGAATTCCACTAATTTCACAATGAAGTCCATAAATGTGACATCTCTTCACAGGTGCACTCCCTGCAATGTTATGTGGGCAAAGGTTTCAAGCTGTAAATTTCACACCTTCTTTAACTTTGATGACTGCATGTCTCAATGAAAATGAGCTCCTATGCATTTGATAATTGAATTTGGAATATCAGCCATGCCTCTTGGAGTTTTCAATAACTGATAAATCTCAAATGCATGGATTAAAGTGAGAGCAATACGTTTAATATATAACTGGATTCTTGCAAAAAGAGCCCCTGAACCTGACATCAAATAAACTGAATTTTTTCCAGCTGGTAAAAGTGAAATAATTTTAAAGGTGCAAATAATTTGACAAGTGAAAAAATAGAATTCACTCCTTTATAAAACATCTCTGTCAGTATATTTGATAAATTACGCTATTTTACTCCAAAATCTGTTGAAGACATCGCACTTCACCAGTGGGAGCTTTGAAAGGCATAATTTATCCATAAATTAGAATAATTGTCTGCTAATTTGCTCGCATTGCCTTTTCTGAATTCGTGTCAGTGGGAAGAATTTGTGACTTTCTATCACATGTATTTTCTTGTAACAGTTATTTTAGTTGTATGTTTAAATCTGATCAATGACAACTTCAGCTTTCTTATTTCTCAAAATAGAATTGTGTTTAAATGACTGCTTTATGCAATTATTATCAAAGAAGTGTAGAAATGCATAGTTCCTTATGTCTGCCTCTTCTTCACCCTCAGGAGTCCTTTGCCTACCCGACAGTCTCAACCTTCACAGAGACCCCCAGCGGTCCAATAAATCGGGAGATGGCCAGATGTTCAGCCAATCAGAGCTAAGAACCATAGAACAATCCTTGCTTGCTACACGAGTTGGGAGCATCGCCGAGCTCAGTAAGTTCAAAATATATTGACTCATTGCTAAAGGGAACTCGATGTCTTTCGCCATACCGCACTCTTTATTGTATTGTCCCTATTCAAGAAATAATTGTTATTTCGCACTAAATCTTTTATTTTACGAGCAGGAAACCTGTTGCATCTGTGTTTATGCCACTTTGCTGGGGTGCGTCTACATCCCCCGGAAGTTCCAGTTCACAGCCAGAAGAGGAGGGGGCAGACAAACTTGTGCACTTAAGTGCTCTGCGAGTCCTGCAGTGCGGGAGCAGGAAATTTGCCCCATCTGCGTTTTTGCCACTTTTCTTGTTTGGGGCTACATCCCCCAGCAGCCCCAGTTCACAGCGAGGAGGGGGCAGACAAAGTCATGTTCTTAAGGGCTGTGCGAGTCCAACAGCGCGACCGGGCCAAGAGCAGGTCCGTCTGCCCCGGTCAGAGCCCGGAACAGGTTATGCTGGTCCACCCTCCTTTTGTCTGCCACAAAGTAGAGGTGGTTGTTGTCCTTGTGTCTTCCTCCAGGCTTTGCCTCTGAACTTATAGTAGCCTTTACTTTAATCTTACCCATGGGGAAGTGCAAGGTAACGGAGGAGCCATGTAATCCGTCTATATCCACGCCCAGATCTTCCAGACCAACACTGGATGGCTTTTTACAGAGAGCTGTGGGTGTTATCAATATGGAGATAGAGCTGGCTGAATGCCAGGTGTCGCTCTCCTCATCACCCTTAGCCTCGACTATGTATGTGGGAGCTGCAAAGAATGTCTTTGCAACTTTGGCGACCCCAATGGGAACACTAAGCCAGGGGAAGCTGGGATATTAGTTTCCCCCCAAAAACGCCAGAACATGCTCTGCACGAGGTTTTGCAGGAGGAGGAAACCCAAGGCCTGCAAAGGAGAGCTAAATCCAGCGGTAATGCGGGCAAGAGAAAGAGAGTGGACTGTGCGGTTAAGTCAAAAAGACACTGTTTATCAACCACTCCCTTTCTGATGGGCAAAAGATCTGATGGACTTATGGACTAAATGGGTTTTTATGTAAAAAGATGCTATATCTTTTGGCAGATAAGCTTGATCTCATTGTGGCCCACCTGGGCAGGATTGAGAGCGAACTATCCAAACTAAGTACAACTCTGTCTGCCCAGCCACTGACAATAGTCCCTGCAGCAGGCCAAATTGACCTTGCACCTGCCAGGGATGCAAAAGTTAGCTCTCTGTCCCCCTCTTTGGGGTAATATGTGCTAAACTAGGACCCTCATTCTCAAAAGATATCTTGGAAGATTGTCTATCCAGAATTATGCGCAGGCCATCCTGTGGATTAATTATATTAAGTAGGGCTTTACAGATTTACGTTTCCCTGAACTATTTTCTAGTCTGTTAAATATTAAGTGGGATATATTGGCCCAAGTGAAAGCAGTATTTAGAGAAAGGCGAGGCACCCTTCACCAGACAAATTTTGACAAAGTGGGCAGTAGCACTGATTATAACCTGATTAAAACATTGCCTGATTGTGAGTTTTATCTAACATCAACTTTTAATTCTAATTGTAGATTTTATTTGCCTAGACTTTATTTTAACACATTACACTTACTAGTGACCTTTCCAAGGGATGTAGACACAAATAGTACTGTGTCTAGTTGCCCTTGTGATAATACCTCTAAACAAAGCAGAATGCACTTTATTCTTTTGGGCCACCTTTACTTCCTTCACCTGAAGTGTTTTTTGACCCCAGTTTTGTACAGATCTAAGATACAGTCTCACAGAGAGGCATTAATATGTTTGCAAAATCTGTGTAATCTTGAACTTAGTTGCATTTATAATTATGTTCACTGGGCGCAGAGAATGAGAAACAGATATGGGTCTGTATAATTCACTTTGTTGAATGCATTTGGCTGCTTATGTATGGAGACATGTTTTTTAAGTCTTTGGGGTTCATTTCGAGTTTGGCCGAGGTCTGAGGACCTCCAAACCCACGGCAGTGGTCGAACCGATGCACTCCTAGCAGTCCAAGTGCCAGATTACAACCCTGGCGGTCAGACCACCAGGGGACTGACTCTACTGCCAGGATCATGGATCCCAGCCAGGTGGTGGTCGTCGGAGTTGTGGTCAGCGGAGTTGTGGTCAGCCACGGCAGCGCTGAATTTAGAGCCGCCATGCTGATCACAAGTCCTCATTCAACCAGCCTTATCATGGTGTGTCCATCCAGTCCTCAGGGCCACAGGGGGAGTACAGGCCTCCTCCCGCCAGCACCCTCGGAATGCGCATTGTCTGCACTGCACAGCGCCCAATGGAATTATCCTAATATGACCGGAGGGGAGACTGCCAGTATGACAGCAGCCACCTCCCAGCGGCTTTGGCAGTCGGATCATTCCAACCAGCAAAGTCGTAATGAGGTCCTTAGTATTTTAATCTTCATCATTGATCAATTGTTCTTGTTATATGTCTTAACATTGTGCTTTTATGTCGTATTGTAAGCCGAATGAGCTTCTTTTGACTGACTAATGTTGTGAGCCATTTTGTACAAATAAAATGTACACAACTTGACTAATGTTGCGTAGCATTCTGATCCCTGGTGCTGTACAGTGTGCTTGCAGTTTATAAGTACATTTAAGAAATCTTTGTAACTGAACTGATGAAACGTGAGCCACATCACGAGTCTCGTGGTATTTATGTATTTTTTTATTGGTTGGTAATACCGCATCCTCTTTTCTAATGCTAGTTTACAGTACTAAGGTACTGATTTTACGTGTTATTTCAGAATTCGTGGCCTTATTCCAAGGCAAAATTCCTCAAGCTTTTATAAGGGACTTTTTTCTACAAAAACTGTTAAGGCAGTATGCATGAGATGTTACCAATAATAGGTCTATGTTAATTATCAATGGTCCAATTTAAACTTTTTGAGGTCAAGATTAGTGCTGTTTTTGATCATATGATCACTATGCTTTTAATTGGTTGGGTTGGAATTTTCAATAGGAAACAGTATGGGTGTATTAACCACAAGGCGCTTAGAAAACTAGATTAGCCTGAGGATGCTCATGGTTATTACAAAAGACTAGTTTTCAACAATTATCTATAAAGCAATTTATTTTTGTAGATTCAGTCCCTAGCCATCTACTGTGCAGACATGTGCAGTATTGCACACACAATCAGACACTGTGACATATTGAGGGGCCTAAAGGCATGCTGGATGTCAATTAATTGCAGATTGAAGTAGTTCTGTCATTCATTTTGCTTTGTATGACTTGTCAAGGTACTGAGAACTTAAATGTAAGTTAAGTGTAATTTGGCCAATTACATTTCTAGACAATTTACATTTATTTTGAGGATGGAGCATAATAATTGGTATATATTATTATACAGCGCTTCGTCTTGCATGTCTGCTATGTCTTATTAATAGCCATTTAATAGTATTCAGTTGACAGCATCAGAAGCATTGAAGGCTGAAGTGGCCTGCTAGAATGATGAGCACTATTTAACGAATGAAGGGGGTAACTAGCTTTTTAGCTCTTTCTTTTGGACTGCTTTCCTGAAAATTAACAGACATTACTTGTCAAAGTTGCATTTATTAAAGTATTATTTGATGGGAGGTTTGATTGGAGGTGATTAGGCTGTTACAGTCAGGCCACACCTGAGATGCGTAAAGCCATGTTTTACAGACCAACCTGGCGGATGGCACAATAGCTACTGCAGTCCACAAGGATCATTTAACTTCATTCGCCAAGCATGCATTCTCTTTTTTTAGACACAGCAAATTGAATGGACTCTTCAAAAAAGTAAACCCCAGAAAAGGAAAAGTGGCAACTTTAACACACTGCCATGAAATAACCAATGCAATATAGGGACATAGCCCCACAAACAGCATTTTGTAGTACTTTAGTAGTACTACAATAGTACTACTAAAATACTAAGAGATGTTATCCTCAAACACACAAGTGTAAATCTCCACCTCTCCTATCTTTTCTACATGGCAATCCTCATACATGTATGTGTAATTCTTAGCAGTACATTTAGGAATAGACCAGGGGGATTGTCTAGGGGGAAAAGGCATACTTACTCTTAAATCAGATGGGTTTAGGTTGGTGTAAGCAAGGGTTCAGGGATTGGTGTAGGGAAGCACATGCACCCATCCACCTACAAAAGAGTAAGCCCATTGCATCTCAAAAACTCCACTTCTAAAGTTACAACCACCATAAAGGGACTGTAAGACTGTAATACATTACTCCAACTCAGAGTTTGAGTAAGTCCTGCAACACACATAGCCAAACCCTGGTACTGCTACACCCTTCCATAGAAAATAATGGCACTGGGGACTTAAAATGAACCCCCAAAAGAATTAATGTTAAATTAAATTAAAATATCTAGAATTGTACAAAATAATCATAAATATAATTTACTATTAAAATAAATATCTAAAACTGAAGCATACTTATTATTACAGTTTTCTTTCTGATCTTAGAAATATGACACTCTTGGTATTGTTACTGAAGTTAATCCCTTCAGTTTATAAGTGTTTTGATGCCCCTTTTTTAAATAGCCTCACAATCTTGCTTTTATTATAATATATTCTGTTGCATAGGTCACACTGAAAAAGCTGTGGTCTAGCAGGGGTGTGGAACAGGTGTTCCTGTGACCCAGTTCAATTGTTTTAATTTCTGGAACCCCATAAGTATTAGAAACTTAGGCAGTACTAGATGTCGAACACCCCCAACAAGGATTTATACCTGTGAACTGTGGGTGATATATTGATCCTAAATGTCAATAGATAGGGCCTGATAATGAGTTAGGCGGACGGTTTACAACTTCATATGGGCTACCTCCCCACCGGGACCATTAAGGATTTCCTGCTAGGTCAGGCGGTGGAAACCTGAGTTTCCGGCCACTGGCCTAGCAGGAAACAGCCTACAGCATTGTCTCCGACCTGTAATCAAGCCAATGACAATGCTGTAGGATGCAGGGTGCACCAGCACCCTCACAATGTTCACTGACTGCAAGGGACTGGCCAAGTACATGGGCAGTGCAGGGACCTCCCTGTGGCCCCCCGCACCTGTTCTCAGCTAGTGCTACTGCCATGAAATAGCTGGCGGAGGACAAGATTGTAATCCAGCGCTGCTCTGGCAGATTAGGACTACCACCTACCGCCAGGCCGCCAGAATCCCTGATCCTGGTGGAGCTTGTGATCCCACCGTGGCCTGACCGCCAGGGTTGAAATTCAGCGCTCGGACCGTCACATAGTCTAGTGACCTTCAGGCTCGTAATGAGGGCCATAGTCTTTCTTAAACTGCTGTTCACATTACCTCATTCAATTCTCTTTGTTGTGTGTTCTATGGTGGTAGCTTTTCTGGTATTTAAGTCAAACTTACTACCACATCAACTCCCTCCGGTCCTCAGCTCTTCAACTCCAGCCATTTCTTAATGATGTCTGATAGTGCCTTTGCAAATACGTAGCTCAATCCTATGTAGCCTCCAGGTCGGCTATTATTCTAGTACAGCTGCTTCATATAAATCGATTATATGCACTTACATAACCTTACATTTTTAAACCCAGGTATTGTAGATATTCTGATTCTTAAGCTTAAGTGCTCCTTGTGGTTTGGGCCTGATTTAGAGTTTGGTGGAGGGGTTACCTCGTTTCAAACGTGACGGATACCCATCCACCAAAATATAAATCCCATAGCATATAATAGGATTTATATTTCACCTGATGGGGTATCCGTCACTGTTGTGATGGAGTAACTCATTCACCAAACTCTAAATCAGGCCCTTAATCTTTAAAGCCAACTTAGATGCAATACGGATTTTGTACCCCATTAGACATTCCACCTGCAGCATTAGTATACAATACAATGTATTTGATCAGTAGTTCATATCAAACTTTACAATGTGTTATTTTAGGCTCGGAAAAAAATTGCATCCTGCTTTGATTTAAATTGGTCGAAATTCATCAGTCAACCATTCAGTTCCCAGCCCAGCATCTACTTGTGCTTGGGAAAGTTAATCCATCTGATGTCCTCCATTCCACAGTTGTTGGTACAGACAGCCTTTCCTTATTATTGGGTGAATTGCCTAGTCTAAGCCTCAAAAAAATCTCTGTGACTCATCCAGTGGACTGTATCTTTTTAGATGTACTACATGAACATGCAGTGGTTTCAAGGCTACTTGAATTCTATGATTGAAGAGGTAGTCCTGAAGAATCCAATGGAAAAGAAAATAGATTTATCACTGAGGAAAATACAGTGGTTCACACCTGGCCATGAGAGCCGAAACACCTAGCACCAATACGGCTTAATTGGCAATTTCTGATTTTAAAGAATTATTTAAGAACATACAAAGTTTAACAGAATATTTATCTCTGCTAGAAGGAATGGAGCAGCAGAGATCTTTTTGGATATATCTTTTCACGTTGGGAGGGCATCAACATTAGCCAGTAGAGCTTCAATAGCAGGATGAAGACAATTATTGCTGTAAGGCTGGCAAACAAACTCAGTAAAGAAAGTAACAGCACTCTTTAAACCTTTTCTGGGTGTATGTTTGCTCTGAACTGATTTAGAGGCGAAATAGTATAACATTTTTATGGAATAGAAACACTCTTTATCTTTTCAGTAGCAATGGTCTTCTTCATATGGTGGAAACAATCCTTTTGGCTGCCCTGTGCAGTCCAAGAAGCCCAAAGTAAACAAACGTTTTCAAAAAGAAAAACAGGGATCCCCTAGAAAGCAGATATCCTGACCATGCCGGAGAGGGGTGGGAATTTGGTATGAATTTCAAATAGTAGGTCAAAGTCACCATTTATCCATGACCGGTGAGGATCTATCTCAGATGTATGGGCCCTTCAGGTCGTGAAGATCGGATTTATGACTGAAATTCAACACATCCTACAAGACTCTGGGATCAGACTCACCCCATGTCCTTTATCTCCATTGAAGCAGTCAAAGTTGTCAGAGGTTATTCAGTCATTAATTCAGAAAGCAGCAGTTGTACAAGTCCTAGAAATGAAGAAAAGTTTTGTGTATTTTCTGGTCCTGGCATTTTTAGGAGCTCAGTACTGTAATAGATTTGAAGTCACTAAACTATTGAATTCTTTCAAAGACTTTTAAAATGGAAATACTTCAAAGAGTAATTCCCTTAATTCAAACAGTCGATCTCATGGTCCCTATAGATCGATAGGTTCCTATTCTTCTATATTCCAAAATGGAAGCCCAGAACATGAGCAGCTGATGTTCATGTCATTTGTGTTGTTTTTTGTGTTTTTTTACTGCAAAATGCATCCTCTTGTCAAAAATATCTTTTTGAGCTAAAAGATTACACTAAAATAATGTATTTGCCTTTCACATAATTATTTGTATATTTGCATATTTTGCCTGAAATTTCACATAATTACACAAAACAAAATTGCATGAATTTTGCACACCACTACTTCTCTAGAATCCACAAGTATGGAGAATTTGTCTGGCATATTCATCAAATGCCATACAAAAATGTTGTAAGGCAAAATGTACGTTTTATGGATTTTCCAAG
The DNA here is from genome assembly GCF_031143425.1 of Pleurodeles waltl. Classification (NCBI taxonomy): domain Eukaryota; kingdom Metazoa; phylum Chordata; class Amphibia; order Caudata; family Salamandridae; genus Pleurodeles; species Pleurodeles waltl. The sequence goes on from NC_090442.1 coordinate 299,500,859, forward strand.
CGGTCTTTGATTGACTTTAGCTGCCTGCGCACATTTGTGTTCTTTTCAGCAGCCTCCCCAAAATATATCCATGGTTTCCACAATCCAGATGCACACCAGTTGAAAGGGATAATGGAAACTGATCACTGGCCTCATCTGGTCTCTCGATGTTCTCCAACCTTCTGAAGTCTCTACGAGATAGGCAATTGTCCCGGCAAATGTGGTCTATATAGCTCTGTATCTTAGGTTTGAAAATTGACTTCAACGGTTTTTGGTACCAAGTCTCAAAAGCAGAAAGTTTGGGCATATATATAAATATACAAATAGTTAGTCAAAAGTGTCATTTCAGTGAGAAACGGACAGGGATTCCTCTAGCAGGAAAGATTGGCATGTCTTTCTTATTGTAATTGGCTGTGCTTCTGAAGGGTCGGTGTGCTAAGCATAGCTTTAATAGTAAGCACCACTTTACCTTTGTAGGTGATACTAACCAAGTAATCTACACACCTGCATTTACTACAAAATTCCTAGTGACATAAAATGTATTTGAGCTTTCTTTGCAAGTAAATATCAAATAAGATCAGGATGAGTCTTTTGAGTAAGGAATTCTAGCTTCCCCTTCTGGTATACTCTTCAGTAAACCAGTACAATCCAAATCACATCTAAGACATTACAACATATTCTGGTTCTATCTTCAAGTGTTCCCAGAGCAATGTAATCTGAAGTAATCTCCTTCCACAAGATTCTAGGTGACACTATGGCTATTCATCGACAAATGTCCAAGCAAAAAGTGTGATGATACATGTGTTCCCTGTGAAGCTCTGAGCTGGTAGAAGATGCAGACATGGTCGTCAATAAATGTGTAACAAGTGTCAACATCATTAAGTTACTTATTTTGCATGAAGTGGTCCAAGCTTACAATATTTCATATACATACCAAAGGAAAAATGTTTAGATGTAAATGGGCCTCCCTCACCATCATGCAACCACCGTACATATCACACAACTCTTTATAAATTTGACTCACAAACCATGTCATATTCATCTATGCACACATATAGCCCCTTTGGGTGGAGAAATCAGCCTCTTTCTCAACAGACCAATTACACGTTTTTTGTTGAGTCTCTATTTTCTTTTGAACATGCTTCCCTTACTATGATTGCCCTTTCAAGATCCACTTCTTGTAGACCTACCACCCCCCAGGTTATGGATGTATATTCTTATAATCTTCCAATGCCATCCTGAATTATCCCTGTCCCTCTGTTGTCCTAATCAATAAACCCTCACTGGATCATCTTGAATGAACACACACTGGCGGGTTCGCCAGCTCTGTTGGTTGAGTGGCTCTGAGGAGTAGATGTCACTGCATGAAAAGACAGATAACAGTAAGAATTGAAATTCAAAGGCAGGCCTATTTGAAGTGTGATGTGAACTTCTTGTATTAAAACTTAAGGGTTGAAAAAAGAGTAGTAGCATGCACTAAGCAGTGCCAAGATGTAAAGACCATGTGTCAAATAGGTCCACCAACCGCATCTGCCTGCCCATTACTGATGCTGCCTTTCAAGAGTGAGTAAATGTATGATGCCTGCATTCAGCCATACCATTCTGCCTGCCAACATCTGGCTTAGGATGACATGGTGATCCTACGCACATGCAGTACAAGACAACAAATCAGAGGTGTCCATGGTCAAGGAGCTGATGGACAAATGAAGTGGGACATGGGGGGTGAGGCCAGTGGGACACAAAAGGTCACCCTCCTCCTTTCTGAAATATTACCTCCATTCATCTAGTCCACCATCAACTTCATTGCTGCTCAGCAGCCCAACTTTGTGACCCCATAACATCAGCCCAGCCTCCCCTATTACCTCACCCTTGCCTATTGCCTCCCTCGTCCCATTATGCAGTTTGGCCTAGCTAGGTGCTGGCTTAGGGAATATAGGCTTAGTTTGCATGCATTCCATTGTCATGCCATTTTCATGTGGACAGTTCTTCATGGAATAGAATTTCATCATAGACCATCAAATTGTTTGTCATTTCTTTGTAAATATATCATGAATAAAACATATGTAATATTATATGGATAATATCTTTTAATGAAGTGATAGTGTTAACGGTAAAGGATTAAGGATAAAGTATTAATGTTAAGGGGATAGGGATGAAGATTTAAATGTAAGAGTAAGGACTAAGGGTAAGGGCGAGGAGGTAAGGGAGTAGGAGTTAAGGGCATGAGCGAAGGGATACAGTTGTATGTTTAAGGGGTTAATGGTATAAAGTCAAGATAAGGGGTTAAAGGTCAGATATTAAGGGTAAGAATAAAGGGAAAGGGAGTAGGGCAAGGGGTTAGGGTACTGGTATTAAGTTAAGAGGTTAAGTTATGGGGTTAAAGGTAAAGGGGGTTCCTGAGTTTATGTAGGATGAAAAAAGTGGGGGGATCTAAAAGGTCATGATCTATGTAATTAATGGTGTGGTTTAAATACTTAAACTACATTTCTATGATTCCCATAGTGTGCGACCCGACCAGTATTTTAGTTCCTGTATGAGCCTTCTTTTGTTGCATCAAGATATACAGGGAGTGCAGAATTATTAGGCAAATGAGTATTTTGACCACATCATCCTCTTTATGCATGTTGTCTTACTCCAAGCTGTATAGGCTCGAAAGCCTACTACCAATTAAGCATATTAGGTGATGTGCATCTCTGTAATGAGAAGGGGTGTGGTCTAATGACATCAACACCCTATATCAGGTGTGCATAATTATTAGGCAACTTCCTTTCCTTTGGCAAAATGGGTCAAAAGAAGGACTTGACAGGCTCAGAAAAGTCAAAAATAGTGAGATATCTTGCAGAGGGATGCAGCACTCTTAAAATTGCAAAGCTTCTGAAGCGTGATCATCGAACAATCAAGCGTTTCATTCAAAATAGTCAACAGGGTCGCAAGAAGCGTGTGGAAAAACCAAGGCGCAAAATAACTGCCCATGAACTTAGAAAAGTAGCGTGCAGCTGCCACAATGCCACTTGCCACCAGTTTGGCCATATTTCAGAGCTGCAACATCACTGGAGTGCCCAAAAGCACAAGGTGTGCAATACTCAGAGACATGGCCAAGGTAAGAAAGGCTGAAAGACGACCACCACTGAACAAGACACACAAGCTGAAACGTCAAGACTGGGCCAAGAAATATCTCAAGACTGATTTTTCTAAGGTTTTATGGACTGATGAAATGAGAGTGAGTCTTGATGGGCCAGATGGATGGGCCCGTGGCTGGATTGGTAAAGGGCAGAGAGCTCCAGTCCGACTCAGACGCCAGCAAGGTGGAGGTGGAGTACTGGTTTGGGCTGGTATCATCAAAGATGAGCTTGTGGGGCCTTTTCAGGTTGAGGATGGAGTCAAGCTCAACTCCCAGTCCTACTGCCAGTTCCTGGAAGACACCTTCTTCAAGCAGTGGTACAGGAAGAAGTCTGCATCCTTCAAGAAAAACATGATTTTCATGCAGGACAATGCTCCATCACACGCGTCCAAGTACTCCACAGCGTGGCTAGCAAGAAAGGGTATAAAAGAAGGAAATCTAATGACATGGCCTCCTTGTTCACCTGATCTGAACCCCATTGAGAACCTGTGGTCCATCATCAAATGTGAGATTTACAAGGAGGGAAAACAGTACACCTCTCTGAACAGTGTCTGGGAGGCTGTGGTTGCTGCTGCACGCAATGTTGATGGTGAACAGATCAAAACACTGACAGAATCCATGGATGGCAGGCTTTTGAGTGTCCTTGCAAAGAAAGGTGGCTATATTGGTCACTGATTTGTTTTTGTTTTGTTTTTGAATGTCAGAAATGTATATTTGTGAATGTTGAGATGTTATATTGGTTTCACTGGTAAAAATAAATAATTGAAATGGGTATATATTTTTTTTTGTTAAGTTGCCTAATAATTATGCACAGTAATAGTCACCTGCACACACAGATATCCCCCTAACATAGCTAAAACTAAAAACAAACTACTTCCAAAAATATTCAGCTTTGATATTAATGAGTTTTTTGGGTTCATTGAGAACATGGTTGTTGTTCAATAATAAAATTAATCCTCAAAAATACTACTTGCCTAATAATTCTGCACTCCCTGTAAAGCATAACAACTGACATATACCTAAAACCAGCCAGGAAGTTTTGCTTTGCCAATGCTTAAATTACTTAAGTGAGTGCTACTCCACTGCTTTTATTAATACCCTCTCCTGACCTCCCAGTAGGTACAACTGACGCACTGGTTTGTTGACAGCTTAATTACTGACAGGAGGTATGGTTGGGGGAGGGAAGTTTTATTTCCTATGGTGGTGTGTCTTTGGATCTAAGGTGGTAGAGAATCCTCATACTTAATGAATTGAAGTGAGGTAGGGACGAAAGGCTAGTGATTGTGAACAACCCCTACTGTTATATTCACTCGATGTTAGACATGTAGTCCTTTTTCCTCACCCCATCTGTCCACCTGCATATCTTACACCTCATCTCTTTCCTCTTAAGCACTCACATCTAAATGCAATGCACTTCTCACTTGACATCGGTGTATCTAATTCACACACATTTACATAAAATCTCAATTGTAACTGGAATACATGACCATTGTTCTAGGCACTCTGCAGAGAGGACAAGGTTAGGATGACCATGTATTCTGAACACTTTACTTACCACTGACAGGCACTGAGAGAAACTCTGCCTTGAGACTTAACTCAAGAGCTTTATATTGTGGCCCGTAATAAACACTTGGAGGCGATTCAGTTCTTAGTATGCACTATGCAAGAGTAACATGCTACGTGAAAACATTTATAGAAACACAACATCCTGGAATTAGCTAGCACTGTTAAGGGATGTAAGATTAAGTAAACTGTGAAATATAAACATGAACTAATTTGCTGACAAAGATTGCCTTAACATTTTATGTTCGTTATTTAAAAATCAATCAGTGTTTTTGCCTAAAGTTAAGGCTTTGAATATATGGCCCGAAGGGAACGCAATTTAATGTCCTTTTTTAATTACTGTCGACCCAAATGGACCTGGCCCACTTAAACCCTAAGGGGGTTTAGAAGGAAAAAGGATAAGGGTAATTGGGGAAGGTAAGTAAGTAACATTCAGTCTAAGGGAGTAAGGATAAGGGGTAAGATGTTTAGAGCGTAATGGTATGGCTGTACAGGGAAGAGTAAGGGGAAGGGGAAGGGGATAAGGCTAAAGTTAAGATGGTAAGTGTTAAGGGGATTAAGTAAGGGGCAATGATAAAGGAGTAAGGGATGAAGGTGGTTAAGGTAATGCATTAAGAGCAAGGGGTAAGGTTACGAGTCATAGTTAAGGGTAATGGAAAAGCGGTAAAAAGGAAGGGTTGGGGGTTGAGGATAGAAGGAAAGTGCCAATAGATGAATTGTGTAAAGGTAAGGGGCTATGGACTAGGTTATGGGGTGTGGGTAAGGGAATTAGAGATAGGTATTAGGGAAGGCGCTAAGGGGTTAGGAGTAAGGGTGAAGTGCGTTAAGGTAAGGATCATTGGTAATAGAGTAAGGTTAAGGGTAAGAGGGTAAGGATAAGGATAAGGGTAATGGATTAAATATAAGGGGCTAAGGGTAATGGCAATGGATTGAGGATAATGGGGCAATGGGCTAGGGATGTAAAGGTAAGGGTATATGGGTTATAGGTAAAGGTTTATGGTTAAAAGGTTATAGATAAGGGACAAAGAGTTAAGAGGTAAAGAATGTAAAGGTGTAAGGGTATATGGTTAATGGGTTAAATGGTTTATCGCATAAATATTTATTAAAATGGGGTAAGGGAAAATTACAAATTAAACAAACATTAAGAAGGTGCCGATGAAAGGGCTTGCCTTCAGAATGACGAGAAAATAGCAAGCATGAGCCGTATTGAGATGGGAGGCAAACAAACAGCAAGTGATTAAATGGTATATATCAACTAGCATAGTGTAGTTCTTCATAGCAGCTGTTCTAAAGACTTTTGTGAATTCAGTCTAAGCTTTTCCACTTTAAGACTTTTGATTTTCGAGAGATTTGCTATCTTTATTAGTTTTTGGGGGGTTTAGATTTTGATTTCGATGATAGCTATTCCTCTTCATTGTAGACCATTTCGTAGGATGTTATTTCTGTAGGGCAGTGAGCTCTTTAGTAGGGGTCTGTAATGTGTTATTCTCACGGTATTTTCAACTGGTGTGAAAACAGGTCCAAGTTTCCTTTTCACCTTTCTGCATCTAGGTTTAATTTTGCTGTGGAGTTTTTGCAGAGTCTACATCTATTTTATGACCTGTGGCTGAGGTGTATTTTTGTAGCTGGGGCCTGGTTACGCTTCTTTTGATGCATGCCATATGTGGGATTACTGTGGTATGATTTCAAGTCTTTTTACAGCTTATTATAGAGTGTTCAGCACAGTCCTGTTGAGACATACAGCGGTAGCAAAAATATACAGATCGCAGAATGTGCCTTACAGCCTACCGGTAGCCATTAATACCTGTCTGCATGCTGAAAAAAAGCTCTGCTTATTCAAGGGCAAAAAATAACATGCTTTTTCCCATTCTTGCGGTGCCATCCAGATGATTGGCTCCCCCCATGGTTTGCCTTTAAAAACCGTGATTTTAAAAAGAATCGTTTTATTCGTTTTATATAACATCAGAAAGAACAATAGTAGCACTCACCCACAGATGCCCCCCCCCTTCATGTGTCAAAGCACATCATTTCATAGCGTTTTGCATATCAGGACCGTACAGTGGTGTCTACTCCTATGTTCTAAACCACCTCCCTCCCAGTCACATTTCAGGCAAGTTGGTCAGGTTGGGAAGGCCCCCACCCCCACTTTGAAGGTTCCCCACCTCCGGGGAACAGCCTGACTCCTGCAGCGCATCAGTCTTCACGCACCAGAGGTGGGTGTCCTCCTGAGCTCTATCGATTGTGCGTCATCTCTTCAGCTAGCAACCAGTCCCGAAGATCAGTAAACCATTGTGCTGCAGGATGACCCCCTTCTCCTCCCCCCCACCCGGCTGCGTCCAATGGATCATAATTCTAAATTTTGCCAAGAGCAGGACAAGGGATACAAATTAATACCACAGAAAAGTATGAGTAGGATGTAGTACCAATACACAGTGTTGAAAAATCAAGTAAAATCACGGTCATTGCAATTATCCAACCGTGGATGTAAGTAATAAGGGAAGATTGTCAAAATTATGCAGCTAGAAAAGGCAAATTGAGGGGTATAATGTAGCAGAATCTGCAAAAGTATTATTTTGTAATTTTAACAACTATTAATACTGCCAGGGAAATATTGCACTTCATTATTACTAATTTAACAACCGAATCCTGTTCACTCTTTGGTTTCCCTTTACATCACTGAATATTACTGTTTGGCAAAGTCCCAAGCATTCAGAAAAACTGCATCACTTGTGCATGCTATCTTGAGGTGTGCCAACATATAACTCATGAGTATTTTCCAGATGACATTACTATCCGTGAATTCTTTGTGTATTTGGCGGGCAGGGCCGCTGCAAGCCCTGGATGGATAATTTTCATTTTGCCAGAAGAGTCCTATTTTCCCTATACTTACACAAGTGCATAGTTACTCGAGCAAAGTATCATTTCTTTTGGAGATACTAATGAAAAATGTGCATTCCTTGTCACACGTATGGCCTGATAAAATTCCAAGTTACTCGGCTTCGGGCCAGGAATAATTAACTGCCACTGAGCATGCTTCTGTGTTTTTTGAATCATCAACCTTTTCGCGGATTTGGCAGCCAACGTGGGTGGTCACCTGGTATTCATAGCATGTCAACAGCTGCTCGACTTCCTCGCTTAAATAACCTACCTCATTGCTACAACTGAGTGTGTGTATGTGTGCGCGCGCACGCACGTGCCAGTGCGCGCGTGAGGGGTTGTCTCACATGTGGCATGTATTAAGAATGGATAAGGCACGTGGGAAAAACATCAGCTCCACTTTTAATGTTTTCTATTGCTTTTCGGACTTTTTAAACATAAGTCGAAGGATTTTTTTCAAGAATGGTCCGCTGCTGCCTCATCAGTGCAGTACCAGCGACAGTAGACGTAGACCGCTAGTGAGTCCTGCTAAAATATTAATCGATTATTGTTGTCGTTTAGTAATATCTTTGCGTCTGATGAGTGAAAGCTGACGTGCAATATATATTTCCACCCCTGGGTCCTACCATGCAAGTCAGGCAGGCTGCACTGACAGCTGTTGCTGAAGTGCATGTTGGGCTGGTAGTTTGTAGCTGTAGAGAGGAGGGCTAGCGCCTGTCTAATCAAACTACACTGGATAATGAGATGCATGCTTCAGCTTAGCTAACATCTCTATTTTAGAGTCTTCCTGGGAGGAAATACACTGTCCATCTTCACAGGGAGCAATACAAGAGCTAGAAAGAGGGTGGATGACATATTCAGAGAGTTCTGGGTGGCCATTGAATATGTATTGAAAAACTGCTCAGAGATAGTTCTCTTTCAGAGCGGTTCCTGGGCAAACCCAGTATTTCCAAAGGTCAGCATGTGTTTCTGGGAAGTGTTAGCAGTGTGTGGCAGCGAATGGTCAGTAGAGTTCTTTAGTTTCAGAAACCTCCCGATCTTAAATTTTAGAGCACAAAATACCATGGGCGTATTTTCTTGTACAGAAACAGCAGAACTTTGTGGAAAGGTGTGAGGGGGCCCCTGGGATCATTTTTTGCAAGTGACCCTTTAAAGATCCCTGCTTGGCTTACTGACAATTTTGTTTGGAACATTAGAGAAGAAGAAGCCATGGATGCTGAAAGAAGAATGTGTACTGCCTGCTAGGGCAGCACAAGAAAATTGTTCTGCCCTCCGACTTGAATGTAAATTGGGCAACCACTTTCTCGACCTGGTCCACATGGCTATTTCGGCTTTTCCGTACCAGAAAACATTTCCAGCTAGAAGGAGCACCCAGCAGCAAGCTGTGCACTGGGAAACGTCAAAGGTCAAGGATTTAGAGAAATGTGCTAACCACTGAGAACTGTGAACCAAATGGACCTTCTACTGAGAATCCAGCTCTGAAAAAATCTGATTTTCGATATGAAGAGTAGACTGAGGCTCAGGAGATCAAGTGCTTGCTTCATTGTGTGGTGTTTGGGAGGACATAGCAGATCAATTTGGTAGTGGGGTGCTCCACGCCATTTTACTATGGTGGCGCAGCACTGCGGAACTTATTATAGGTGTCTTATGATCACTACAACTGAAAACTTTGAGAAACGTTCTACAGTCTTGTATAGTATAGAGTATAGTATAGTATATATAGTATAGTACAGTCTTGTATAGACGAAGGGCACATTACATCAAGGAAACGCAGTGCACCGGCAATTCTTGTGGCTATTTCCTCTTCAATTTACTACACCGTCGTGTTGACCCGGAGTGGATTTTGTTCGCTAAAGGAGCACTTCCATCTACTTTACTTTTATTCATTTTTCTTTATCTTCCTTACTGTTTTCAAATTCGTTCTTCTATAACCTTTGAGCATTTGACCATTTTGTTCTTACAATGTTTCCTTAAATTCTGTATTTCTTAACTGCTCTGTAGTTTGATTGGCTTGTTACATATAAAACCTCACATATAATTGTTCTAAGTATTCCCTAGTCGCTCCAGCCCTATTACCAAAGATGAACCAACAAAGTCTAGGTGAAATCCGTATACCTCTGTAGGCTGGAGTGTGGCCATTGCCCAATAGACCACTCCTCACAGAATGTTACTCCTTCTGCATCACGCTGCTTTTGTAAATCATGTGTATTTTGCAAATCACGACTTCCACTTTTTTTTGACTTGCTATGTTTTCTTTGAAAATTCAATAGACGTTAATATCTACTGGGAGATCACATTTTCGCGCAATTTTGGGAAGAAGAATGTTTTACAAATTAGAACAATTTATATGGAAAAATTGAAGTAAATGTTCACTTAATTATATTTGGTTGTAGGTAATCCTATAAATACAGTTATCTAGGTTTTGTGTTTGATATACTATGTTTAAAAATGTGTAAAGAGCACACATAGCATCGCGGAATTAAGAACAAGACTGTCAACATTATCAACCCCTAATCTGACAGTTACATTTTAAATCGAAATGAATGTTTTTAATCTATGTCAAAAAGTGTGTTAGTCTACTAAGGTTCATCATAGCACTCAATGATACTGTAATTCCATTGTAGCGCTAAATCAAATGAGAAAACTTTACCACCTACTTTACGCTTTCCCTGCCTAAGAGTAGCCAGCAGGCTGATGTTGGGTGAAAGTACCGAGTGTATCTGCCACTAAGGAGCATGTTTATTCTTAAAAAAGACAGAAACCTGTTTGTGAACCTCACTGTGTGCTAAAGAGAGTGCCTTAAACTGTACCTGAAAAGAGAATCATTTTGCTTCTGAGGAGGAATCAAGAACACAGTGTAAAGATGCGCCATACAGTTATGAGTTTCAGAGTAATTTATTTGGACTGACAGGGACGCAGGCTTACAGGAATAGCCACGTCTCTATTCAAAACGATACATTCTATCCCCTGCGTCACAATGCCCACATTCAATGTTCCACCCAACCTACATACAATGATAGCAAGATCACAACATATTTTCCCCTCATTCAATTTATATAATTTAATAACCAAAACCAAAATGACAACAACTTACATATAAGGTTAAATAGACTAGAGAAAATAATATCAGTAACAATGAACACAAATGTAATTCTACTATTCTTATGTTTAAAATTATACTGATCTATCTTCGCAAATCATACATTCTATCTCCCGCATCATAATGCTCACATTCCATGTTCCACCCAACCTACATATATCGATAGCAAGATCCCAACACACAGTAGTATTTTGAAGGCTCTGCAGATGTTATACACATAAATATATTGTATTTTTGAACACCTAGGTATCTGGTAATGCTGTAGTCAGTTGTTGAAATGATTGCACGCTATGTACAGATCTTGTGTTGGCAAGACTAAGGATGGAGAATATCATCTGGACTAAGTATACTTTTAAGAAATTGTTTATATGAGGACTCAAGGTGAGAGATGCTTGTACGGGCACTCCTAGACACTTAAACTTGATGTGTGATGAATGGCCACAGCCTAAGGAGTTACTCGGTCGGATACCTAGCAACCATATGTATGAATCAACTCTGACATCTTAGTTTTTGAACCATTAAAGTTAGGTACATTTGAACCCATCCTAGCACACTTTCCCAGTGGGGCATCTCCATGCCGCAATTTTAATCAGAGTTTAGACTTATGATTGTCAGTCATTCTTTTTTTTCCTCATATTTTCTCAAGCTGCCTTTCGTTATTTTTCTGCAGCTGGCTATTGGCTGATTGCTCCTAATATACAATGCAAAGACCTGTCGGCTGATGCAGGCATACAGCATATGTTATAGAACATATTTACATGTAGTACAATGACATTGCTGAAGACCCATGCACATCAAGCGAAGCCTCGCCTGGTTAGATGGTCTTCTCTGGGATTGCTTAAAACACTGTCCAGTATTTGTTCAACTTTTGGCATGATGAATACATCTAGACGAACAACCAATTTTTCGTGCAAGCATATCTTACAATATGTACTTTTAGCTTACAGGAACACGTAGCAAAGAAGAAAAACACAGGGCCTGATTCAGAGCTTGACAGGCAATTACTCCATCGCAAACATGACCTTGTGCATTGTATCCTATGGCACTTGTAATAGGACGGATGAGATATTCATCATGTTTGATGTCTTCCAAACTCAAAATCAGGCTCATAATTGGTTCGTTTTAAAATACGGCTTTCTTTTTTTATGTCAATATTCAAAATACAGGAAGAAGAATGTTTTGCGAAGTTTGTGAACATTGGACACAATAAACTTATGTTTAACAACCACTGATACATTCCTCCATAACATTATTATCTGCAGAGGAGTCCAATTGCAATACTTTTTTGATTATCATGTTTTCTCTCCTGGTGACTCTCGGTCTACATATCTTGGAATGTAACTGAGTCTCTAAGTTGCAAATATTGAATTTTGAGCATCTCTCGAGTTGCACGTTTCCATTTTCTAGTCTGAAGAAGCAAGATTATTTTGGTTGTCAAGGAAACTACTGACTTATTTAGTTCTGGGCTTTAAACAACACTCGTTATGTCAGCAGCCTCAAGTTTTCCCAAAAAATTCCAATATACATACATATAAATTTTAAGAATTTGGTTATCTCTTTTCTTTATTTGGTCTCTTTAAGTATCACTCATATTAGCTGAACGCACAGTTAGTGACGGCATTTTACCCGATCGCGTATGTACCATAGTCTGAAAAGAGGTGAACATAAGCGCCAGTACGAGTGTGCCTGGGCTACTCCTTTATTTTTATATTTGTGATATTTTAGATAAGGAATATGTTTGCAAACAAATAAAATAATAGATCACGCTTGCCAAGGTGAGACTTCTTGTGTATGATGCAAGAAAAGCATTCATGTCATTTTCAAACACTCAGATGTTCCTTGTTTGTTACCCTTAAGTACTTAGTGCTACTATTACACCTCCTAAAAATAATATTGATAATAATTACAACAATCACCTCACAAACTGAACAGCCTCGAGGCGCTGCAACGATCACATTGCTTATCGACCATCAGTGTTGTGATATTTCTCAAAGACGATACCACGTGACACTATCTGTGGCACAGATATTGCTTGACAACTTTGCACCAGAAGCACGTCATTGGCATAGCTCAGACTCAGGTTATGCTCTCCTGGGTAATTTAAAGAAAGTGCAGAACCTTTTTGTATAATGATTCAGGGTTTTGTTTCTGGGGATTTGATTTAGTTTGGCATCATAGGAACCTTGTGGCACATACACACGTTTAGGGTGCTCTAAAAGCGTGCTTGCTCGTTCGTATGCCAGCCTGTCGGTCTTGACACTCTAGTAGGTGAATGGGCCAGACCAGGCATTTTTCCTGGAGCCTGCTGATTGAAGGCTTAGCCGCCTTTGTCAGACTAATTGTAGCAATGAGAGATGCTGAAAAAAGAGACAGCTGAGAGATTAGAGAAGGAGGAGAGAAAGGGGGGAGAAGGAGAGTCAGAGAATGATTGGATGAAGAGTGTCTCAGATAGAGAGAGGGGAGGAAGGGAGAAGGGCTGGATTGAACATTTTTGTCAGGGGTGGTTTTGACTGCTTCTGGCCATGTGAGATTAACATGAGGTCATAAGGCCCATATTCTCTTCAGGCAGCATATAGTCATCTTTTTAATAGAATAATCTCACAGATGGCATAGGGGTTGAACAATGCCTGGGTAAGTGAGGCCCTCATATTTGGAAGGAGACCCACTGAAGTTGAATTAGACATTGCCCTGATGGAGAGGGCAAAGATGCCTTCCTGGATCATAACCCTTTCTAAACAATGCCAACTGAGGGGCAGAGCTCTGCCCACTGCTCTGATTGCTATTTACACTCTCCTGCCAGCTGCGCGCCGCCATGTCAGCTGGGCAACAACCCTCTCTGTAGAGGCACACAAGTGATTGGACTCCATGCAGTCAGACCTTTAACTCTGTGCCAGGTCTTCAGCACACTTGTAGTAAAATATGGGACTGAGTTACACATGCACTTGTATGCTGCCAGAAAGTAGACAGATGGTGGAGACTGTTATCACTGCCAACCTGGTCTACATTTGTCAGTCAGTCACAAACCTAACCAGAAAAATATAACCATCTAGTTAAACTCCCAAGGGCTTTGAATAAGAGCTTTCTATTTAATCTTGATACAATTAAACGAGACAGATTGTTGGATCTTGCATTTCTGTATATTTTAAGGCTTAATAGGGTGGGGATATCTGGCAAAGATTTTATAAATAATCTGCTTTCTGTTGGAACAGACGCCATTGTTCGTTGGCTTCTTTTTAACTAAAGTGGTGTGAGCTAACATACTATTAAATTCACAGATTGTGTGGGCCCGAAAACACATCACATCCTCCAAACTGTACACACCCAGCGATTCCAGGATAAACAACATAAGGCTCTTTTCTGTTGCTTTAAACTCGTTGCGAAGTAACTAAAATATTTACACTGCATGCGCCTAAAAAAGATGAATACATGTTTCACTTAATGAATTACGAATTTAAAGCAACAGAAAAGAGAACGCTTCTTTGTATGACTGCAATCACTGAAATTATGCAGCAGGGGAAGACCAAAGTGTGCAAATTATGCGGCATAATGCATCACAATCTGTGGTATTATTACTTCACTTTTTTGTCTTTTTTATAATGTTAACACTTTCTTGGCAAATGTTCACATTATTAGTTCAGTTTAACACTGAATACAGCAATCATCATCTGAAAGATGCCCTGCAACTGCACCGCAAATTACCTGCCACAGAGCAACTACATGTATGGCAGCATTTATTGTAACGTTTGATCCCCTCCGATAGAAAAGTTTTTTTGTTAGAACCTGTAAATTATGAAGAAGATAATGGATTAGGTTGCAAGTGTGATAAATCATAATTATGTGGAAAACACTGTAGCCACATAACTGCATAATTCCAGTGGCACTGGTTATCACTCACATTTGATCCTTTCCTGAGTGCACTTTGCTATTATTTTAAACGTGATTTTTTATTTCCAAATTGCACATCTCGAATATCTAAAAGCTATTGTCATCATTTATTCAGAACAGGACTCATGGAGACTTTAATGTCCGAGTTTCCTCTTTCAGAGTTCACCACTCTGATATCTTGCAGCACCAAGAATAGTGACAGACCTGTGCATGTTGTAAAATCTGTGGAATATCACAAACTTCATCATTTCATTTTGAACCAGTACAGGTTAGAAGAGGTTTCATCGTCCAAAAGGTCAGTTGGAAGTTGAAAACTATTTCATATGAATAGACACCTCAAAATCAGGCCATTTATGTGTTTTTGATGCGCCACATGGTTCCCAGAAAAGATGTTTATATTTTATTTTCTATTAATAATGACCCTAGGGCCTGATTTATATATTGGTGGCAAGTATAGTCCATAGCAATAGCACAGGATTATCCTTAAAGCCAACATAATGGTACGCACACAGAATTGATGTTTTATGTATTTGTAAAGCGCATGGCTACCCTAAGGCTTCCTAGCGCTGGGTAAGCGATTGAGCAAGACTGCAGCGAGCAGTACAGGCAATCTTAGTGTGGGAAGAGCCAAGCTTAAAGCATTTTCCTGAAGTGCAATTCGTCATCAATGTGTCTCAGCTCAGAGGGGAGTGGGTTCCAAAGTTTAGGGACCAAGTATGTGAAAGATCTGTTTAGCCATTTAGCCTTGTAGATTCTTGGTATCCTCAGCTTTCGGCCATAAGTGGACCGTTGGGATCTAAGTGGTGCGTAGGCGGAGAGAAGTCCTCTAATCTTGGGAGGGTCCTTTGGAGTTGAGAACTTTATGTGCCAGGCATAGGAATTTGAATGTAATTCTCGATTCAATGGGCAGCCAGTGTAGTGTTCCCATGGCCTCCTTCACTGAGGCAAATCTCCAGATTTTAAGATGAATTCTGGTGGCAGCATTTTGAAGAACCAGAACCTTTTGGGCCTGGCGGCGCAGGGTACGCCTAAAATCTCCTTGGATTCACCTGCCTCAACTAACAGAGACACGGGACACTCTGTCAGGCGTAAAAGATCAGATTTTATTAGCTGCAGCTAGTACAGTTGTCCAAGAAGTACACAAGGTATGTTCTCAGGAGACTGCCACTTTACTTTGTGGCGCACAATCTTATATACCGTATAAAAACATTTATTAACTACATACACTCCCAGAACACATAGAAAGGAGCCAGTAAGAATGATGTAAAGATAGAACAGAGTCAATAGAAATGTCGGAAAAACAAGACAGAACAAAGTATCAAGTGACTTAAGGTTGCCTCCCCTCCAGCTGTGTTTGTCACCCCTCCCTTGAACTAATTCATTAACCGATCCACAACGAAGTTGCATGTGGTGCGATAAGTTTGTGTGCGTTTGGAAAACAGTTGTGAAATGAGAGAATACTAGCAAAGGACAGCGAAGGCCAGACGATAAGATAAGATCGGCGGAGAATAGTGTGAGTCTACAGATAGTTGAAACAAGGATTAGAAAACCAGACAGGGATTAGTGTACTTGGTCAGACCTTAATACCAGTCTTGTAAAGATAGAGGCAGAAGACTGTTTTGAACACCATGTTGCAGAATAAGCAGAAAAGGCAGAATGGACTTCGTTCGCTGTGCTGCCTGAGTGAAGGCAACATAAAATGGCGGCGGGCCACAAAATGGCGGGTCGATACGATCGTATTAAAAATCGAATTTCCTCAGACCCTCCTTTTGCCAGAACTCAGGCAAGATACACAAACTCATGTTAATCTGAGTCGATGTCTATGGCCATGAGGTCATCAAGCTGTTGCTGTACCATCATTGTGATATTCTCTGCTCTTTGTGACTTGGGTTTGGGAATACATGCAGTAGCACATAGGTTGCAGACGGCAGGACCGCAGTGCATACAAAGACAACAAGAGAATATAAAAGCTAAAATTACTCCAAAGAATGTCAATACCTTCCAACCCCATTTGGACAGTAATCCCCAAAACCACTCTGAAAAGGACCAATCTCCTTCGTCCTGATGAATCGACTCGGAGATTATGTGTAACTTAGAGATAGCTTGGTATACTGTCGGAGCGTCATTAGGTATGAAAATACAGCAACTTGATCCGATCAATTTGCATACTCCACCACGGTCCGCAAGAACAAAGTCTAAGGCAACACGGTTCTGCAAGGTCATAAGACGATCAGCCTGTAGTTCAGCTGTAATGTTACTTAAAGCTCCTACAGTGATGTCTATGGTGGTTTCTACGACACGAACCAATTGCCTTATATTTCTGCTGTTGGCCATTGGACCCCAGAAGGGAAGAAATCCTTTGAGGAAATCTCCTCCCTCTTGTCCTGCTGTGTCTTTTGAATCCACAATCCCTCTGCCATATCTATTTTTATGATGGTTCGCAGGAGCGGTGTATGTAGGGGGAAGAAGAAAGGCTATATAACAAGTACCAGAAAAATCAGCTGGCAACCATGTATAAGCCCTATCGTGGCAAACGAAGTATGTACCTTGAGATGGTACTAACGGCGGTGAATTCAGGGCTGAATAAACATATGTATGGGAACATAAACTTTCTCTTTGTCCGGTGTTTGGAGTTCTACCATTTACTTGCAGACAGAAATTTCCTTGTTGGGGTATGACCCGTATCGGAGGAGATTTTCCTTGCTCAACCTTATCATTGAGGCTGGAAATGTAATTAGTTATGTTCCAATTGGTATATGCTTTTCTTTCATCTATGGAAGCTTCACTTTTTTCCATGATTTTAGCCATAGCTACCATTCCCTTTATCAATAAACTATGACTGAAATCTGAACCAACACTATGTGAACTGACAGGTTGTTTAATTTTACTTTGATATGCATTATTGAAAATGACAAAATAAGCCCAAGCGGAACCTTCATAGGAGAATGGAAGAACTAAATATGGCATTCCTTTTTCTACCGTATGTGGTATGAGTCCACACACCCAACAGTCAGTTGTATTGATCACTAACTGATGTTGATGTAACAACTGGACGAAGGAATTGTTAAAGTATTCAGTTCTTCTAATGAGTTCATGCTGGGGAAGAGTGTGGAATAGGTGCGGAGAGATAGTAGAAGAAGATGTAGAGGTAGGAGAAGAGACAACTTTTTGCTGCAGAGTAATAATGATCCAGTTTACAGATGCCAAAAGAATACACGACAATATAATGACGCATAGAGCAATACTACAATGACTACATATTTCTTTACAATTATTCTTTACATTTTTACTTTCTCTTTTATTTAATGTAGCCTCCATCTTTCTAAGTGGATGCTCACGGCAATCTTCCTCAATCACTGTAGTCACGATTATCTACCGTCCTATGACACTGTGAGGTCCTGCAGGCCTATTGCCACTTACTCAGGTCGTGACTAAGACTCCTACCGTGACCCTGTAACCGGGATAGAGTACTACATAGGAGAGAAAGTTACAAGTTCTTTGGTCTTGGTCTCAAATTATAGCGTTCCTGTCCAGAGGCAGTCTGGTTTTGAAACAATGTTCCTGGATTTGTCGTGTTCAAGCGACGATGCGATGGTATTGCTTCTTGAAGGATGTCGTCGTCCTCTTTCTCAGAAAGTGTTCCAATTAGACGCGCATCACTGAATGGTACAAATTGCGGAACTTTCTCACTTTCAGAGTCACTGATGCCTCTACGGACCCACTGATCGAAAGGCAAAGGCAAAGGCACTTTCTTGCAGTGCACGGCATGCACCCAGTTTTTCTTTCCTTCGACTTTAACTGCTGTTCTTGTGGTCAAAAGAACCAGGCGTGGCTCTCTCCATCGGGGCTCCAAATTTCTCTGTCGTTGGAAATTTTTCGTGCAGACCCAGTCACCTGGTCGGATGGAATGACCTGGGTCTGTGGAAGCCTCTGCTAGAGCACTCTGAACCTGTTGATGAAGAACACGCAATTTAGTTGTAAGGTCATGCAAGTAGTCAATCAACATCGGGTATGGCAAGTCTGAGTATTTCTTAGGGCGAGGAACTCCCCATACATTAGCTGGGCGACCAAATATCACTTCGTAAGGGCTAAGCCCCAAACGAGAGTGTACTGCTGTTCTGGTGGACAGAAGAGCCAATGGTAAAGCATCAGGCCAATTAAGTCCTGTGCTAGCTTGCACCTTAGCAATTTTGAGCTTCAAGGTTCCATTGTAGCATTCTACTAAACCAGCCGACTGTGGGTGATTCGCCGCGTGGAACTTCTGTTTTATGCCAAGACCTGCACAAACTTTTTGCATGACTTGACCCACAAATTCGCTCCCATTGTCACTCCAGACAATGCGCGGCAAACCAAACCTAGGGAAGAATTCTTTCAAAAGTATTTTGGCAGTTGATAAAGCAGTATTGTCCTTCAGAGGGTAGGCTTCTACCCATCTAGAAAAAGCACATACTACCACCAGAACATATTTGAGGTTGTTGCATCGTTCCATGTGAATATAATCGATCTGCAACACCTCAAATGGATATGTTGGAGGAGCAAAATGACCTGCTGGAGTTGGGGTTCCCTTTCCCGGATTGTACATCAAGCAAACAATACAATGTTTTACTACATTATTTGCACACTTTGGGATCCCCTCATTTTGCCACACTGGAGCCAGAAGCCTACATATTCCTTTTGCACTTAGGTGAGCTGGACCATGTGCCATAGTAACTACAGGTAGTACATAAGCATCTGGTAACAGCCAACGTTGATGTTCTGATAATTCAACCCAACATCCCATCTCATCTAACATTCCTGTACTTTCCTTCCACTTTCTCAACTCATTCTCCGTAGCCTCTCCTTGAATTGATTTCACACTCTCTACTGTATCTTCACACATTCCCTTTTCTCTTACGCAGTTTGCGGGACCTGCAACATACATTCGACTTGTGTTGTCTCTGGCTGTCTTTTTCGCTACCTCATCTGCAAATGCATTTCCTCGACCAACATCGTCCACAATCTTTTTGTGTGCACTACACTTCACGATCGCTATCTGAGTAGGCATTGTAAGTGACTCAAGAAGTTCAGTCACTAATTGACCATGTTGTATCTTAGTACCATGGGAAGTAAAGAATCCTCTTTCCTTCCATAAGCGCCCAAAGTTAAACGCTACACCAAAAGCGTATTGGCTATCAGTGTACACGTTTACTCTTTTTCCTTCGGATAACACACACGCTCTAGTTAAGGCTATCAATTCAGCTGCCTGAGCTGAATTATGTCTAATGCGTGCTGTCTCCACAATCGTATGCAAAGTAGTAATAGCGTAGGCTGAAACTGTACCTCCATTCGGGAGCTTGAAACAAGAACCATCTACCCATAGTGTTCCATCTGGATTCACCAATGGCGTGTCTTTTAGGTCAATTCTACCCTTAGTCTCTTCTTCAGTACGGAGAAAACAATCATGCTGTTCAGAAACATCTCTCTCTTCTGGAAGAGGCAACAAAGTAGCTGGATTCAGGGTATTACATCGTTTGATGTGTATGTGACTAGCCAAAAGCGTCAGCTCATATCCGGACAACCGAGCACTCGTAAGATGCTGCGTTTTTGTCCTATTTAGTAAAATATCCACTGCATGTGGCACCATAACAATGAGAGTATTATCTAGCACTACTCCAGCAGACTGTCGGATAGAAATTGCTGCTGCCGCTGTCGCCTTAAGACAACTAGGCAATGCTTTAGCTACTGGATCTAACGTAGCTGAGAAATATGCGCATGGTCGCTGTTGATCTCCAAAACGCTGCGTTAAGACTGACAATGCACAACCCTCTCTTTCGTGGACATAGAGCGTAAAGGGCTTACTGTAATCAGGAGTACCCAATACAGGAGCAGAACACAAAGCAATACGCAAATCAGTAAAACTCTTCTGACACTCGTCAGTCCACGGAAGAGGCTGAGGCGTATCTTTTAAAGTTAGTGCCAACAGCGGTTTAGCCAATAAAGAGAAACTCGGAATCCACTGTCTACAATAAGAAGTAATGCCCAAAAAGGCACGTACCTCTCTTTGTGTGGATGGCACTGACATTTGTGCAATTGCCTGAATTCGTTCGGGGGTCAATCGTCGTCCCTCCTTTGACAAGAGATGACCCAAATAAGTCACCTCGCGACAGACGTATTGTAATTTAGAAGGAGAAACCTTGTGATTTAGATCAAACAAATGACGCAACAGTGCAACGGTCACGTTTTTGCAAATCTCCTCTGAATCAGCGGCAACTAACAAGTCATCCATGTACTGAATGAGAGCGGCACCGGACGGTAAGGAAAAGGCATCAAGATGACATTTTAGAGCTTGACTGTAAACAGAGGGACTTTCACAATAACCTTGAGGTGCGCGTTTAAACCGGAAGCTTCGGCCTCCGAGGGAAAAACCAAAAATATCTCTACTCTCTTCGGCGATGGGAATACTAAAGAAAGCATTCTTTAAATCGATAACTGAAAACCAAGTCGCTGTAGAAGGTATCATCGTCAACAGAGCAGTGATATCTGGGACTACAGGAAACTGCGGTACGACAATCTTGTTTACCTCCCGAAGATCAATTACAAAACGATAAACAGGAGGCTGAGAAGGATCAGTGCGTTTAAGAACCGGAAGAACAGGACTGTTACATATATTTCCTCTCGTTTCCTCAACCACACCCTTCTGAATCAAATCATGGACAATTTCCAGAAGTGCTTTCTCACCTTCAGTAGAGATTCTGTATTGCGGAATACGTGGCATTTCAGCATTGGGTTTAAGAGTAACAACATAAGGTGGGATCTCAAGACAACCAACGTCATTCGGACCCGTAGCCCAAAGCGTTTCGGGAAGAGAAAGCAATTCAGGTGGAAATTGATCTTTTGATAAGTACATTGGACTAGTCATTTTCTGTCCTAGAGTGAGGTATACACCAGAAGGTGAACAATATATCGTAGCATGCATTCTTTTTAATAGATCTAAACCCAACAGATTTTCACCACAACCATTCGTCAGAAGAAGCGGAGCTTCTAAATCATAAGGGCCTATTGAAACAGGCAAAGGGCAAGAAACTGGATTGCGAACAGGGGCGCCAGAAAATCCTACAGATACATTTGTTAAGCCAGACAAAGGTCGCCAGGGAGTTTAGAATGAATGATAGAGCTTCTCATGGCACCAGTATCTAAAAGAAATGGCTCTGAAACACCCATTGTAGTGACATTAACATAAGGTCCATTCTGATCCACTGGAATTGACGTAACCCCCTTACTTTGTCCATGGCTGTCCTATTCAAAATGAAGACTTTCATTCCCTCCTTCAATATACTGATCCTCACTATAATACTGTGTAGACCTAACATTTTGCTGGTCAAAGTAATTTCCGGAATTTGGAGGAACAAAAGAACGCTGCCCTTGGGTTAACACACCTCGACCTCTACCTCTATTTGCTGACTGAAGACCACCACGACCTCGTGAAGCAGATGTTGCTCCATTACGCTGCAACAATGCCGGACAATTGTTCTTAAAATGACCTTCCTCCCTACAATAAGCACATTGATTGGGACCTAGCAAAGGTCTTGGAATGAATGGTTCAGGCTTTTGATACAACCTCTGAAACTGCGGAGGCTGTTGAAACTGAGGCTGAACATGACGAGGAGGATAAGCCTGTTGCAAGAGAACTTTAGTTTTTAATTCTTTCGTCTTTTTCTCTTGTTTTTCCCTTTCTTCTTTGTCTCTATTTTCATAATATTGTGCAGTAGCCAATATCTGGGCGGAAGAAGAAACTGCCCATGAACTCTCGGAGTCTTTTAGCTTGTGTGATAGTTCAGGAAGCAAGTTATATACGAACTTATCCACAAATAATCGCTGTCCCCCTTCTGTAGCCATATCTTGACCACTGTGATCAATGAATGTCTCCTCGAATCGGGTAAAGAAATCGGAAACACTTTCATCTTTCTTTTGTTTACATGCTGCTAGCTTATCCCAATTAACTCTCAAAGCAGGCATCATTGTTTTCATTAATGTAATAATCCTACCAGGGAGTTCTGAGATCAAAGCGTCGGGCTTTGCACCACCTACTTGACCTCTATCTGCGGCAATAATAGCGTTCCAATCGCCGCCTAATTCTTGAGCGTGATCCTCTCTACGAATTTTAGCCCATATTGTCTGTGGAACTACATTTCCCATCAACATGTCAATATCTGCTAGATTCATAGTACATGCATCAACTGTTTGCGACAACTCTTTATAGTAACCAGCAGGATTTTTGCGTGAATCTGGTAGTGACTGTTTAAGTGCTAAAACTTCAGACCTTTTCCAGGGGACATGTATCCATATGCGCTGAAAATGCGCAGGGATAGCTGGATTAGCACCTGCTGCTGCAACTTCTTCCTTCCATATTGGAGAAACCTCTCTCATGGGATAGTTTTTCAGTACTGTCCTAACTGAAGGATCAGAATCAGGAAAAGTCTGTGAGAACAATAGGGATCTGAAAGAAATAAGTGTTCTGACAGCGTTTTCAACCTTAGGACCTACAATAAGTCCTTTGTCAAAGTCAGCCTGAACATCTAACAGATCCTGTGGGACCGAACCCAAATTCATATCCTCCCATTCTTTAGCGAGAGTATCGCACATAACTTTAAAAACATATCTCTGCGTAGGTGCATTCCATTGCAGAAAGGTGGACATAATATCAGACGTACTATATTGGGGACCCTTCTTGATCCATCTACAAGCAAGTGAGTCCAATTTTTCTCGCTCTTCGGAGTCTGGGAATTGACTACGAGACTGTCTTCGAGAAAAAGCTGGAGTCACGTTTAAAGCTTCAAAGAAAGGTGATAAGAGACCAGAGACAGTATCGGTAAATCGCTTACGCGTAGATGGAGAATTTGACATAAGGATAGGGGACAAGGTATTAGGTGAATTAACTAAAGGAGCATTAGGAATTGCCAAAGGAGCAGAAGGCAAAGGAGTTAAAGGCAAAGCTGGCATAGGCAATACTTGAGGAGGCAAATGTGGAAAAGCTGGAGCAGGCGGAAGCACAACTGGCGGCTGAACAGGCTGTAACATCGGGGGTGCATTAGCACCTTGTACATAGGGCGGAGGCAATTTCAATAAGTGGGACATTAAGGAATCTTCCTCAAAATCTTTTCTCTTATCAAGGGAAGAGATAGGCAACGTCGGATAGCATTTATCTATTGCCATTCGATGCTGTCTGTCTGAAATTTCCATTGCATTATCTATTTCATCATCTTTGAATTGCTGAGCAGCCTGTATAATCGTCATTCCCTGTGTTTTCCTATCTCGTTTCGCTTGTTTAATTTCTCTCTGTTTGGCTTCCTTACGCCAAAGGCGAAAAGAGTCAAACATTGCCGGCCGGGCTTTTCTTTTAAATAACGTTGCTTCTAAATTATCTAGCACATCAGTTTCGAAACTACCATTTTCTGGCCATTTTAAAACACCATCTTTCTTTGTATATCGGGTCCATGTCTTATTAAAGGCAATAGGACCAACACCATGTTTAGAATAGAGCTCATATGTGGGAGTTCCAACCGAAGGAATCGGACAGGAGTCCTCAAGCTGGGAGTCCCTATTACAACAAAAGCAACAAAGTTTTCCAAACTTAGTCAGACCAGACATCTCACGATTTTTACTGGCTGTTCACAAACATCAAGGGGGTAAAACTTTCAGTTTACACAGCACAAATGCACTTACCCCTCGGCTTTGGCCACTGCAATGGCCAAATCTAAGGACCTAAGGACAAAACAAAGACCAAAATTTGTGGGCGCGACCCACCAAATACTTAACTAAGGATGTCTTCTTACACCAACAGAGGCCCGTCTATCGTCTCGCTTTACCATACATCATCAAAGAAAGGGCCAAGGCAGGGCGGCAGTCAGGGCAGCAGTCGTCAGTAGCCGTCAGGAAGGAGTAACCGCGCTGAAAAAGACCTTCGGACCACTTCGACATACAGGGGTCGCTTGACGTGGCTCGCGATTCCTCCAGAATTTTCCTGCGGGGTTCCTCACGACCTTCAGGCAGAACCGGTACCGCTGAAGCCGCCCCACGTTGGGCGCCAGTTGAAGAACCAGAACCTTTTGGGCCTGGCGGCGCAGGGTACGCCTAAAATCTCCTTGGATTCACCTGCCTCAACTAACAGAGACACGGGACACTCTGTCAGGCGTAAAAGATCAGATTTTATTAGCTGCAGCTAGTACAGTTGTCCAAGAAGTACACAAGGTATGTTCTCAGGAGACTGCCACTTTACTTTGTGGCGCACAATCTTATATACCGTATAAAAACATTTATTAACTACATACACTCCCAGAACACATAGAAAGGAGCCAGTAAGAATGATGTAAAGATAGAACAGAGTCAATAGAAATGTCGGAAAAACAAGACAGAACAAAGTATCAAGTGACTTAAGGTTGCCTCCCCTCCAGCTGTGTTTGTCACCCCTCCCTTGAACTAATTCATTAACCGATCCACAACGAAGTTGCATGTGGTGCGATAAGTTTGTGTGCGTTTGGAAAACAGTTGTGAAATGAGAGAATACTAGCAAAGGACAGCGAAGGCCAGACGATAAGATAAGATCGGCGGAGAATAGTGTTAGCCTACAGATAGTTGAAACAAGGATTAGAAAACCAGACAGGGATTAGTGTACTTGGTCAGACCTTAATACCAGTCTTGTAAAGATAGAGGCAGAAGACTGTTTTGAACACCATGTTGCAGAATAAGCAGAAAAGGCAGAATGGACTTCGTTCGCTGTGCTGCCTGAGTGAAGGCAACATAAAATGGCGGCGGGCCACAAAATGGCGGGTCGATACGATCGTATTAAAAATCGAATTTCCTCAATTTTGGACTATCTGCAACTTTTTTTGTGACATACTTTGGGGAGACGAGGTAAAGTGAGTTGCCGTAGTCCAGGCAGGATAACACCAGGGATTGTACTACTATTCTTTTAGAGACCTCCAGAATAAGATCCAGAATCTTGGGCAAGGTCCTTAACATCCCGAAGCAAGTGGCAACAAGCTTTTTTACTTAAACTCCCATGACTACAGCTTTATCCAGCCACATTCCTGGCTCTTTTTAGGGGAGATGGAGATGGGAGAATTCCCCAGACAGTTTGGTGAACTAATCACTGGCACGACTTCTAGATTGTTCCTCTGGATCATTAAATTAGTCTTGTCATCATTTAGTTTTAGGCAACAGTTTGCCATCCATCTGGCCACTTTTTCAAGGCAAGGCTCTAGCAAATGATGCTCAAGCTTCTTGCCCTTGGCGAAGGATACAACTAGTTATGTATCGTACGCAAAGGCGACTATTGACATCCCAAACTCCGGCATGATGTCTGACAGAGGTCTCATGTAAATATTAAAGAGATTGAGGCTAAGGGCTGAGCCCTGTGGGACCCCACACTTCAATGGCAAGACATCTGAAAAACATGAGTTTTCACAGATTTGAAAAGTTCTGTCTTTCACATAGGAAGTGAGCCATTTAAGCACATTATCTTGGATTCCTACC
Organism: Pleurodeles waltl; assembly: GCF_031143425.1. Lineage (NCBI taxonomy): Eukaryota > Metazoa > Chordata > Amphibia > Caudata > Salamandridae > Pleurodeles > Pleurodeles waltl. Next base: position 299,526,895 of record NC_090442.1, read on the forward strand.
TCTTTACGTAAGTCAATCAATATCATATCATCCACAGTATGAAATGCAGCGCTTAAATCCAACAGGATGATCGTGGTATTTTCTCCCTGTTCTAGTATGATTTCGAACCCCTCAGTGACTGATAAAAGAGCTAATTCCATACTGTGTTGGGCATGAAAGCCCATTTGTGTGGGATGTAGACACTGATTTTTTTCAAGGAAGCTCAAAAGGGTTCAATTAACATGTTTTTATAGAATTTTGCCCATGGCAGGAAACAAGGAGATCGGATGATAATTACCCAGCAAGGTGCTATATAAGTGCGGTTTCTTTAGCAGGGGTTGAATTACTGTATGTTTCCATTTCTTTGGGGCTACTCCAGAGGAGAGTGAGAGGTTAAGTACTTCAACTATAGTTGGAAGTAAGAATTGTAGATTCTTGGTCAAGATATGCGGCGGAGCTGGGTCCAATGGCGAACCAGACTTAAACTTACAAATAAGTGCAGGAGCACTCTCCTCAGTGATGCCTGGAAAGGATACTGTTAGAAATGGGGTCTCTAGTTGGCAGTCAGTTGCACTCTGTCTAAGCAGGGACCCTCACCCTAATCAGAGTAAGGGAGATACGCAGCTCAGAGAACCCCTGCTCACCCACTTGGTAGCTTGGCACAAGCAATCAGGCTTATCTCAGAGGCAATGTGTAAAGTATTTGTGCAATCACACATAGTACCCCAGTGAAAACACAACAAAAGGACTCAACACCAGGTTAGACCAATAGCCAATATTTATCTGAGTAAAACAAGACCAAAACGACAAAAATCCAACATTCAAAAGCAAAGTTATGAATTTTTAAAGATTAAAATTCAATATAGCGCTTAGAAACACAAACGCTTCTAATTGGTGGTATCACAGAATCATAGTGGAGTCGTTCCCAACAATCTGACACCAAAGGTGCCGGTCACGGGGTCGCACGGACCCCCAGGTACAGTACCTTGTGAAAATAAAGAAACAAGCTGGTGAATGGAGTCGGTGATCGAGGCGTCGCTGGATCCAGTGCGGCATCGGTTCTAGTGCTGGGGAGTGAAGGAGCAGAGGGGTCGGTGCAAGGTGTCGGGTCCTTGTTGCAGAGCTGTGGAGGTGAGGTGTCCTCATTGCGAAGCGTCAGATCCTCGCACTTCCGGCAGGGTCGATATCTGGCAGCCACAAGGTGGGGCGGCGACCTCATGGAGTTCTGGTCACACCAGGAGGCTGCATGTGCCGCGGCAGAGTCAGACGTCACGGACGTCGGTGACACGGCACTTCAGAACTCATGGATGTAGGAAGGTAGCCTCTTTCTAGCCTTGTTACCCCCACTTTTGGCCTGTTTGTGAGTATATGTCAGGGTGTTTTTACTGTCTCACTGGGATCCTGTTAGCCAGGGCCCAGTGCTCATAGTGAGAACCATATGTTGTCAGTATGTTTGATATGTGTCACTGGGATCCTGCTAGCCAGGACCCCAGTGCTCATAAGTTTGTGGCCTGTATGTGTTCCCTGTGTGGTGCCTAACTGTATCACTGAGGCTCTGCTAACTAGAACCTCAGTGTTTATGCTCTCTCTGCTTTTAAAATCTGCAGGCTAGTGACTAATTTTACCAATTCTGATTGGCACACTGGAACACCCTTATAATTCCCTAGTATATGGTACCTAGGTACCCACGGTATTGGGTTTCCAGGAGATCCCTGTGGGCTGCAGCATTTCTTTTGCCACCCATACGGAGCTCAGACAATTCTTACACAGGACTGCCACTGCAGCCTGAGTGAAATAACGTCCATGTTATTTCACAACCATTTTACACTGCACTTAAGTAACTTATAAGTCACCTATATGTCTAACCCTCACTTGGTGAAGGTTAGGTGCAAAGTTAGTGTGTGGGCACCCTGGCACTAGCCAAGATGCCCCCACATTGTTCAGGGCAAATTCCCCGGACTTTGTGAGTGTGGGGACACCATTACACGTGTGCACTACATATAGGTCAATACCAATATGTAGCGTCACAATGGTAACTCCAAACATGGCCATGTAACATGTCTAGGATCATGGAATTGTCACCCCAATACCATCTCCAGCATAGAGCCCGGGTACTGCCAAACTAACTTTCCGGTGGTCTCCTCTGCAGCTACCGCTGCTGCCAACCCCTCAGACAGGTTTCTGCCCCCCTGGGGCCTGGGCAGCCCAGTCACAATGGACAGCTCTGAGTGGCCAGTGCCAGCAGGTGACGTCAGAGACCCCTCCCGATAGGTGCTTTCCTTTCTCAGTAGCCAATCCTCCTCTGTGGGATATTTAGGGTCTCTCCTGTGGGCATCTCACCAGATAACAAATGCAAGAGCTCACCAGAGTTCCTCTGCACTTCCCTCTTTGACTTCTGCCAAGGATTGACCGCTGACTGCTCCAGGACGCCTGCATAACCACAACAAAGTAGCAAGAAGACTACCAGCAACATTGTAGCGCCTCATCCTACTGGCTTTCTCGACTGTTTTCTGGTGGTGCATGCTCTGAGGGCTGTCTGCCTTCACCCCGCACTGGAAGCCAAGAAGAAATCTCCTGTGGATCAACGGAATCTTCCCCCTGCCAACGCAGGCACCAAACTTATGCATCACCGGTCCTCTGGGTCCCCACTCATCCTGACGAGCGTGGTCCCTGGAACACAGGAGCTGGGTCCAACTGTCTTTGACAGTCCAGTGGCTCTTCTGTCCAAATGTGGTGGAGGTAAGTCCTTGCCTCCCCACGCCAGACAGTAATCCTGTGTACTGCGTGAACTGCAGTTGCTCGGGCTTCTGTGCACTTTTGTAAGACTTCCTTTGTGCACAGCCTAGCCCAGGTCCCCAGCACTCCGTCCTGCATTGCCCAACTCGCTGAGTTGGACTCCGACGTCGTTGGACCCTCCTTTGTGACTCTGAGTCGACCACTGTCCTCAGATCTTCGAAGTGCCTGTTCAGGTGCTTCTGCGGGTGCTGCCTGCTTCTGCATGGGCTCTCTGTGTTGCTGAGCACCCCCTCTATCTACTCCTCCAAGGGGCGACCTCCTGGTCCTTCCTGGGCCCTAGCAGCACCCAAAATCCTCAACCGCGACTCTTGCAGCTAGCAAGGCTTGTTTGCGGACTTTCTGCATGGAAACAACTCTGCATCCTCCAGCGCGCCGTGGGACATCTTCTGACCAAAGGAGAAGTTCCTGGCACCTTCTGTTGTTGCAGAATCTTTGGCTTCTTCCACCCAGAGGCAGCCCTTTTGCACCTTCATCCGGGGTTTAGTGGGCTCCTGTACCCCCTGGACACTTGCGTGACTCTTGGAGTTGGTCCCCTTCCTTTCCAGGTCCTTAGGTCCAGGAATCCATCTGCAGTGTTTTGCAGTCAGTTGTTGTCCTTGCAGAATCCCCTATCTCGACTTTACTGTCTTTCTGGGGTATTAGGGTAGCCTTACTCCTACTTTTCAGGTTCTTGGGGTGGGGTATCTTGGACACGCTTAGTGTTTTCTTACACTCCCAGTGACATTCTACAGACTACACTAGGCCTGGGGTCCATTTGTGGTTCGCATTCCACTTTTGTAGTATATGGTTTGTGTTGCCCCTAGGCCTATTTCTCCCTATTGCATTCTATTGTGATTCTACATTGTTTGCACTACTTTTCTAACTGTTACTTACCTGATTTTGGTTTGTGTGCATATATTTGGTGTATATTACTTACCTCCTAAGGGAGTATATCCTCTGAGATACTTTTGGCATATTGTCACTAAAATAAAGTACCTTTATTTTTGGTAACTCTGAGTATTGTGTTTTCTTATGATATAGTGCTATATGATATAAGTGGTATATTAGGAGCTTTGCATGTCTCCTAGTTCAGCCTAAGCTGCTCTGCTATAGCTACCTCTATCAGCCTAAGCTGCTAGAACACCACTAATCTACTAATAAGGGATAACTGGACCTGGCACAAGGTGTAAGTACCACAAGGTACCCACTATAAACCAGGCCAGCCTCCTACAATGGAGTCGTGGACTTCAGCAAGGCTGTGGTGGCATCGGGCACGTGGGGTCAGGGTCTTCATATGCCAGTGGGGACAATGGCTTCTGTTGCAGGCTGCTTCACGGAATCCTGCAGCAGCATCAGTCTGGACATCAGTCCGGACATCGTCCGAAGTCGATGCACTTGGTTCTTCTTGGTTTTTCACCAGCTTCTCCTTTCAAGGGCCCAGGCACTGAATTAGGCATCACTTGGCAGGGCAGGAGTCTTAGCAAGAGAGTCCAGGTGCTGGTAGAGGAAGCCTTTGATGGCCAGGAGACTTCAGAACAGGGGGCAAGCTCAGTCCAAGCCCTTGGATAATCTTCTCAAGTAGGATACACAGCAAAGTCCAGTCTTTGCCCTCTCTAAGGCAGAAGCAGCAACTGCAGGCCAACCCAGCAAAGCACACAGAGCAAAGGGCAAGTACTCCTCCTCCAGCTCTTCTCCTTGGCAGAGTTTCCACTTGATCCAGAATTGTCCTAAAATCTGGGGTTTTGGGTCCACTACTTATACTCTTTTCTGCCTTTGAAATAGGCAAACTTCAAAGGAAACTCTCTGTTGTTGACGAGATCCTGTCTTGTCCAGGCCTGGCCCCAAACACACACCAAAGGGTTGGAGACTGCATTGTGTGAGGACAGGCACAGCCCTTTTAGGTGTAAGTGTCTGCTCCTCCCTTCCCACTCTAGCCCAGGAGACTCATCGGGATATGCAGGCTACACCCCAGCTCCTTTTGTGTCACTGTCTAGAGGGAATTCACACCAGCCCAACTGTCAGTCTGACCCAGACGTGGAATACAGAAGCAGCCAGAGGCACAGAATGGCTAAGAAAGAAAATGCCCACTTTCTAAACTTGGCATTTTCAAACTGATAATCTAAAAAGCCAACTTTACTAAAATATGTATTTTTCAATTGTAAGTTCAGAGACCCCAAATTCCATACCTCAATCACCTCCCAGTGGGAAACTGCACTTAAAAGATATTTAAAGGCGGTCCCCATGTTAACCTATGAGAGAGATTTGCCCTGCAATAGTGAAACCCGACTTTGCTCTACCTCACAGTTTTTCCTCAAGGAGGCAAGGTGGCTACTAAACCATGGATCAGTTTTAGTGTTTGGTCTATATCATATCTTGGACACCGGAATACACCAATTTGGGGCTTGCGCTATCTAGTCCTCCCAGTGTTTATAGGCATCATCTGGGATGTCCCCTAATGTTGGTAAGGAGGCATCTAGGGCCACCATCCATTCCTTGGGCTGAAGTTTAGCCCACCTGCCGTCTGATCTCATAGAGGAATTGGTTACGGCTCTTGCTGAGAAGTTCTCAAGCGTAAAAGGGTTGAGATGATGGTCTGACCAGGGAAGAGGGGAGGACTTATTTACCTGAACCAGGAAGCCACTGACAGTAAGGGGCAGTAAAAAATTTAAATGCACCCCTCCTCATGGGAGATGACTGCCCTGGCGATGGGGCATTGCTTTTTTTAATCGTCAAAAATCAAATTTCAAGGATTTCTTTTTGAAAATAAAAAAAGTTTAACCTAAATTAGGTAATAGTTGCAGATCAGTTAGGTGGAGAGGCTAGGGATTAGATCAGATTATTTCTACCCTTAGCAAAAGGTTAACAATGCAGGTTAAATTTGGTTTATTTCTTTTTTTTCTTTGGCGAATCATTCATGAAGAAAATATCTCACTGAGAAGGTCAATATAAAGGTATGCAATCACAACATTTTGCGCAGAATACCTATAAATTAGAACAAAGGCATTGTGCACACCCTGCTGAAGAAATGATCTCATCATGTTTTGGAGAACTGCAGGGTGAAATCATTTTTAGAAGTTGAATGTAAATTTGTTGCTCATTGGTGTTCACTCAATTAAAAACGTGGGCTAAGTAGCCATTCTTCTTGCTACTCACATAGGGTTTTTAAATCATGTTTTGGCTATTAAAATAAATGTAGTTGAAGTACTTTTGGGGAAAAGTGCATTATATAGATCTCAAAGGCTTCTGGAAAATGGTTTGCACTGGCAGAACAAGCTCGGGTTCCGCCGGTGCAAAGATGGTGGTTTATTTGACTCATAATAGAGTGACACAACAACAGCTTAGGCAGACAGAGTACTCCACCACTTTTGTTGTGAAGTGCCCTGTCTGCCAAACTCTATATAAGGAAGGGCATTTTCTCTCTGCTATTAACGATATAAATAAGGGCTAAAAACAAGGTGTTTGCTGGCACTAATGCTTATTTGGCTGATGTACTGTGGACAGTGCTGATGCTTGGTTCTGTACACTGTCCTCTATCATGGTTGAGGAAACCTGCCATTAGTTGTCAGAGATATGCAAATGACTTTCTTTCAATGAAAGCTATCACATCAAGCTATAGAATCGTATTTTATAATGAACTGAATCTTACAAACGTGTTTTTGACTTAGTGAACTTCTGCTCATCAATTTATCTAAAACTAAAGTTTTGTCTTTTGGTCAGAAAAAAGTTAGTGTAAGTGATATTTAGGCATCAAATGTATAGTGAGAGTGTCATCCTGTTTTTATCTGGAGGTCACAATTGCATAAACCGGAAAGTACACTTAGCAGCACTTAAAGTTTTGGATGATACATTATTAGTTCTCTGTTCTCTCTCTCCCTTGGTATGTACACTAAACGCATTTAGTCTATGGTGCACCCATCTTTTCTGGTAAGATAGATCCAACCCAAGAGTTTTGATATTGAAATTTCTTGAGCCGTATATATTCAGAGTAAGATTATCTTTGAGTCTAACATTTCTGAATGTCTAATGGTTGGCATTCTTGCTTGAGACATTTCCTTTACTTATAAGGCTAAACAAAAACCTTACCCAAACTTTGATAAATGTGATGCAATATACCCAAGACATAGAGTATTAACCCTCATTAAAAGGGTAGGCCAACCTGTTGTTCTCTTTTGAAAAAGCAAAGCCTCAATGTTATTTCATGCCTAAATTAGATACAGGAATGAGACATGAATTTCTCAGATTTAGATATTCATCTGTGGTATTGGATTTTAATGTTTGTAACATAACAGCCCAAAGTGAAACTGTTAAGAGTATTTTATGTAACTATTTTCATTGTTCCTTCAGACGGGATAGCTCTCTTACACGCATTATAAAGTCAGTCTGGCTCAGGTTTATCAGTTTTATAGAAGACCAGTTAACATTGGCTGTAGAGGTGTAGGAGCCTTTTGTCAGAGAGTAAATGTGGCCATTATCTTGTTTCTAGCTTGCTCTTAAATGTTATGTGTACTATTTTTGGTGCCTTTCTTTCTGGGGTGAATGTATCACAGGTGGGGGCATATTTTGCATTCATACATTGTGGTCCAGGGGCAAAACCATCATGTGCACCCACTTGTGCGGCCCCTTCTGTAATACTAATAGCGCTGGTGCAAATATAGCATGAGGGCTATCGTGAGAGGGCATTCCATTGCCCCATGCAATTGAGGGAATCATTTAGCTTCTGCACCCGTGCCCTATTATGGATGCTGTCGCAGAAGCAAACAGCAGTTGGCTGGCATATTAAAAGTGTTGCTCAAAAAGGTGGTGTACTGTCAGGGAACCCATGAGGGCAGCCTCCTGTAGAGGAGGAAGGGGGTCACATGAAGCCCCTAGACATCCCCCTGTAGACGGGTGCAGTCACTCACCAGGGTATCTCTGTCCCCTCTTTCAAGTACAGCTGACTGACGGAATGTGCTGCTCCCAGGGTAGCTACGAGTTTGATACTAGATAATAGGGTGCACTATGTTGGTCTGCACCAGGAGCACCTTTAGAAAGGTGTGCCATGGTGAAAACAGAGACAATGTTCCACGTATATAATACATGCCCTGGTTTGGGGTTACTTTGTTTCTTTTAACTTGCTGTGATTGATATTTTTAGGTTCTATCTTGAGGGAGAGCAGTTGACTGTATTGAATGAATATGAGACAATTTCAACAAAGATCAGCTGTAGTTGCATGGATTTATTTATTACTTTGTTTATTTCTTGCAATAGTTTTCATCCATTTGGTCAATGTAATGAGTAAACAATGATGGATAGTCTTCAAATGATTTTAGAGGAGAAACGATGTAGGGGGGCGACTTTAGCCAAAGTGGTGTAGGAGCAAGACTTGGCTCCTGCTATGTGAATGTATTAATGGTTTGTGGAATAATGGGGTGATATGTCACAAAAGGGGTTGAATAAATGAAGAATAGCTTTAAATGGAGTTCAGATTAGTTTTAGTGTTACTAAGTATGTGTTTGTTTCCCAACTCAGACAAGTGGTAGACATTGCTATGTGATAAGGCTACATGTGATCTGTCTATGTGACTCAGTCAATTAATGTTGCTATTCTGTGCATTAGAATCACATATAGATACACAGTAGCGGTCACCTGTCACCGTATGCAACATCCCATACGCAGTCACGCACTTATGCAGAATAATCCTAATATATGCATTTATGTGTAATATTTTCATTTTATTTTTTCTCAAGTGCATTTTATGACACTGTATTTGCTTATTTCATCTCTGGCAGTTTCAGGTGCATTAAATTAGCCATTAGCATGAGGAGTGGGAACTTTTCATTAAATGGCTAGGGATTTGAAATAAAATGAAATGTATGCACAAGCAGTGAATTAAAGAGGCAATTATTGAACTCTTTGGGAACAGGTTCTATTAAGCACAGCTTTTGAACATGTAGTTTGCCTCCCCACCCCAACATTTGGGACAGCATATATGTTGTCTGTTATCAATCACACATTTAAAGGAGGCATGGCCAGTGGTTAATGTATGCTGGTGGTCCACCATCACTTATTTTTGGGCACCAGTACCCTTTTTTCCCTCCCACGGACATGACCTCCTGTCCTGTCCCTCTACAAGCTTGCCCAGGTATCACACTCAACTCGCTTCATCAGTGAGGCTGGTCGGGTGTTATCACTAAAGAGGGGTGGCATCGGGGTGGGAGAGGTCGAGCTGGTTGGTGCAGTAGAAATCCTTGCTTAGTGTGATGCAGGCGTATTAAGGGGCAGAACATGTATTTTTATTATTGGGACCGCCATCTGCATGTCCGAACGTTGCCAGACTTGAAGTTTGCTGGAGTAACGCAAGCCAGGTCATGCAGTTCTGGCCTGGTGCATGTGGCCCACACCACAATCGCTCTGCCTGCTCCTGCTAGCGTAACCATGCCCAGTAATACCATTTGTACTGCTTGCCCTAAGCTCAGTCGCCACTCCGGAGAAGGGCTGCGGGTCTGAGGCTACAGCAGGCATACACTGCGCCTGCCCTTTCCCAGAAAGGCTGCACAGGGGGGGGACTGTGCTCACACCGTGGCAATCGGAGCATGGACGTCAAATCACCAAAATGCTAGGGTAGCGGAAGTGACCACATACCACGTCATCTTTACTTTCACTCACACACACATGCTTGCACAAACATACATTCAATCATACATACGCTCTCTTTACATAAGCACACTCACCCACAAGAATCCACACAACATACACTTTAAAGTGTTTTTTACTTGCCTCAGCTCCCAAGGAGGGTCATATTCCAGCGAACTGTACTCCATTTTTTATTACACTAATAGTGAATAACATATTATTCACTATTAGTGTAATAAAAAAACTGACTGAAAACAAGGAATCGGAGCCACAAGCAATGTCCATAAGGACGAGCTGCCCCCGTGTTCCTGGCAGTGATTTTGCCACCTTTGAGGCCAGGGGTCGCAAAGGCAGTGCCAGAGGTCACCAGGGGCAAGCTGGGGGTCGCAGCTACGACCCCTGGCGACCCCTAAATGACGTCCACGAGTCGGACACACTTGGCCTGCAGCCTGTGGCCATGTCACCGAGACTAAGCCTACCAAAACAAAAAACAAGCATTTGCATAGCTAATAGGACTGGCCCTTACAAGCTGTGCTGTGGGTAGTTTTGTATAAAACCTAAAAGCGGCTGCCACATGCTTGCGTTATCTTTTTTTAATAACTCTGTTGAGTATTTGAGATACAAGTACTCATGACACATATAACAAAATACCTATGTGCATGTACTGCTCACACTTATTAAAGTTACAAAGGAAATGAAACATATAAAAACAGAACAAAGAACCCACCTTAGCTATTTAGCCGAGAAGGCATCAGAATGAAAAGATGTGTGTGGCCACAAACACCAAAAAATCTACAGGATAAAGTCGGGCAGTGCTAACAACTAGACAATGGGTTGATATGTTGGCACACAAAACAAGGGTATAATTATGTACTATAAATCAATGCTGACAATTTGCAGTGGTTTATCATCAGATTTCGGGTAAGCTTTCAGTCATAGTTCATCCCAGTCTGATACTTCCTAGCCTTGATACCTCATTCACCCACTCACTCGGTATTTTGCTGGAGCTCACTTGTGGCGCGCCGTGTGCTATTTCCTCATGGTGGGGGCACACGGAGATGTCCAATACATTGCTAGAGATATTTTGCTATGATTATATCCAGTTCAATAAAACAGCATGTGGGTTTGCTTGACTTAGGCCTTGGCATGAACCCCAGGAAGCATGTTTTTGCATTGTACGGGTTTTGTTTACCAGTCCAGGCTGGTAATTGCCTTGTCAGCCCAAAAGGAGGCCACAGCCGGGCACACCCACGTCATGTGATAAAACATGCCGCCTGGACTGTAACTGGTATAATTATGGGAGATACATGGGAACATAGTGTGAAGTTTGAGTGGGGTGAGGTCAGTGTGGTGTAAATAATTATATTGAATAGATTTAACATGGGCGCTCCTGGAATATCGTGTACATAGTTGAGATTTGTTGCCAATACCGTGTCTGTAAGATTTGCACCTACGACCTTTTTTCTAGCCCTTTGGAAAATCGATAAGGCTCTTACACGGTTTTGATCTAAGAGATTTATAAATGTTAATCATGTGGTGACCTCCGCCCCATGTTAGCACAATTTGTAACATCCAGTCCCTGTTTTGTCAGGGGCTTGAGTCCAAGTTTGGGAGGTTGCTTGCATAATGCTGTGGCTGTTAGGAATTGGCCAGACGGCAGGTCACACCCTTGCCTCTCTTCTGGAGATGCAATAAAATAGCTAGAATTGTACAGCTGTACCATTGCATAATCATCACATTGTTCCATACTTTTAAATTAGCCACAGCCTTCATCCAAATAAATAGTGGAAGGGAACAGAGACCAATATTATGTTTAAAAAACATTCACTTATGTGGCCATTTTAGTTATGATGTATTTTTAAAGAGCAAGCTTTTCAGTTGTACCCATTTTGTTACAACTGTTATTTGCGAAGGAGACAAATAAATCTCCACTTAACACTTCACTCAAATCTCAGGAAGCTACGATGTTACTTAAACACTTCATAACTTTATAAAGGAGATGTATACTAAATGAAAATCTAACTGGGCACCCTAATACCTTGTAAAATAGATAGCTAGTATTTAAAGTTGATGTACAAAATAAATTAAATAAAAAGCACACTTTAAACTAGCTTTGTTGCTGAAAAGAAAGGAACTATTTTAACTTAGAAGTGAACATTGTGCACAGGCTTTGTGCAGTCACTCAAATTGAAGGTATCCAATGTGTCAAATTGGCTGACCTATTGTCCCATGCTGCATGCTATGGTGGGTGGAAGCAAAATTTGATTGACAATTTAGCTGGCCAGTGGATGAAGCCTTCTACCAGTTGTATGGCTATCAATAGTTCAAAAAGTGCAGTGGCACTAGGGCTTTGGAGTGTGATGGGATCTAAGTCACTCCAATGTATGGCTGTTTTTACCATAAAACTAGAAATAGTTTCTTAATGAACTTGTTTGCATTAGTGCCTGCAGCACCCTTGCTATGTCACTGCCTCTAACCAAAAGACCCTCTGTGTGGGTGTATCAAGTAAATATTTTTGGGAATTTTGAAAAAACAATAGTCTTGTAAGCCAGCTAAAGGTGTCTCAAAGGCCAGACCTGCAAGCGAGTGCAATCGAGGGTGCCGCTGGTGACTGCATGGTGAGAAAGACTTCATATTTTGTGCTTTCTTTAAACTATACTGTTAGAAATGGGGTCTTGGTTGACAGTCAGGTTACCCCCTGTTCAAGCAAGCTCTAGTCAGGGTAAAAGAGAATCACCCTCAGCTAACCCCTGCTTACCCCCTTGGTAGCTTGGCAGAGCAGTAGGCTTAATTTCAGAGTGCTAGGTGTAAAGTATTTGTACCAACACACACAGTAACTTAATGAAAACACAAAAAATGACACAACACAGGTTTAGAAAAATAGGAAATATTTATCTAAACAAAACAAGACCAAAACGACAAAAATCCGCAATACACAAGTCAAGTTATCAATAAAAATGCAAAAAGAGTGTTTAAGTAGTTTTCAACACACACTAGCGCTGCTAGGGTGAAAATGTACCTGGTCCGCGTCAAAAATAACCCCGCACGGCCAGGTGTGTGTCAAAAATAACTCCGCACGGCGGTACGTGAGTCGGAAATCCAGCCGCACGATGATCCAAAATCCCCGCAGTGCAGGTTGAGATCTCCCAGCCTCCGTCAGCGAAGCTGCGCGTCGTTTCTTCTGCTCCGTGCGCCGATTTTTCGGTCGCGTTTCCTGAGAGCGTAGTTTCTCAGCTGCGGAGCCGGCGGTGCAGCGTTTTTTTCAGCCACAGATCGGAGTTGCGTCAATCTTTTCCGCGCACGGCGCTCTGTGCGTGGATTTCCTTGTCTTTAGGCTGCCAGCTACTCCTTTCAGGGTCCCACGAACTGGATGGGCACCACAGGGCAGAGTAGGAGTCTCTCCAGAGACTCCAGGTGCTGGCAGAGAGAAGTCTTTGCTGTCCCTGAGACTTCAAACAAAAGAAGGCAAGCTCTAGATCAAGCCCTTGGAGATTTCTTCTCAAGATGGAAGGTACACAAAGTCCAGTCTTTGCCCTCTTTCTCTGGCAGAAACAGCAACTGCAGAATAGCTCCACAAAGCACAGTCACAGGCAGGGCAGCTCTTCTTCCTCAGCTATTCAGCTCTTCTCCAGGCAGAGGTTCCTCTTGGTTCCAGGAGTGTTTCTAAAGTCTGTGGTTTTAGGTGCCCTTCTTATACCCAATTTCTCCTTTGAAGTAGGCCTACTTCAAAGTAAAGTCTCTTTTGAATGTGAAATCCTGCCTTGCCCAGGCCAGGCCCCAGACACTCACCAGGGGGTTGGAGACTGCATTGTGTGAGGGCAGGCACAGCCCCTTCAGGTGTAAGTGACCACTCCTCCTCTCCCTCCTAGCACAGATGGCTCATCAGGAAATGCAGACTACACCCCAGCTCCCTTTGTGTCACTGTCTAGTGTGAGGTGCAACCAGCCCAACTGTCAAACTGACCCAGACAGGGAATCCACCAACAGGCAGAGTCACAGAAATGGTATAAGCAAGAAAATGCTCACTTTCTAAAAGTGGCATTTTCAAACACACAATCTTAAAATCAACTTTATTAAAAGATGTATTTTTAAATTGTGAGCTCAGATACCCCAAACTCCACATGTCCATCCGCTCCCAAAGGGAATCTACACTTTAATCAGATTTAAAGGTAGGCCCCATGTTAACCTATGAGAGGGACAGGCCTTGCAACAGTGAAAAACGAATTTAGCAATATTTCACTGTCAGGACATATAAAACACATTATTATGGGGGTCATTACGACCCTGGCGGCCGGCGGTAAGGTGGCGGTAACACCGCCAACAGGCAGGCGGTGTTCCGCCAGCAATTATGGCCGTGGCAGAATTGCCACGGCTATACCGCCGGCCCCTCCAATATCCCGCCAGGATTCCGCCTGGCGGTCATAATCCCCAGGGCAGCGGTGCAAGCACCGCTGCCCTGGTGATTATGAGTCCCCGACCGCCAGCCTGTCCGTGGCGGTAGACACCGCCATTGAAAGGCTGGCGGTAAGGGGACTTGGGGTGCCCCTGGGGGCCCCTGCACTGCCCATGCACTTGGCATGGGCAGTGCAGGGGCCCCCAGGCATAGCCCCGTCGCGTATTTCACTGCCCGACTTTCGGGCAGTGAAATGTGCGACGGGTGCTACTGCACCCGCTGCACATCAGTATTGCCGCTGGCTCTATTACGATCCGGCAGCAATGTTGATGTGACATTTCCGCTGGGCCAGCGGACGGTAACACTGTTACCATCCGCTGGCCCAGCGGAAATGTCATAATAGGGAGGCAGGAATACCGCCGGCAATGGCGGTATTCTGTCTCCCGCGGCCTCGGCGGTCTTTTTACAAGACCGCCGAGGTCGTAAGTCTTACATGTAAGAAAAGGGAAGGTTTCAGCCTGGCAAGTGGGTAAACTTGCCAAGTCGAATTTACAGTTAAAACTGCACACACAGACACTGCAGTGGCAGGTCTGAGATATGATTACAGAGCTACTTATGTGGGTGGCACAACCAGTGCTGCAGGCCCACTAGTAGCATTTGATTTATAGGCCCTGGGCACCTCTAGTACACTGTACTAGGAACTTAGTAATAAATCAAATATGCCAATCATGGATAAGCCAATTACATACACATTTTGTAAAGGAGCACTTGCACTTTAGCACCGGTTAGCACTGGTAAAGTGCCCAGAGTTACAAAAACAGCAAAATCAGAGTCCAGCACACATCAGCAACCTGGGGAACAGAGGCAAAAAGTTAAGGGAGACCACGCCAAGGATGAAAAATCTAACATATACATATGATGAGGCTTGCTGGGACAAAGACAATTCACCCTCAACAAGACCATAGCAATCAGAGTAGTAGAAAGTACTGAATACCCTAATGGCTGCAGGAAGGAGTTGTGAGCTTGGGAGAATGGAGATTTACAAGGGAAAAAAGATGCTAATCGCATGATCACTAGATTGAGATACTGGCATCAACTTGGCAGAAGGTGGGACGCAATTTAATCTTTGGACATAAGCAGCTGTGTACTCTCTAGGATATAGGTCTTCTTCCCTGCTGTGCACTGATGACTCAACCTTGCATCCTTTCCAATTTGATGACATATGAGTACCAACAATCTGGGTAACCTGGGTAACAGTAACACCTACAATTACAGCCTTTGACTATTCGAAGATTGATGCCCGATTAGCTCCTTCGAAAATAGAAATACTATGAAATACAGGAGTATGGAAGTTTGATCAAAACTTTATAGAAATCCACCATCATTTTTGTTGGACTTGTTTACAGGAAGATAGAAGTTTGATCAAAACTTTACAGAGAACTACTGTCATATTTGTTGGACATTGCTTTCTAGAATGTTCCATGTCTCATCATGATACCTGGATGGTTTACTTAACATCAACCTTCACTGTGATTTTTGCATTTTTGTTACGGGGTGCAACTGTGGGCTTTGCCCCTCTGCTGCCTGTGCATTATATTCCATCTGTCTTTTCCCTATTTTGCAAACACAGTCTTTATTAGAAAAGGCAAACTGGCAGCAAGTAGGTAACATGCAACATTGAATTAACACTCTGCACCAAAGAGACATGTTCAAGCCTGATACAAGAGAATGAGCAGCTGTGAATGCGAAAGAGGAAACAGGAGTGAAGAGGAGAGATGATGAAGGAGAGACATCAACTCAGAAGAAGATAAGAGAAATCAGGTTAGAAGGTAAAGCTGATGGAAAATTATGTATATGTTTTTATATATTATATATATATATATATATATATATATATATATATATATATATATATATATATATATATATATATGAGAGAGAGAGAGAGAGAGAGAGCATGCAAGAGAAAGAGAGAGAGAAGGCAGGCCAGGCGAGAAGGAGATAGAAATTCAGAGAGGGGATAGAGAAAGCAGGGAAGGAGAAAACAGAGCAAATTAGGGGTAAAATGGAGAGAGAGCTGGCTGATAATGGTTAGGGAAGAGTCACAAATGATCCAGGAAAGAGACGAGAGGGAGCAGCACATGAAGAGTAGGTGAGGTGAGAGGAATGACGGCAGAGGTAGAGTGGACTGAGGAGACAGACAAAATCAGAAATAGAGGGAAAGAGATAACAGACCTCAGGCAACAAAAGAAGAAGCAAAGATTCTAGAGTGAAATAAAAACAGAGGGTTAACTAAAGAAAAGGTAGTGGAGAAAGAGAACAGAAAAGGAGTAAAGGCAAATAGGGAGTCAGCATCCCGGTTGGAAATGGGCCACACCAATGGAGAAAATGGGCAGTGGCCTCCTTTGAAACATTTTGGTTACCAGCACTTATTTTATTTATTTATTTGTAACAATTTAAGCCATGGACGGGAAAGTGTATCAGTGTATTTACCAACAATAAATAAGTACACCATTTAGCACAGCTACGTATCTTTTATCTGTGTATTTCTATTAATAAACATAACAAAATAGCTCCATTGTGTCAGGGATCCTCCAGATGCTTGTCCTTGACTCTCTTTTGGATAAAAGAATTACCATGCCTCTTGCTTCATTTTTGTAGGCAAGTGAATGGTCTGAAATAATCGAGAAAGAGTCAAAGAAGAGACAATAGAAAGCAGTACGTCACAGCGTCAAACGCCACAACAGTTTAGAATGATATTGCAGTATTTAAACAGTGAGGGGAATGTCGCTAAGAAACTAGAAATAAATCTAAAAAATAATTATTCACTCTTAGGAAGGAAGAACAATCTGCTGCTATCTATAAAAATGATGAAATGCAGCACAAGCTACCTGGAGTCATGGAGCTGAATGTTTGGCGATTGTTCACTAACATTAAAATATGGGACTCTATTCCATAAGGAGAATGTGCTCAGGTGCAGGGCCGCCATCCAAGAAGTACTGCACGCAATATTTATTTATTCTTGTCTTACATTTACTGCAAAAAGTTTATTCATTAGAAAGTGATGTGTGTAGAACTGATGATGTTTTCAAGGTATTCCTTGAGGTGGTTTGATCTCTGAGTGAGTGGAATAGGCATATTACATTGTTACCTTTTGAAGGGAGTGCACAAGTCAAATGACCAACTATAAGTTTTTAGGGTGTACTTGCATGTTCTTCTTTGAAGCAATGTCAAAAATATACAATTTTGACTTTGGAATAAATAAAAAGAGCACAACCTATTGGTTTCCAGGGATGCAGCGTTACACACAGAGTGAAAAGTTATCAGTTATTCTGCAAATCTAGTCTTATTAACATTTAGTAGTAATGTATACCAGTGATCAAAAACTTGAAAAACAGTGCTATTCTTTCACAAGTGCACCATTTTTTAGGTCGAGCGTAAGCGTTTGACCTGGTGTATACTTTTAGTATACTTCTTATGGCTTAAAGCGATTTCCTTTGTTGGTTGCAGTGTCCTTTAAAAATTCTTGCTCGCTAGAGGTCAATTCTGCCTTTTTCTCGCTACTTTTTCTGTTTCAGAGCAGTGATCAACTACTGTATTATTTCACTTTGGTTTCTTTATCTGTTACTGTGACTTTTTTTGTTATTTCTTTGGTGCTCTTCTCTCACTGCAGGTGATTTAGGCTGGGTAGCTGCCTGCATTTTATTGCAGCATTCCATTCCTCCCATCTCCTCCCATGTCACTGTCATTTGTTTTGGCTTTCTTCCAGTGCTGTCTTCATTTACCTCTGGCTCCTAAAGTAAGCTTATTTTACAAAAAAACCACCCGGTTGTTTAGTTCACTGCTCACAAAAGCCACAATATGCCCTTTCTGGTAGAATGTAGCTAAACCTAAAAGCAATGATGTGAAACTTGCTTAGCCTCACAATGCATCTTGAGTCTCTCTCTCCAGGGCCCCTCCCTGCTAGCACTCATGACATTGAACACAGGGCATTGCTTAAATCGTTTATTGGGGGTTACAAAATTTCTCAGGCTGCTCTGCTTGTTGAAGTGCGAGGCAAGAATGATTGCAAGACTTTCATTCAGTTAAAATAAAAGGAAAATACTTTTCCAGCCTTATTTTCCAATTTCTGTTCAGACGTTTACACAACACGAGGTAGTGGTTTTGTTGTTGCTTTTTCTTCAGCTCTGAGGTTTTGTTTTCATCCTCCGAGTCAGACCTCAGTCTGCACAGCGATGGGGCCAACTTCGGGATCTTGTCTGCAAGTTGGGGCCCACTGGCTCAATAAATACACTTATTCACGTCTCCCCAGACTTTTGAAAAAGATAGTTTGATGGTTACTGTTTTATTTACTTTTGATTCAAAGTGTCCTAGCTGCATTACATGAGCACTTGCTCCATTAAATCTGATTTTAAAATTGAAATTTTTCCATGAGGCTGACTTTTAGATCAATTTACTTTTTTATATTCAGTTTTAGAATGGAAAACTAAATTGCATCTTTCATAACTTAGTAAAATCGATTCAGGAGTTATGGAGGTTATGCATATATTTTCCCTCACAAATAGTGCAGAAAGTGAAAGCCCATTTTTATCTTTTAGCCTTTACCTGAAAACAAATATTCTGTTCAAAAGCGTGTGTCTGTTAGACATTATGGTGGTCATTACAACCCTGGCAGATGGTGGTAAACGGCGGTAAGACCGCCAACAGGCCGGCGGTAAAACAATTGGAATTACGACTGTGGCGGAAACCGCCAACAAAGACAGCCACTTTAACACTCCGACCGCCACAGCGGTACAGACAAACAGCTTGGCGGTCACCGCCAGCAGACAGGTGGAAGACGAAGTACCGCCCACAGTATCACAACCTACCAATCCGCCACCTTTTCCGGGGTGGATTCACCGCGGACAAAAACACAGCGGAAACAGGATCTCGAAGGGAAAACGCTCACCTCTACACACCCCATGAGGAATCCGGACGCCATGGAACCAGAGCTGCACATCCTCCCAGCCCTTATCTTCTTGCTCCTCTACCAGGAGCACGAACGCCGGCGGCGAAGACAGCGGTGAGTACTGCACCTACGACACAGGGGAGGGGGGAGGGAAAAAACAGGGACAGACAAACGCAACACCCCCACCCCCACCCTCACCCACGACAACACACACACAAATACAGCATGATACATTACAGTTACACCCTCTAACCCCCCGGAAGAATGCAAAGACAAAAGGAAATGAGTGTAACCATTTTAATATATTCAAATCAAGTACACAAATATATATATATATATACACCATAAACAAAATATACACCAAGCTTAGTAGTCCAGGTAGTGCTCCAATGAAGTCCGTGGAACACTGGGCCCACACAGTATGGGCTAGGCCCACACAAAATCCCCGACCATGACGGAGAGAACACTGCAGGGGCATCAGAGAGCAAGAAAACAGGCACCTCAGGGGGAGGGAAAGGGGGGCACCTCAGCTGGTTGAGTGCATGACGCCAAATCCACGAGAGGGCCATATGCCCACTGTTTAATCCTGGGGAGTGCAAAGCCACAGTCTCTCAAGTCTATACAGTGGGAGGGTGCCCACTGTATAATCCTGGGGAGTGCAAAGACACAGTCTCTCAAGTCTATACAGTGGGTGGGTTGCCCACTGTTCCATCCTGGGAAGTGCAAAGCCACAGTCTCTCAAGTCTATACAGTGGGTGGGTTGCCCACTGTTCCATCCTGGGGAGTGCAAAGCCACAGTCTCTCAAGTCTATACAGTGGGTGGGTTGCCCACTGTTCAATCCTAGGGAGTGCAAAGCCACAGTCTCTCAAGTCTATACAGTGGGTGGGTTGCCCCCTGTTCCATCCTGGGGAGTGCAAAGCCACAGTCTCTCAAGTCTATACAGTGGGTGGGTTGCCCACTGTTCCATCCTGGGGAGCGCAAAGCCACAATCTCTCAAGTGGATAACAGTCTCCACTGGTTCTGTAGGGGGCATGGTGCCCAGAGTGCTTCATCCTGCTAAGGACAGAGGTAGTGGATGGCAGTCTCCACTGGTTCTGGAGGGGGCTCTGTGCCCAGAGTGCTTCATCCTGCTCGTGACGGACTCAGTAGCGTCAGTGCCCTTGCCGCTCATGGGCCAGCGGTGCTTGTAGCTGCAGTGCCCTGTTCAGCGGTGCTTGAGGCGGCTGTGCCCGGTTCAGCGGGTGCTTGTAGCGGCGGTGCCCTGTTCAGCGGTGCTTGTGGCGGCGGTGCCCTGTTCAGCGGTGCTTGTAGCGGCGGTGCCATGTTCGGCGGCGCTTTAGGCGGCGGTGCCCTGTTCAGTGGTGCTTGTGGCGGTGGTGCCCTGTTCAGCGGTGCTTGTGGCGGCGGTGCCCTGTTCAGCGGTGCTTGAGGCAGCGGTGCCCTGTTCAGCGGTGCTTGAGGCGGCAGTGCCCTGTTCAGCGGTGCTTGTGGTTGAAGCGGGGTGCCCTGTTCAGTGGTGCTTGTAGCGGCGGTGCCCTATTCAGCGGTGCTTGAGGCGGCGGTGACCTGTTCAGCGGTGCTTGTAGCGGCGGTGCCCTGCTCAGCAGTGCTTGAGGCGGCGGGTTCCTTTGCAGTGACTCAGCTGCTGGCGCTCCTCTCTAGCCTGGGGGGCTTGTGCTGGCGGTCCTCTCTAGCCCAGCGGGGCTTGTGCTGGCAGTCCTCTCTAGCCCAGCGGGGCTTGTGCTGGCAGTGGCCTCCTGGGCAGCGGGGATGATGGCAGTGGCCTCCTGGGCAGCAGGGCAGGTGCTGGCGGTGGCCTCCTGGGCAGCGGGGATGATGGCGGTGGCCTCCCGGGCAGCAGGGCAGGTGCTGTTGGTGGCCTCTTGGGCAGCAGGGCAGGTGCTGGCGGTGGCCTCTTGGGCAGCAGGGCAGGTGCTGGCCTCTTGGGCAGTGGCCTCCTGGGCAGCGGGGATGATGGCCGTGGCCTCCTGGGCAGCAGGGCAGGTGCTGGCGGTGGCCTCCTGGGCAGCGGGGATGATGGCGGTAGCCTCCTGGGCAGCAGGGCAGGTGCTGGCGGTGGCCTCTTGGGCAGCACGGCAGGTGCTGGCGGTGGCCTCTTGGGCAGCAGGGCAGGTACTGGCGGTGGCCTCCTGGGCAGCGAGGATGATGGCGGTCTTCTCCGCCATGCTGCTCTTCCCAGACTTGCCAGGTTTCTTGTGGCCCTTCCCCACCTTGGAAGGTGTCGCAGCTGACTCCACACTCCCACAGGACCCCTGGGAGTGGCAGCGGGGCTGGTGCTGGCGGTCCTCTCGGGCCTAGCGGGGCTGGTGCTGGTGGTCCCGTCTGGCCCAGCGGGGCTGGCGGTCCTGTCTGGCCCAGCGGGGCTGGTGTTGGCAGTCCTGCTTGGCCCAGCGAGGCTGGCGCTGGCAGTCCTGTCTGGCCCAGCGGGGCTGGCGCTGGTGGTCCTGTCTGGTCCAGCGGGGCTGGTGCTGGCGATCCTATCTGGCCCAGCGGGGCTGGCGCTGGCGGTCCTGTCTGGCCCAGCGGAGCTGGTGCAGGCGGTGGCCTCTTGGCCAGCAGAGCAGGTGCTGGCGGTGGCCTCTTGGCCAGCAGGGCAGATGCTGGCGGTGGCCTCTTGGGCAGCAGGGCAGGTGCTGGCGGTGGCCTATTGGGCAGCAGGGCAGGTTCTGGCGGTGGGCTCCTGGGCAGCAGGGTAGGTGCTGGCGGTGGCCTCTTGGGCAGCAGGGCAGGTGCTGGCGGTGGGATCCTGGGCAGCGGGGATGATGGCGGTGGTCTCCTGGGCAGCGGGGATGATGGCTATCTTCTCTGGCGTGCTGCTCTTCCCAGACCTGCTGACTTTCTTGTGGCCCTTCCCCACCTTGGAAGGTGTCGCAGCTGACTCCACACTCCCACCTTTACCTCTGGGAGCGGCTTTGGTGGCTGGAGTCTTCCCCCTCTCCCGCCGGGCACTGGCCAACTTTTGATGCTTGACAGGTGGGGGACTGTCCGTGCTGTGGCTCCGTGCCACACTGGCTGCAGTGGTGGCTGGTGCACTCCAGATTCCGGTGACTACAGGCACCACTGGTCCCGGAGATGTTGTGGCTGAGGTGCTAGGTTGGGACCTGGAGAGTTGGGCCCTAGGAGACGGACGGGGTGGGGGAGGTGTGGGAAAGAGGTCAAGGTTGGACAGGAAAAGTTTTTGGGAGACACTGGGACGGGTAGCTGGAGGGGGTTTGGGAGTGGAGGAAGAGGTTGTGGTTTTAGGAGGTGTTTGTTTGGTGATTTTGGGTGAAGGTGCATGCGCTGGAGGCTGTCGTGAGGTGGATGGCTGTTGGGTGGTTGTGTGCCTGCGTTTGTGTATCTTGGGAGGTGGCGTCACAGACACACTGGGAAAGGACACAGGGGATGTGTGAATGGTAGTGGGGGTGGTGACTGCACGTGAGCAGGGTGTGGTGGTGTGTGTGCTGGTGATGGCACTAGTGGCTGTAGATGTAGTGCATGCAGGTGTGAGTGTAGACGAGACTGGGAGGGAGGAGGGAGACGAGGAGGAGGGGGACACAGTGGAGGCAGTGGATGTTGTTGTGTCTGCATGTGTGTGATGCTTGCGTGAGTGCCTGTGGGATGTGTGGTGCTTATGTTTGCCTGAGCTCCCCTTGTGTGTTGACGTGTGTGCATGCTGGTCTGAAGGTGTGCTTGGGATAGGCTGAGGTGGAGGGGATTGGGTCTGGGTGGAGGAAGTTGGAGGGGGGCGGCTAGACACAGGGACAATGGCTGCCATCAGTGCTGAGGCCAGAGTCTGAAAAGCTTGCTGAAGGGCCGCCTGACCAGAATGAATTCCCTCCAGGAATGCATTTGTTTGTTGCAACTGTCTTTCTACACCCTGGATGGCATTCAAAATGGTAGACTGCCCAACAGTGAGGGACCTGAGGAGGTCAATGGCCTCTTCACTGAGGGCAGCAGGGGTGACTGGGGCAGGGCCTGAGGTGCCTGGAGCGAAGGTGATGCCCACCCTCCTGGGTGATCGGGCATGCGGCAAAGGCTGAGGGGCTGCTGCGAGGGCGGTGCTGGTAGGAGGGGTGGTGGCTGTACCTGTAG
The DNA here is from genome assembly GCF_031143425.1 of Pleurodeles waltl. Lineage (NCBI taxonomy): Eukaryota > Metazoa > Chordata > Amphibia > Caudata > Salamandridae > Pleurodeles > Pleurodeles waltl. Next base: position 299,549,696 of record NC_090442.1, read on the forward strand.
ATGTGGGGGGCACAGATGTTTCCACCACCACAAGGGAGCTCCCATCAGAGGACGAGTCCGTGTCGCTGGTGTCAGCTCCTGTCCCCACCGTGGAGCTCCCCTCTCCCTCCGTCCCACTGGTAAACTCCAAGTCCGTAGTGTCGCCCTCCAGGGCCATGTGGGATGCAGCTCCCTCGTGCTCCGGTGCCACTGCTCCTCCACCTGATGATGTTAATGCACACAAGAACAGGGAGACCACAAAAAGGGGGGGGAACGACAGAAGAAAGACATGTTGAGTGCATGCATTACCGCTACCGTTAGCGGACACGACAAACACAGAAGCACCCTGCACTACGCCGCGCTCTTGGGCTACACTGTTCAATCCCTGGGAAATGGCCTACAAGGCTATGGACGACATCTGCACACATGGATGACACAGGGGCATGACTAGGTGTACTTGGCACACTACAGAGGTGGGGTGGGGTGCCACATGGCCTGCCTTACGGAGGGACGTTGCCTACTAAACTCGCCCAGGCCTAGGGAAACCCACAGCCCACCTCCCCCTACCCAGACACCTACACTGCATGCAAAATCAGCAGGACGAGAGTGTACTCTCCCCCTTGTGGCTGCTGTGATGCCCTCAAGTGCCCATCCAACTCCGGGTACGCCACCGCCAGGATCCTGAACATCAGGGGGGTCATGGTGCGACGGGCACCCCTCCCACGTTGGAAGGCCATCCCCAGCTGAGCCTCCGCTGTCTTCTTGCTCCAGCAGCGAATGTCCTCCCATCTTTTCCGGCAGTGGGTGCTCCGTCTGTGGTAGACCTCCAGGGTCCGGACATCCTTGGCGATGGCACGCCAAATATCTTTTTCTGGTGGGCGCTGACCTACATGAATTGTACAGGGGGAAGAGAAACTTTATTACCAACTGCACCGTCACAATCATTGGCCCCAATCCCTACCCTTGCCATGTGGCACATGCATTCATCGTCGTTTCATGCACGCCTCAATCTCCTCCCCCCCATCTTTCATCCACCCACTCCACTCAGGCATAGCCCATACAGCATGCTACCAGTGTACTTACCTGTTTGTCTGGAGGACCGTAGAGTAGCGTGTACTGGGGGAGGACCCCATCCACGAGTTTCTCCAACTCCTCCGATGTGAAGGCAGGGGCCCTTTCCCCAGACACTCGAGCTATTGTCTCTTCCAGACCTAGGTCACAGCAGCACTTGCAGTGTAGGTCCTCTCCTGTCGAAGATCAGGTATTGAGTGATTGAACAGATAGAAAATGGCGGTCACGTCGGCGGCGGTGTGTACCGTCACTGCTGGCGTACATCGTCAGTGGCTCCTGGAACACATAGGGTCCAATGTGAACCAATGCAGTATTGCGCAGTGGTCTTCGACCGCCTACCGCGACGGTGTACAACGCCAGCTCAGTTACCTCACATCCCATTGTCCCACTTTAGAGGTCAGGCAGCCGCCATTTCAGGGGCCCACATGGCTTAATTTTTAACTGCGTCACACATACCTAGGCCTAGACTCAACACACATACAGGCCACTTTTCGGATTAGGATCTGTGTTCTGTGTAAACTGTGGGTTCGTACCTCTGAGTTGGTTGACTCCGTGCTCGCTGTTCTCCTCCATAGGCACCATCCGCTGGGACATGTGAGGAGATGGCGGCATCCTCCAGTGTACAGACCGCTGGTGGACCTGTCGACAATGGAGGAAAGACATGTGATCATCACCTACAGGCTTGACCGTGCCACAATCCATGAACTGTGTACCCAGCTGGAGCCAGACCTGATGTCAGCTATCCGCCATCCCACAGGAATACCCCCTCAAGTGCAGGTGCTGTCAGTGCTCTATTTCCTTGCAAGTGGGTCATTTCAAACAACAGTGGCCATAGCATCAGGGATGTCCCAGCCTATGTTTTCCAACGTGTTGTCCAGAGTGTTGTCTGCCCTGCTGAAACACATGCGGAGCTACATCGTTTTCCCTCAGGTGGAGGATTTGCCTACAGTGAAAGGTGATTTCTATGCCCTGGGACATATCCCCAACATCATAGGTGCCATTGATGGGACACATGTGGCTTTGGTCCCCCCCGCAGGAGTGAACAGGTGTACAGAAACCGGAAGAGTTATCATTCCATGAATGTGCAGATGGTGTGTTTGGCAGACCAGTACATCTCCCATGTGAATGCCAAGTTCCCTGGCTCAGTGCATGACGCCTACATCCTGCGGAGTAGCAGCATCCCTTATGTGATGGGGCAACTCCAGAGGCACCGTGTGTGGCTATTAGGTGAGCACCTGGAAGCAAGACAGTGGGAATGGTTGTCTGGGTCTGTGGATATCCCTACAGGTTAGTTTGTGCCTAACAGTTGTCCCTCGCCATTTGCAGGTGACTCTGGTTACCCAAACCTGTCATGGCTACTGACCCCAGTGAGGAATCCCAAGTCAAGGGTAGAGGAACGCTACAATGAGGCCCATGGGTGAACTCAGCGGATTATCGAACGGACCTTCGGCCTCCTGAAGGCCAGGTTCAGGTGCCTCCATATGACAGGTGGATCCCTATTCTACTCACCAAAGAAGGTGTGCCAGATCATCGTGGCCTGCTGTATGCTTCACAACTTATTTTTGCGACAACAGGTGCCTTTTCTGCAGGAGGATGGTCCAGATGGCGGTGTTGTTGCAGCTGTGGAGCCTGTGGACAGTGAAGACAAGGAAGCAGAAGAAGAGGACATGGACAACAGGAACTCGGTGATCCTGCAATATTTCCAGTGAGACACAGGTAAGGGTACAGACCTGCCTACTACATGTAGTTCTGTCGTTTTTACCCAGTGTATGGTCACTGAGTTGTCACTTTCCCTTACGATTTCACAGATGTGGGTCCCACTGTGTGACATCTGCTTTGTTTCCTCATGGACTAGAGCTGTGTGACATAGGTATGTTGACATTACAATGGTAAGAGCATTTTGTCACTGTAATTGCTAATACACTATTTCGAAATCACAGACTGACTCCAGATTGTTTTGTGCTTCAAGGGTGTTTATTTAAGTGCTAAATATTGGAGGGGGTTGTAAAATATTCAGGGGTGATGGTGGAGGAATGTCCATGGCAGAGTCCAGTCTATTAGTCTCACAGGTGCATTGCCCAAATGGGCATAGGAAGTGGAGCTGGGGCAGTTTGAGGATGGACAGGGTGACAAAGTGGGACAGAAAGATGACATTCAGGGTGGTCTCATTTCTTGGCGGGGGTCTTGGCATCGTTCTCTGTCTTTGTCCTGGATCTCAGGGAACGTTTGCGGGGTGATTCTCCCCCTGCAGGGGGTGGGGTGCTGGTGTGGTGGTCATGTGGCTGGGCGTCCTGTCCACTAGCGCTGGCATAGGTGGTGGGCAGTTCATCATCCATGCTAGTGTCAGGGGCCCCTTGTTGTGCCACAGTGTCCCTCCTGGTGTTGAGGACTTCCTTCAGCACCCCTACGCTGGTGCCAAGGGTGGAATTGATGGTTCTGAGTTCCTCCCTGAAGCCCATATACTGTTCCTCCTGCAGGCGCTGGGTCTCCTGAAACTTGGCCAGTACCGTTGCCATCGTCTCCCGGGAGTAGTGGTAGGCTCCCATGATGGAGGAGAGGTCCTCGTGGAGAGTGGGTTCCCTTGGCCTGTCCTCCCCCTGTCGCACAGCAGCCCTCCCAGTTCCCCTGTGTTCCTGGGCCTCCGTCCCCTGGACTGTGTGCCCACTACCACTGCCCCCAGGTCCCTGTTGTTGTTGGGGTGGTGGGTTATCCTGGGTTCCCTGTAGTGGTGGACACACTGCTGCTTGACGTGTTCTGGGGACAGAGGTATGGGCCCGCTGGGTGGGTGCTGTGCTGGTGTTTCCAGAGGGTGGAAGCTCTGTAGTGGCCTGTGACTGTGTGATGGGAACCGACTGTCCCAAGGTCCCCGATGGGCCGGTCTGGTCATCTAGATCCAGTTGGGCAGAGCTGCTGTCATCACTGTGGGCCTCTTCTGTTGGTGGTGTGGACATGTGTGGACCCTCCTTTCTGGTGATGTTGGATAGGGCTCCTGCAGGGGTATAAAAGGATGTTTATTACATCTGTGTGTGCCATGGTGTGCAATGGGTGGGTGACTGTGTACCCCAGTGCTTGCATTCCTGTGTGGGACCTTGTGTGATGATGGTTTAGGGGGGTGTATGGGTATGTGCAGTGGGCATGCTTTGGTGATGGGTGTCCATGCTTTGGTGTTGCATGCAGGGCTTGGTGTTGGGATGGGTGGTTTTTGGAATTGGGACATTTGTGAGGAGAAGGAGTGATGGGGGTGAGGGTGAGGGTGGGGGTATGTGATGGCATGCAGGTAGGGTGGGGGATGTAATCGTTAAGATTTGACTTACCAGAGTCCATTCCTCCATCTACTCCTGCGAGGCCCTCAGGATGCAGAATCGCCAAGACCTGCTACTCCCATATTGTTAGTTGTGGGGGAGGAGGTGGGGGTCCGCCGCCAGTCCGCTGAACCGCAAGGTGGTGTCTTGAGACCACGGAACGCACCTTTCCCCATAGGTCATCCCTCCTCTTCCTGATGTCATCCCGATTTCTTGGGTGCTGTCCCACTGCATTGACCCTGTCCACTATTCTTCGCCATAGCGTCATCTTCCTAGCTATGGAGGTGTGCTGCACCTGTGCTCCGAATAGCTGTGGCTCTACCCGGATGATTTCCTCCACCATGACCCTGAGCTCCTCCTCCGAGAACCTGGGGTGTCTTTGCCGTGCCATGGGGTGGTGTGGGTGATGTGTGGGGTGGTGTGTGTGGTGATAAGTGTGCTGATATGTAGTGGTGTGTTGTGTGAGGTGCGTGGAAGTTATGTGGGTGATGGTCTGGTATGCCTGTGGATGCTTAGTTGTAGTTTGTAGTGTCTCTCTATGGCCTGCTTTCGGTATTTTGGTCATAGGGGTTTGTGGGTGATGGGGTGTGTTTTATATTGTATTGGGTGTGTGGGAGTGGTGTGTGTATGTGTATCAGGTGTGCGTATTTTGAATTGTCCAATGTGGCTGTGTTTTGTATATGTGTGTGTATTTTGAGCGCGGCGGTGTGTACCACCAATGGAATACCGCAGTTGAAAGACCGCTGCATGGATTCATGTGTCGTGCTAGTGTGGGTGTATTTCTGTTGGCGTGACGGTGGAGGATTTGTTTTCACCAGTTTATCACTGACCTTTGGTGTGGCGGACTTGTGTGGGTGTCTGAATTTTGTCAGATTCCGTGCTGTGGGTCATAATAGCTGTGGCGGATTTCCGCGGCCGCGGCAGTGTGTTGGCGGTCTTCTGCACGGCGGTAAGCGGCTTTTACCGCCAATGTTGTAATGAGGGCCTATAGGTACTGATATTTTGGTACAAAGCTTTATGTGATTTTATTTCAATCTGATGAAAATAAATATCTACTGAAGAAAATGTTGTTGGTTCCGACAGTTTTCTGTGGCAGTTAGTTTACATTAGATTTATGTGGGCAGTACGTTCAAAACAATGCTTTGTAGATAGCAAGCCAAGAAACAGATGGTTCATTCAGAAGTTAAAAGCATGTTCAAACATTACAGAGTGTTGAGTGAGAGGATTAACTAACATAGAGCTCTCCCCGTCAGAAAACCATATAATGTTACATACATTCCCATATGCAGTACAACATACAGACAACACGTTATTTCCATAATGCAGTAACTGATGTTCGAAAAAAGTGTTTACTCCCTGGAGATTACATTTTATTACTCATTTATGAACGCATGTTTTATTTTATTTATTTTGTTTATATATCTTTGCTACAATCTTCTTACAATGAATAACAACCGGCTGATACTCACAATAATTTTTTAATAGCACATCTGCAGGTATACTCTGTTTGGCTTATGCATTCTCTCTTTGTGTGTGTGTCTCTTTTGGTATATATATATATATATATATATATATATATATATATATATATATATATATATATATATATTTTTTTTTTGTGTCATATTAGTTTAATAGTTAGGACCTAGTTTTATAGAAAAAGTGTTTTTGTTTTGCTAACAACTCTGGAGCCGTTTGATGAATCTTCTTGAAATTTTCCACACAAAAAAACAATGTTTAATTTAGCTTCTGTCTGGAGAGTTTCGGGTAGATCCATCAAACATGGGCCGAGAAAAACGAGGGGTTCCCAAAATGAATTTTCTCCATTAATTTTTCCATAGAGATTTTGAACAACAATAGCGTCCTAAGCACTGGATGGAATTACACCAAATTTGGCAGAAAGTTAACTCTTAATTCAGAAAGGGTCCTTTTTAAGTCGAGGGTGCAAGTGTTCTGACGTGTTGTAATCTCTCTGTGGGTTTTTAACCACGCCTATCACTACCACTCGTTCATCGGTTTGCCTTTCAAATATCCTTTGTTATCAATGGTAAATGGTTTACATTAGTCCCTCCTTGGGGCAGTTTTGTTACCGCCTTGGCCATTGACCCTGTTACATGGATAAGAGCACGACTGCTGATACGTTTGACTGCGAGCAAACTTCTTTTTGCTTTTGTGTTTCTCCTTCGCACTCACGCTCATGGCAGCTGTGACACTTTGAATTGGCTTGCTTATGTCAACTGTTTTACTTTTCACTTTCAATGTATGTGACAAGAAAAGTCCAGATAGGAATTTACAATGCTAATAGCCCTAACTCGAGCAAACGCAAGACCCATTGCACTGCAAATGCTTCTTTTTAGTGTGGGTAAGTTATTAGCTGTCACTAGACCCCAGATGTTACTAGATATTGTTACTATTTGCAAATAAACATTCAGTTTAAGAACATCAGCCAAAAAACGATGGTGACAGCTGCTCCACAGGTGAGATATACGACCAGATTCTTTCATGGTGACTTTTTTCCTATGGGCAGTGCTGAGACCAGCTATGACACATTATTTGAAGGTTTGCACATTTACTGTGGTGTCTGAATGCCCCTGACAGAAATTGGTCGCCAATTCAATCTTTCGAGGCTGCTTAAGATCTCCAGGAAAGACCGCACCAACCAAGTAGGAGGAGGCGTCGCCATCGTCTTCAAAGACTCCATCAGCGTCACCACCTCCACTGAAGACTCCCCTCTTGCCGCTGAACACCTGCATTTTCAGATTCGCACCGACCCGAGGACCACCCTCAGAGGATCCCTCGTCTACCGTCCTCCCGGACCTCGCGCCCCTTTCAGCGACACCATCGCCGACTTCATCTCCCCGCACGCCCTCGCCTCACCGGACTACATCCTCCTAGGCGACCTCAACTTCCATCTGGAACAAAACAACGACCCCAACACCACCACCCTGCTCGACAACCTCGCCAACCTCGGCCTCAAACAACTGGTGAACACTGCCACCCACATCGCCGGACACACACTCGACCCTATCTTCTCCGCCAGCAAACACGTCTTCTTCAGCCACGCCTCCGCCCTTCATTGGACTGACCACAGCTGCGTCCACTTCACATTCCGACGCGAGACCCGCCACCTCCGCACTCAACCCATCCCTCGCCGACAGTGGAACAAGATCCCTGAAGAGCAACTCTTCGCCGCACTCGCCGCCAACCAACCCACCCTCACCACCGACCCCAACGTCGCAGCCCTCAACCTCACAAACTGGATCTCCAACTGCGCAGACAACCTTGCTCCCCTCAAACGCTCGCAGCGACAGAACAACACCAAGAAACCCCTCTGGTTCTCTGACACCCTCAAAGAATCAAAGAAAACTTGTCGCGCACTTGAGAAAGCCTGGCGCAAGGACCGCACCGCTGACAACATGACCGCCCTCAAGAACGCTACCCGCAAACACCACCACCTGATCCGCACTGCCAAAAGGAATTTTTTCACCGACAGACTGGACAAAAACAGCCACAACAGCAGAGAACTCTTCAGCATCGTCAAGGAGTTCTCCAACCCCAGCACCAACGCCAACGCCATCACGCCCTCACAGGATCTATGCGAATCCCTCGCCACTTTCTTCCATCGCAAGATCAGCGACCTCCACGGCAGCTTCGGACATCAGACCCAACCTAACACCACCGAACCCACATCCCCGACCATCACCCTCAACAACTGGACCCACATCAGCACGGAAGAAACCAAATCCATCATGAACTCTATCCACTCCGGCGCCCCTTCGGACCCCTGCCCGCACTTCATCTTTAACAAAGCCGACAACATCATCGCCCCGCACCTCCAGACCGTCATCAACTCTTCTTTTTCTTCTGCTACCTTCCCCGAATGCTGGAAACACGCCGAAGTCAACGCCCTACTAAAGAAACCTACGGCTGACCCGAGCGACCTGAAAAACTTCCGCCCCATCTCCCTTCTGCCTTTCCCAGCCAAAGTAATAGAGAAGACCGTCAACAAACAGCTGACCACCTTCCTGGAAGACAACAACCTGCTCGACCCCTCACAGACCGGATTCCGAACCAACCACAGCACTGAAACCGCCCTCATCTCAGTCACAGACGACATCAGAACCCTGATGGACAACGGTGAAACAGTCGCCCTCATTCTTCTCGACCTCTCGGCTGCCTTTGACACCGTCTGTCACCGCACCCTAATCACCCGCCTCCGCTCCACCGGGATCCAAGACCAGGCCCTGGACTGGATCGCCTCCTTCCTCGTAAACCGCTCCCAAAGAGTCTACCTCCCTCCGTTTCGCTCAGAACCCACTGAGATCATCTGCGGCGTACCTCAAGGCTCATCACTCAGCCCGACACTCTTCAATGTCTACATGAGCCCCCTCGCTAACATCGTACGCAAGCACGACATCATCATCACCTCCTACGCCGACGACACCCAACTTATACTCTCCCTCACCAAGGACCCCGCCAGCGCCAAGACCAACCTACAAGAGGGTATGAAGGACGTCGCAGATTGGATGAGGCTCAGCCGCCTAAAGCTGAACTCTGAAAAAACTGAAGTCCTCATCCTCGGCAACACCCCGTCCGCCTGGGACGACTCCTGGTGGCCCACGGCCCTCGGCACCGCACCGACCCCCGCAGACCACGCCCGCAACCTCGGCTTCATCTTGGACCCCCTTCTCACCATGACCAAGCAAGTCAACGCCGTGTCCTCCGCCTGCTTCCTCACCCTCCGCATGCTCCGCAAGATCTTCCGCTGGATCCCTGCCGACACCAGAAAAACCGCGACCCACGCCCTCGTCACGAGCCGCCTGGACTACGGCAACACCCTCTACGCTGGGACCACCGCCAAACTCCAAAATCGCCTGCAACGCATTCAAAACGCCTCAGCCCGCCTCATCCTCGACGTACCCCGCAACAGCCACATCTCCGCACACCTGAGACACCTGCATTGGCTCCCAGTCAGCAAAAGGATCACCTTCCGACTTCTCACCCACGCACACAAAGCCCTCCACGACAAGGGACCGGAATACCTCAACAGACGGCTCAACTTCTACGTCCCCACCCGCCCCCTCCGCTCCTCTGGCCTCGCACTCGCCGCCGTCCCTCGCATCCGATGCTCCACGGCGGGTGGGAGATCTTTCTCCTTCCTGGCGGCCAAGACCTGGAACTCCCTCCCCACCAGCCTCAGGACCACCCAGGACCACTCCGCTTTCCAGAGACTCCTAAAGACCTGGCTGTTCGAGCAGCGATAACCACCCCCTTTGTCCCTAGCGCCTTGAGACCCGCACGGGTGAGTAGCGCGCTTTATAAATGCTAATGATTTGATTTGATTTAAAAGCATCCTTTTCATTTGTGATTTGGGAAAACACATAGACATCCCAGTGGTGGGCCCTGGAACACTCGTAAAAGTTCACTTCTTCATTCACGACTATGGGACGTGGGCTGTCTAGGTGGGCGTTTCAGTAAAGCTATCGGACAAACTAATCAATCTCTCTGCTCAGTTGATGCCCCCTTGATCCCCCAGCTGCATCGACCAAACCTCCCGAAATAGTTGTCATGGCGCTCACCAAGTTGGGAGAGGTTTCACAGGCCTGAGCTTTTTCTGTAGGCAGCACTGTTTTACATTCAGGAGCAGGCTGGGCAATTGTAGCAACTACATCAGAAGCACCAGACAGACAGGAAAGCTGAGAATTAATGCAATGTTAGAAGTTCCACAACATTCTTGCCTGCTTGGAAAATGTAGCAGTAACTGCCGTCGTCAAGCTGCGCCCTCTAGAGGCGTCTGCGGCTATGAATGCCTCTGCCAGGGAGCAGTCTTCATCGTGAGCCAGCTGCTGTTTGCTGGCAGCCTGTATTACACCGGTCACCATACCGGATTAGAGAAATTTCAACCTGGGGAGGCTGGCCTGGGTAACAGGGTAATTCACGGGGGCAGCTTGGGGGCTGCCCTCTCCCCTCCTCGCCTGGGTGATATCCGAAGTACGGATCTTTGGGGGGCAGTGCCACCCCCACTCACCACGAAGAGCCCGTTTTGGCGCTATGTTGTAAAATGCCAAGGAAGAGCTGTGCGGGGCACTGCGCAGCTAAACAGCCCACCGACCCCAGGAAGAAATCACCGGGGAGGTTGCTGCAGCCCCATCAACGCTGCAGCAGTGGAGAGACGGAGCGCTGCAGCCCAGTTTGGATCGTCACAGCCGGCAGGAATCAGCCGAAACTGAAGGTAGCAAGTCGATGCTGCAATCCAAAGCGGTTTGGAGACCAAGGAGGAGGAAGATCTCTCATCCGTGGGACGTCCGCCCGCCATCTTCCACTCCTAAATCACTATTTCGTGCTGTAATGAAGATAACTAAGAGAAGATGGGGAGTAGAGGAAGATGCCACAAGAGACATGAAAATGTTCCCGGAGCACCCTCGGAAGCAGACGAGGTAAAAGAGTGATCTTGGCTGTTGGCATTGTACAGAACTGTCAGTCCTAGTCTGGTTTTCATCCAGCACTTGAAATCATGTTTCCGTCTGCAGCAGAAGGGAGGAAGGGGGTATCCTCAGCACTGCACAGGTACCTGGCCTGGCCATGGGAGCCATGCTCACCGAATTGTTGCTGGCACCCAACGCCAGTTCGTATGAGCAATGCTGTTCTGTCATCATGGAAAATGCTAATAACCCTATACCATTCTTGGTAGTCATAGTGAAGGTTCTAACTCTGCAATATATATTATTATACATATAAATATATACATATCTGATTTACATTGTATAATTTAATGCGTACCCACATATTCCTTCAGTACTAAATTCCTTTTACCTGAGAAGATTTGCTGGTACACCATCACTGTGTAATGACATTAAATTATTTAGGCAAGGCGAACAGACACTTTCATGTCTATCTACCTGTCACTGCAAAGCAGTGAATAGTTTAGGCAATATATACGTCTCCATTTAAAGATAATACATGCAACTGTTACAGTTCAATCAGACCTGCAAGGCCACTAGCACCAACTACGGAACGCAAATTTTGCTTTCAGAATCAATCAATGCTTTGTATTTGAATTCATCAAGTTAATATCTGTGATGACTTATCATGTCAGGTCCACTTATTTGTGACAAATTGTGTCACACAGCGTGCAACATGGGACATAAATGCAGTTTAACTCGCAAAGAGCTAAGAGGTTTGTGATTGTTACGTTTTTATCAATGCTCTGAAGCAGCATTCTGTCTGTCTGAGCACTATATCACTTAAACAATAATCCAGATATTATCGCAAAATAGAAATATTAAAAGAAAAACATATTTTTAAGTGATTCATCGCTTTTGTAAAGAGCGTGCATAATTTCTATACATTAAAGAGTCATTAATCACCAACACCACTTATTCCAAAGAGTGCAAGCTCCTGCCTCCTTCAGAGGCCTGTTATGAGGGTAACAGCCTCAGCGAGGAAAGACTGCAATTTGTCCATTGAGAAACAATATTCGGAATTTATTCACAGAAAGGCTTCATCACAGTGTTAAACGTTTATGACATTTGATTTAGTCACAAATTAAATGAAGGTCCGTGATCGGAAGAAATCACATTTTGCATGTATTTGTATTTTGCAAATCTCCTTACTGAAGTAGTTGCATGCAACTTGCTGGTGTTGCATATGGGATTACAAAGTGGGTAGACTGAGTGAGGAATAAATAAACCTCGTCAGGGCAACCTACACACAACGGCCTCTTGACACTAGAATTGCATTTAAAAAAGTTGTAGCACATCAGCCTTAAGGTCCCTAGGAAACGCCTTTTGGTTAGCAATAAGCTGGAGGTTAAATGGCAGATGGTATCTTAAGTTCGAGAGTAAGACTTCATGGAATAGTTAGTGTATGTGAGACTCCAGATTGCGGAGGATGAAGAGCATAATGTCGAAGTCTCAAGCAGACACCTCTGTCTCCATGATGAAAACATGCATGATGAACAATGCAAATAGCATTAACTCAACCTGATGAGCAATGGGCAACCCATGAAGTCTTCAGTGCATCAAAACCTCACAGAATTTCTGCTAAATAACTGCATCTCTCACTACAATGTTTTAAAAGCCTACAGTTTCTGCATCATTCCTGAGGGATGCCCCAAATAACACAAATAGTATGGTCTATTTTAGAAAGAATTTCCGCTCCCACGAACCATGGTCGTTGATGTTTAGGTATGAATAGTAGAATCATTCTGAGAAGCATCATGTAGTGGGGGCGGCAGGAAGATGCTATTGAATTTATTTGATACCCTGTGTAGCTATTTATCAGTCTGGAATCCAAGATTTTTACTTTGATCACTGGGTAAAGTGGATAACATATTTTTTTATTTCAGAATTGTATTCCAAAATTCTGGGCTCCACATGGGAACATTCGGTTCAGCCTAGAATCCTGAACTCCACGGAGTGTCCTGGTCAAAAGTCAAAACCTCTGTATCACTTGCATTGAGCTTCAGCATGTTCCTGCTCATCAAGGCCCGATCAGGAGTTAGATAGGATTGGCGCGTATCCTGAAGCTCCTATGGAGGCCTGTCACAGTGTAGGATCTGCCGGATTTCATCCGCACTGGATACCAATTTCACACTGAAGGATCTCACTGTACCAATCAAGAGCTACACATATTAATTAAAATGACCATGCATGTTGCAAACAGAACAGTGGTTTGGAGTGGGAAGGCAGAAGAGTCAGAGGCTGGCTTCATTCCCAGGGAAAGGAGGAGAACCAGAATAAGGTCAAACACTGCAGATCCACTACTGCCTAACCGTGGATTAAGATGGAAAGATCCACTAAATCAAAGGCAGCAGAAAGGTCAAAAAGTTTGGCAGGTTGCCCCACATCCATGCCCAATCTTAGTTCATCCAACATGAGGATTAATCAGTATATCATCTCATTGCGGCACAAAAAGCCACCTGTAGAAAGTCTAGAATATTGTAAGCCTTAGGATGGTGCAAGACCCAATAAGCTAGATATTTTGTCCACTTTTAGTTATTGCAGACAGCAAAGAATTAGCCTTTGGCTGGGTGTTATATTACCGCTGTTGGAGTAATAGTTGTAAGGGGGTGAACCAATAAAATCATTAAATTAACTAGTGTTTAACCCAGTGGTAACTTGGCTCTACAGCAGTCAGACCTAATTTATAGGCAACGTGTAAAGTATTTCGGAAGCACACAAACAGTAATAAAGTGTAAGCACAAAACAAAAACAATCCAAACCAATTTAGAGAAAACAGAGTAAATTTGAATAAATACATTGATAGCAGAACAACAGAAATCCAATCAAGAAAGCCATGGATATTGAATGTTAAGGTTTGTAGTGAAAATAGCAACCAGAAGTAGAAAGCACCACTCATGCTTATCTTGTCACACTAGACCAAATGAAAGCCCCAAGTTCAGTTTGCCCGCAATGAAGCACAGCTTGAATATAGGGACCATGTTAGTCCCACTGAAAGTTACTTTCTCAAGTTTGGTAGCAAAGAGTACCATTCACTTGGGGGAGGCTGAAAAGAAGAGGCTTTCAACATGAAGAGCAGATTTGGCATTAGGTATGGCCTGTGCTATAGCATGAAGAGAAAATTGTGTCTGGACCTTCACATTGGCTGATCGTTGTGGGTAGTCGCTGTCAGCGCATTATGTAGGTCTTGCATTGGCAATCTTCAAAGATGTTGATTGACAGCATGAAGAGCAGGTCTCACCAGAGCTTCATGTTGGTGGTGGTTGTAGGCAGCAGAGTTTTGTCATTAATGGGCCTGTTCATTATCACAAAGATAGAAATGTTTCCTTTTATTTCAGGAGGCACTCTTACTGATGTCAACAAATGCTCCAGTACCTGGGGGGCACCTCTTGGGGATCAGGACTGAACAGAGGCCAGCAGCAGAGTTCAAGCAGGTCCAGGCAGGGCCAGTTGGTATTGATCAGCTGGACAGTTGCAGGGAGGCCTCTGAAAGCTTGTTTTGTTCCTGTAGCTGACACAGGAGGCCGGCCAACTGACCCTTAAAGTTATACTGGATTGCCAGGGATGAAAGTATGCAGAACCTTATTCAGAAAGCAAGGCAGTCCCTCGAGCCGCAGGGCAATCCTTCTTCTGAATTCTGAACAGGTCCAGTGAGTGGTTATGAAGGTACAATTTTTATACTTGTGGCAGCCTTTGTGTGGAAAAAGTCCCTGATTTAGCCCCAGTCTGGCTATGGTCAGTTCTTCCCCCTCCTCTGGTCTTAGCTCCAAACTGTCTATGATGACAAAAGGCTGGACAGGCCTGGTGTCAGGTTCCTTTGTGTGTGTTGTAAGCAGGGCCATCAGAAATGTAAGCAGGACAGGGTACAAGCCCTATTCAGCCATCTTTTAAGGAAGCCCCTCTCCCCTCACACCTATTCCTCCTTTCCCTTACTGTCTGGAAGCCAGATAGAAACTGTCTGAATGCAATACACAAACTTCCAACAGCAGAGCCATTCACTGTTATGTGACCCAGGATGCTAGCAGTAAGGTACAATTGGACTGGACAAGAAAATGCTTTTAAAGTGGCATTTTTAAAATGTAAACTTAAAATCTGACTTTATCATTAACGAGGAATTATAAATTTCAATTAATGTGAGTGCGAACAACATATCTCTGTTACTAAATGCAATAAGGTAACCTAGTGCAGGCTACATGAGAGCTAGGCCTTAAGGGTGGTACTGGCCTACTTTAGGGGTGACTTAGAAGTTTTATAAAGAAAGGTTTTAACCTGAAAAAATGTTTGCTTTTCCCGGTCGAAATGGCAGGTTAGAACTGCTACCGGCTGGAATGGCAGACTTGAAACATGATTTGCATTGCTACCTTAGTGGTTGGCACGATGAGTGCTGCTGCCCACTAGCATTTAATTTACAGGCCCTGGTGCACGTAGTACCATGTACTAGTGACTTACAAGTAAATTAAAAGTGCCTATTAGGTTTAGTCTAATTTTACCATGTTTTAAGGAGAGCACAAGCGCTTCCGTACTGGTTAGCAGGGGTAAAGTGAACAGTGTCCTAATGGCAACAAAAACAAGTTCACCAAAAAAATAATTGAGTGAAGCTTTATGGTGTGCTTCACCAGGACTCCTGTGAAGTATTTCATTTTGATCTGGATGATCTCACAGCGATGTAGAGAATATCTTTTTAGTAGATTAATGGGTCACTGAGTGACATGCGGTCACAAACAAAGTAAATAGGGAGTAGAATAGTAGGAAATGGATTGAACAGAGAATGTCAGAATTGATTGGTACAATACAACTCATGTCTACATGAAATGCTCAGCTTTGATTTAGTTCTGAGATTAATAGCCAATGTTTGCCAAGACCTCCTAGTTTTAATTTGATGTCTCTAGCAACACTTGAATGATGGTGTAATTTAGATCTTGGGGATCTTCTCCTGAGATGATGGATGCTTTAACTGAAATTGTCATGATTGCTGAAGATGGTAAGAAGATGCTGATGATTATAGCAGCTTTATAATCTTAGTAATAAAATGTTAGAAACCATTCAAAATTCACAGAGGAAGGTGCAGTAGTGGAACTCATTCTTGCCTTGGTTAAGTTGAGAAACATCTGTAATACGGATATTGGCAAGGAAAAAAACTATGATTTCTTGACATACTGTAATATACTCACTGAGCTGCTGAGATGGGACAGTAGAGAAAGAACAAGGTTTTGGAAGAGCCATCATAAGTTTGTAATTCTGTTGTGAAAGCATTGCCTGTGTGTGTAATTCAATACTAAAAGCAGGATTGCTTTAGACATCAAATAACTTATTTCCATGCAAGGCCATTGATGACTCACAGCGTGTTTCATTGACTGTCAAAGGTACATATTTTTCCTCAGAAAGCCATTTTTATGGAAATGGTGTTGGTCTATTTTGCCTCCTGCTGAGAAAGGCATGTGTTCAGGGGCAGGCATTATTGTTTCCTATATCTTTTCCATGGTGTTAACCCATGAACCTGGTCTAAGCAGAGCATCCTCAAGTAAAGAAACCCCACCACTCTAGGCTGCATATGCAGTATGAGGAATTCAATTTCTTTTGGTGCAAAGTGGGCCAGATCTCGCCCAGACTTTGAGAAAGCCTGCTGGTCAATAATGCCTAGCTATGACAGAACTAAGTTAAATCTGTGAATGGTGGTGTTCACAAAATGAAGAAAGCCTAGGTCAACTTGGCATCCCCCACATATGGTGCAGAATCTTTTTGGGTATCGAGCCAGTTGTTGAAAT
Organism: Pleurodeles waltl; assembly: GCF_031143425.1. Classification (NCBI taxonomy): domain Eukaryota; kingdom Metazoa; phylum Chordata; class Amphibia; order Caudata; family Salamandridae; genus Pleurodeles; species Pleurodeles waltl. Next base: position 299,566,274 of record NC_090442.1, read on the forward strand.
TATTTGAAATGAGCATACACTTCGAACAAGTGAATTTGTGTTAAACTAAGTCTAGGACACTGATGAAAACATGATTAGAGTGTTTTTTTATTGAGTGGTAGACAACCACACAAAAGATAAAAGGTGCTGGACCAGTATGGCATTTCAAGAGATGCAGTCACAAAGAGTTGTATTTGGGCCCACTTAAGTCTTTGGAGGCAACTGAGTCCTAAAAGAACAGAGCACAGTGACCAGGGTAGCAAGTGACCTAGATTTTCTCAAGGATGTTGTGTCTAGCACGTGTGGTCTTTGCAGTCAGGCACAATCCTGAAAGGGCAATTATCTGAACTCTGGTGAAAAACTACAGATAATTTCCAAGTAAGCGCTAACTGTGAACTGCATTTACCAGGATACAAAGGGGCGAACTGTGCTGGGATGTGAGGCAGTGTGCTCCCAACCCCCTTTCCTGTTTAAAAGGCTCCCTTGAGCCAGTGAGCTGACGAGCTTTGGAGATGCACCTGTGTGCCTGAGTGGTACTTGACATTAGAGGATTTTGTCAGCATTTCCAGCAACCCCAGGTGAATTTTCTTTGTTCTCTACTCTCTACTGATGAAGGGCTAAACCCAGAAACACGTGTCTAGAGATATACAGCAATGTCTGCACCAACGTTGGTGAAAAACTATAGATAATTTCCAAGTAAGCGCTAACTGTGAACTGCATTTACTAGGATGCAAAGGGGCGAACTGTGCTAGGATGTTAGGCAGTGTGCTCCCAACCCCCCTTCCTGTTTAAAAGGCTCCCTTGAGCCAGTGAGCTGACGAGCTTTGGAGATGCACATGTGTGCCTGTGAGTGGTACTTGACCTGAGAGGATTTTGGCAGCATTTCCAGCAACCCCAGATGAATTTTCTTTGTTCTCTACTCTCTACTGATGAAGGGCTAAACCCAGAAACACGTGTCTAGAGATATACAGCAATGTCTGCACCAACTTTGGTGAAAAACTACAGATAATTTCCAAGTAAGCGCTAACTGTGAACTGCATTTACCAGGATGCAAAGGGGCAAACTGTGCTGGGGTGTGAGGCAGTGTGCTCCCAACCCCCTTCACGGTAACTAGGGTAACATGTGACCCAGATTTTCTCAAGGATGTTGTGTCTAGCATGTGTGGTCTTTGCAGTCAGACATAATCCTGTAAGGGCAATTATCTGAACTCTGCAATAAACCATAGATGGTCAAGGTGTTGATGATTACTTATAATAATTCCTATAATAAATGGGTAGAAGTTTGCTGAACAGTGGAAAGAGTAATGGAAACAGGATGATATGGGACAGAAAAACATGGATTGAGAGGGCTGATGAGGAGAGTTTCAGGGCCATAGTTGGGCAGCACTGGGCAGGCAGTGGCAGCAGAAGGTTAGCCAGAATGTACTTGATGAAACATGAGAGAAGTAAATGATAGGGGGGCTTAGTAGGAGCAGCTCAGTGGCGTAATGAAACTGGGTGGAGCCCCGCTGCAAAGAACATGGAGGGGGCTCCCTCCGGACTCATTCAGGCCAGATGCTGTGCTGAGGAGGCCTCCTGGAGCTCACCTCCCCACTCCACCCAATACTGCAGGGGCTGCAGGGGCCTTTGTTACGCCACTGGAGCAGCTTTGTTACAAGCCTATCAGAACAATGATGGCTGCTGAATTAGATGAATTGGTTCACTGTGTTGATTCAGGCTGCATGAGATAAATAATCCTGTGATGACAGTAGTATAGGACATCTAAGGAAGGAATTAGCACCCCAGGAAACACTTTCATTGACTGCAGTTGGATGCAAACTACTAATCTGGTTGGATTAGGTCATTTCTGCCAATGTAGTAGCATTTAGCAGTAAAGAAGGCTGCGGTCGGAGCCAGGATGTGAAAGGCAATCAGCACCCACATGGACAAGGTGGATAAAATGAGTCTGGAATGTGACTTCCGGGGATTGAAGGTCATGGGTGAAGACAAATAATTCAGGTGACTTGTATCTGTGTGAGAAATCACCAAAGAATGTTTCAGAACTCAGGATTTCATCTTCCAATGTTCTTTATGCAAGTATGCAGAACATGTGATTTTATGAAGTACGAAGTGGAGGTTAGGGTGAGGATCGAAAACAAAGCCCTCGGAAAACAACTTCACCGGACTGTTTTGCAGTACTTTGTAATTATGAATTGACTGTTCTGTAATTGTAATTCCTACTATGTGCCAATGTACAGCTGGATATTTGTCTAATTTAGAAATCAAAAGTGCGCATTCCTGTAATTGCACACCAATGATTGATATAAAAAACTATATTTCACAGTAAATTGTGAATTATGAAAAATATTTCACCTATCCTTATGAAATTGTTATCATCATTACGACAGCACTCAACCCCTCTTCAGAGCTCTAACATTGTCAGTGATACTAGAGTATGTGGCAGTGGAGCACCGAAGTTTACAGCAGAGTTAAATACAATTTGGAACAGCAAAGGCACATTATGGTGCAGTCTCTACAGTAATATTTTGATTTATTTGAGTTTACAAACAATATTTTTTGCTGAAATATGTAAATTGTGTGTCAAATTATTTGACAAGTGGTAAATCCATAACTATAATGTACATGGTCCAGTCACAGAATCGTATGATTCCACTATCTCCTGCCATTTTACACTGTATTACCAATAATTTATTGATAAAAAGGTAAGAAAAACAAATCTTTCTAATTCTAATCAGTGCCTATTGTTAGGTTCACCTTGAGGCAAACATCTCAATAATATCTTCCTTATATAAACAGAATTTGTTTTTAGCAGTGCAAAGGATGTTTTTTCTATATTCTACACACTTAACTGCATAATTAATGCAGACAACGGGCCCTCAGGGAACAGTGGAACTAATGTCCAGTCAGCCACACGTTGGTGATTGATGACTTCCACTTTAATATTAGTAAACCCAAAGGTGATCATAAACCACCATGATCAAATACAGAAGCTGTGACTCTCTCTCGTAGGAAACTGCACTACACTGTAAGGGGGGATTTGAATTCCAGTCCAAAACAGGTTAACAGGTTATTTCACAGTTGAAATAACCTTGGTACAACTGTAAGAATTATTCATATTTTGGGTTCCCAACATTATTTAAACAAGATGATGTGAGCTGCCTTCTGGTTTAGGGTCTCCTAAGAACTTCAAGTAAGATCGGTAATGAATGCAAAATGCTGCTTACTTAGCATTGACTCTGATTGGAAGTGTGACCAGAGGCGGCTCCTCCATTAGGGCGGAGGAGCGTTTCCCACCGCCAGCAGCGACAGCTGCAAACCTTTTACCAAAAAACGATAATAAACTGTGTTTATTATCGTTTTTTTGGTAAAAGGGCAGGGGCACGGGGTGACGAGCAGTAAGACGGAGTACACAGCACTCCCTCTCAGAGCTCATATGTGTTTGGCCGGCCGTCTCGGGCCGGCCAAACACACATGCGCAGTAGGCTCTCTTCAGCCCAGCAACTTAGTTGCTGGACTGGAGACAGCCTGCACAGGCTCCCAGTCTTCGTGGGAGTGCCCTGGCTGGGCACTCCCAGTCAATCCTGATGCTGCTTTGAACAGCATCAGGATTGGGCGCAGGTCAGGCTGGGAGCCTGTGCCTGCAGCCTGGAGCTACAAAAGGGACAGAAGAGCGGTGCGGCAGCAACGGAGGAGGTAAGTGTTTTTTTTCTGTTATTTTTAATTTCATTTTTATTCATCCCCTCCGCGTGCCGCCCCGCCCCTTCTGCTTGCCACGAGGCTTGACTGGGTGTGACCGATACTGCAGAAGAAGTTGTTAGCATTGACTCATCAGACAAACAAGACTTGAGTTCAAAGGACAAAGGGTCACAAAGAGTAACTTGCACTCCCTGCCTTAAGGTCCAGTAGCATGTACTTTTGTGTACCCCTCAGGCCGTTAAACTGGTGATGGGTCTGTGCTTATGCTACATGGCTGAAGGCTTTTGGGTTATAGGGTTGGTAAGGTGGGGTAGGTCTAACAAATATACCAAAGGCATTTGCTGATTCGGGATGGCCTATTCGCTAGTCAGATCTATGGCAAGAAAGAGATCAGGTCTCTGGTTCCTTAGGCATGCCAAAACGTCCTCCCAGGCAGGACAAGAGAAAAGGAGACCAGCATAGTCTCACATTGTTCTTTGGGGCTTCATCCTAGATCAGCACAGACAGGTAGAATGCAATCCAATGTCCAGGAAGCATCTCAGTAGGGTTGCTGTGATGGTCTATGCCGGTCTGGTGATGATGTAGCTCTTCTGATGTTCTTATTTATATTTCCCGTTAGGGGAAGCCGGGTAGCAGCACCCTGCCAGTCATGGTCGTTGTTGTTTGAAAGTTTAGAAACCTAAAAAGTCAGGTTGGGGCAGATTCTCTCTATTCTCAGATTGTGCAGATATTGCAGAGTACTGGAGGTCTATCCTGCATTGAGAAAGCATTGCAATGCCTGGTGGCTTGGTGCTGCCACATAAAGACATTCCTCCAAAAGTACTGTTCTGATGATAAACTATGGGTATTCCACCAAGCAAGTCCCCAGTGGAAAAAGAGGGGGGATGTGGGGGCGGGTGGGGGAGGGGGGTAGACTGATGTTGTCGATTTATGTGGACAGCATCCATTCTCCCCCTTACATTTACATTTTACACAAAAACATGTTTGTGAATGCCCAAAGACAGTCACAGTCATGTTCCCATCTGCACAGTAATGAAACTAATAACAACACTTTCATCCGTTCCAGAAAAATAAACAACAAAGTGGTACTTGTTACCATGGGCCATTGAACCTAATTTACCCCGGGGGTGTGTAGGCATCTTTCTGTGCTCAGTTACTAGAACACAAAATATTATTAAGATGCCACCAGAGAGGACCTTGTATAAGGCATCAAAGAGAGATACACCCTTGAGACACATAGGATGGGGAGACCAGTTTCACAAGGCACTACGAGTATAGGGAGAACAACATTGGTGCTATTTAGTGGATTTCTTAGATTAGGGGCACCTCAAAAAGAACCGAAAAGAAAAATTGCAGTGAAACATCAATTATCAAGAACATAAAATAGTTGGGTAGGACATCAGTACTAACAGTTGTAAACATCCATCCTTACATTGCAGTAATACAAAATGTCCTTGGATACTGCTTGCATTCCCTATTATATTTGGAATCTTTTCAGCTAAAAGCGATTACATTCACAAAACTCTTAACAGAAGGGTGCACTCTCTTGCTCAATGTGTTACACAGACATGGAGAGTTAGTCTTGTCAAGGCAGGCAGGTTTATGAAGACTTTGGAAACCATGGAATGTCAAAAAGCACCTGGTCCGTCTATTATCTTCACCGACGTAAAACACATTTTTAGGTTGTTAGTTCATGGACACTCAATAAAACATTTAGTAAAGGGAATGGTGAAAGCAGTATAATATTCTGCTGGATATTGATATAGAGTATGTGGTATGCACAGTGTGAGCGATAAATATGAATGCAAGCAACACTGTTTCCTAGTGAAGTAGAAAAATAAACAAGTGGTGCCTACGATTAGGTTAAACATTACAAAGTACGCAGCATAAAGAACATTTACTGCATAGTTACTTTAGAAATAAATTCTAGACGATATGCTCAGCTTAGTTTACCACAATTTCTTACTGTAAGTTTTTACCAAGACAAATAAAGAAAGACAATTCAAACACTAAAAAACACACTACGCAATTAACCTATGTAATTTTATATTTTTAACAAAGCAAGGAATGCCATTTCCTTTTTAAATGTGTTTGTTTAATGTATATGTTCACACTTTAAAGGTCTGCAGATGAGAGCCACTCTATGTCATCACAGATCACCCATTTGAGTTGCATCTTACACACAGAAAATCAGCTTCAAACATTGAGTGAAATGCAGGCTGGGCATTGTGGATGGCCATCGCTGCAGCGTAAAGTTCCTGTCAGCATTGCGGATGGTCCTTGCTGGCGCTTCGCACAGGCATTGCCCACGAGAGGTGGATGCTGAAACAAGAAGATTGGCTCATCGGATCTTCATGTTGGTGATGGGCGCAGGTGGCAAGACTTAGATTGCAATGGACCTGTTTGTAATCACAGAGAGGCCAAAAACTTCAGGGGAGCTCAACTGAGGCCGCATCAAGGGTCCAGGATCTGAGTTGCACCACTTGGGGGTCAGGAACTCATGCCAACAAAGACTAGCAGGGCTCAGGCAGGCCCACTGCAGATGCAGTTGCAGGTCCACTGGGCAGCTGCAAGGAGCTTGTTATGTCACTGTAGCTCCGAACAAGAGGTCAGCTGGCTGACCCTTGCAGTCATTTCAAACTGGGATGAAAGGTGCAGGTCCAATCTTCCTTCTCAGCAAGCAGGGCAGCTGTCAGCAGAGTTTCAGAGTAGCTGGGCAGCAGCGTGGCAATCCTTCTGGCAACAAAGGAGCACAGCATTCCTTCTTCTGTAGTATTCACAGGTCCAGGAGTGTACTGAAGGGTTGGTGTCTGAGGTCCAATATGTATACCTTGTGCTGTCTTTGAAGTGGGAGAATCTGCTACAGGTTTCCTTTTAAATTGCACAGGTTTTCTGCATCCCCTGCACTGTCTTCAGATCAACTATAGGGGGTTCACGGCCCTTTGTGTTAAGGCAGGACCTAGCCTTTTTGTTAAAGTAGGACACAGCCTGCCAGTTATAGCCCATCCAGGCACCCCTAACCTCTCTATTGTGTGAGGCTGTTTAGGAGGAATACACACAGACCAAATGCCAGCTACACCCAGTCATGTGACCCATAGACCAGTTGCAAGCACTAGTCAGCTAAGGGTGGAAAATGCTAACTTTCTAAAAGTGGCATTTTCAAAATTGTAAATGAAATTCAACTTTACCATAAGAGAGGATTCTTCACTACAATTCTAAAGACACTAAACCAAATATCATCTGTTTACCTGTTCCCATGTGGACGTTACAGCTTAATAAATGTAATAAGGTAACTCTTATGTTATCCTATGTGAGAGGTAGGCCTTGCAATAGTGAAAAAAATGAATTTAAGAGTTTTTCACCCTCAGAGCATGTAAACCTTAAATGTGCATGTACTATTGCCAATTTGGTGTAAGGCAATATTACCATGTTTAGAGGAGAGAGCACAAGTGCGTTAGCACTGGTTAGCAGTGGCAAAGTGCAGAGAGTTCTAAGGCCAACAAAAATAAGATCAGAAAAACATGGAGGAATAAGGCAAAAAGTTTGGGGGAAAATCACTCTAATACTGACAGTTCTAATAGATATTAACTGAAACGTTAATGTGCCATTGCTGTGAAAAGTCAGTAAATGAAATGATTTAAGGGGCAAATGTCAAAACCAAAATACCTAAATATAAGCTAGTATGCATGAAAGTAGACACTAGGGTGGGGTATCATATCATTGGTAAAAGAGTAGAGAAAAGATCCATGAGTGCCTGGCCCAGAGAAGCCAAATGAGGCAACACTTAATACTCAAAGCCACCTCATGATAACCTTATGCTTTGGCTTAAACCCAATTGGCATATTTAATGGCATATTTAATGTACTTATAAGTCCCTAGTAAGTCCCTAGTGTGCCAAAGGTCTGTAAATGACGTGCTAAGAGTAGGCCTGCAGCACTGACCATGCCACCCACTTAAGTAGCCCTTTAAACATGTCTCAGTCCTGCCATTTTAGGGCCTACGTATGCAGTTTAAACTGACATTTTAACAAGGCAATGTTAACCTTTTGCTAAGCCCAAACCTTCCTTTTTAAGACATAAGTCACACCTAAGGTAGGCCTTGGACAGTCCAAGGGCAGGGTGCAATGTATTTAAAAAGTTAGATGTCCACGTTAGGCTTTACATATCCTAGTAGTGAAAATTCAATCCTTACTCCTGCACAGTCTATCTCTCCCATAGAATAACACTGAAGTTGCCTTATCACACTTCATAATTGTAATTTCCAAATGGGAAGAGATATGTTTGATGTCTCTGGAATCCTAATTTAAAACCCTACATATATGGTGAAGTCGGATTTTAAATTGGAATTCTGAAAACGCCACTTTTAGAAAGATTAAATTTTCTTGCCTTAGCCATTTAGTGCCTGCGGGCTGTCTCTGGTCACCTGACTGTTTAGGTGTAGTTGGCAGCTGAGCTTTGTGTATTCCTCCTGAACAGTCACACTCAATGGGAGATTAGGTGGGACTGGATGGGCCATTACTTTCAGGACGGAGAGAGGAGCTGGGCTCAGCCTCACTTGCAACTGAATAGGCTGTGTTCTGCCTCCACACAAAGAGGTGCATTCCCCTGTAGTGAATCTGGAGCCATGGCCAGGAAGGCATCTGTGCACTTCAAATGCATGCCTCTAGAAGCTTCTCCCTGCTTTAAAGGTACAACTGTTTTTAAAACAAGGACCTCAGACACCATCACTTCAGTACACTCCTGGACTTGTGGATAGCCTGCCAGGAAGAGGAGGAAGATCTGCTGTGATGTTACAATGACTGCAACTGTGCTGGACTGCTAATCTGAAGGAGTTGCTGCCTTGATGTGCTGACCTGCTGACCGCTGCCCTCTTGTCTGGGTAGAAACAACTGGACCTGCAATCTGTCTTGAACCAAGGAGCACAGAGTAACTCACATTGCTAGTCTGTTGGCCTCCTGATGTGAGTCCCGGATATAACAGGCTCCCTAACAGCACCTGGCCCTGTCTTTAGAAAGTTCTTGGCCCACAAGAGGTGCCTCTTAGGTTCTGGACTCTTGGTGTGGCTCTTGAGCTCTTAAATTCAAGTGTTTGGGCTCTTTGAGACCGCATATGGGCCTGTTTACACTAGACTCACGCTCCAACTCGGTCAGCTTGAAACTTTGGCTTATGACCTGGTCCAGTGGGACCAGATAGCTATTATTTTAGATGCTATTTAGGCGCTAAGTTACAGTTTATGCCCTAGGCTATGCTATTTAGACATTATTTTACAGTGTATGCTTTAAAAAAGAAATCATAACTCTGGTTCTACTGATTGGAACTTTGTTGTTTTAGCATTGTTTTATTTATTAAATTCAGCTCTGTTTTTCAAATCTGATTGTTTTGCTGTATGAAGTGTTGCACAAATACCTAACACACTGCCTCTAAATTAAGCCTGCCAGCTCTGTGCCAAGCTACTAGAAGGTTGAGCACAGGTTAATTTGGGATTTGTTTCTGCCTTACCCTGACTAGGATTGTGGTGGCTGCTTGACAAGGGCTCACACCCAGTCAACCAGTAACCTAATTTCTCACATTAAGGGTAAGAAACCACAGTGGCTCCTGAGCTAGATGGCCTATACAGGATGCCCTACAAAACTAGCCAAGACAGAACTATGTAACAGACCAGATTGTAGTTGGGGTACATGCTTATGAGCCGCAGTTCCAAAGAACATACATCTCAACCTCACTCATTTCTCCCTTGTGAGCCTCTGTGTTAAATTAAAAGGAATGGAAATCACTCACAACAGGCCCCAGTAGTCTAGTCAAAAACGTCAAGCACTGAATCTTTATTGTGATCCATTTTGGAAGGAGTCAGTATACACAGGAATTACGAGTTTCCATGCATTAGTGACCTATCCAACATCATGGTTATTATTGTTTTCGTAGTCCCATGCCTAGGGCTTGGGTGTGAAATCAACTATAAGGAGTTGAATCAACTGCACCTTCTAATGGGCCTCCTTTTGAGATATCACAGTCTTTACTTGGATGTTCCAATGCCAAATTCAGGCAAGAACTATCTGCACTATTTACACTAGGACAATAAGATATTTTAGTAAACCTGGGGCATGCCTTTCTGTAATCAGTGATTAGTTTCCTTAGAGACATCCATTACTAACTTAGTCACATTATTTGCGGTGACTGCAATCGAAAAGATACATTACGGAACACAGCAAGATTTTTAATTTTGTTACAAAGATCATATGACAATCAAAAAATACGTACAACTAAAAATAAAACTGTAGTAGGAATGCATTGAGGACCATAAGCATGATCAATTTTGTCCTCTACAGTACTTAATCACTGCCTACCCTGGCAGTAGATGGTGAGAAAAAGGAAATGCTGATTGGTGCAACTTTATCTTTAAGGAGGATATTCACGATGATTCACTGCAGTCTGAGAACATGACTTTACCATACATGCAAACCATTTTTTTCGACTGAGTCCATCCAATATTTTATTGGAAAAAGGCCTTAAAATTCTTGAGCGGTAAAGGAGTGGTCTCTGTAAACTCAGAGGGCCAAGCTCACAAACCCAAATCCCCTATCTGCCCAGGCGATACCACAAAGGCAATTTGGACAAAATAAGAAATCTACTTGCTCACAGCTTATCCCACAGGCCATACTGCTCATGGGTGTGTCGGGGGCAGATTCCTGTGCCTGATGCACCGGAAGTTGTGTATTCACACCTTCAGTTCCCCTACAGCAGCCCCTGCACTAGCACAAGGCAATCTCACAAGAAAGTGCATTGAATGCAATGGACAGAAGTGGAATGTTAGGCCAGACCTCTGAGGCGTCATCTATGGGCATCATCTGTACTTGCCCCAAACTTTTAAATCTGAAATGGTGCTATTTTGAGCTTTCTCGCACCAGCTCTTCCTCCAGTCCAAAGCAATCCCTCGTTTTCTTTCCTCCAAATCTCATCCGTCGGTTTTCCGAAATGTTGCTATGTGAGCATTTGTGACTCTGTGGCCAAATAAAATGTGTCACGTTTGCGAGTTGCATTTTTCCCCATCACAAATATGCAGCCCTGTTTTTTGGAGAATCTGGCCCAGAGGCAAGGGAATAATAACAATCAGAAGCTTCCACTAGCAGTTCAAATTATTTGCTAGATATTCCGTGTAACAATGAATTCCAGGCATTCCACAGCAGAGGACCTCTGTGGGACCCTAGGCCTGCATACCATCTGGGTCTGTGACGGCCATGTGACAGACGTCAGAAGTACAGAGCGGTCAAAAACCGCAACAAAACAGAAATAAAACTGGACTCGGCAATTGCCAATAATTGGACAATACATTTCTGGTGCAAGCTGCTCATCTGATCTACACTACATCAGAGAACATAACAAAGCATTTAATCCCGCTATATGATTAGCAGGATTATTAATCTGTCAGGTTTGTCATTTTTAAGGTAATAGTTGATTGCCTGCTGATTGTAAAGAAATACTTTAATGTAGTGCTTGCCTAAAGGTCCCAGTCATGCTGGATAACACCATGTACAAGAGTAACTACAACGTTTGTCACCGCTGAAAAAATCGAGAATAGGCAAGCAGCTACAAGACATCGAAAACAAACAGCGCCAGACCTTCCAGCAAGGTACATTGCTTAAATATCGAGTTTAAATACCGTACTACCAAAATACCGAAGCCAGCTTATTGACTACCAACATATTGTGATGGTAAGTATATATTGGTAAGTATAGTTTTACGCTACTTAACTCCGCAGATATGTACCTTGACAATATATATAAATTCAACATATGTAAATAAGGCATTAAGGATAGTAAACTGCCACTTCCCTATAAACTGCTATGTTTCCCATGCAGGGCCGGCTTTAGCGCTAGTGGTGCCCTGTGCGACAATTTTCTGGAGCCCCTGATCCCACTACCACCTCCTCGGATTAACTCACTACCACCCGGCAAGTGTGCTCCTATCTCTTCATAGCCCCCCCTTTCACATACATTCATTTGTTTTAAAGCGCTTGTAAAGGCTGGCATTTTCAATCCACTCAGCTATCCACATAAAATATAGTTCTGTTCTCTGCAGCAGGCATATTAACCCTCTACGGTACTTTATGGAGAGTCAAATCTGCTGCTAGACAAAACTCCTGGCTCTCTCCCTAGCAGGAACATTAATCACAAGCGGTATCTTGACATTTTAATTGTTTCTTGAAGGCTGGGCGCACAAGTAACTTTTCAGAAGGTGCCTTTAAATCTCAAGTTTCATAAATCATTGCTAAACACAGCGCCCCCTGAAGTTAGTGCCCCCCCCAGTCCAGGTCAGCATCCGGTGTGGCCGCACCGCTCATACTGCCCTAAAGCCGGCCCTGTTCCCATGTCTAACTGTGATGTGTTCTTCCAGTCTATATCTTTTCCTGTGAATATGGGGACTTGTAGGCCTGCTTTATAATGGGATAAATAAGACTACAAATCCCAAAATTTGAAGAAAAAAAAACCTGGACTGGAGCAGCACATCACGCACGGACCCCAGAAACTTGGGAGCTATTTTTTTATATTCTTGATATTTTGGTAGTCAATATTTTGTCTATGATATTCTGATAGCACAATACCTTTGCAGTCAATATTCTGACATACCACCTTTAAGCAGGGGTTGGAGGCAGAGAGTTGCCTGCAGTATGTAAGCCTGGCCCTCTGTGGAATTTAAAAGGTGGTTAAATTATCATTGGTTGTGCATGGCCATCATAGGGTTAGTTTTAGACCTGCAGGACATTTTAACTCTTCTTTTTGAGAGACAACATGCCCCAGTGGCGTTATAGATTCATGGTCATCAGAAGAAAAAAAATCCTAAAAAGGAAAATTAGATATGTTTTGAATGGAAAAAAAACGAGCAAAACCAGATTCGAATCAATCTTCTCCACTTGCTAGCAGCTTTCGCGGGTAGGAGAAAATGAACCCTGGGAGGTCGAGACAACCTGCACATTTATGCAAGACTCCTATGCACAGGGACCCTGGTGTTTTTCTGGTACTGTAGAAGGTCTCTTCAACATGCAAAGCCTGTATTGGTAAAGAACCAAGGAATGTGTAATGATTACAATCCAGGACTCTATTATTACCAGCTGCGCTGGCTCAGCTCATCGCCAAGAGTCTGTTTTCATGCGTGCGCAATGTTTAAACTACGCGCATTTATCATGGGCTTTCTTTCAGTTCATGCATGTGTTGCAAACAGCACATATCAGGAATAGAATCAATCACTGCTCATTATTTTCAAACTGCTCGGTCTGCAGGGTATGCACTCATTTGGAGAAATTCTGACAAAAATGTTTTAGAGTTAAACAGTAGCAAATACAAAAACACAAGCACTCTGGCCTGTGCTGAGTGGGCGCAGCCGTTCCTGATAAGGCCCCTGGTATGCCCTCAGCAATAAATGGCTAGGCCTGGGGAACATTTTAATTACGCCTGAGTAATCAGAGTAGTCTCCATAATTACCCATTACTCCTGGAATGTGAAATTACCAGAATTACTCAATTGCACTAGCTTGGGCATTTAGAAGTAGTGTAGGGCAAAAATCCAACCCCGGAGCACAGGAACAACTAAGTAAGAGAGAGCGAGTAGTGGTTGGCTACTGCTGTTCATGTTCTCTAGCATTTATTGCTATTCTCTTAACACAAAATGCATCCTCATCCATTTTGGACGTGAGAGTGCATTTTGCTCTAAGAAAATAATGCTAAATGCTGGATTACACTTCTCATGTAATTACGTTTAGTTATGAGTTATTTTGCGATAATTCCGAGTGATTACACTACAGAGAATTATGGGCCAGATGTAGTAAAATTCTGAATTGCGACCCTCAAATTGCAAGTCAGACCGACTCGCAATTTGCGAGTTGCAATTCAGAATGTAGGATGGTCTCCCTGACACCATCTGCGACTCGCAAGGGGATCGCAAAGGCCCACCTCATTAATATTAATGAGGTGGGTCGCAATTTGTGACCCCCTTTAGACTCGCGGCACTCACAGGGATGGTGGCCTGCTGGAGACAACAGACCACCATGTCTGTGACTGCTTTTAAATAAAGCAGTTTTTTTTTGTAATGCAGCCCCTTTTCCTTAAAGGAAAACGAGATGCATTACAAAACAAAAAAATGAAACGTTTTCGTTTTATTTTTTCAGAGCAGGCAGTGGTCCAAAAGACCACTGCCTGCTCTGAAAAAATGTTTTTAATGCCATTCACAAAATGGAAGGGGTCCCATGGGGACCCCTTCCCTTTTGCGAATGGGTTAACACCCATTTGAAATGGGTGCTAACTGCGATTGTTTTGCGACCGCATTCGCGGTCACAAAACAATACAGCATCACGCTGCAACTCGCAATTAGGAAGGGAACACCCCTTCCTATTTGTGACTCGCAGTCCCGTTTTGCAAATCGGTAATCAGGTTACCGAATCGCAAAATGGGTATTGGGCTTCGCAATGTACTTTTTGCACGTCGCAAACAGCAAAATTCACTGTTTGCGACATGCAAAAAGTTTTGTACATCTGGCCCTATGTCAGTTACGCCCACCCATATTAATGGCACATGTAGCATTGCCAGTTTCAGCTGAGTCCAAAAGAAGTTTCTTGCCCTATGGTATCAACTAGGCTGACTCAGGTCATCCACTAGAAAACATTTTTAAATTTTAAAATCCATCAAGCAATTGTGAAGATGACTACTTGACATGTTGAATAGACATGTACATTTCAGTTGGTTCAAATCTAGTGTTTTTCTTCTTAGGCTCAAGTAAAAAGATACTGAAATTGAACATGTCCAGCCTAATCAGCTTAGTTCCTGTTTCTTTGTACTTCTGTAAGGGGATTTGAAAGTGTGCTTTGTAGTCATTCTGATTGGATTTTAATGAACATCTCTTCAAAGCTTCAAGTTTTAATAGTTGTGATTTCGCAGACATGACAATTTAAATCAAGCATTTGTATTCAGAGTTATGGAGTGCATATGAAGATGACAATTCTAGTGCCTGTAGGAGTAACTGTCATAACAGGAGTCCTACTGGTTTCCCTCTTCTTTTGCAGTTTTTGTATAGTGCAAACTAGACCCAGGTGCTTTATACATAAGGCCAGGATTTTTTAAAGCATGGGGAGATTAAGGTTCAGCTGTACGACCATTTATTTTGCAACTCACAATTTGAGATTTCTTTGCAAATTGCGAGTTGCAAAACAAAATGTGCAACAGTGTTTGAGAGACTGTTAACAATTCCCAGATGGGTTGCAAAGGACCTGCCTCATTAATATTCATGAGGCATTTCACAATTTGCATGTCGTTTGAGAATGGCTGCACTCACAGAGATGGTCGCCTGCTGGGGTCAGCAAACTACCATGTCTGTGACTGCTTTCTGAAAAAAACAGTTTTTTAAATGCATCCTGTTTTCCCTATAGGAAAACAAGATGCATTTCAAAAATGAAAATGAAACATTTCAGTTGAAATTTTTCAGAGTAGGCAGTGGTCCTTGCATCTCCCTTCCCTACTCCGTTCCCTTGGGGACTCTTTCCCGTTTACGAATGGGTTAAGCAATTTGAAAATGGTGTTAACTGACATTGTTTTGCGACTGCATTCACTGCCACAAAACAATCATACATCCCCCTGCGAGTCGCAATTAGGAAGGGACACCCTTAGGATGCCCCATCCTAATAGCAAGTCTCAAACCCTGTTTTGCAAGTCAGTAACTGCATACTGGCTCACAAAATAGGGATTTGTACATAAGGAAACTCTTTTTTTTTGCTGCATATAGGCTGATTCTTTAATCGGCTCATTTGCGACCAACAAAAGGCTCCACACATGTGGCCTTTAGCAATTTACACAGAATCACAGGATGTTGAGTGATCACCAAGACTCAAACCTGGTTCCTCAGTTCCTAAGTTGCCCGCTCTGGCCATTGTGCTTCATCTCCTCCATCTTCTCCTACTCGGTGTGTCTTGGCAGCTTTTATTTAAGCATAGAATTGTTTCCTAAATCAGGGCTGAATTTCTTACAGTATTAGTATCTCCTTTCTGGGACACCCATTTTGGTACATCTTTATGCCAAAGCCCAATGACCAATCTCACATTGTTTAAATCAAAAAAGGATAAAGCATCGCCTTTACTGAAAAAAAGGAAGCCACATGGGACTGGTCTGATGCGTGATCAAAAATCTTCCTTCCTCGCAAAAGAGCTAGAAAGCTGCGTGAAGACTCATCTTCAATGTTTCATTAAGGAAAAATGCCTGCTAAAGGAGCTCTACTCACACTTCATCATGCAGCATCGACACTGAAGTTTTTAAAACTGTAGTTAATTATCTCTGTGTCTCGGATAAGGGTGGTTCCATTCTTCTACACCTATCAGTTGCCTTTAAAACGTGGAACCATGACATTCTCCGTGAAATTCTCAAAGATAAAGAGGTGAATAATGGCCCAGTTCTCGCTTAGATCATGTCAACTCTGAGTGACCTGTGTCAGTTCATAAAATGTCCCACTACTACGCTAACTGTGCCACAATCAAATGTAGAGTGCCCCAAGGCTCCACTCTCTCTCCATCCCTCTACAATACTATATGGCTTCCACTCTCAGCAGCAATAACACCTCATACCTCTTCTCTGGACTCTCATTACCCTTGACCCACTTGGAGTGTGTCTGTGTCTCAGACATAAAGTCAGTTCAGAAGAGGCGTCCATTCCAAAGTCGTAGGAAGGATGCACAGTATTGACCGCACACATGTAGAGGCTATGGGGCACACGTTCTGCCTCAGAAGAGGATACGTTTAATGAATGTGGCATTCCAGCTGAGACTTGTTAAGGTATGAGTCTGATGTCTGATAGCTGACATTGTTTGAAGAGGCATCTGGCTGAAGCTGGTCATTTGATGAGGTATTTGGTAGGGCTCCAATCACTGCAGGAAGTACGGAGCTGGAGAGTTCATCCGGGGGAGCTAGAAACAGCCCTCTGAGCGCACCATAACATCCACTGTTCAAAGCCTGGTGCTGCAGCAGAGGGAGCTAGAGACATCTTTTTGAGAGCACCAGTTGCACTCACTGTAGGAAACATGTTGCTGGAGAAGTTCCCCTGAAGGAGCTAGAGATACCCCTCTTAGAGCACCGGTAGCATTCACTGTTTGAAGAATGGTGATAGAGCAGTTCCTCTGAGGAAGCTAGAGACATCCTTCTGAGAGCACTTGTTGCATTCACTGTAGGAAACATGTTGCTGGAGCAGTTCCTCTGAGGGAGCTAGAGACCCCCCTCTTACAGCACCGGTAGCATTCACTGTTCAAAGCATGGTGCAGGAGAAGTTCCTCTGAGGGAGCTAGAGACATCTCTTTCAGAGCACCAGTTGCACCCACTGTTTGAAGCACAGCCCTGGGGCAGTTCCCCTGAGCGAGCAGGGGATAGCCTTCTGTGAGCAGTGGTTGCATTCACTGTGGGAAGCATGGTGCTGGAGCAATTCCTCAGAGGGAGCTAGAGACATCTCTCTGAGAGCTCCGGTTGTATTTACTGTAGGAAGCTTGGTGCTGGAGAAGTTCCTTTAAGGAAGCTAGAGACACCCCTCTGAGAGCACTGGTTACATTCACTGTAGGAAACGTGTTGCTGGAGCAGATCCTCTGGGGAAGCTCTCTAAGAGCACTGGTTGTACTCAATGCTTGAAGCATGTAGCTGGAGCAGGCCCTCCAAGGGTCCAAGACACATTCCTGTGAGAGCACCGGTGGAATTCACTGTTCAAAGCATGGTGCTAGAGAATTTTTTCTGAGGGAGCTACAGACACCTCTCTGAGAGCACCAGTTGTTTTCAGTGTTGGAAGCATGGTGCTGGAGCAGTTCCTTCGAGAGATCTAGGGGCACCCATCTGAGAGCACTGGTGGCACTCACTGTTTGAAGCAAGGTGCTGGAGCAGTTCCTTTGAGGGAGCTAGGGACAACCTTCTGAGAGCACCAGTGACATTCACTGTTCGACTGTTCGAAACATTGTGCTGAAGTAGTTCACCTGAGGCAGCTAGAGGCATCCGTCTGAGAGCACCAGTTGCATTCACTGTAGGAACCAATGTCCTGGAGATGCCTATCTGAAGGTGCCGGAGGCATGCCCCAAACACAGCAGGGCACTGGAGCCATTCCTTCGAGGATGCAGAATTGTTCTTCTAACCTGGTGTTCACTGTATCAAGCTTGACACTGGTCTCTGAGGCCTTAGAGAAATTCACTATATTACTCATCATGCTTCAGCAGTCTCAGGGTGCTGGAGACATTGAATTTAACACTGAGCACTGTGCCGGAGCAGGTATCTGAAGGCACTGGAGACGTCTGTTTGAGGACACTGGAGGCCTTCACTGTAGAAGGCACCCAACTGCGCCTAATCTCCAGTCTCTATCCCAATGCTTTCAATTGATGGAGGTAACTCCATGGTGCAGAAGCTACCAGATAGCATGCCTGTGCTATCCATAGGCGTGCTCTGCTATGTACGCCCCACACACTTACGTCTGTCGATTGCTGGGATAGGACTTGAGCACGTCACACCCCCTCACACACACAGCACCTCTGTGAAAAATGCTCACATTTATCACAAGTCCCCTCACTCCTGCTCTAGCTCTGTGTAAGGAACCCACAGCACAAGCACTTTGGAGCCTGCCTATACATGCAAACAGAGCACTGTGCTTCTATGTACCCTTCCCCTCCGGCAGCACAGCAAGAGAGTATCTCCAGAAGCTCCAAATAACACATCTTCCCAGGATTGGCGTCACCATGCAGTACTCTTCTCGTCTCTGCATGCAATCCAAGTGCAAGGCTGGCGCTCTGCATGGCCACAGTGGTGGCAGCAAAGTATACAAGTGCAATGAAAATACTGTGTAGAAGTATTTCATAGTTTTACGTGTGACCATGGACCATTGTGTATTATATTTAATTTACCTTGTGAATGCACGTGATGTGGAATAATACTTGTTCTTAATGTTATTGTGCATTGTGCTCCCCATTTTGACTGTTGTAATTAAGGCTCCCGTGAGCCTCTGAGCTGACGAGCTCGGGTGAAGCACCTGTGCGCCTTCTTGAGTGGTACTTAAACCTGTGAATACTTTCAAGGCGGCATTTCAAGCAACCGCCAGCTACACGTTGCTCTTCGCTGATGATGGCCAAATAGCCAGAAACACATGTCCGAAGATACGCCACTCGCCGCACCAACTTATGGTGAAAAACGTTCAAAACTTTATTCAAATTCGTGCTAATGACTGCATTTACTATGATGCCTTGGGGTCAAAAATGCTGGAATGGAAGACAGGGTGCTCCCCATTTTGACTGTTGTAATTAAGGCTCCGTGAGCCTCTGAGCTCGGGTGAAGCACCTGTGCGCCTTCTTGAGTGGTACTTAAACCTGTGAATACTTTCAAGGCGGCATTTCAAGCAACCCCGCCAGCTACACGTTGCTCTTCGCTGATGACGGCCAAATAGCCAGAAACACGTGTCCGAAGATACGGCACTCGCCGCACCAACTTATGGTGAAAAACGTTCAAAACTTTATTCAAATTCGTGCTAATGACTGCATTTACCATGATGCCTTGGGGTCACAAATGCTGGAATGGAAGACAGGGTGCTCCCCATTTTGACTGTCTTAATGTTATTGTGCATGGTGCAGTTCTGTTAGACATTACAGTTTCATCCATTATGAGCATCATACACACACACTAAACATATACCAGCCCAAACCAAAATGGCAGCATGCACAGAGCCTTGTGCGTTGCTCTGACTCCTGTAATGGCGTCTCTGTGAATGATGGATGTGCAAGAAACCCCCATGATGTGTATATGTTGTGAAGGCTGCAGGTACCAAATCCACTTTAAAAGACACCTGCTGGGTCTTACTTGCAGCCATAATTCCATTGCTTATTTTGCAAGTGCTGTCAGTCTAAGAATATACAAAATAAATTATGGTGCATCTTCTCAACTATGAGGCGATGGCATACTTTGCCCGAACTGCATTTGTGATGTAAAAACCTCAGATATTTAACCCGATTGCGAGGAAACGGACATTTGCAATTTGAAGAAGCACACGCAATGGCAAAGTCACTCGGCCTAGTTCCAAGCTCAAAATGCAAGCCACACATGTTGCTTTCTCAGTGCTTGTTTGTTTCCAAAGAAGAGAGTTGTCTCAAATATCTGAAAAACCATTGTAAAAGAAAAGTCTGGAAAGACATGGCAACCATCATTTTATGTAAAGATGTGTGACGCACATTTAGCGTGTTTTTTATTATTGAATACTGTATGTGGTGTGCTCAACAGTTTTCCTAATTAACTGTTTTTGTGGTATCCAGGTGTATACCACATTTCTGGACGTGTAAGATTCTGGATAGTATGAGAGAAAACATGGAAGGATTTTATTCACCAGCAATACATGTAAAGCATCTAGTGCGAGGTGAAGCCAAACGTATCAGGAATGAGATGCTACTGCAGTCACTGCGGAGTGAGGGGAGTGACTCATTCTCCTCAGAACAAGAGATTTGTTTTCTGTAAACCTAAAGAAGGCCATCACTTGGTGGACTACCCTCTCCTTTATTGCGCTTAACATTGGAAATGTGATTGGTAAATCACTGGTGCCATTCAGTGCAATGTTTTGCAGCACATTGTTTGGTACAGGTTTGGTGCTTTTGAGGATGTTCCTCCCTCTATGGCTTCTTTTTCTCCCCACAAAGGTTGTTTGACTTTACAGTTTCCTTGCCCAGTCATACTATCTTTCATTTTGCTCTTTTAGTGACATCTAACCCATCTTTTCAGAGGTTTCACAGGTAGACAATAATTCGTGTTTTTCTTGCCTGATTTTGGCAGCTTTACTGTCGCCACTAAAATATAAAAATGAACAGCACTCAGTTATTTTTTTCAATGTTTTCCATTTCGATTTTCTGTCTATAATTTTGGATGGGGTTCCTTAGGAAGATGTGCTTCTCATTCCATCCTTAGAACACGGGTGACAGCTCTTGTTTTTGGTGTTTAACTGCTCTCAGGTTTTCGTGTTGCACCTAATGACAACGTGTTGGTGATTTGATTTGCAGCAAACACTACCATTCATTCATCCATTCAGTTTCAGGCTTTTTTATAAAGGAAATGAGTTCTGATGCGTCTGACCTTCCTTAATGAAAATGCCTCCTTTGATTTGCTTGATTTTAATATGTAATTATTTTGGAATATGAAAGCAAGTCCTTCATGTGAGCAAACTGACAGCTCAGCTGCACCTCAGGGACTTCACAAGCTTAAGAACATTGTTACAATGCACGTTGCCACGTTATCCAGACAGATTTCTTACCTAAGTGAATATATTAGGAACATAATCCTTATTTAACTGGACCTGTAATGCGGAATGTAGTGTCACAGATTCCCGCTTTTACACGGACAACCACCCAATTGTGCAGTGCTGGGCAGTCACATTTGTAAGAAGCTCCGAAAGTTTTTATATCAACAACTCTTTCCAAAAAAGATTCCTGCTCTGGCTGGTAGCACCCCCATTTTTGAGCCCATATCCCATACCCCACCACCAACTTCCCCTAACCAGCACACCGCTGACCTCAACCGGCTCCATCACTGGTTCAGAAGCTGAATGAGCAATAAAGATGCCTTTACATTTTGTTTTTATCTAGTAACATTTGTTGTGCTTCAAAGACAGAGGTCAGATGTCAGGCAATCACATCAGGCAATAACATCTGGCTAAATGGCGTTTCTATTTTAACAAGGAGGTTGGTGTTTACTTTCTCTAACTGCAAAGACAAATTGTTTTGTAATATAAACTAATTGCCATTCATGCAGGGCTACAGTAGCTGTCATCTTTCTAACACCTAATAACATTTAAGTAGCTGTAAATGAAGTGGACACTTTCAGACTATATCAACAGTTCAGAAAGCACAAAATAAGTAATATTTCTTTGTAATTCTAAATTGTGATAGAAACCAATACTTTACTAGGATCAAAATAAAGACATATCTATTTCCTGGAGCCCCAATTCCACACACGTTTGAGCAAATTTAGTGGGCATTTCAATGAAAACCATGTTTTAGTAGTATGCTTGCAGTAGTGTTCTCCAACAGGCACCACCAGCTGCCCACTACACCCTCACCCCTGTCCTGCTTATCCTGCTTGTTCTTTGTGTGTAACACTTGGAATATCCCCATGACATCAGTGATGTAATACTGATAGCAGATTGTGGCATGTGCTTCCCCACTTTTTGCCACCTTTCACAGTAGGTCTCAGAGGGAAGTCTTACCCAGGACTCATTCGGGGGCAGAAAATAGTTTAGAGGGAGGCAGCCGACTTCATGAAGACCATACTGTGCCCCGGTGGCACTGAGAAGAATGGACCAGATGCCGGGGTGAGCTGCGGAGCTGTAGACACAGACTTCTTACATCTTACTTGGTCCTGCCCTACATCTGCTACTTATTGGACAGCAATACGTGATTGCTGTGACTTGGTGATAGCAGACACTGTACCCCGAACCCCACTCGTCATTCTAGTGTGGTTTGTCGGAAGCATTCATTGTTTGATGGCAATGCTGTTACTCATTACAAAAAGAAGAGTTACAGTCCACTGGGGTCACAGAGATCCCCCCAATCTGTCAGAAAGGCTTACAGATGCGATATATTGTCAAGAAACCCTTGAGGGTTTTTGGGTCCTAATGTTTACAAGGTCTCGCCCTAAGGACATATGAGGCACTTTCAGTATCTACCCGGGCGGATCAAGGACTTTGCTCCCCAGCCGCGGACCTTGCAAACTCAACATCCACGGTACTGCCTGCATCGACTGTGGGTCATAGCATCTGTTAGTCCTTGATCTCATGTTACTATATTCCATGTCACCCTAAATAAGACATCTATCTATCACTAGGAACTTCGATGACTGTTGTTCTGTTGCATTGTTGTGTGGTGCTTTTTCCATACTAAAAACCATAATAAAAACGTTAAAAAAAACTCCATAGAAGCCAAAATTTCCCAATTTTGCCTGACTATGAAGACTTAATAAAAAAAAAAACTACAACTCCTTATTGCCAGAGAAACCTTCATTTTTGAAGGTTGTATAGTTTTGCTTTTAAAATAGGGATTGCAGATGCTCTCTCACCTTGTAATTTACCACCACTTGGTACACATTAATGACTAAGGGGACACCATTTTCCATATTATTGTGGAGTCAGCATTTACATTCACCCAATGATAAAAGTAAAAGGATTTAGATTGATGTGATATTTAAAATTTACCTCTCAATCACGAATTGGCCATTGCCATCAATCAGCCCCTTTTTGTAGTTGTTTATCACAGGTTTAGATGGGCAAGTGATGCGGAAATCGATATGAGACTAAAGACTTTGATGACAGCACTTGGAGTGAATCAATTTACATTTGTTTATGAAATGTCTGTGAATCTTTCACTTTTCCTGCTGATGAAGGGCGGTCCTACTCACTGGCTCTGCCATTAGAAAACTAACACCGACATCCTAGCCGAGTAGGGGCTGTGTGAGCTCAATGACGATCGGATGTATTTTATTCTCTCCATCACCTCCAGGGGCGGTGATGAACACCAAAAGAAAACAATGGCCTCTACAACTTTGGAGAAAAGTCCAAGGGTGTGGGGGCCATTACTTTTCATTTTGCAGCAGCCAATTTCGGCTTTTGGAGTATGTTTGTGCAGAACAAAAAGTCTGGTGGGAACTGGCTAAAATACAGTGGCCATGCAACAAACGTTCAGTGTCTGCATGGGAGCTGACATCGTTTTTAAATATGGAGGTCTTCCGTCTGTCAGGGTGTCAGACATAATGTACCCTGCCATCCTAATAAACAAAGTGAAGACCACCATACACTAAATCAGGCTCTAAATCTTTTAGGAGATAATTATTGTAACACTGACAATGTTTTTTTATGCAGGTGCCTAAGTAGATGAATTCAAGAGAATTTTGCAGAACCTAAAATGTCATTCTTTGATTTCCTCAATAAAAATGGTATAAATATTTAACAATTGGTGAATTAGCTGACTGTAGGCATTGCGTGGAAATGGCTGAAAACAAGTCACATTAAATACAGTGTGGTGTTTTCTTATCAGATTAAATAATTGTCCTAGTAACATCTAATGTAAATGTTGGTTTCAAAAGTATAATAAAACATAGATGTTTTACTCAGGTATTGAACCTTCTTATTTACGCAGGTGATCTGGTCTCCCGAGCAATGCACCATCTGCAACCTCTCCATGCAAAACAATATGGTAATGGAACCCCCTTGCACCACAAGCAAGGGCCGCTATACTGGGAGCCTGAGGCCCTGTACACACTCTGCTATTTCATGCACTGTCCTCAGATGGAGTGGGAAAATCCTAATGTTGAACCTTCTAAGGTCACACTCCAGACAGAAAGGTAAGAGCCAAGATGTGAAAATTGCCTTTGTCATAGACCGCTATTTTTAAGTTTGGTATCAGACTAAAATTATATACATAATATACCCATAAGGGCTTTCAGCCATCCCTATCCATCCTTTGGTCTAATGTTGCGCCATCCACATTTTTCATCTGCTCACTACAGCATACAGCATGGGGCAATGGGCTGGCCCACCCCAGCCATTGGCTAACTTCACTGTGAGTGACACCATTCTGTCTGCTTTTCCATAAAGAGCACATCCGCCCAAAATGGTTTCCTTTACTGACAGGGACTAATAGAGCAAAATGTGCTTTCTGCGCCAGGAAATATTTTTGCTTTTAGCCAATGTTTACGTTTGTTATATTTGCATGAGCCCGGCAGCTCCTCAAAAATTAACTTTTGGAAAACCTATGATAAAACAAACAAATATTGGCAAAGCCAAAAGGCTGGCACCGAACACTAGACTTACTGGCTTTGCCAGTGCTTGTATTGTCTTCTCCTGTACTCACTCTATAATCGCTGTGAAAATATTTAAGCTGCGGACAAGCACATTTTACACTGCTTTTCATTACTGTGGGTGTTCATGTATTTCACGGATGAGTGTTTTCTGAAAAATGGTTCAGTCAAAACAATCTTCTAAATGTAGTATAAACTGTGTGCCTATGTACTCATGAATGTGCCTATTCTCAAACAATTTCAAAGGGACTTGATGGAAGGGCAGAAGATCTTCCTTTGGGCGGAAACAGCAGAGGACGCCTGGTGGATCTTAAACCATGGACCGCGATCGCTCAGAAACCTCTGGTCCTGAAGTCCTGTTCTTATTGTGGCTCATCTGAACCTTTTGATGATTATATTGTGTTATGCTGTGCTAGGTTACGGGTTATATCCACTTTGAAAGTGACTCTAATCCACCAGTAACCTACAGGCACCACCAGCGGTCTGGATAGAACGCAACATGATTGGCTCCCTGACTGGGCACCAGTTAATTGTGCAGATTTTTGATAAACGCGATCTATCTGAATCGTGCTGCTAAGAAAATACACATCCTTATTCTCCAGATTTTCCATCAGTTCTGTGACCTTCTGCTAAAGGTGTCTTTGTTGTGTCTGGATTATGATCACCGAGAATGCACATCATTACATCGTATGGATGATACATGTCGGAGTTTCTCATTAGCTGCTTCATCTCTGATTTTTAGAGGGTTAGTCATGGACAGATCAAGATTAGTTGACGTCATGTTCCTTTTGACTTGAGTTTGCACAATCAGCTGCCCTAATTTAGCCTTTACTTTTGCCACTGCTGATTTATTTCATAATTTCCTGTGCTTGTCTAGGGTGGGATGTAAGCTAACAACAGTGTAGCAGGTGAAGTGACACCGGGTCTTTGGGGATTGAGGGGGTCCAATGGACCACAATTCTTTTTTACTACCAAACAAGAAGATGAAGGACATTTTGTTTTTTTGCACTGGGGTCCGTGTCACACTTGCTATGCCATTGCTCCACCCAGACCTCTTCCTGGGGTGGAAGACTTATCTTGTATGGGTCTGGGGTGTCCTTGAAGGTCTGGTTTTCTTTGATGTGATGGTTCTCAATTTTTTAAGTTGGTTCCATAGGTTATCTTTTGAATACGTTAAAGCTGTCATTGCCCCTGAGATGTTGTAGTGACTCAGCGCTCCAATTATTGGTGCGTGAATGTGATTGAGCACGACCAAGTACCACCTCACAAAAATTGCAAAGATAAACTCTGTCTAATAGTTACGAGATCAGAGAAACTTATTTGTGTTAATTGCTCAAACAATGGGTCAGGATCCTTTGTAGGACAATAGAAGAGCATCAAAAATTTAAGAATGTCCAGGTGAACATTATAGAGAACCAAATACACTGGTTCCATTGCTATATGTAGTACAGCACCTACACATCTGCTACTATGTGAGCATATCGGTTTTGAACAACTATTTCAGCCAAACATATGCAAATAGGAAAACAAAACACACAAACACAGAAATATATTGCACACAAACCGTATGAGTATTGTTAGAAATGGGGTCTTTGGTTGGTTACCCCCTGTCCAAGCAAAGACCCTCACTCTAGTCTGGGTAAAGGAGAATCACCATCAGATAACCCCCGCTCACCCCCTTGGTAGCTTGCCATGAGCAGGCAGGCTTAACTTCAGAAGCAATCTGTAAAGTATTTGTGCCAACATACACAGTAATACAGTGAAAACACTACAAAATGGACACCACACCAGTTTAGAAAAATAGGCAATATTTATCTAAATCAAACAAGACCAGAACAACAAAAATCCAACATACAAGAGTCGAGATATGAATTTTAAGAAGAATAAGGGTCTTAATCCTTAGAAAACAGTGAGAATGCTGTTGTTACACAAAGTACCTGGTTAGCATCAAAAATAAAGCTGCACAGGCGAGCGTGCGTCAAGAAAAGGCCAGTGATGCATCGATTTCTCACTCACAAGAGACGTGTGTCTTTCCTTCTCCGGTCGATTTGGTGTGCGTCATTTCCTCTCTCTCCCAGATAGGCACATCCGGTCCAGACAGGCTTTGTGTTGGTTCTTCACACCGAGCAATGTTGCATCGAAATCCGGTCGCACAGTGTCAGGAACCCGTGCTGCGTAGGGCTCACGTCGTTATCGGCAGACCCTAGCGGGTGTTGCACGTCATTTCTCCAGCCACGATGCAGGTGGAGGCTCAATTTTAGCCGTGAGGCTGGCGGCGTATCGTTTATTAGCTGCGTTGCAGATTGTGTGTTGAACGTGTGTGAATTTCTGTCCTTTTCCACCAGTTTCACCGTTCAAGGGCCCAGAGACAGGCTAGGGCACCACTTGGCAGGGCAGGAGTATCAGCAGAGATTCCAGGTGCTGGCAGAGAGAAGTCTTTGATGTCCCTGAGACTTCAATAACAGGAGGAAAGCTCAATTCAAGCCCTTGGAGATTCTTCACCTGTGGGAAGTCACAGAAAAGTCAGTCTTTGTCCTCTTTCAGGCAGAAGCAGCTACTGCAGGCTAACCCAGGAAAGCACAGTCACAGGCAAAGGGGCAGTACTCCTCCTCCAACTCTCCAGCTCTTCTCCTTCTCCTTGGCAGAGGTTCCTCTTGGCTGTAGAGGTAACCTTGAAGAAATCTAACTATACTCCTTTCTGCCTTTGAAGTTGGTAAACTTCAAAGGGGGGTGTCTCTTGTTTGCAAGATCTTGCCTTGCCCGGGCCGGTCCCCAGACACACACCAGAGGGTTGGACACAGCATTGTGAGAGGGCTGGTACAGCCGATTCAGGTGTATGTGACCACTCCTCCCTCCACTCTAGCACAGATTCACAAACAGCCCGACTGTCAAACTGACCCAGACAGGCAATCCACAAACATGCAGAGTCACAGAATGGCTTAAGCAAGAAAATGCCTACTTTCTAAACTGGCATTTTCAAACTAACAATCTAAAAACCCACTTCACTAAAAGATGTATTTTTAAATTGCGAGTTAAGATTCTCTAACTCCATATTTCTACCTGCTCTCAAAGGGAATCTGCACTTTAACGCTATTTAAAGGCAGCCCCCATGTTAACCCATGAGAGAGATAGGCCTTGCAACAGTGAAGACTGAATTTAGCAGTATTTCACTGTTAGGACATGTAACACACATCAGTACCTGTACCACTTTAACATACACTGCACCCTACCCATGGTGCTACCTAGGGCCTAACTTATGGGTGCCTTACATGTATAAAAAGGGAAGGAGTAGGCCTGGCAAGTGGGTACACTTGCCAAGTCAAATTGGCAGTTTAAAACGGCATACACAGACACTGCAGTGGCAGGTCTGAGACGTGTTTGCAGGTCTACTAGTTTGGGTGGCACAACTAGTGCTGCAGTGCTTCACTTACAGGCCCAGGGCACCTCTAGTACACTTTACTCGGGACGTACTACTAAATCAAATATGCCAATCATAGATAAACCAATCAACAATACAATTTACACAGAGAGCATATGCACTTTGGCACTGGTTTACAGTGGTAAAGTGCCCAGAGTCAGAAAGCCAACAAAAACAGGTCAGACAAAATAGGAGGAAGGGGGCAAAACGTTTAGGGATGACCCAGCAAAAAAGGCATTTACCAACAAGTACAAAATAAGAATGTACAACCAGATCACAAAATACTCTTGTGGGGCCATCCAGAGATGTTCATTCATTCAACAATTACATTTCAATTGCAAGGAATACCGTAACCATGGCATAGCACCAAATGGTAGTATGCAATAGGTTCACTTGTTTAAAGTAGTGCCTTACGTACAATGCAAAGCTAAACAGCTTTACTAAACTTTTAGAAACTAGAGCTAATCTCATCCCAGCAGCCTTGATCATTCACAAGGACGCAGAACACACCAGTGCTCACACATCTCAACCTAAACCCGAACAAACATGGAAGACAAAATGCAGATACTCTAAACCCAACATACATCCTTAAAAGGCAAAAAGCTGAGAGGTTTATCACAGATCTACGAATTCTGGATCCCTGTCATACATCAGGTAAATGTTCTAAAAACTACCACTGCAATTGATCATTGCATACAGTTTCAAGACATGTAGAGTACGGCTGTCAATTCATCTACTGTGTACTTCGGAGGTGACATGTTTTGACAAAACATCCACAGTCAAGTGGTATGACAATGGATTTAGCTTAGTACCTGCCACTGCAACAATGCAATGGCAAAGCTGAATTAATTCTCATCTCTATGCAGGAGCGCAATCTAAACGTGGGTGAAGACTCGTGGACAGTCAGCACATTAGAAGCCATATATGAAGCCAAGCATCAAGATTACAGACTTATTTTCACACTATGCAACGTCAGCATGTGCAGACACTCCAAGGTTTCTAATTAATCAGATTGAAAAACAAGAAGCTTCTGTCTTGTAGAACGCAATTAGCTTCCGCTGAAAACCGCATTTATCTCACCCCATACCAGTGCTTAAAATAAGCCAGTGGTTTCTGGGGCTCGGCATTGGCACGCAATTGTCAACACCAGTGCTTGAGGCAGTCTGCCACAAGGTGGCACTGTCCAGCAAATTTAGAGATGACCACAAAACAACAGTTAACCATTAATTCAGTAAAGATATCACTGGAAAGTGATATAAAGTGTCTTAAGTCTATAAAAAGCAAACAAAGTCTCTTTCAAGCACAAAGTACCTGGTTTGGAGTGAAAAATCTCCGCAGAGGGCCGCAGAGGAGGAGATGCGTGGAAAATGGTGTGTGCGTCGGTTTCGCCCCTTCACACACGGACTTGTGTTGTTATTTTGTACACGGGGAAGATGTTGCGTCGATTTCCGGCGCGCGGACAGATCTCCTCTGTGGGTCACGGGGTTTTCAGATGCCCCGGGGTTTGTGCTTGGAATCCTGGGCTTGTAGTCCCGCTGCGCGTCGTTCCGGTAGGCTGTGCGTGGAATTTTGTCCCTCACGGCAGGCACTGCGTCGATTTCCACTCTAGAAGTCGGGCGGCGTTGTCCAGGCGGGCTGTGCGTCATAGTTCTGGTCGCACCGCAGGCACCGCGTCGATCTTTTCCTCGTGAAGTCGAGCGGCGTCTTTCCGGTCCAGCGTGCAGTGAATTTTTCACTGCGGAGCAAGCTGTGCATCAAATTGTTTGCCGCACAAGGAGTCCAGTTGCAAGAGAGAAGTCTTTTTGGTCCTGAGACTTCAGGGAACAAGAGGCAAACTCTATCCAAGCCCTTGGAGAGCACGTCTGCAGCAAAGCAAGAGAGCAGCAAGACAGCAGAGCAACAGCAAGGCAGCAGTCCTTTGTAGACAGCAGTCAGGTGAGTCCTTTAGGCAGCCAGGCAGTTCTTCTTGTCAGGGTGCAGGTTCTGGTTCAGATTTCTTCTCCAGCAAATGTCTGAGGTGGTAGGGCAGAGGCCCTGTTTTATACCCAAATGTGCATTTGAAGTGGGGGAGACTTCAAAGAGTGGCTAAGAAGTGCACCAGGTCCCCTTTCAGTTCAATCCTGTCTGCCAGGGTCCCAGTTGGGGGTGTGGCAGTCCTTTGTGTGAGAGCAGGCCCTCCACCCTCCCAGCCCAGGAAGACCCATTCAAAATGCAGATGTTTGCAAGTGAGGCTGAGTACCCTGTGTTTGGGGTGTGTCTGAGTGAATGCACAAGGAGCTGTCAACTAAACCCAGCCAGACGTGGATTGTAGGGCACAGAAAGATTTAAGTGCAGAGAAATGCTCACTTTCTAAAAGTGGCATTTCTAAAATAGTAATATTAAATCAGCAGGATTTTGTATTACCATTCTGGCCATACTAAGTATGACCTTCCTACTCCTTTCAGATCAGCAGCTACCACTTCAATAATGTATGAGGGCAGCCCCAATGTTAGCCTATGAAGGGAGCAGGCCTCACAGTAGTGTAAAAACGAATTTAGGAGTTTTACACTACCAGGACATGTAAACTGCACAGGTACATATCCTGCCTTTTACCCACACAGCACCCTGCTCTAGGGGTTACCTAGGACACACATTAGAGGTGATTTATATGTAGATAAAGGGGAGTTTTAGGCTTGGCAAGTACTTTTAAATGCCAAGTCGAGGTGACAGTAAAACTGCACACACAGGCCTTGCAATGGCAGGCCTGAGACAAGGTAAAGGGGCTACTAAAGTGGGTGGCACAACCAATGCTGCAGGCCCACTAGTAGCATTTAATCTACAGGCCCCGGGCACATACAGTGCACCTTACTAGGGACTTATAGGTAAATTAAATAGTCCAATTGGGTATGATCCAATGTTACCATGTTTAAAGGGAGAGAGCATATGCACTTTAGCACTGGTTAGCAGTGGTAAAGTGTGCAGAGTCTAAAAACCATCAAAAATGAGGTCAGAAAAAGAGAAGGAGGAAGGCAAAAAATCTGGGGATAACCCTGCAGAAGGGCCATTTTCAACAATTAAAATGACTATTATCTGCCACCCAAGCCATTCTTATTGCTTTGGGAGGCTGGAATAGTCTGCATTGGCACTGTTGGCAGTGGTAGTATGTGGCTCAAGCTGCAGTGGCTTCCCGACGAGAGCCCTGGCACTTATGTTTTTTCAAATTAGCACTGCCCCATACTTGAAGACCACCACTGTGAACCCAGGCAGAATACCACACCCTTGCCTGTTGCAGCCCAACACAGATGTACCTAATTTTGACTATGATTCCACAAGCAAGAGTTCCTTGAAGAGGCCTTTGAAGAAGGCGAAAAATATCAGTCACCTGAATAGGAGGGACATACGAACTCAGAATAGTACTCCACAAGGTAACAGAAGTCAGATACCCCTGCAGGCCATTATTCCAAAATAGCAGAGTGTAGGTCCTCCACATAAAAGTTTGGCAATCGCTGACCCAGCTCACAACTTATCAGAAGGCAACTAGGAGGTTCTATTAACACAGAAGACAAAAGACAAGTGACCAAACATATAGAGTACAACATAACCGACAGGTGGAGGATAGCACCACACAAGATGCTGCTGAAGAAGAAATGATAATCCTGGCCCATACAAAAACACCAAATGTGAAGCTACTTTAGCTTTGTTTCGAAAATGGAGAGTCCTCAACAACTCAATATCAATGCATATCTACCTGATTTTGAGCATAAAACAAGATTCCAATAATGGTGCAAGTGAAGGTCAAGAGCCATCAAATGAATTTACTTGTAAAAAAGCACTTGTTCAGAGTGAGGCTTCCTGAATGGCCAGAGCAAGAGCTCAACAGATGCTGAGCATCATGATTCAGCAGGAAAACATTGAGAATTTACGTTAGACCTGTCAGCCTTGGGGTGGTCTTCCCTGCAAATGTTTGTCTTCCTTCTCCATTTTTCTGATCTCATTTTTACTGGCATTAGGATTCTAGACACTTTACCACTGCTAACTAGTTCTAAAGCGCCTGTGCTCACTCCTTAAAACATTGTAATATTGGTTTATCCGCAAATGACATATTTAATCTACTTATAAGTTTCAAGGAAAGTTGTGCTACATGTATCCAGGGCCTGTAAATTAAATGATACTAATGGGCCTGCAGCACTGATTGTTCCATACACTTAAGTTACCCTTTAAACATGTCTTTAGCCTGCCAATGCAGAACCTGTGTGCAGTTTTAATCTGCCATTTCGACCTGGCAAAGTAATCTTTTCTCTGAGCTAACCGTTCCCTTTTAACACATATAAGTCACCCCTAGAGTAGGCACTGGACAGCTAAGAGGGCAGAGTGCAATGTATTTAAAAAAAAGTAAGGCATGTACTTTTAAGTTTTACATGTCCTGGTCATAAAAAGATCTTACATTTGTTGTTGACTACTGCAAGGCCTTATTTCTCCCACAGGATAATATTGGAGTTGCCTTATTATATTTTATAAGTTTAATGGGGGAGTGATAAGCAGCTCTTGTTTGGGGTCTCATGAATCCTAATTTAAAAATCATAATTTATAGGGAAGTCAGATTTTAAATTAGAGTTCTGAAAAATGCCACTTTTAGAAAGTTGGCCATTTATTGCCTGCAGACTGCCTCTGGTCACATGACTGAGTGTAGCTGGGCTTTGTGTATTCCTGCTGGACAACCACACCCAGGGGGAGCTTAGGTGTGACTGGATGGGCCAGCAGTGGCAGTATAGGAGGGAGGAGATGGGCCCAGCATCGCTTATAACTGAATTGGCTGTGTCCTATCTCCACACAAAGGGCCCAACAACCCTGCAGTATCACTTTAGCTAACTTAGAGCCAGGGCAGGGGAAGCAGGGACTTCTCTGCACTTCAAAGCCACTGTCCAGAAGCTTCTCCCACCTTTCAAAACCAGGGCACTGAGGTATAAAAGTGGGACTTCATGTACCATATCTTCAGTACACTTCTCGTCCTGTGGATATTCTGCCAAGAAGGAATGCTGTGGTTCTACCAGGACTGCCACTCTGCTGGACTGCACCTCTGAAGGAGCTGCTGCCCTATGGTGCTGACCTGTTGCCGTTTTGCTTGGGGAGAAGGACTGGGCCTGCAACCCATCTTGAACCCAGGACCCATGGTGACTCAAAGGCCTAATGTGCTGGCCTCCTGATCTGAGCCTCAGGAACAAAAAGGCTCCCCAACATCTCGTGGACCCATCTTCAGTGTGTTACAGACCCCCAATTGGTACTCTTCAGGTCCTGGACTCTTGGTGTGGCTCAGCGAGCTGCCAAATCAATATTTTGGGGTCTTCATGACCGTGAACCAGCCCATTCACACCGGAAATGCTCCGCTCACACGGAAAATCAGCACAAGCCACTGCCAGCCCATCTCCTCACACAGTAAGCATCGATCACAGCCGAGGACGGCCAACGAGAAACTCCTACCTGCCTGCCTGTCCATGATGCCCAGAGATGCTCTCCTTACTCTCCATTACTTGCTCCAACGCAACAGGACTCTTGGCACAAAATCTGAGAAGGTAAAACTTCAGCGGGGACAAATCTAGGACCGTATCTGACCCGTACTCCATTGTGGTGGGTCTCAACTTTTGACTTTAACCCTGTCTAGCACAACCAGATATCCCCGGGTTGGCGATTTAAGTTTTTTGGCACTATTTTACAGTTTAAATTCTAAAAGTTATAACTCCAGCTCTACTGATTGGATTTTAGATGTTTTTGTTTGGATCTTTTTGTGCAGCGTTTTCATTGTTTTACTGTTTGAAGTGTATACAAATACTTTACACATTGCCTCTAAATTAAGCCTGACTGCTCCATGCCAAGCTACTAGGGGACTGAGCACAGGTTAATTTGAAGTTTACTTGTGCCTTCTCTGATTAGGATGGCAGTTGCTGCTTGATCTGAGCTCACATCCCAGTCTATCAATAACCCAATTTCCAACATTGGTGATCAGCGGTGGGGATAGCACTTTGTTCAGTGCCATACAGTGATCTGGTGGACACTACCATCCCATATCTAAGACCAAATCAAGTTTAAATTCTCCCTGATCTTTTTGATTTTTCAAAAATTTCTCTCTGTCTGGTCTTACCGAATCCACCTCTACTAGCATTGAGTTTGAGCTGACAAAGATGGAGTCCTACACTGTGAGCCGGCACAAGAAGTTCTCTAAAGAGAGATGCCTTCCAACCATGACCATACCCAAGAAGGTGGTATTGCATAAGCTGTTGAGGGCCTGGGTAGAAACCCACCAGTCACTTGCCACAGCAACTGAAAGAGATGGACAGACAAGGAGATTGTTTGGATCTCAAGCCTCAGGGCCATCAGCCTGATGAAGGGGACCACTGGACCCCTAATTTGAAGCTCCATGCCACGGTAGGGAGCAGTGCAACCTGTCCCCACAGGAGCTGGCGGAGAGGAGGGAGGAAAGTTCAGGCTGGAGATATTCCACATTCTGTGCAGAGAAGGATGCAAGGAATGACAAATTCTTATGCCGTAAAGCACGTCCAGGGCCCAGACCATGTAATTTTACATTAAGTAAGTTCAAATGTCTGGTCCCTGACACTGTATAAGAGCAAGTTCACTGGCAGAGGGGTCTGTGCATGGTACCTGCCTTGTAGAGCACCAGGAAGACTCTGCAGGCAGGTGCTGTTCAAAGGATTCCCTGCTGGAGAATTGATTTTAAGAGCACTGCTCGTGGTCCAGGTAAAGTATTTACCTTAAGGCAATTATCACTAAGGTAAATACACTGCCCGGACCCTCACAGTAATTCTAAATGGCAGAAAGAAATCAACTGAATTTGATATCTTTCAAACTTAACCCACATATTTCACCCACATATAGTTATTACCAGAAGTCTTGCTTCAATTCTGAGTCCATAGAAGGGGAAGTCACAAGTCTGCCTGGACTTTATGCCTGTGTATCCCAGTAAATGACGATGTTGTGATGACACTCCAGAATGTCAAAGGGCTCCATATTTGCGACAAATATATAGGGCATGACACATATTTGATGCAAGATAATACTATATGAACAACTGAGACGCTCTCTTGATGTACTTATATCCAGATATCTCCTCAAGTGATCATGACAGAACACCTAGGCCAACTACTTGTCCCTGCACGTTTGTCACTACACATAAGCTATGAGAAAAAAAGATCCATGTCTGCGTCACCAAAAATGTGACTTGGCATGCTCTTAAAATGTTTCAGAACTCTATGCAGCTGTCTCTCTGTTCCAACCCCTATCCCCCATTTGCAGGGATGGCACTGCCATTGTGCTTCTATTTTTTCCCAGTCCGCGAAATGGGTGTGTTGGAATGTGAATGGGCTTCCTATCGTCCCTCCAGCATCATGCACTTGTAAGGCATATCTAGCCACTAAAATGCCACATTTCTAGTGATCTACAGATGTTTTGGTGTTATCTCCAGGGGTCACAGACTCATTCATAAAGATGTGAAGGGTAGCCACATTTGGCAAGTGTGGCATCCGCTGTCACATATATATATAGTATGAGTCACAGATGAATATAAAGGTTAATTGGTTTAATTCAGCATTGGGGAGCACTCTTATTCTGGTGCCCTGGCCTATTATATATCCCAGTCCACGTTGAGTTTACTCGTCCCTCATGCAGGGATGGTTGTGGTGATGGCCTTAGTTGCAGTTTTCCATTGTCAGGCAGAATTAGGAGTTTATGAGTTGCATGTAAGATAGCTTAAGTCAGAACTGCAGCGGGCCATTTGCCTCTAGCGGCTTGATGTGTGTACTCCATCTGCCCAGATGCAGGCACTCAGATATCCAATAGGGACCTCAGTTGTGCATCATGTCTTGTTTTATTAGTTTTATCCCTGGTGCCTAGGTTATGCTCTGGTATTGTGTCGTCAGTCTACTTTCATTGAGATGGCATTCGCTGTCAAATATGGGTGGAAATATGTATGAGTCACAGATGAATGTTAAGGTTAATTGGTTTTGACTAAAACGCTAACATCACAAGCGGCTGTGTGTCACTGAAGACTCAAGAAGGAACAAAAAATGACTCCAGCTGTAAACATCATAGAGGGAAAAGAAAAGGTTTTTAATTGTTTCCTAAAGAACCACCGTCGTTTCTTTTATCCACATTAATGGAATGACCTTCCATATTTTTGGCACATTATCGAAGGCGGCTCCATTGTCATAGCAAACCTCGCGTGGAATAGTCAGCTCTTACCATGTCTCGTTACTCTTCTATGCGGGATATTGATAATTTGGGAAGGTATTGCTTACAGGTTCTGTGCATAGCGCTCATATACCGCTGCATACCTAACAGGCCCAGAGACAGTATCCTCGCCTTTCGCTTTCTGTAGATTTTACTTCGATCTAGAATAATTGATTCATGCCATAAACTCATAAAGCATTTAGAGAATGCAGTGAAATGTAGCTTGGCTTCACATACAACAGGATTTCAATCTTTTCGAGGCGATTCAAGAACACCTAGAGGGCTTCTGAATGACTTTATGTGTCATCGATGGCAACTATTGTGAGGGGGAAACACACTGATGCCATAGTTGCTCTTTGCATCTTGTAGTTGATGTGAACCGTTCTACAACTTATTCCCATGTATATAGGTTTCGAGCTTGTGAGATCTGTTTATTCTTCCCTACATCAAATGTATCCATTGTATCCATTGTTTCACGCATATTGGACAAACCTTGGAATCTCTGATGATCTTTTGCTTCGACTTGAAGGTTCAGGTTTATTAGTAACTTGTGGTTTGGAGTCCACGCTCAATGTCACTGAACCAAGGGCATGATGAGCTGTTTCCTTCCTAGCCATGTAGCGTGTGACAGCTGCATGGCGCTTCTGGTGGACAACCAGGTGACAAAGACATGTAACACATTTGCAAGCATGGCCACATATACTCTCTGTCTGGTGCATCATTAGGCACAAATGTGCTCAAATGTCCATAGTCACAGTGACTCGGCACCTCCATCCTGAGCATATATGGGCTAATGCGCCTAGGTTTGAATGCCTGGCTGTGGAGCTGAAACCCAAACTTATTGGGACAACACGGTGCTTTGAATAGCACAGTCTGGGCAAGGCCATAGGTATGTGCAATGGAGCATTTCCTTTCTTCTCAGCCCTTGCAACAATTCCAAATTTAAGGAGGGAAGCACCATGTTGGTGTCCTTCGGCCCAGTTCCACGAGACCCAATATAAAAATCAGCCATCTGCCTTTCATGTTAGGTACAAAGATTTCAATATTTAGAACTCGGTTCATAGAGAGCGATGACCCTGCCTTCATACCCAGAATGAAGCATCTATGTAGGTTCTCCTGTGCTGTTGTGTACATTACTGTGACCTCCGTGCCTAATTGGAAGAAAGACAAAACATGTTTTCAAAGAGAGGCTCTAATTTCATGACATACATATGGGTAGTTCTAGGAATCAAGCTGAGCAAATTTCTTGGAGCGGTGACAAGGGAGATGAATGTGTTTTTGGTGGGCAGAATAAGCAGAATAAAAGGTCAGAGAACAAGGTCGGAATGTTGTCAGAGGTTATTGATAATCCTGCTGCGTTCTGTACCTGTGGCATGTGTTTACAGTGATGTGACGAATATATTTCATATGAAAGACCGTTAGAGGACTTTGATGTGATCACCACATTCTCCTTTGTCAAGTATGTTTTTAAATGGAAATATTTCAAATGTGGTGATCCACGTTTTTCGTAGTGCAAAGCCAACTGCTTCTGTGACTTCTCGGCACTGTTCTGTGTTTCGGAGACCCCAGCAATAGGTTGTTCAACTGGGGAGTGCACACATGCGGCCAGACAAATGTCTGAGCCGATGTGGCAATGAGTGAATGAACTTACAAGTACAAAAGCACAAAGTAGGAATCCGCAATATTGCAAACCAGCCAGGTGTTGGACCAGCAAGGCGGGGCCAGGAAAGGCAAAAGCCTAAGTGGGGTCAGGGGCACTTTTATCCTACCCAGACCACCGAGACTGTGAAAATTAATGGGTACCAAGTCTCACAATCTTCCATCATAGACCATTTCTGTGTGAGTGTTGGTAGGGTATCGATTCCAAACAGAAAATCTCACTATCTACACAGCAAGAATAGTCACAAAAAATGAAAAGTTCCAATCACCGTTCCTAATCTTTTGCCCCAAACACTTTTGCAGCAAATAATATGTTGCCATGACAATGGCCATGTAATTTTTACTTTTCAGCCTGAATCTCTTAATGATACCCTTAGGGGCGTTTAGTGGGAAAAGACTATTCACTACCCACGTCCACACCATCTTGCCCTTTCTCTCATTTTGCTATCCAGCACTGAAAGTGTTTAGTCCTGTTTCCGTGGCCTCCCTACCCCTGATTTTTAAGATTAAACCGTATTCTCTCCCTACTTTGTTGTATGTTCATTACCGAGCTATTATCTGCAGGTTAAGGATTAACCCTTTGCACAGCTCCAGAAAGGGTGCAGTCTTGTGACTTTGAAGCAGCTCCTGGAATGGAGATTATTTTTTTTAATTTATTTTTCTTTTGTCCTTATCTCACTTATCCAAGCCAATACAGGAAGGATCCTCCGCTCGTTAGCCTCCAGGAGTAAAGCCCCTCAATATCAACGGGCCACTCCACCTGTCTTTCCCTTGTGCAGATCCTTCACCATCCTTGGCTGCCCCCTGCCGATTACTTGCCTAGTGCCAAAGCACAGCAATACACAGTAAGAGGGAAGGAGTGTAATCATCGGACTTCGTGACTGGGAAAAGAAACCTCTAAACACCACAAATCATATAAAGGTCTGACAAACATTTTCCCCCCCACCCAAAAAGTGTCCCTATTACTAATAGGCCAAGCTCGGTCCAAGTTACATAGTCAATTTACCGATCTTTGCCACTCCTGAACTGTGGGAGGTAATGAGCACACCAAGTTATAACAAATTTGTCGCCGGGCAATGAGCATCAGCACAAACAGGAGATGCTGCTGTGATTGAGCTTTTAGATCACAGACCCCAAACAGAACCGGTTCTTGTTCAGAATTTTCTCGATAGCTTCCCAAAAATTTCCCAACCTAGGACACTTCCAAAACATATGGATATCATCTGCATTTGGATCGCTGCATCTAGGGCAGTTTTTCTGGGTTTCCCAAATGCAAGATATTCTAGCTGGTGACCAGTATACTCTATGTAAAGTAAACAAGTGGTTCTTCCTCATTGCCGCTGATTTAACAGTAAACCAAAGATGTAAGCACGACTTTTGCCACAAAGATATAATATCAACAGTTGGGAAAACCTCCCCCCATTTTCGGAGTGGAAGAGGAGGATCCTCTACCACTGCATCCAGAAAAGCTTGATACCAAACAGCGATTTCCTTAGTTAAAGATCTCTGAGTTAGTTTCTCCTCCCAGCTGGAGCGACCAATTGCTCCTACTCGGAGCGATTTGATCCAGCTGACCAATTGATAATATTTAAACTTAGAAATGGTTCCCCCCGCCTGCTCCAGAAATGTGGGCCAAAGAACCAACTCCGAATCTTTTATGATCTGTCCCCACTGCAGCACCCCATTCGCTTTCAAAGGAACAGATATCAAGAAGACATACCGGAGTACCAGGTGAATCCCAAATTGGAGCCAATCCAGAATAATAAGCTACCCTAATATGTTCCGAGTCTGTGCCCAAACCTTACAAGCCTGTCTTGGAATCTTAAGTCTAACTTTCTTGAAAAACCTTGGATGACCAAATTTATACAAAAAATAGTCAGCCCCTTTCTCAAGTTGTGCCGTCAGAGCTTTCGAAAGAGGAGCATACTCCGACTTCTTGCTTAAAAGAATCCTGATATTTTTTAATTGAAAGGCCAGATAGTACTTATAAAAATCCGGTGCTGCATACCCCCCCACTCATTCTTCTTGCATAGCTTCTTCCATGCTATCCTTGTTCCCTTAGATGCCCAAACAAATGTAGATAGATCTCCCTGTAGTTTTGTAAACCACCTAACCTTAAATTCCAAAGGGGTAGTAATAAATAAAAATGTAAATTTTGGCAGAATAGTCATCTTCAGAATATTAGATCTACCTATTAAAGAAAGAGGGAGAGCCGCCCATGCCTTAAGAAGTTTCTTAGTCTCAGAATGAACTTTCTCAAAATTCACCCTTGCTACCTCGCACAGATTATCCGTAATCTGGACTCCTGAATATCTGATCTCCTGTTTAACTAATGGGGATTCATAAACCATGTTCCAACACATTATCTCTGTCTTTTCAGTATTTACATTATAGCCCGACATTCTCCCAAAGCCTTCTATCCACGAATTTATAGGGGGAAGCGAAAGAGCAAGATCCCTTGTATAAATCATCAAGTCATCTGCATACAATGCTACTTTCTTTTCCCAGCCATTACTCTGAAATGGGATAATTTTCCTGTTATTTCTTAACAATATCGCAAGGGGCTCAATATATAAATCAAAAAGTAAAGGGGACAAAGGGCAGCCCTGACGTGTTCCTCGTCCAATACATACCTCCTGAGACAACATATCATTAATCAGAATTCTCGCTGTCGGAAATCTATACAGCTCGTTAACCGCTCTAATGAAAGTGTTCCTGTTAGAAATGGTGTTTCTGGTTGGCTAGGGTATGCACCTCAGCCAGGCAGAACTTACCCACTCTAGTCAGGGCAAGGGACTTACACGTCCAAGATAACCCCTGCTCACCCCCTTGATAGCTTGGCACGAGCAGTCAGGCTTAACCTAGAGGCAATGTGTAAAGCTTATATCCCCACCACAAAGGAAACACAACACCAGATGATATGAAAATATACTGTATTGTACACAAGGCAATTATCAGACCAAACATCACATATCAGTACTATCCTGCTACCTTAGCAGTTGTCAGAACGTTACACATTACTCTGCAAACTAGCAGTAGTCACACATAACACACAGGTTACTCAGTATTCTGCAACATAAGCAGTAGTCAGGAAAACACGTATTACATCACAGCACTTTTCATAAGAATATCATAAAATGCCCATAGTAGGAACATTAGAAAACTTATGGCAAGTTAGAAAAACATATTAGCAAGCATGTCCATAAAAGGAACATTTGCATACACATATGTAAAAACATCAAACGCAGGTAGGTAATATATGAATCAAACAAAAGTCTGTAGAAAGAACTTTGGATTGCAACTATATTGGTCCTTTAAACAGTACCTGGTTGGATGAAGGCACCTCCAGTGCCTAGAAGGCGAACAATGGGGCCCCCGGCGCTCCTATGCGCAAAACGGGGGCCTCCCTTATACTCTGGGGTCAGAGGAGAGCGACATGCACCTCCTCTCTTTTATAGACAGGCCCCTCCGGGGACTGTGATTACTGGGGGCCCTCCAGGGCCTCAACCGGCCCTCACGAGGGGGGCCAAAGCCAGCAAAAACAACTTAGGGCAGGAGGGGGGCACCACGCACCCCCTCCGGTTTAATGACAGGCCCATCCCGGGAGCTTGCAATCTCTGGGGGCCTCCCCGGGCCTCCACTGGCCCTTCCACCAAGGGGGGGGGCCCACAATAATGCCCATTTTACCTAACAGCAGAAAAGGAGCGTCCTGCTCCTAACGCAGAGGCCAGGGGGAAGGGGGCCCCGCGCCTTCCCCTGGTCCTGCCGTGAAGCCACTAGAAGATCGGACCCCTCCTGGGGCCCGAGCAGACTCTCGCCTGCACCCGATGCGGTGCACGAGTGTTCTTCCAGCTTCCCGGGCCGCTGCGGTGATCTTATTTAAAGGGGCACAATGCAGCAAGGAGCCTACGAGCTCCCAAAGGCTCCATAAGCGCGCTGCAATCAGCGCTATGGCAGCCGCAACAACGTAGAAGCACCCCTCGTGAAGAAATGGATGCAGAGGTCAGGGGCCACAGCACCCTGCCCCTGGGGAGAAGAATCTTAAGACAAGGTCCTCAGGTGGAGGGCCCAGCTACAGGCCAGCACAAGAGAAAGGCAGCAAGTGGCAAGTCCTTCACAGTGACCAGGCAGGTCACAGGTCAGCACAGCAGCAGCAGTCCATGGCGGTTCCTGTTGAGTCCTTTCAGCCTTTGGTGTCCAGTTCCAAGATGATTCCAAGAGTCTCCAAATTGTGGGGAAAATTCCCCTGTACTTATAGTCAGTTCTTACATTGTTTTACAATGGTAGGGAGAGGAGGTTCCAGCCAGTTACAACTGGTTCTGGGAGTGCCCCCCTCTCCTTTCAGCACAGGCTCCAAACATCAGTGGGGGGTTAACGACCCTATTGTGTGAGGCCAGGGCACAGTCTTTACAAATGCAGGTGTGCCCCTCCTCTCCCTTCTCTCAGCCAAGGAAGACTATTCAGTATGCAGATGCACCCCTGTGACACCTCCACCCTCCCTATGTACAGGCTGTCTGAAAAGTATGCACAAAGCCCCAACTGTCACTCTGCCCAGACGTGGATTGGAGTCAAGCTGCAAAACACCAGAGTCATAAGCACAGATATATGCGCACTTTCTAGAAGTGGCATTTTTGTGATAGCAATAAAAAATAAACCCACACCAGTAAGCAGCATTTATTATCACCATCACAACCATACCAAACACGCCTACGCTACCCCTCATAAATCAGACAATACCCCTTACACATAAGGCAGGGCATTTCTAATGCAATCCTATGAGAAGGCAGCACTCACAGCATGAGACACCAGTTAGGCTGTTTGTCACTACCAGGACAGGCCACGCAATTTGGCACATGTTCTGCCTTTCTACATACATGGCACCCTGCCCATAGGGCTAGCTAGGGCGTACCTTAAGGGTGACTTACATGTAGTAAAAGGGGAGTTCTGGGCCTGGCAAGTAAGTTTAGATGCCAGGTCCCTGTGGCAGAAAACTGTGCACACAGGCCCGGCGCTAGCAGGCCTGAGACAGGTTTGAAAGTCTACTTCAGTGGGTGGCGCAAGCAGCGCTGCAGGCCCACTAGTAGTATTTAATTTACAGACCCTGGGTATAGAGATACCACTGTACAAGGGACTTATAGGTAAATTAAATATGCCAATTAGGTATAAGCCAATCATACCAACTTTAGATGGGAGAGCACCTGCACTTTAGCGCTGGTCAGCAGTGATAAAGTGCTCAGAGTCCTAGAGCCAACAGCGAGAGGTCAGAAAAACCAGGAGGAAGGAGGCAAAAAGACTGGGGATGACCCTGCGTAAGGCAAAAAGTCCAACAGTTCCCTAATCCATGTAGCTCCATTGCAACCTGCAGGAATAACCAGTTCACCTGATCGAATGCCTTAGACGCATCAAAAGTTATAACTGCCAAAGGAAGCTCTTCCTGCAAGGCAAAATCCACTGCAGCCAACAAATCATGCACTAATTCCTGGAGCTGCCTGCCTTTGATAAATCCCTTCTGATCCGAATGTACCAGACCAGGAATAACTTTTCCAACCTTTTGGATAGCAAGCTTGTATAGATCTTATAATCTGAATTAAGTAACGAGATAGGCCGATAAGAAGAACACTGTATTGGGTTCTTACGGGGTTTCAAAATCAAACAAATTATAGCTTCGGCCCATGATCTAGGTGCATACGCCCCTTCCAGAAGCATATAATTAAACAATTCCAGTAAAATTGGGGTTAATTCCTCCCTCAATAGCAAATATAGCTCATTCGGGAAGTTATCAGGACCAGATGCCTTTCCTTTCTTCAATACCTTAAAAACGTCAGTTAGCTCCATCTCTCTTATCTCTCTTTCTAATAAGTGTTGCGCTGAATCCTCCAGCACAGGCAGACGGATGCTAGTCAGGAAATCCCTAACCTGCTCCTCTGAGTTCCGGAGCTCATCCGTGTACAGGGTTTGAATGAAGGAGTCAAAAGCAGCTTCTATTTCTGTCGTCTCTACACAGATCTGTCCTGTGACCTCTGATCTTATTGAAGAAATGTATTTCTTTGAGCAATCTGACTTTATTTCCATGCTAATAATTTGCTACATCCTTCGCCATATTCATAATGTGCATGCTGACTAGTTTCCCATTTCTTCATATTCTGAGTTTCTAAGAAGCAATCCAAGTCCAAACACGCTTTTTTGTGTTGCCGCTCCAGTATCTCCAGTTGGTCCTTGTTCTCATTTTTTTGTGCATTCTGTACAGATTCTTGCAGTGTTGCTATTAAGACTTCAATACTACATAGCTTTCCTCTTTCTTCTCTACGCCTATATGCTGCCAAACTAATCAATCTGCCCCTTATATAAGCCTTATATGCATCCCATACTACCTGCCAGCTAGCTGATCCTTGATTTAACTCAAAAAGTTCTCTTGTATCTTTTCTTAATATCTCAATTATTAAATCATCCAGCAATAATGCACAATTTATTGAACACCTAAACACAGAGGCTTGTGTCATAAAAGAAAGATACACCTTCACAGCTGCATGGTCTGAAAGGTGTGCTGGAGCATGAGCTACATAGATAACATTCCCAAGAAGGCCATTATGTAGTAGAAAAAAATCTATTCTAGACTTATGCCCATATTTCTTATTATAAAATGTAGATCTGGGCCCTTCACCCCCTTTCACTTTCCAAACATCCACAAGCCCCAAATCAGTCATGGCCTGTTTCACCTGTGACCTACTTCTAGGGGAGTTAACCGTCGCACAGGGTAGATTTATCCACATCCAAATTCAGCAATATATTAAAATCACCCCCTAACACAACTGGATACTTAGCTAGTAAAAGAAGGTTATAAAGTTCTTGAAATGGTGTAGGATCATCAACATTAGGGCCATAATAGCCTGCAATTGTGAGCCACAATCCGTAGAGGCACACCTCCACCACCACCCATCTACCCCTTTAATCTACATGCACATCACCTACCCTTACCCCATAGCTTTTTTCCTTTTAAAAAGAATAGCAACCCCTTTAACTGAGCAAAATTGGTTAGCAACTATCCCACATGAGACCCTCTGTGTATTCCTACGCACATTATCCCATTCTTCTCGTAACAGATGTGTCTCCTGTAAAATAATCACCTCCTCTTCCGCCTGTCTGAGAAACTCCAGAATCTTCCTTCTTCTGCGCTCATCCACC
Source organism: Pleurodeles waltl (assembly GCF_031143425.1). NCBI lineage: Eukaryota > Metazoa > Chordata > Amphibia > Caudata > Salamandridae > Pleurodeles > Pleurodeles waltl. Next base: position 299,611,234 of record NC_090442.1, read on the forward strand.
AACCCATTGATATTCCATGAAATCATTTTTAAGAGTAAACTCTCCTGCTTACCCATCTTCACAAGGAGCCTCTCGGACCCTTCCCCTATCCCATTTTAACAAAGAACTACTGAGGACTTTTATATTTTTATACTTTTTTACCCACATGCTCCCACACCTAATACAACAAACACCCCATACTGAAGAGAACCCCCTCACCCCCCTAATCCACCCCCCATGGGAACCCTCCCTTCTTCCAGCGGGACAATCAAAAGTTACCCCATAGAGCATTCCATTAAACAGAGTATGTCCAATAATATCATTGTTGCGACGCCTTCATCTGTTCTATTAGAATCATAACCTCCTCAGGTTCTCTTATGTTGTACGTTTTGTTCCTCCACATAATCCGTAGGGCCGCTGGAAACCTCAACTGCACTGTCGCGCCCAAAGACCGGAGCTCTTGCATTAGTTTCCCCAGCTCCCACTGTCTATCCAAGGTCGCTCTAGAAACATCTGACTGTATTCGAAAGGACCAGTCATTTCTAGGAACGTTTCCAACTTTCAAGGCATCAGACAAAATCTTCTCTTTTATTGAATAAGTAGCTAAATTTATTAGGATTCTTCTGGGGGATTTCCTTCCCGTGTTCTTCTTAAATGGATCTCGGTGTATTCTTTGAATATCATCCTCCAATTTCAAATGTGCTAAACCCAGCATTGTATCTTTTATCAGTGAAACCATATATCCTTTAAGATCCTCGCCTTCCAACCCCTCCGGGACCCCTAACAACCTAATATTATTCCTTCTCATATTGTTCTCCAAATATTCTAATTTGTCTTGTAGGCTCTTCTCCCCACGTTTAAGCTGTGAAATATCCTGAGTGTTAGCCAGCACCCGGCCGTCTTGCTCTTCTACGGCCTCCTCCAACCTACCGATCCGGTCTGTCAATTGATTGAGCTTGGTCTCCAAGACCTCACAGGCTTCTTGAATTTTAGCTTGGTTACTCTCGGAGATCTCAAACTTCTCCCGAATCTCCTTCGTTAGGGAAACCGAAAGATCATACACTGCCAAATTATGAGGCTCTGAAAGAGATAGGGTACTGGGTTCCAGAAGTGAGGCTGGTAGGGGTGAGGAGACCTCCCTAAACCCTAAAGAGCCTCTCGTTATTTGAGATATCTGGGCATTATGATTTACTAAGGAACCCTGTCCTACTGTCTACGAATCCCCTAAGACCAATTGAGATTCCACAGGTAAAGGAGAAATCTCGCTCATCTCCTCCACCCCTGCCTGAAAGTATTTGGTAATTGATCCTGGAGTAATGCTTTTTCCCTCTTTAGAGTCACCAGCACCTTCAGTGTACTTCTCAGACACTCCCACACCTCCCTTTATCCGAGGTTAGCCCTCTTTTTTGTTGAACATATAGTATCTGACAATGTAATATTTTCCGACCCCCTAGAGCCGGGCTTACCCTTCCGCGTTGACCCTAATTTAGTAGCACCTGCCTGGGGGCCTTTCAAGTAATGTTTTATAGGTGACATAAATACTGCTCCAATTGGCTCTTCTCCTCACTTGTCAGTCTCTCCCTCTAGGGGCCTAACATGCCTTTCCGCTAGGCAGGCCCCAGAAAGTGTCAGCGGTCCTCGGAGGCCGCACCGGGAGGTGTAGCGTCTTCCCCGACGCACACCCCTCGCGGCCTCGGCCCGCACCCTAGAGTCTGAGGAACGCCTCCGGCATGTCTCTCCCCCCGCGTGCTTTTTTCTGCCGCTGCTGCGCCACCAAATGAATCGAAGGCCAGAATTTCAGAAGGCTCCACCGCAGTGGCTCACAAACACGCCGCTGAGTATTCACAAAAGAAAAAACAAAGAAAGAAAGAAGTTGGGGCCCCGTCGGAGCTACAAAGCGTTCAACTCTGCAGTGCTTTCTCTGGCTCAGCTCCCCGGCGGTAGGCCCTTCCTACTCTGCTGGCATCACGCTACGCTTTCCTCCAGAGACTCTGTGTGGAGCGCTTGCGGCTTCAGTGCTCAACTGGCCGCCATGTTCCCCTCATCCCGTCCGTGGAATGGAGATTATTTGTGGGAATACCTGTCCATGCCACTTAGTCAAAGGATGGATTATGAGGTGCAAAGACAATATTACCTGGTTCCTCGATGGTACTGTGTAATCCAGTTTTTCCAGTAATCTAGTAATTCCTGATATGTTTTTATCACCTTCCATTGCCATACACGTTGTGGAGATGATGCATACAGTAAGGATATCTAAGAGCATAGACACTTTCCCAGATGTGGATAACAATTTCGGTTAACATGCAATATTAAAAGTACATATGTTCCTTTGCCATCTAGATGATGGGTTCAGTAAATACAGAGGCTACATTTGAAGTTCTTCCACTCACCATGTAGGACAATGATTGAAGCAAATCCTCAGGTTTACATGAGATGTTTATCCCTGCGTCTGTGTGTCCTAGGTGCACGTGTTTCTTTCTCCTATATGGATTTGTTTTCCCATTGTAAGTGCATTATCTAATGTTGTTCTACCAAAATATTGTGTTTTAAATATTATCCTATTGGTGTGGAAGTTATGCGGGGCAGGGAGATTGGCACATGGAACAAAAGTCAAACAAAAACATTCAAGGCTATTGTTGTTATTCCAAAAGGTGTGTCCCCAGCCCAGGTCCGGCTAGAATTTGAACTAAAATATCAGTCCCTTCAGAGTAAGTGTGCATTTATCAAATTATATGGGAGGCTACAGGCATAAGAGAATAGGTCCATAAATAACCTATGCTGGCTGGAAGTGAAAGACCAACAGGTTAGTAACATAAAAGGCTCATGGAGAAACTATTTAAACCAGGTTATTCAAGTTCTGGGAATGAAAGAAGCTTGGGAAGCTAGAATGGGGAAACCATCTTTTAATAAAGCAATAAATTCCTCAATTCATATTTTATCCCAGGCTACAGATAAAGACATCTTGGGGAGCCGGAGGCACACATGGGTCGTGCTTGGGTCGTATACCTCACTGAGTCCTCAGGACTATATATCTGCGCATTTCTCCATGCCCCTAAAACAGCAGTTTATGTTATTTTGCTTTGGGTTTTAGACACAAAAGATCTATGTCCCATCTGAAAAACCCAACACACAATTCAAACTTGTCGATTATGTTGAAACCAGCAATAATCTCTTATACATATATTCTGCACATGTCCGGTTTTTGGGACAGAAAGGAAAAAGCTACTGAAACCATCCTTCATATCTCTGCAGATTCGTTCCTATAGACAAGCAGTCATGGGTTTGGATAAATGGACAGTCAATTCACCTAGTTTGTAAGGGGGGAAATTTGTAAAACTGCCTCTCAAAGAGTTGTACAACATTGAGACTTGGTCACCGTCAACAGAGAAAGCATCCCCAGTGTAAAAGTAGTAAGTTCAAATCTGAACAGGGGCTCCTCAATGAAGATGAACCCAGCTGAAGGGTTGAATGATTACACACAGTATATGTATTTTATTAAGCTCATGGTACAGGCCATATAAGGAATGAACTTTTGGTGGCCCGAGCGGAAAAAGCTCTGTTTTATTTTTATATTTTAAATGATCTTGGATTTTATTCTTTTTATGGTATGCAATGGTTTTAATTAACTATGCTAATAAAATTTGATGATGAGGATGATGAAATATTACCCTACAAAAATCACATAGATGGCTGTACCAGAGAAGACGCAGTGTAAAGGCTTAACCATTTTTAATTAACACCTCCTTACTATCCTTGCTATTTGGCATCATTAATTATGAACAATGAATCTTATGGAATAGTCACAGATTTTCTTCCAATGTATGTAGTTCCAATCCAAGGTGTTGATCTCCCTATCCCTGCATTATAGAGCTTCATGTCCCAGTGTTAATGTGTTCTTTGCTCTTTGTTTGGTGTGTGACTTGTGTTAATATATGTTTTTCCAATCAATTGTGTTTATCACCCGCCTTTGATTCTATGTCCCAGAGAAAGAATCTTGTTGTATTAAGTATGTGTTCTATAGAACTTCATTGGTCACTTAATTGTCCACTTGGTGCTGTCAGGGTCGGACTGTCCTACATGGCAATCTGACAGTGCCTGAGGAGCTGGTTGGAAACGTCAGTGTGTGAGACCGTTTTTTGGCTGCCTCTCGGCCTGTTGTATGACCAGGTGGGACGGTTTTTACTGTTGATTTCTGTGACATTACTACAAACATGGCCTGCAGAAATTTCAAGTCCATTGGGTCTTCTGTACCTCACAAAACACCTATCCAATGTGTCTTTACAAGTTCAAAACTGCCGCGATTTGCAAACATTGACTCCTTTTTTAGCTATCTGATTAGTTCAATTGGGAGGGGGTGGCACTTTTATTTTGGTGCCCCAGCCTATTTTTTTTTTGTCCCAGACCGACACTGGGTGCTGGTGGGAGGCAGAAGGGCAAACTGTTGTCTCTAGGGTTTGGTTTTGCTCAGCTTAGGGTGCTGCTTAGAGACAACACTCGCACATTCTTTCTTTTCCATGTGGGTCTGATTTGTGTTCTCTGTTGAAAATGAGTAAACCCACTGCTGAGTGTTCCAAGCAGACTGGATTTTACGTGCTTTTGGCAAACTTGTGTGTGTGCCAGATCAGTCTTTGCAAAGTAGCCAGTTCTGATGTTTTCTACTACATAACCCGTACATTAGAGAGGTCAGTGAATAAAGTTGTAGGTGACATATTGCATTGTTTCAGTGATTATACATATTTCACTGAGAGCTCCTTGATTTGACTGGTCTCTGTCCAGGCACAGAATTGTTTATTATGCACGTTGTGCTTTAATCTGAACTTGACCACCTTTGTTTGCCTTCTCGTCTCCAATTGCTTTTCTCTGTGCCCTGGTCTCAGCATCTCTACCGTGTTATGTGTCCTCTGCTGGTGACACTGTAACCATATCCTAGTGCATGGATTGACCTGTCAGTGTCAGGAGAGAGACAAGTGGGTAAGAGAGTCAGTGGATGGAGGAGAGTAAGGAGGATTGTGAGGGATGTAATAAGGAGTGGAAAACAGTGGTGGCTGCGACAAATATCAAAATTTCAAGGGGGGAGACAGTGGTGGCTGCAGCAAATGTCAAGGGGGGGCTACGAGGGGATGACGGGGAGATGACAAGTTAAAAACAAAATTACCTTTCTCGTCGCCGCCGCTCGCCACCTCGCGCGTTTCTTTGTTGTCCCGGCATTAACTTGGAGACCAGCACAGGCTGCCCAGCAATCCTGTTGCTGCTTTCATGCTAAAGCTAGCATGAAAGCAGCATCAGGATTGGTCTGAGCAGCTCCGACTACCACTCAGACACAACCCTGGGGTCTGAGCAGTTTCTCCAGCCGGCTGTGTACAAGTGCGCATGTGTGTTTGGCCGGACGGCTCAGGCAGGCCAAACACACATGCGCACTCAGGTGCTCTTTCCTCTCCCACCTCACATGACCCAGCCCCGCTCCCTGCACTGCTGGCTGAGTGATAGTTTAATATCATTTTGTTTTTCATCTCCTGGCTCTTGGCCGGGGAGTGATGCTTCTCAGCCATTGCAGAGGAGCGCTCCTGGTGGAAAAATGTGATGGCAAGAAGTGCAGGGGGAAAAGGAAAAACTGGCTGATGCAAGGTTTTGAAGAAAAGGGCAGAAGGGCGAAGATAGATAGAAGAGAGAGAGAAGAGGGTTCGAAAGTGTACAAAATACACAAGAAGAAAGATTGGATAGTGGAGGTATCCGGTATTGACACTGACAGAACCCAGACTGCCTTGCAAAGAAAAAGTCACAAAATACAAGCCAGTAAAATTCAGCAGCAGCTCAGCAGTGCTGACGATTGGCAAGAAGCAGCATATACAGTAGAAAAGAATGTAGGGTTCTAGTTGAGAACAATATTCCTTGACCTACTACTTACATAACCTGCCACAGCTTCTTCATTTCCCAGTGGAGGGAACATTACATATTTGCAAAACATTCGGAAGGACTGAAAAACGGTGAGTGAAATACATGATTTCGAAACTGTAGACACATTACAACTTCTTTGGTATAGCACCTCTGTAAACCATTTCCACTCACATTTTGATTACATCAGCTGTTTTTTTTTCAGATCATTTGTTTTCGGAAAGCCTCTACAACCACTGTGGAATGAGACAAAATGAATACGTTATTAGTGTTTCTAGGAAGATGTTCATAGTTCAGGGAGTTACTACCTTATAATTAATCATGTTTACTGCAAAGTAATTTAATTCAAGAGTGGAATGTGAGTGTAGAGACACTTATTGCTCAATTGGTTATTGAAGTATATTTCTTACATAGAAGTTACAATTTTAATAAACCATTGTGAGAAAGAGGATTCGAATATGGGATGGACAGTCTACCACTTCAACTTGTCAGGGTAAACCCCAAAGTCACTAAATTAACCTGAGCTAAACCCCCTGTTAGCTATGGCACAAAGCAAGCAAGCTTGTGGGCAATGTATAAAATATTATTATAGTACCAAAACAGTAATAAAGTAAAAACATCAAAGAACTAAATTTCTAAACCAAATTTGAAAAACAGAGTAAAATGTAACAAACAAAATGACACTAAAACAAACCTCCACGAAGAGAACCCAGAGTTATGAATTTTAAAGTTTTAAGTAAAAAAGCACCAAAAAGCGCTAAGCATCAAGAATAGTCTATGTAAGTGGTAAGCCTGGAGCTAGGCCCAATTTCAGGCTGACCACAACGGAGCACGCATTGGATACATCAAGCCGGTTTTTAACTTCCAACTTACGGCCTGATTTAGATATTGGCGGACAGGTTACTCTGTCACAACGGTGCCAGATATCCCATCCACTGAAATCTAAATCCCGTTATTTCCTATGGGATTTAAATTTTGGTGGACAGGATATCTGTCACTGTTGTGACAGTGTAACCCGTCCGGCATCATCTAAATCAGGCCCTTAGTCTTTTTTCTGGAGCTCAATGTCCTCCAGCGGGACAAGACTGAGGCCACGATTATGGGTACGGCGGTCCTGGGACCCCATACCTGCAGCAGCTGTCCAACCACTGCATCCTCGGCGGTCCGACCGCCAGATTATGAGGATGGAGGTCAGATGGCCGCAACTGCTAGCATCTTTGATCTCGTGGTGGCTGGTATAAGCTGCGTCCCGCTGTGCTGATCACGACCTGCCTTCCTGCCTAGCTTTTCATGGCGGGGACCCTGTCATGAAAAGCTTGACGGAAAGGCAGAGAAGGGGCCCCAAACAGGGCTCCAGGGTGATTTTGCCCATTGGGCAGTGTGGCTGGGGGCACATGTGTGCCCCTATGCCTGCACTGTTGGTGCACAATTTTGCCATGTACAATACTGTGCATGGCAAAAGTGCGCCCGAGGTGCATCTGGCGCTGCACTGTGGTGGCATGTGCTCCAGCCGTGTCGTCCTACCATCGTATTGACAATCCAGCAGTGGGACCTTCAACATCATAATCAGGCCCTGAATCTGTACTTGAGGAAAGTGCATCAGAAAAAGACCATTACCATGAGGCCACCATGACAGCTCTGGAGGCCTTGGAAGTCCAAATATTTGCTAAGTCACAACTTTACAGGGCTTCTGGAGCACCTCCTCTGGGCCATGTCTAAGGCCCCCAGGAGATCAGGGACATCACTTAAGGGCCAGGACACACTCCAGCAGAGCACACCTGCTAGATTCACTGGAGGTTCAGTTGGTACTGGTGGACTGTTCACTTGAGGAAAAAACTTGTTGTGTCCCTGTAGCCACACAGGCAAACAGTTGACCCTTGGAGTCCACGTCTTTGTCCTAGGTACATGAGGGAGCAGCTCCAGTCTTTGAGGGAGCATCTCAGATCAAAGACAGCAGGTTGAGTCCTCTTCTGATGGTCTACAAAGTGCTCTGAGGAGGGTGTCTAGGTGTGCCATATTAATGGTGCTTGCTAGTGCAAAGGGGAGATTCCTAGCTCCTCCCTCAACAATGAGATAAAAGTTCCCAGGGGCAATCCTACCCACTTTTCAACAGTCCCTATTTGCCCTACTGCAAAAGCTCCCCTCACTCCTAAAAACCTAGATGGGGAATACTTCCTTCCTTGTTCAGAGCTCTTGTGTACACCCAGAGAAGGCCAGGGAAATGAGAAGCCCCCTACCCTGTGTCAATTCCAAACCAACTTTGGGGGCAGCTTCCTTCCCACTTGTTTTGGAGCCAGCCTGGCTAGTGGGAGTTCTGGGGATAAAGGCTTTCCCTTCTTCGGGTCTCCTTACACCAAAGTATTAATGGGCAGACCTCACCTTTTTGTCAAGTTAATGAAATTCATGGTGCCCACCTCAACTGTCCTTCATGAGCTGACAGAGATTAAACACCCATACCCAGTCTTTTCTGTAACCAGAGTGAAGCCATTCTTCTGCTGTGGGGGCAGTTTTCACACCTCATTAATGCCAAGCCCTGGCTGGGCAGTTGCTAGTAGGCTAATGCAAATTAGCCTCCAGGAGCTTTTGGCAGAGAAAAGATACTTTTCTCAAATATTTATTAAAAATCCAATTTTAGCAATAAATTGGACTTTTAATTCATAAGAAAAATTGTATTTGAATAACTGTTTTAGTAGTTTCCTGTCAAAGTGCACAAATTATAGTTTATAATCTCTACTTTGACTTTTTTTCGGATTCAGCTAAAGCCCTGCGAGTGAAAAAAACTTTTGGGGGTTAGTTACTGGAGGAACATGCCAACTTTAATTTTGCACATGTTCCACTTTTAAATATATAGCCCCCCTACCTTGTGTGCAGCAAGGTATTATTAGGTGTGGCTTAATATTTAAAAACAGAGTTTACTACTTGTCAAAAACGGTTATTTTTGCAAGTTCGACAGAATGTTTTTAGGTTGGTGCCATCAAGGTACACAGGGTAGGTTTGAAGCCATATTTCTCCGGCCCACTCCATAGATACACAATAGGTGCAGCTGGCCATTTGCGTCATTCAACTTCCAGGCCATGGGTGTAGTTCATAGACCACACTACTAGGAACTTATAGGTAAGTTAAATATTTCAATCTAGGGTAAGCCAATTTAACGATGTTTAAACAGGGAGTACATTCCTTTTACTCCTGTTTAGCAGGGGTAAAGTGCACGGAGTTAAAACACCAGCACAAATACAGCCCATAAATAGGTGAAACATCTGGGGTTACCATGCAGAAAAGGGGGGGCTAGCTACAATCATTTTTTGTGTTCTGTAAAAAGCAGTGTATTGTTTTTTCGGATGCAATGCTTTTGTCTGACTATGAACAGTCTTTGACTTTGCTAGACATTAAGCCAGCGAAAGACAAGAGCACAGCTCTGGCACTTGTCAGCTATTGTTGTGTCAAATGCACACCATAGTCAACAAATATGCACTGACATGTGCATAACGTATTCCCTTTGGACATCTTCCAAAGTATTGTAATTTTTTATTTTAGAGGACATTTTGTGCTTCCCACAAATAACATATTCTTATTAGAATGTGTCTGGCTTTATCCATGACTCGAGCTGTCAAAGGTGCTACCTAGCAACAAGGAGAAAATGCATTTGTTTCTCACCAACCTACACTTGGTACTCTGTCTATGGTGAATAGGTGACGTGCCAAGCTTCCTTGGCTTACTGGAGCAGCTTGATCATGTAGGCAACATTTAGTCCTAAAGGAAAGGAAGGAAATGTTGATATTATATTCTGTATAACACAGTAATCAAAGTTGCAATAAAGATACAATGCCCATCGAGTTGTTGTTTTGAATTATAATAAGAAATCTTTGTTGTATTACATAGTAAGACCAACTCTTAAATAGCACATATATATATATATATATATATAAGATATATATAATACTAGATAGATAGATAGATAGATAGATAGATAGATAGATAGATAGATAGATAGATAGATAGATAGATAGATAGATAGATAGATAGATAGATAGATAGATTAGTGACCAAACAATGTAATCACACTAATCAAGTAAAGCAACAAAATATCACAAAAAACACAGTTACACATAGTTTTTATTTTTCAGCTGATGGTAAACGCTGTGCTGTTTGGAACACAGAACACAGAAGATTATGAGCCTTCTGTTCACATGCACTAGCTGTTTACTATCACCAGTACAATTACAAAGAAGACACTCTATAGATGATACAGCCTTCAAGCAAGGCTTTCACAACAAATTCCAGTGCTTCGCTGATCTCATTTAATAGTTCTGAGACCAGGACTCAATCTTTGTCTCCTAGTTTGTGTTTAGTGTTTGCTAGTAACGTGAATGTGGGGCTCTTACCAAAACTGCAGAAAGCATCCCATGCCATGGGGCTCAAGTCTCTGTTCTAAATATGACCAGACAAATGTCTGAGCCGATGTGGCAATGAGCAAATGAGCTTACAAGTACGAAAGCACAAAGTGGGACCATACAGTCTTCGGTGGGATTTCTGAATCCGCCAGATTGCAAACCAGCCAAATGTTGGATCTCTGTACAGCAAGGCAGGGCCAGAAAAAGCCTAAGCATGGCTCAGGGATATTTTTATCCTACCCAGACCACTGAGACTGGTGACAGTTCTGTATTAGGCCAGGTAAAAATTAATGGGTACCAGGATAAGGAAAGTTATGAGGTTCTACAGAGGTGAATAAAAAACAAGCAAACGTTGATCACTCAGTTCATCTCCAATCGAAGATAGATGGCTCTTAGAGAGACCTCCCCAGGTCTCTGGTGAAGGGTATAAAGGTATTATTATTAGCACTATGTGTCCATGTACCTGGACTCCTGAACTGAAACAGAGTATCCACTAAGGCACGGTCAGCAGTAAAGTAGATCAGAAGTCCCCAGCTCTGTAGCAAAGCACAAGAAACCACTCTGGTATATGTTGATGTATTTCTTTGAGATGCTGGAGTGGTGGTCCAGCTGGTATACCCAGTTTTTGCAGGTGTTCGGGATCGGATGCTCCTCCCAATAACCATATTGCTTTCCTGCATGGAAAGATATGTGTAAAATATGCAGAGTGGTTTTTTTGAGTGTGGCCCAGATATGAGTAAGAAATACAAAGGATTAGAAATCTGCTTTGAAAATCTTGTAGTTATTCTTTTAAATAACCATAGCAACAGATTTAGCAGCAAAGCACCAAACTCTTCCTGGGATCAGGAAGGGGAGAAGAGCCAAACAAAACCAGCAGTAGGAATCAGAGGAAATTATCTAAACTGCTAGAATGAAAAATCAGGGACAAATATGGTAGCAATGAAGCAAAGAACAGCAATTAAGAATCAGGTAATGAGATGCATTGTGGCACACCTTTCTTTTGCTGTGCTTCCTTTGTATATGGTTCAAACAGGAACTCACACAACTGGAAAAGATTCCACTACTCCTTGGATTAGAAACCGCAAACATCCTTCAAAGGAATAACCACAATCTTGGAAAAAGTTTTTTAAAAGATTACCCACTCCCCACCCCCACTTTCCAGGAGCTCACGGTGTTTGTTCTTTGACCATACCGCGGTCGACTTTGAAGTCCAGCCTTGCCCTATGCTCTCCATACTTCACGTGACTCATGGAAAACCCTTCCAAGTTACCATAAGCATGGGAGAACTGGAATGATCCAAGCAGCGAGGATGCTAAGCCCTATAATGAGCTCAGTGTCTGGCAATACCCTGAGAGAAAGCTTTCAGCACTGATCTTGGTACACATTTAACAATATTTTCTCTTCAGATGGGCTCTGGAGACAAAAGAAGCAGCGATGGGACGAAATGTTTCATGAGAAGTTGCTGTCATGTCTTTTTGGTCAGCAGCTACCCATCATCGTACATTGTGCCCAAAGCCTAAAAAGTCTACATACATGTTCATAATTTTTCCTAAGTGCCTCATTACAAGTTGCCCAGAAAAAAATGATGTGGTAATATCACACACAGAAGTACAGATACTGTGAGATGCTACCACAGCATTATGAGTTTTGAACCCTGGATTGAGGAAGAAACACAAAGTTTGAGGGCACCAGCTTCACTTTCTGCACGTTTTTCACTTTTTTCATATATATTACAACTCCTTTGTTACTGGTGCAATCTGTCCGTGAAAATACTCAGATGTGCAGGTTTCCATTTTCGCTGAATGAGGATTTACTGAGAATTTGTAAACAGGGCCCGAGTGTCCAAATGCATCTTTTCAGTGGTATTAGGAACTATATGAAGGCTGCCCATAAATTTATGTAGTGGCCTGTGGATAAAGGTTTCATCTAAAAAATGACTGTTTGAATTAGAAGATTTCTTTTGAGCTCAATTCACCAGATCAGACATTATACTGGGTAAAGTCTGAAACATGTTTTGAAGTCTTATACATGCTGTGTGGAAGCACTTGGTCATTTCTTTTCCTATGCTTTTTTTTCAGCAAAGTGATCTCAAACAGGAGTGCATGATAGGTGGATTCTGTACATGAGAGCAAAGTGCAGTCCAGCCTGGGTAACTCTTAAGTGGATTCTGAACATGGTTAAGTGCAAAGTGCTTTCCAGCAGGAGTAAAGCTCAAGTGGATTCTGCAGATAGTTAAAGATCCCAGTTCAGTTCATCAGGAGATATGATGAAGAGTCTTGATGGAGATTGACATGTTCAGAATAGGCGCAGCTAGAGGATGAGAAGGTTGTCAATTCTCTGCTCAAAATGGTGTCTGCACTTCTCGCACAGACCAGATTGCTCACTTAAAACACCTGGGCAGGACTTGGCATTTCAAATTTATGAATAGTAAACGCAGTAGTCAATATGGGACATTGCTAAAGAGCAAAGAAAATGAAACACAGGAGACTAGGAATGCAACATGTATAACATCATAAACTGTGGGTGTGGAAAGTGTGACAGATTAAAAAACACTGTGGCTTGTGATACGGGGATTACTGGCTGCTAGCAGGAATAGCGGAATCAGGGAGAACTAGGGACAGAGTTGGCGTCTTACATTGGTTAACCTCTAAAACCACTGAGGTTTGAGAAAATAATCTCTTTGTATGACCCTTGTCGTTCTGTTGAATTAATACAATTTACTGGAGAAGCTAGAAAAAACTGGGAGTTCTCTTTAGGGATTATAAACTCTAGCAGTGATGAGTAGAAAAATCTCCTCAACGGAGCAGGGAAACCATTAGTCTATGGAACCTGAAAAAAAGGAGAATCAAACACCAAAGCAATTTGGTTGAAAACATGTGTCCAGTGGCTGTTTCTGACTTGACATTAAAAGAGACCCCTTGGGGTTTATGCTCATGGCTTTTCTTTAACTCCTTTTTTCCTTTGAACCAGATTTGTAAGAATGAAGTAAAGTCATTTACATTTGTCGCAGTTATAGTTTATGTCTCAACTGGGGGTCATTTAACGGTGATTTGTGGAGTAAACATTGATGTTAGACCTAATAGCCTTAGGGTGGTCTTCTCCTAACTTTTTGCCTGCCTTCCTCCAATTTTCTGTTCTTGTTTGTGCTTGTTTTAGGACTCTGCACACTTTATCACTGCTGACCGGTGCTAAAGTGCTTGTGCTCTCTCCTTAAACATGGTAACATTGGCTCCTACCCAATTAGTATATTTAATTTACTTGTAAGTCCCTAGTAAAGTGCACTACATGTGCCCAGGGCCTGTAAATGAAATGCTGCTAGTGTGTCGGCAGCACTGATTGTGCCACCCACATAAGTAGCCTCTTACCAATGTCTCAGGACTGCCACTGCATGGCCTGTGTGTGCAGTTTCACTGCAACTTCGACTTAGCAGTTAAAACTACGTGCCAAGCCTCAAACTCCCCTTTTATTACATATAAGTCACCACTAAGTTAGGCCCTAGGTAGCCCGTAGGACAGGGTGCTATGTAAGTAAAAGGAAGAACATGTACTTGTAAGATTTACCTGTACTGGTAGTGAAAAACTCCCAAAGTCGTTTTTCCGTACTGTGAAGCCTGCTCCTCTCATAGGCCATCATTGGAAATTCCCTTATATACTTTTGAGTAATAATTTGTCATCTGAAAGGAGTGGCATTGTCATGTTTGACATGGTTGGGGTGGTAGTGAGAAATCCTGCTTACTGGTGAAGTTGAATTTAACATTACTATTTTAGAAATGCCACTTTTAGAAAGTAGGCATTTCTCTGCACTTACCTCTCTCTGTGCCTTATAGCCTTCCTCCAATCCACGTCTGGTCTGTACTGGTTGACAGCCTCCCTTGTGCATTCCACTCAGGCAGCCATAAACACAGGACACAGCTGCATCTGCATTCATCTGCAGACTGATGGGTCTTCCTGGGCAGTAAGGGTGGAGGGGCTTTCAATTACACTTCAAAGGCTAATGGCCTGACCTCCCACAAGGACTGTTAAGCCCCCACAGATCTCCTGGCAGACTGGACTGTGTTGAAAGGGGAACTGGTGCACTTCAAAACCCCTCTTTGAAGTCTCCTCCACTTCAAAGGCACATTTGGGTGTATATATACTGGGTCTGTGGCTCCCTAAAATCAGACACTTCTGGACCTACAACTGGACTCTGTCCGAAGGACTGCAGTGCTGCTCAAAGGACTCAACCGGACTGCTTTTCTGGAAGGACTGTTCTGCTTGCTGCCCTGCTGCCTGTTGCTCCCTGTCTCTGCTGTAAGGAGCTTGCCTTCCCACCACATGTGATCTCCAAGGGCTTGTCAGCTTGCCTCCTGTTAAGAAGTCTCAAGGCCATCAAAGATGTCACCTAAAAGACGAAATCCATGCATCAACGTGCCACAGCTGAAAAATCAATACAACGCCTTTCCTGCAGCTCAAAAATTGACACAGCACCTGAAGAATAGGTGCAGGGCCTGTTTTACCACAGTTTCATCATCGCAGCGTGTCTGGATTTTCCATGCATAGTCCCTGGGCGTCAATTTGACATCAACCCTGCACCTAAGTAAGGAACCAGGGTTGCGTGTCTGGAAATCAACGCATCGCCTTTTCTGCGAGGAAAGAATCAACTCATCACCTCCGCTGCGCCAGAAAAGTGGATGCATTGCTTTGTTTTCCGGAGACTCATCTCCCCAGCGCATTGTGGAACAAACGCATTGCTTTATATTTTACGCATTCCAGATAATTTGTGCTAAAGAGATACACCTATTGATTCCTATGGATTAAGACTTACTTAAACCTCTAAAAAGTGAAATCTTGACTGGTGCATATTGGATTTTTGTCTTTTTGATCTTGTTTTATTCAGATAAATATTATCTGCTATTTTAAACTGGTCTGGAGTACATTTTGTGGTGTTTTCACTGTGTCACTGTTATTGCACAAATACTTTACACATTGCCTTCTAAGTTAAGCCTGCATGCTCTGTGGCAAGCCCCCGGAGGGCAAGCACAGGATTATTTAGGCTGTGCTGTGAATTACCCTGACTAGGATTGTGGTCCCTACTTGGACATGGTACATACCTCTGCCAACCAGACACTCAATTTCTAACAAGTCAGAATGATTTTATTTCTATTCAGAGTTCAGTTTACTTTAGTTCTCTTTGATTTTGCTATGCACTTTATGTGATGTGGCCTTTCGAAAGCATAAAATCTGCTCTTTACAATTTATAAAGAATCAAATGTAATCTCATGTAGCTTGGGCACATATGATTGCTTATTTTTTCCAGTCGCCCAGGCGACAGTTCTAGTGTAGTGCTTTTAATGGAATTAAAATCAATTTAATTATGTACTTTTGCCCATTCTTAGCACTCAACACAGCTATTTGTTGGATATGGCAAAAAAAGTTATGTATGAATTACTGAGAAACTCATATTTTTGGAAGGATAGTGACTATGTGATGTTAATTGTACTATCATAACTAATTTTAAATGATAGTCACCACCAATTAAAGCTATAAAATTAGCCTGTTTTTTTGCTACAAAGTAGGAATAGTGGATTAATTATGAGATAAATTGTACTTAGCAAATAGCATTTATCTGGGCGATTGATCTGTTTATAATTAGGAATACACAGACCTTGTTTGAGGTGGGGTAGGCACAAAAATTAGTGAGGTTACCCTGAAAGACTGCAACATGCAAATATTCCTGGTTTCTCGTTATGGTAAAATCCTACCACTACTTTGTGATGGAATTTGGAAGATCACCCTGTTTTGGCTTTACTGGCTAAAATTATCCTCCTTGAAAATAAAACGTCCTGTGGGGTAGGCCTGCCCACAAGGCTCAGTGAAGAATATCTCTGAGTGCCATGCAGTGCCTGCAGGGTAGTAGAGATGTCCACCCACCTCAGTCGAAATAATGGTCAGTCCATAGATGTTCTGCTGTAGGCATAAGTAATCTGTCTAGTATATTTATGAAGGGGGAACTGTGACTGCTGAAAATTACATTATAGACATAATACACATACTATTACTATCAACTGCCCTGGACTTCTCCACAAAGTCATAAATAGACTGACTGAATTACAACAGGTTATTTTAAACACACTGACTGCTCTGCGAAAGCATGGCCTCTGAAACGAGGTATGTGCAAAGAAACCAGAACTGCTGTGTGGAGTCTGGGCTTATCCCACAAGGGATATTGTTGGAAATTGTGTTACTGGCTGAGGGGTGTGAAACTACTCAAGCAGCAACCTCAATCTCTGTCAGAGTGAAGCACAAGCAAAACCCAAATTAAACTGTGTTTAACCCTCTGGTAGATTGGCACAAAAGCAGTCAGGCTTAAATTAGATGCAATGTGTAACGTATTTATTCAGCCCATCAAACAGTAAGAAAGTGGGAACACAACACAAGGAAAAATCCCACACCAATTTAGAAACATACAGTACATTTTAATAAATAAATCAAGACCAAAATGACAAGAATCCGATCAGTAGAACTGGAAATATGCAATTTTAAAGATTTAAGTGAAAATAGCACTAAAAATCACAAGTCCCAAATTATTCTGTTCGTAACCTTCCGGTAGCTTAGACAAAAGCAGTCAGGCTTACTTTGGAGGCAATGTTTAAAGTATTTATGCAGCAAGTGGAACAGTAATAAAGTGAAAACACAACACAAGACAAATCCTACACCAATTTAGAAATAAATGGTAAAATATAATCAATTATTTGATTCCAAAATGACAAAAATCCAATCAGTAGAACTGGGGCTATGAATGAATGAATTAATTAATTAATTAATGATGGGATTTGTAGAGCGCTCAGCTACTGTGAGTGTCCCGGTCCTAAGTCATAAAACTATTTGGGAGGAACAAAACAACCTTATCCTTTAAGCAAGTTTTCAGTTGTTTACTGAAGAACTTTTTATCCGTAATGCATCTAAGAGGCAGTGGGAATTCATTGCATAGTTTGGCTGCCAGTACCGAGCAGGCTGAGCCACCCAATTTCTTCAGTTTAGTAAAGGGGATGGACACCAAATGGGCCAACTGTGACCATAAGGATCTATTAGGACAGTATGTGGACGTCCTGTCCAGAAGGTGTTTCAGGCCCACCTTATAAACAGCTGAATGCTCAACAATCAGTGCTTTAAAATGACTCTTTTCTTCACTGAGAGCCAGTGTAGCTGGTTTCGGTACTGGGCAATCAAAGCATGTCTAGGAAGGTTAAACAAGAGGTGGACAGCCATGTTTTGTACCTTTTGAAGTCTTTGAATAAGGTAATCTGGGATTTCTAGGTACAATATGTTGATCCTCGACATCTTTAGAATCCAGCATGCGGTTTTGACCATGACTGAAATCTGGGGTTTAAGGGAAAGATTTGTGTCAACAAGAAACCTTAGGTTTCCTGCCACTTCAGCTGGGTAGGAGGGGCAGTGCAATTGGTTGGCCAGGCCCTAAACCAGCCGGGCAGGTGGTTGTTACCAAACAGAAAGACCTCTGTTTATTCAGGGTTGCATTGTAATGAGTTAGCCTTCAACCATCACAGCTGTCATAGAGACCGCAAATTTAATTTTGGCCCCTGATTCATTATTGTTGAAGGTCAGCAGAAGTTGTGTATCATCTACATAGGAGACCAACTGGATACCGAATGAATCAATGAGGTAAGCCAAGGGTGTCATATGTACATTCAAAAGTGTCAGGCTCAGGGCAGAGCACTGAGGAACTCCATACTTGAGTGTTTTAGCCTCTGAAAAGTATTGTTTAAGCCAAACTGCCTGTTCCCTGTCCTCTAAGAAGGAACTCAGCTAGGCGAGGGTCTTTCCCTCCAGTCCAATATGGGATCGCAGGTGTAACGGTATCTCAGGTGAGATCATGTCAAATGCCGCCAAGAGGTCTAATAGAATTAGCGATGCATTATGACCAGTGTCCAACATGAATTTGATGGAGTCTGTGATTTCCACGATTGCTGACTCCATGCTGTGGAGGGCCCTAAAACCTGATTGTTCTTCTTCGATCAGATTATAGATGTCTAGAGCATGTTTTGGTAGAGAGTGGACATTTATTACTGCTGCTTTTAACTTCTTCTGAGTATTCAGCTGCTCCCTCTAGTCACTTGACTCATTGGCTTAGTGGATGGAGTATCGTCCTACAAGCACAACTGCAGACTGAACCCTTGCAGTCAATAATCTCTGGATCATTACACCATTTGCCGCTGGGTCCCAACTTAAGTATCTCTGCTGAGGTGTAAGTGGTTAGGAATATGCAATTTTAAAGGTTTAAGCAAAGATAATGCCTAGAAGCACAAAGCATCAACTGTGGTTATCTGGTCGCATCAGATTGGGACAAAGTTACAAGCTCAGGTCGACTGCGGTGGAGGACAGGCGAGATACAGGGACCAAGTTTCACATTCTAAACAAAAGTTCCTTAAATCCTAATTGAGGAGCATTGTGGGACCCTGTGCCAAGGATGTGTCATGCAGCAGAGGCGATGCAAGGTCCTGGTGGTGACATGTGTCACTCAGCGGCGGTTCCAGGGTGCTGCAAGGCTGCTATGCGAGGTCCTGCATTGTCATTGAGGATGACTTGGGGCTTGCAATTCAAAGTCCCGCATTGAATATGTGTTGTGCACCCAGTGGTTCCAAAGAAGTTGGAGGGCTTACGATGCAAAGTCCTGCATCGTCATCAAGGATGCCATTGATAAAGAGCTTGAAATGTGAAGGCTTCCATTGCGGATGTGCTGTGCCACGGCGGTTCAGATGAGGCTGCGATACAAAGTCCTGCATCAGAGATGCATTGCACAGTGGCTCCGATGCTGAGTTTTGGGAGGCGAATTGTTAAGCTGTGTCAGTTCTGATGGGATTGCAGCTGGAGTGACAGAGCACCTTCAGGCCCTTAATGCCCACTTACAAGGGTCCAGGACAAGGATGGCACCAGTTGGGGGCAAGACTCATAACAGATCGAGTCCAGGGTTCAAGATGGTTTGAGCCTTTTCTGTCCATGAGGCTCTGATCAGGAAGCCAGATAACTTGCCTTTGGATTCACTTTGGTGGTCCTGGGATCAAGATGAAAGTCCAGTCTTTCACCCAGGCAACAGGGCAGCAGAGTAGCAGTCCTTTTTGCAGAGCAGCACAACAGTCCTTCTGAGTCTTCCACAGCACCAGAGGTATGCTGCAGATTTGGGTCTGAAGGTCCGTTATTTAGTACCTGGTGCCCACTTTGAAATGGGAGAAGGTTCTGGTGGTTTCCACCCTCAGAGTTTTTCGAAAATTCCTGCATCCCTGCCCTTGCACCAGCTTATCTGGGGTCACAAAAGACTAAAGTTGAAACCCTTTTTTAATGTGCTGGGCAGAGCCTTTGTGATTTTCATATGTGTTAAGTGAAAGCTCCTCCCCCTCATAAAGTAGGAGATGGCTTATCCTGCCAACACCTACTTTTGGTTTTCACTCTTTGGGAGCAATATAGAAAGACTAACTGCTAGCTATAGCTTGTCTTGTGACCGAGGAAACAGGCGGCAGACAACAATAATGGTTTGGACAAGAAAAACCCAACTTTCTAAAAGTGGCATTTTCAGAAAAGTGACTTAAAATCCATCTTTACCATTGAAAAGGACTTCATAATTACAATTCTTTAGGCACCAAACTACATATTCCTACCTGCTCCCATTTGAAAGTTGCCACTTATTAAATGTAATATATCAACCCAATGATATCCTATGGGAGAGGCAGGCCTTGCAGTAGTGAAAAGAGAAGTTAAGAGTTTTCTACTATCAGAACATGTCAAAGTTAAAAGTACATAACTAACTTTTTTATTCCATGGCACCCAGCTGTCTGGACTGTTTAGGGCCTACCCTAGGGTTGACTTTCACGTATTGAAAAGGAAGGTTTAGGCCTGCCAAAGGGTTTATTTTGCCAGGTCGAAATGGAGGTGTAAACTGTACACACACGCTGCAATTGTAGGTCTGAGTCATGTTTAAAAGGCTACTTAGGTGGGCGGCTGAATAAGTGCTGCTGGCCCATTGGCAGCTTTTAACTTCCAAGTCCTGGGCACATTTAGTACCACTTTACTAGGGTCTTACAAGTAAACAAAACGTGTCAACTGGGTGTACGCCAATGTTACCATGTTTAAAGGAGAGAGTGCAAGCACTTAAGCACTGCTTAGCAGTGGTAAAGTGTACAGAATCTTAAAAGCCAACAAAAACTGGTTCAGAAAACTGGAAGGTGAAGGCAAAACGTTTAAGGATGACCTTGCAGAAAGGGCCAAGTCCAACATGAGTGCTTTAGGATGGACTGCAGTTTGGAAAGGTATCAGGGATTACATTACAGAATGTGACAAACTTGAAATCTTGAAATCCCAAGTTACTCCCAAGCACCTGTCATAAGATAAAATTGTCAGTAGGATTTTGGAATTTGGGAAGTTTTTGCTATGTTAACTTTGCAAGATTTTCTTCAAAGTGTAACAAAGGTCATAAATGTTGTGGAGCTTAAATTGCAAGAACAATGTTCAACAAAATTTCTCCCACAGATTACGTTTTGTTAAAGTTATTAAGCATGGAGACTTTGCAACTTGGATACAATTTGTAAAACTTTGTGAACAAAATATAAATTTCACACAAGCCAACTGTCAGCCACCCGCTTAAAATAATGACCTTGGCACCACTATACAATGATTTCATGACCAAGACTGATATCAATAGAGAATAGATATCTTGAACAAGGAATACATAGGTTCTAATGACAGTGATCTAATTTGACTGTTAAATAATAATGCAAGACTGTCCATTTGTGGAATTGGGTAAAATGATTAAACAGTTGTTGTCAAATTTCTGTTCATGTAGACAACAAAGCACAATAAGTTGTTTCCGAATGTCTGAAACAAGCTCAAAGATACTGGACTATCCACATAACTTGGAGAAATCCATTGCTTGATTCAGAGCAATTTTATTAGTAGTAAACAACAACTGTTCAACTCTGACCTCAAACAACAACATTGTGATTGCAGGTGGAGGTCAGTCCAGAAGTTTTGTAAAGTTGTGGTCTCAGAAGTCCACTACTTATACTCATTTCTGTCTTCGAAGAAGGCAAACCTCAAAGGAAAGATTTTGTAGTGCACAAGACCCTGCCTGTCCTGCCCTGGCCCCAGACACACTCCAGGGGGTTGGAGACTGCTTTGTGTAAGGACATGCACAGCCCTATTCAGGTGCAAGTGTCAGCTCCTCCCACCACTCTACCCCAGGAAGACCCTTCAGAATATGCAGAGCACACCCCAGCTCCCTTTGTGTCACTGTTTAGAGTGAATTCACAAATTGTTATCCTGACGCAGACGTGTATTCCACAGACAGACAGAGGAACAGAATGGTTAAGCAAGAAAATGGCCACTTTCTAAAAGTGGCATTTTCAAACTTACAATTTAAAAAACAACTTTACCAAAAGGTGTATTTTTAAATTGTGAGTTCAGAGACCCCAAACTCCACATCTCTATCTACTCCCAAAGGGAAATTACACGTAAAAGGTATTTTAGGCAATCTCTATGTTAACCTATGGGAGAGATAGGCCTTGCAATAGTGAAGACCGGATTTAGCAGTATTTCACTATCAGGACATGTAAAACACACCAGTACGTGTCCTACCTTTTTAAATACACTACACCCTGCCAATGGGACAGCCTTGGGCCTAACTTAGTGGTGACATACATGTAGTAGAAGGGAAGGTTTGGCACTGACAAAGAGGGTGCTCCTGCCATGACAACAGCTCACAGGTCTAAAACCACCTTTACAAAACAGGATCGTCAGGGTTGTGTCTGCCAGGAAATGGATTGTCTGAGCCCCAGCTGCCCTCCAAATCAATCCTCTACTCAGTCTGGGGCTACAAGCCTCCACTATATTATACCCTAGCCGACTGCAGCTGCCTTACCTTTCAAGCAGGTGTGAATATATTTGTTTCATGGGAACAATAGGAGGTACCTAGAATTACTGAAGTTCCCAGTAGTCACTGCAGGCAAAACTCTCTCCTGCCAAAAAGCAGTAAGAGGATATCCACAACTTTTGGGATATTTTTTAGGTTTAGCCTGCACAGCTCTTGCACTGTGCTTGCGAAATACCTCGTATTATTAAAAAAATCTTAAAAGGGGCTTAAAACCAGCCCCTTACTTCCCTTGACTTACCATTCGCTGGAATCAACGTTACTGTAATTTCCATGCTTCTGATTGGTCAGCACGCTACCTGGCTTCACTTTTTATGCCTTCCTCCCTGCTTTGCCTGTCCATGTCATGGAGATGGCCCAAGTACAGCTTCCATTCACTGGCCAGTCGCTACCCACTTCAGAAGGTACACTTTTAAATTAGCTATCTAGCACTCCATTAGAGTGCTTCTGCAGACTGTCTCTCTTTGCCGATCTCTTCCCATATCGTTCCCTCGCACTCTACCCCACTAGCTATTTTTTTTTTATTATTTCATTTCTGGTGTAGTTTATGCCAGTGGCTTTGTGCGAGCGCGTCTTTTTTTCTGCTTCAATCACTGCTGTTGATGTGATTTATATGCTGTTTGTAGAGACCTTCACCGAAAGCCGCCTGGTGTTATTTTGCACTGAATGCGTGCTGTACATGGGCACACAGATAGAACATACCAGAAACGTTTGCAATTCCGAGCTGCGTCTTTCCTTTCACAGATGTTGTGCCCCCTGCTACGGCAGTGCTGCCATGCCCGTGGAAAGCAGGTGTTCATCACGCTGAGCTACCTCTGAGCTCACGACACCAATCGCTCTGAAACATTCTCTCTTGACAGATTTGTCTAATTGAAACGAGCTGAGAGTGACTCGAGATGAATGTTTCGCTCTTCACCGTGGGGACTGTTATGTTACAAGGGCTTGTACAGCGTGCAACTACGCCAGCAACGGGGCAACAGGAACAGCTTGAGAAAAGGAGCCCCCACAGGCAAAGCAGATACTACACTTTCCCTCCCTAGTACTGATTTTTTTTAAAACACAAAAAAATGCTGCGTGCAGGACAGAGCACACGCATAAAACCCTCAAAAGGTGCATTTCAGCAGTTAAAACGCAGATTACAAAGAGAAAACTGTGTGCAGCTGAGCTCCGCCCCTCCATGGCTCTCACTGAAGACACCAGAGAGGTGGTGTGACGTAACTGCCGTACTTGCAGTTTTGAAATTACTACTTTAAATGGGCCGGTACTCTCCGGTACTGAGTACCGGCACTTTTTTATTTTGAGAGGGAGAGTACCGGCATATCTCCAGAAAAACGTAATACTTTTAATTGGAGAGTACCGGCACTTCTCAGAAACAAGCAGGTACTCTGGAAAAAAATAACAAGCATTAGCTAAGCCAATAGGTTTCTCTAATGCAAAATCTATTGGGTTTGTCTTTTTTTTTACATATTGCACAGCAGTTGAGCTTCTGTTCAACATGGGCTATGACGTGGCAATCATAGAGCTTTTTTTTCATTTTAAGCCATGTTGCACACTAATCGAAATTCTGCCCAGGCCTAGTGAGGACTGTGCTAGAAACAGAAGAAACGGTAACAGAAGAAGGTGTGTATGAGAAACACATTACTTAATTACACTATTGAAATAAGACTAAACGCATGTATTGTCAGTTTTCTCCAAATGCCTTCAAAAGTAGAGGCTTAATACTTTTTATGCTTTGGGTATTTTTTATTATTTTTAAGTTAAATTACATCTTTTTGAATTGCTATTTAAAGCCTTTCTTTGTATATTTTGAATCTAGAAGGGGTTGTCAACAAACTGTACTTTTAGAATGAGACGACGTTGGCCACCATTTTATTGTAAACTAGCCCACAGGGAAAACCCCATTATTATGATGTCAAAAACATGCTACAAATTAGCTTTTCTGGTTATGCATTTTTCTCAATAATTAATAATTTTTAAATTAGACACAGAATGTTGTTTTGTTCAGTAGGCAGTATCCTTATGGCATGAAACCTGATCCTATCCCATGTGGAACTGTAAGTTCACCAGTCTGTACTTACATTAGCTCTAATCTGCGGATGGTAAAATGGCCAGTCAGCACATTGGTTGGGGGGGGAGATTGAGGGTGCCGTAGGGGTGGCGTCTTCAGTGAACCACCATAAGTAACATACCCATATCAGGCCTTCTTCATGTGTGAATCTGGAGAGGGGTCCTAACAGGTGCTGCATGCTTAGAGATCTATCACAAAATTCTACTCAGTACTCATGTCGGTCCAATAAAAGGCATCCCCATCACCGTCAAAGACTCTAAGACACTGCAACACTTCTCTACACATTTAAAAGTGCTAACGATTAAAGAATTCCATTGTCCTGGATGGTCAGGCCACCTCCTCAATACCATAATGGTTAATTAGCACTTGAATCAACCTTAACCTCACGTTGCTGAGACTGGTACTATTTATGACATTTGCGATATGTTTGCTCCAAAGCAAAGGCTTTCTACGCACCCCACGTGCGGTCACAGGGATCACAGAGCAAATGTGATCACACAGGCCCGTAGCCAGGGGTAGATGTTTTGGAGGGCTGGCCCAAAAGGATACCTATAGCATAAAAGGGGCCTTGGGGCGGACCGGGATGTGGCTACATCTACAATAACTTAAATAAAAACACAATATACAGATATTTTAAACAACACAATACATTTGGCAGTATTTCTAAAGTATTCTACCTTTACAGCTTTATTTCATGAGCAATATGAAATGATGTCATAAAAAGCACAGTGAGAAAGAACAGTGGGAGCCTTTAAGGAACTGTGTATCAAACGGTGTTTCGAAAACTTAAAAGAAAACATATAATATAAATTCAAGTGTACCTGGGATTGTGTATTCTCTGTCAAGCCACCTTTTGGGAAATGTGTTGCAAATGCATTTGCAGGCACATTTTAATAACAATCATTGATAATAACTGAAATAGTTTTAAAGGCAGGTCTAGGCAGTCTGTCAAATGTGTGAGCACACAGACACGATGCATACAATGATGTGATCCCACTGTCGGTCAGTACTGCCTCCTGTAGGACAGACCTCAATGAAACAGAGAGTAGAATAGAAAGACAAGGTCTGCTTATGTTGCTGGGGAAACATGGGCACAGCTCAGCAAGTGAATGTGGCAATGTGCCCCCTTCCACTATTCAAAGGGAGCTACAACTAGCCAAGCAGATGCTCATCCAACATTCCAGATCATTGGGCCAGTGCTTTATTTGTGTGGATGATTCAAGGTGGTGGGAGTTAATTTTCATTACCACATTTCGACCCAGAACAAAAGACTGAAGGGGTACCAAAGGTGTAAGAGAAATATAGGGAAACAGTGACAAAAGGGTGTAGCGTGGATGAAAAACAACCCACAAGAGTAAAACAATTGACATAGAAAATGTCTTGTGGTAGGAGAAAGAGTCACAAGGTGGAATCAAAATTAAGCAACCTTGGTATTTGGCAGGAGGGTATTCAGAAAATGCCTTAACACCTGTATCCCCTGCACTAATATTTTTACAGATTAAGCAATGCTTGGACTCTAAACCACTAGCAAGGCATGGCACTAGTACAATTTGGAGACAGAAACACACTTTGTAGTGATCTCTTTCTCTTTCTGTGGCTGACTGACTAGCTGGCGGAATGTGCAGCTAAATGATGAGAAATGCTTACACAAATTAAGAAAAAGGAGACTGTGTTCTCCTTTAAATGCAACAGGTTCTTGAAGCCCCTCTTTTTTTTCTGTGCCAGCATAGAGCATATGACCTTCTTGATGTGCTGTGAACTGTAAAGGTTCTGTGAATGTACACTGGCTGAGGTAGAGTTCTGGTTAATTTTCGCAGGACTGAGGAATTACTGTGTTGAAAGTTAATAGGCTGCTTTACTGTCTCAAGAATAAAACTTAGGAAGTAATACTGATGAACCTCAATTGCCAATGTTATGCCCCCCTGGTGCTAAGAGCTGTCACAGAACAATGTTGTTTAGTTTGGACCACAGATTTATTTCTTCTTATGCCCCAGATCCAAGTGTCCATGGTCTCCCAGTTTACCTCACAGGCCTAGTTTTTGAGTTCATCCATTCATGTCTCTATGTCCTCATGTCCCTGGCCTGTGACTTGTGTAAATTGCAGTGCCCTTCAGAGTGAAAATCTGTCTCTATCCCAATGTCAAAGTAGATGTGTGTCTCCCAATGTGGGTGTTAGTCACAAGGTCAGTGTACCAGTGTCCCCACATCATTGTCCAAATGGCAATGTCCATGTAACAGAGCCAATGTCTTTATGTCTGTTTGAAAGTTCATTTTACCTTGTCAGTGTTCTGGTGTCAACATGCTCAGCTCAATTTCTGTGTCATTGTCCAAAGGTCACCATTCCAGTGCTGGTGTCCCGAGTTTCCTTCACCATCTCTGAAATGCAATTCTCAATGTACAGTCTGTAGTTAAACACTTTTCTGAAGTCTACAACATAAGAAAGAGTCAAATGTAGACAGTTTTTTCATAACAGAGACATAATTGAAAAATGATGTTGCACCAGTAATATTCCTTGCTCCTCAGTTTGCCTACCGTATTAAATATTTTGATAAAACTTCAAAAAGGGGAGGTGGACTGGCATGCTTCTATAAAGAATATCCTGAGGTCTCGGGTATCATGTTCCTCCAGTTGAGGTAGTTGAAGCACTAGTCCTCATTTTTAAAATACGACATAACACTTCCTTTTAATGCATTCTCAACTACAGACCTCCAAGGCCTGCTAATATTCTTATCAATTCATTTTTCGGACCTGTGGCAACATGTCTTCTTAATGCCAATAAATTATTCTTCTGGATGGTTTTAATATCCTTCTTGATAAAGAATCAGATAAGGACATTGTTCATTTTGGCCATTACTGCTCCTCTTTACATTTAGAAAACATTGAGGAGTCACCCATGAAGCTGGTCATACATTTGATGCTATGCTATGCTCCCCTTCTTTGGCATCAACTTTGAAGTATTCCAAGTCGATTTGGGATGATCATAGCCCGATTTATTTTAAATTGAAGATTTCATATGGCTCTCCTCAGCCCTCGGCCTCTTCAACATTCCTGTTGAGAGTATAAAATAAACTCACCACTGAAGTTTGGACTAACGTGCCACATCCCTCTGTCACATGCTTACTGAGGACAACCCCACACACAACTCTGATGCTATAGAAAACTGGATATCATCCCCTTTGGACCAAGTGATACAAATAAAAGAATTCAAACTCGGACAAACTAAACACTTAGCCCTCTGATACACTGAATAACTGAATACACTCAAAATACTGCAAAAACTCAAAAGATTATAGCAGAAAGGCTAAGAACCACATTTGAAAGAAATATACTCTGACCACTTTCATTCCTATTACAAACATATCAGGAAATCAAAGACAACGTTCTTTCGAAAACAGATCTTAGAATATAAAACCCCACAAGGGAAGTTTTTAAACATTTTAACACTCTCACCCACCCTGATGCAGATACAACTTTTCCAAACTATCACAGTTTGTATGCAACAGTTTATCTTCCTTTGTCCATAGCAAAGCTATTGACCTGATGGAGAATATCCCTCAGATTCCAGAGATAGTCTGTTGGGATTGAACCTCCCCCACCCAATTTTAACCTTATTGGTGAATTAAAATCATCAAATAATTTTAACAAAATTGTCTAGTACAACAACTTAAGAAAGTCAGCTCTACGATCCTGCCACATCTTATACAAACCTGCAATTCTTCATTGCTCTCTAATATAGTAACAGACCAATGGAAGACAGCAATTCTCCTTTAAAGAAGCTTTCTTTAGATCCTGCAACATTTACCAACTATCGCCAAAACTGCCTCGCTTTATAAAAATGACTGAGATGGAGGACCATAACCAGCCCATTAGGAGTTTAGAATCCAACAAGTTATTGTACAAACCTCTATCGAATTTGTGCAAAGGACAGTCCTTTTAAAAGCCACGGAAGACATCGGGCACACCTTGGATGTATTTTTAATGGTGGTGGCTATGATTTTACTAGATTTATCTGCAGCCTTGATACTATATCCCACTCCATTTTACTAAAGAGATGTGAGGCAGTCAGAATCTCAGGAACAGCCCTACCCTAGTTTACATCCTTATTACTGGGCAAGACCCATTTGTTGATGCTGGCCTTCTTACTCACCTTCGCCTATCCTGTTTGGTGCCACCCTGGGCTCCTGCTAAGCCCCACACTCTTTAAATTGTACATGACTCTTATAGCTAATCCCATATAATCTTTTGAAGTTTCTATCCGTTCTTATGCTGATGATACACTGTTGACCCACAAACTACAAGAAACTGTGCTTAATTTAAATAACTGTCTCCTTGGCAGTGTCAAATGGATGAAAACAAACTCTCTTGTATTAAATGGCAACGAGACTAAATTAGTGATCTTTGGTACTAAAACAGCTGGCCTCAAAACTGGTGGCAGTCACAATTGGGAGCTGTTCACTACCCCTTGCCCCACCTGCATGTAATTTGGAAGTGATCGTCGATTCATAAATAACTTTTTCCCATCCTGTTAACAAGCTATGTCACACTGGTTTCTGTCTTTTAAGAGTCATACAAATACTTCCATTCATTCTGACATCGCCATGGGAGGTTCTTGTCCAGGCCTTAATTTTCTGGAGAATTAAATATTGTAATTCCCTGTTAATGGGATTACCAAAACACCTATTACATAAAGCCCAGAACATACAAAACACTGCAGTCTGTTTAATCATGGGCCTCAAGAAGTCTCGCTCCATATACTGCAAGCTAAAAACATATCGCTGGCTCCTGCTTCAGAAAAGGTGTATGTTCAAGGCCTAATGTTTACACCACAAATCTATATACAATGTAGAACAAAGCTCATACATGTCTTCTATGTTCACCTGGTACAATCCATTACTTACCTTTCATGTCACAAACTAACTGATCAACCTGCTGCTGAATCTAATTGGTTGAAAGAATGCATCTTTTACCCCATACCTGGGGTAGTTTGCTAGCAGCAGAACAGTTCATTCTGGCGGTAACAGCGCTTTATAAAATCTGCAATCAATAAATCAATCAATCATGTCACTTCAATAGTCATAGTATGTGTCTCACAATATCTGGGTTTGAATGCCAGTGGCGGCAATGACATTTTCCATAAATGTGCATGCCAGTATTCCAGTACCAATATTCGTAACCCTGTATTCCTGAATCAACGTGCCACTGTCAGCCCTCATGTCAGTCCCCGTGTCAGTATCTCTGTGTCAACACGAATGTGCAATTTGTGGCACCCTAATGAATGTCTCCCCTGATAGTTTTCCTGTGTCAGTTCTGGTGCTCTGGTGCCAGTGGCCCACTCTCAGTGCCTTCATGCTGGTGCCCACTGTCGTCTTAGGATCATCTGTATGAGGGTTCCAATGCTGGTGTCCTTGTGTTGATGTCTCAGCGTTGGTATTTGTGGACTTCTCCCCCAATATCACGTCACTGCCCTTCCATTCTCCCGGTATAGATGTTTATGTCCCTGTCAGCCTTCCAGTGTCACATCTTTGAATTCAATATCCCCTATATGTATTGGTGCCCCCACGTCAGCGTTGGTGTCTCTGTGCCACTCGTCTAGTATTGGTGTCCCAGGAGCAATATGCCAGTGTCAGAGCCTCTATGTTATCTTCATATCAGAGTTTCAGTCAGTAAACACGTCAGTACACTAATGTCTCGTCCTGCCAGTCAGTGACCCTATCTCGTATTAAAGTACTGGTACTGTGTCCTAGTGTCAATATCCTTGTGCCCTAGAGTCCCTGTATCAGTGTGCCAGCGAAACAGTGTCTCAGCATTAGTGATTGTGGCCCATGTCAGCACTCCAGTGTCACTGTTCCTATGGCAGTATTGGTATTCCTGTTTCTGTGTCTCCTGTGCATGTGATCTAGCATCAAAGTTAATTTGCTTGTGTTATTATCCTGATGACAGTACCTATTTTTAGAGTCCCATTGTTAGTGTCCTAGTGTCAGTTTTCATTTGTCGCTGTAGCCATATCAGTATCCCCATGTCACTGTTACGACTCCTGTGGCAGTGAGCAAGTGAAAGTGTTGCAGCCATCTTGTGAGGGGCCCTGTTTCATTTTTTGAACCCCTGTGCCAGTTTTATGGTGTTAGTGTATGTCTCCATGCTCACTCCTCAAGTTAGGCACTTTGAATAAAGCAGTTTTTTAAAGCTATCTACACAAAATAAACAGTTAATAGAAAAAATCCACAAGGGTTACATGCGTGATATGGTCCTTTCTTGCCCTTGCTGCTTGTTATGGCACTTACAAGCCACTCAGCCTTTGTCCTGGTAGTTTATGATATCCCTAAAACCCATTGACACCAATATTTGGCCCTATTAAACATTTACTCCATATATATCTGCCCCTATGCTCTGTGTAAGTTTATATAAACCACCATCTGCCTGAGAGCCTGTTTCCTGGGCACAATCAAATCTCTGACCCCACATTTGCAAATACTGCAGTCTTGGCCTGTGAATACTGCTCGGGAAAGAGATGCAGTAAGAAGGTGATGATCGCCCATGTTTGCAATTATCTCTCTTCAGTCTCATCTAATGCATGCAGTGCGATCTGGATTGATTGTCAAGTGCATAAAGCTCAATCAGGAGAGTATGTGTCCAGTGTTTAGAGGCGACCTGTAGCATTTTGTGTATCATTACTCAGATGGAGTGTTGTTTTAAGTAATGGGGGGTACATACAGAGTTTGTGTCTATTTCTGGAGATCGTCTTTATTGTGTTTTGTCTGAGGGTCATCTGAAGTGCTATTTCAAGGCCCTAGAAACATGCCACAGAACTCCCCCTCCTCAAGAAACCCTCAGCATACCTGAAGACACTAGAAAACTAACATCCTATCTACCTGCTACCCTACCCAGCAAAAGTGATGGAAAAGATGATAATCAGTAATCACTTCACCACCTACCTCAGTGGCATCCACCCCCTCAACACCACTCAATCTGGATTCAGGTCCATCCAAATTACAGAGACTGCCCTCATCATAATCTTGGACGACATCCTGATTATCATGGACAGAGATGGCACCGAAGCCCTCACCATGCTGGAACTTTCCGCAGCCTTCAACACTGTCTCCAACCTCATCCTTATCCACAAAAAAACGCAAGAAGCCAGCACCCAAAGCGACGCAGTTTACTGAATTTGCTCCTTCCTGACAAGCTGCACTCAGTCAGTCAGCCTGGCCCCCTTCACCTCTGACACAGTCAATCTCATCTGAGGAGTCGCGCAAGGATCCTCACTCAGCCCCACCCTGTTTAACTCCATGGTCCCTCTCACCAGCATCATCCATGTCCACAGAATCAATGACATATCCTATGATGACAACACTTAACTCATCCTCTTCCTCTCCAACAAGACTCCAAACACCAGGACCAATTTCTCCACCTTCATGAACAGGGTCTCCACTTGGGTGAAACCCTACTGACTCAAACTCAACACAGATAAGACAGAAGTAGTAAACTTCGGCAAAGACAGCCTACTCTGAAACTCCCACTTGTGGCCTTCCAAACATGGAACCACACACCCTCTGCCAACCGACACAAAGAACCTAGGAATAGTAATCAACAATCAACTCACCAGCCAAGTGAGCGCAGACTAATGGAGCTCCACTGGCTCCCAACCCACAAGCAAGTTCTCACCGAACTTCTCACCCACCCACCACATATGCAGAACCATATCCATCGGTCACGCCTTTTTCTACCTCACTAATACATATCAGAGCCTCTACCACAGTTCTTCAATTCAGCAAGAAACTGGAGATGCAGCCCTTCACCTAGCCCTGAACTTGGCTCAGCCCATACAGCTCCTTCTTCAGCGCCCGGATACCCTCCTGATTAGTTGCTATACAAACAGATATTATACAACATAACAGAAAGTAGAGGTCGACGTGTCACTGAAAGCTCAAGCCAGATACCTGCTCTAACTGAGCTTGATCTCTTCTTGGCCCCTTGAGCTCAAAACAAGACAACTTTTAGTGTTGCTTTTGTCTCCTGTCCATGCTTTAGGCTTATTCGCAAATAATTAAAGCCAATGCATTAATCTTTGATGTAAAACTGGAGAGAGAAAGAGATTACCAGCTAGTGGATAAATTGTGAAACTATAAAACATGGGATCAATTCCAGCTTCTCCACCTGATCAAATTGTGTGATTCTAAGCAAATATTTTATTTTACCATATACCATACTGTTGCATCCTTCATTATTGCACATAAGACCACATTCAAATATGGGAGTTTAGGACGTGTGATGTACAAAAGCAAAAGGCTATCATGTTTTGATGCAATAGGCAATAATGTTGCAGGACACATTACCATACAGGTCAATACTTTGGAACAGGAAAGCACAAGATTTTGGAAAACAGTGGGAGAACATATTTTCCCCATTGACTTGTTTTGAAGCAAAGGCAAGTTCAGACAGGAGACAGCCAAAATAAAGCAATTTCTGGCTTCAAACATCAGGAGTCTCATGCCTGAATTGGGTCTGTTGGCATCTATGCATTACATATAGGGTACACAATGGTGGCCTGCAGCTTTAGGAGGGAGGGGTATGGGCGGGAAGCAGACACACACACACACACTCTCATTATTTCACACACAGACATGCACGCACGCACGCACATCCATTAACAACCCTCATAACATTCAAACTTGCATGCACGCACCAAACATTCATTTTAAAATATCACACACTCATTCTTTCACACACGCACGCACATGCATTAACACTCATAACATTCAAACATGCACGCATGCACCAAACATTCATTTTAAAAGATCACACACACTCATTCTTTCACACACGCACGCACATCCATTAACAACACTCCTAACATTCAAACATGCACGCACGCACCAAACATTCATTTTAAAAGATCACACACACACTTACCTTCAGCCTCGAGGTCCCAGGAGGGTTGAGACTGCTGCCTTCCCTCATTGGCTGACCGAGGGAAGGCAGCAGTCCCAGCCTCGTCACAGAGTGGGATGGGGTCAGTGAGACTGCTGACCCCACCCCACTCTGTAATGAAGTGTCACTGATTGACACTCGCCCTGGATGCTTCAGGGTTTAAACCTGAAGCACCCAGGTCGAAGTCAATGGGTGACGCTTTCCTTGTCACCCAGGGGAGGGCCTCGAGGCATCTTTGCTGAGCCGAGGACATCACGCCCATAGGAGCTGTGACCTCCTCAGCCCAGCAAAGTTCAGCTCAGGCAGCCAGGAATCATGTCTCACTCCTGGCTGTCTGAGCTGAAAATAAAGTGTGTCTGTCAGGCTGACCTTTTTCAGCCTGACAGACACTCTTCATGAGGGGCAAAAGGTGGGGGGCGTGGCCTCCCTGTCCTAAAGGACGGGCTGCGCCTGAGGGCACACATGACAGTTGACCTACCTCTTCGTCTTCATAATTAGCACTGTGAACTGTGTAAACTGGGCTGGGCAGAGATCTGCAGAGAGATTTTAGATTTTAAAAAACTAACCAATTCATTATAAATGCCTCTTAGAGCAGTGATATATTCTGATATTTGAAGGCGTAAGGCTTGCAATTTTCAAATGTTTAATAGCGTTTTTGAATCATTTTTTTTTTTTTATTAACATGCCAAATATGTTCATGGCCCGGCTCCTGCACGGATCTGGGCAGGAGTCCTTGTTCATTCGTTGGCTCTCCCAGGTGGCCATTTCTCGTTTGTTTTTATGTACCAGCCTTCCTTGCACAGCAGCAGATGACGGTGGTTACTCACTCCGCTGTCCTGAGGGCCGCTGATTTTGTCTCCGGGCTCGCTCCTTGTTCCATGCTCGGGGACTGGTTGCAAAGCCGTGGAGGTGCAGCCTGGAGACAGTGTGGTGACAGTGGCTGCTGTGCCACTACGGGCACTGGCTACTGGGAGAGGCAGAGCCCTGGCAGGCTGACTGCGTGCTACAGACGAGGGTCCACTACAGGTGCATTAACGGCAGCAGCACCACTGTGGTAGGCTGACCAGATTTTGAAAAGAAAAACCGGGACAGGTCAGACATAAAAGTAGGACTAAAGCCCTTAGTCTCACTTTTATATCTGACCTGTCCTGTACATGTGTGTGTGCGCGCACACAAGCGCGCGCGAGCAGGCAGCAGCAGGCGGGTAGAAAACAAAAAATTACTTGGTTAGTTATTTAAGTCTAGAGCTGCATGTGAAAGGAGAGCACGCCTTTCACTTCTACCTAGCAGGTTGACCTGACCTTTGTCCCAAAAACCGGGACTTTTATTTAAAATTAACATAGCGTTCACAATTTGACCTGACCTTTGCCCCCAAATACCGGGACATTTACTTAAAATGAACAAAAGCGTCGGGACACCGAGACAGTCCTCTGAAAACCGGGACTGTCCTGTGAAATCCGGGACGCCTGGTCACCCCACACTGTGGGGCCTGTGCTGCCTGTCACAGTGTCACCGTGTCACACTCTGCTACATGGCTAGCTCTTCCCTGAACTGCGCAGTGCACGTGGAGGTCACCACTGGAACATGATTTCATTAAAGGAAGCAGAGTAGGGTGGAGAGAAGGCAGGGCATGCCTCGCAGCCCCTCCTCTACCTCTTTTCTCAGTTTATTTTCCAACACTGCAAACAGAAATGTCGGTCTTGCAGCATGAAAGCATCCTCTCCAGTCTCATGTCCGATAAACTGACATGGCCGCACTCACAATAAGGGGAGCTATTAGCAGTGGGCGAAAACAAATACAAATAATGCGACAAAAAGCAGCCGAGGTTGCACTGTTTAGGGGGCCACAACAAAATCGAGGCTGGCCCGGATGCGCCATCCCCGTGGCTACGGCCCTGTGCTCACATGTTGGTCAGTGCTGGGCAGCACGCGCTTCAATGGTTTTTGTTGGCAGGACTCATAAAAATCAAGAAGTTTTACTAGTGGGCTGGCTGAAACAATATTCTGTAAAAGGAATTCGGATGATGTAAAATATTCATCTATCGCTGTCGCTTGTTTTATGAACAGGCCGTTCCTGGTGCTGCCGCCCCTGATGGAATGGATTCGAGTTGCCTTGGCTCACGCCGGCCACCGCCGGAGTTTCTCAGTGGACAGCGATGACGTGAGGCAGGCGGCAAGGCTGCTTCTCCCGGGAGTGGATTGTGAACCTCGACAGCTTAAGTAAGTAAAAGAATACAGATAAACGGCAAACGCTTGCATTATGTCATTATCTCTCCCAAATGGCAAAAATCATAATTGTGAACTGAAGTGTAACAGATTGGCCTGGTTATTGAAGAGTCGTGATAGAGAACAAATAGTGCATAGTGAACAAATGGAATAATAGTCTGTAAATTGAAATATAAAGGAAACAGTAAATACACATGTTGTAGAGGGTCTTATCTTTTGACTGATGTCGGCGTTTGTTGCAGCACTTTTTGCTTATTTACTCGTATTCCAAAGTTTTTGAACTTAACTGTTTTTTAAGCAAAACTAATGCCACAAAAGCACCAAAACATGTGTAGGTTGTCATATTTGTACACCATACCACTGGCCACAACTCCTAGCTCCTTTCACGGGTTCTTCCTGGAAAGGAGTATAAGTAAGTGGGAGTGGGTTGCTGGGTTCCGAATGTATTTAGGATTCAAATGTCTGATGGGACCAGGAGCATTGCACGGATTTTCAGTGCTACAGGGGAAAGCGTCAAAACTCTGGGTCTCTTGCCATTCTACAAGAAAGGCGCCATGCTTAGAGGGGTTCTTGTGATTTGCACCACCTAGTTCTGGCTTCCTAAGGCAAAGGCCTAATTTAGATTTATGGTAGGTCTGGGCCAGAGTGGACACAAAGAGGAACGAGTCGTACATACGTAATTTATTTTGAAGAGCTAGAACTATCACAATCGTCCAGAAAGTACTATTTACGATTATTTAAACAGAAACATGCATGCAGCGCCACCTGCCTACAGCAGGACAACACCATCTGAGTTTCCAGAAAACTGATTTGTAAGGTATTTTAAAAAAGAGCATCGGAGATTTTGCAAGGATAGTCCCTAAAAGACAGAGTATGAATAAATGGCTGTCTGATATTTTGTAGTTGGCAGGGAATGCTAAAAAGAGAGGTAGGGGGTAGGAGGTGTGGAAAGGGATCCAGAGACCCCGGGCGTGAGAGGTAAAAAAACAAACAAATGAATTTGGCAGGGAGCAGAGAAAGGAATAAAGGAAGAAATCCGGTGGTAATATGTGGACACAGAGCGATTTGAGAGGAATAAATGAGCACAGTGGCGGAACGTGTGCTCAAAGTGATGGGAAAGGAAAATGGTATCGGACCACAAAGACCCAGAGAGAACAGTGAGAGAATGATGAAAAGGAGAAAGAAACATTTTCATTTGGGAGCAGATAGGAATACAGAAAGGCAGAGTGAACAGGACAACATGGAAAGGAATCTCCTCTGTGTCAACAGCAACAAAGGTAATGTTGCAAACCACTAGGCCCAAAAGCTACAGACAGTTAATGTCATGTCAGTCAGTCAATCAGTCAAAAAGATATGCTTGTCCAGGCCATGGGTCCAGATTCACAAAGCACCTCCACACTGTGGCAGAGGCTTTGCAGTCGTGGCAGGAACTCCGCACTCATTGCGGGATCTCCGCACTGCAGTTTCTCCTCAAGCAGATCCCGCCACGACTGCGGCGCCTCAGCCACGAGTGAAGAATATCTTTGGAAATCTGGTCCTTAAACATAATATACGTACACAATACATGAGTCTTTAATCATTAAAAACCGAAACACTGTTAAAAATTCTTTAAAATGTCCTTCACAACTAATATAATTCTTCCTAAAGGTCACTTTCAAATACCTTATATCTGTTAAAAACTCAGCAGCTTGTCTTTGATTTACTGTTCCATGCTTAGTTAAAAGTGGTTACAAAATGGAACCCAACCTTGACTTGGCGTATTATCGGCAGGCCGCATTGTTTATTGCATAGTTATGGATTTGCTGCATTTGCCACATAATCGATGATTTGCTACCACATAATCCATGATCTGCCGCGCTATAGGCTTTTCACGAACATTGACTGGTTACCTTTGTGGTGCTTGTTGCTGTATTTGAGTGTCAAACTGGTACTAAGTAGGTACAAACTTTGCCCGGATAGTGTTAACATTTGAAAAAGCGAAATAATGAGTTAATATTATAACAAAATGTGACACATTTGACCGCATATTTTGCCTTTTCTTACCGCATAATTTAGTCAACCCTGCTGCATAATTTGGTCCTCCCTTGTTGTATAATTCCAGTGACCCCTATTATGGGATATCACACTTATGTTCTATTATGTTTCCGTGATAAATACAATATTTAAATTAATCTTAGTTTGAATGCGATATCATATTGTATTGAAAGGACTGGAAGTATCTTTAGTTTTTTTCAGATTCTCATGTTGTGTATTTTATAGGAAATAAGTAGATTTAAGCTTGAACTACTTAGTGGTTTTTACAGGCTATTTCAATTTTTCTGTGCAATGGTGGGGCAAATTTGCTGGTTAACTTGGAATACATTCGCTAGGCTATTTTTCACAGGCAGGTAACGCTTGAAATCTGGCGCCTGTAGAATAGAGCCCACAATGGGAAGGTAAGATTCACTTGCTGAAGGTTGAAGAGGAACAATTGGTTCTGAGCTGTGATGGTTGCTGTTCAGAGTTGAAGATTATGTATATTTTTGTGCCAGTGTGCGTGGGAGAAAGGTCATACACACACACTGCATATCATGGTGGGGAGGGGAGGGGAGTGTTTGTAGCATATGTAAAGAACGCTTGCAGTAACAACGCATTAAGTAAATAAACCATTACCATGTTTTGCTCCTATTGAAAGGTGTAATGGGTACACTGCATTTTTTAGATAACAGCAGATTTAATGTGCATAAAAGTATTATTTTCGTTTCTCTCCTCTAATAAGACATGGCAAGTGTACTTGTTTTTCAATCCACGGTATACGTTTTGCCATGTGCTTAAGGAGACCTGCTTTTTATTCCGATAGATCAATCCTGAGGCGCATTTCCTTTCAAATCTGTTCACGAATTCCTCTGCTCTGCCATAATAAAGTAATCACCTTAGCAATTATTTATAAAAAACTGTTTAAAATCAGCTAGGCTGCATAGCTTCCAGTCCTCAGGAGTTACCAGTTCACAAACTCATTTTTCAGTGAATGTTCTATAATGTTTCATCAAAGCACATATGAAGTATTTGCTCTAAACGACAGTCCCCAGATATTTCAAATGCTCGCACACTATGTTCTACACAATAATATATGTAACACCGATGGCCTCCGTTTGAAATTTATACTCTGGTGATTCTTTGATTAAATTGAAGTTTATTTCACTTTTTATGGAGGAGATATAATATTTGTAATGTTTAAACACTACAAGCATTAGCTCTTCCACTGAATGGTGTTGTGCTAGAGCAAGTGTGTCCACCCTAAATTCAGAAGGGCCAGGTCAATGACAGGTATTCAGGACAGCCACATAAGATGCATTTACATACAATGACATAAAGTTTAATTAATTTACACAGCCATGCATGTACATAAAATGACATGAAATTCAAATAGTTTACACAGCCACTGGCCATCCTTACAATGTAACATGCATCCTGTCTACTTGGACTTACCTTGAACGCCCTTGTCCTAGCGATCAGGTGATCCATAAAGATATGAGTAATCAGAAAGAACATGGTTTCACTAGCAAATAATATAGCAATGTGAGAAGACTACAACACTTAAAAACATTTGACAAAGCCAGTAGATCTGTCTGTTCGATACATGGAAGTCCTGCTTCGAGTGACAAGTGTTTGTGGCCGGTCATTTAGATGGGTCAGTGCATGAATGAAAGAACAAGTACATGGAAAACGTATTTTCTTGATAGATGAATAGGCGAGGGACTGTGTTTGTAGACAATGAATGGGTGGCTGATTACCTGATCTCACAACCATTCATTCATCCATGCGCTCATCTGTTCATGCATCCTTCCATCATTTCATTCACTGAACTATTCATCCATCCAAGAAGTCACTCGTTATTACATTCACTCATACATGCGTCCATGTACCAAATCACTCAACTATTAATCCATGCATGCATTCATTTCCTCACCCATTGATTCCTCTATGCATTCTGTCACCCATATAGTCCACTAACCTTTCAATCATTCTTGCATTAACCTATGAACAAAGTGTGCAGCTGTAACTGGAAAGTAATCAGTGTAGGTGTGATGTTGGCGGATGAGGGATAGTCTCCACCCACCCTTTTGTAAACCACTATCCACTTTTGTTAACCTCTTAGCCTAGTCCACATTGACTTGCCATATCTCACTGTGACTCCTGGGAATGCTTCTATCTGCACTGGATAAGTACTGGCAGGCTGTGTCTCCATGGTTTCGTTTTCTGTAGCATTTTGTCCCTCTCAATGTGATGTCCCCCTAGGTGTCTCCATTTCTTGCACGGGAAAACATGAATTTAAATTGTCGATTTTTAGGAGTGTTTGAGGTTAAAAGATAAAAATCACTTTGTATGACATTTCATTGAAAAAATGTTTTTATTGAATGCCAGTTTTGAGAAACAATTTCACCTACGTTGTTTAATGGTCATTTTCAAGATGAGAAATATTTACCATTTGGTGGAAACCAGTTAATAGAATGAGTTTTTTTCAAAGTTATATTTTTTACATGCGCAAGTGCCACTTGTCTTGAATATGGGATCTCACTGTCTATTTTTCTTAAAGGACCGAACAGATCTTTTTTCCTTGCACTCTCTAACCTTCCCACATCCTGTCACTGGCTGATGTTTCACTCCCTCCTGTTTTCCACTGTTCTATCCTCTCTTTCTTACTGTCCCCCTCCTCAGCATCCTCCTCCTCTCTCGCTCTTTTCTAGGTGGACACCTGCCAACACTCTTCACTCATTTGTAAAATTTTCCGTCATTCACATTGTTCTCCTTTTTCTATTTTTTGTAGAGATCCCCTTTCCTAACCTGCCTCTTCCTTTTAGTCTTTTATTCCCTTACTCTGCCTCACTATACATTTCTTTCCTTACCTCTTCTTTTCCACTTTAGTATTAAAAGTATTTTTCCTAACAAGAATTTGCTATAGTACACCACATTTTCTATTATTTTAAAAGCAGTTTGTGTACATTTCTTTAGTGAATATTTTTTTCTTGACTGTTCCTGAGGTGTTTATCTATTATTTCTGACCAAACTTTGTTCCTAATAATTTGCTTTTCTTTTAAATGCGCTTTCAATTATTTGATGTGTCAGTAATTGGTTACTATTATTGTATTTTCTATGAAACTACATATTTCAAATATTTCCAGTCTAACATCAAAATGCCCAAGGTCACTACCGTCAGGACAATGAGACAATGAAGGTCAAAGGCATTACACTAGCAAAAATCATTGGCAGTCTGCTTTACAGTCCATTAGCATCCCTCAGTAACATTGCCAACAATTGTAAACAAGCCTTTGCAATGCAACGGGTCTCGCATTTGCTCGAATTAGAGCTATTAACGTTGTAAACTCCTAACCGGACTTTTCTTGCCACACAAATTACAAGAAAAGAAAACACAGTGCGGTTGCGCTATATAAAATGCAGTGCGATCGCGCTGAAACTGAAAACGGAAAAACTGAGCGCGATTGCGCTTTGTAAACCCCAGCGTGATTGAGCTGCGTGGAAAATAAAAAGATAAAGTAGTCCGGAAACCATGCTAAAAACATCGAGCCTCGAATGGTTTCAGTAGTTTACCGGTGCTGTGTAGGTGGGCTAAACACCAGAAAAGGCATGACGTATGCATGCCTTTCACAAATGAAAGCAAGCGGATTTTAAAAGGCAAGCCCAGGAACCAATGAAAGTGACTGACGTGACATGGGCGTGGTTAGAACCCCAAAGAGATATTACAGCATGGGACGGAGCGCTTTGCGCTCACCCATAAAAATGAAACTGGACATGGTAGCTCCTATTTGCAAGGACTGATCACTGTTCTATGGTAATTAACATATTTAGGCGCATCTGAATAACACCAATTGTACAATTCATCAAATCTCTGTTGATACCCTTAGCGGATGTATACTTCAAAAAAGTCTCTGCAGAACTGCGTCTCTAAACGACCCTTCCATTACTCTTTCAAAACTCAAATAAGGAGCTATGCAACTGAAATGAAAAAATAATCCAAATAAACATGGTTGCTGGAGCTGAAAAAAGTATAGGTTAGAAAGCGAAGAATATTTATATAGCTTCAATGTGGTATCTGAATTCTGGCTTCTCTGAAATTTCAAGAGCTGTTTATATAAAGCTACAATATTTATAATAGACAAAAGCAGCATCAGTTTCACCGATATGTGGAGAGTTATGTTTATATGCCTCTCCATAACCCATCGGCGCTACGGTTGGACTTGTCCTTTGTTCCTTTCAAAGAAGGTGCAACTCTGTACACCTCGGCCATCAGTACCGGTTCATTTTAAAGTCTTGATGGTTTTCACAAGGATCATATGGGATCGCTATCGGCCCATTATGCAGTGTGTAAGTTGTAGAACTCTTTTCCCTTGGGCACCCCTAGTATTCAATATCTTTATAAATATTATCTGCTTGTACTCTATTACCAGTGCTTAATTTGTAAATTAAAACGTGCCAGTGCTCAAAGCCCTCCACTGAAACATGCGGCTGCTGCATTTAAATGTGCAGCACAGAATACTGAGACAGCGTAATCCTGAAGCCATCTCGGGCCTCTTTAATCCATTTACAGTCACTCCATGCCCCTTCAGCTCACTCTTGCTGCTTTCTACTTTCTCCCTTTGTGACGCCTTTTCGTTTTTCTCTTCCTACGTCTTTCCCATGTCTCTTTTGCTCTCAGCAAATGCTTGAGGCAGAAGAATAAGCGCCAGCCCTCAAAAATAAGTGCTGGTGCTCAGCACCGGAAACAACAAGCAAAAATTAAGCACAGTCTATTACATTTTAAATGATTCAGCATCATCCAAGCACCAAAATTCCTTCTAGTGGACAGGCGCTTAGAAACGTACAATGCAAATACTGTTGATGTTATACCACCTTGCACATACAATATGTCTCTTTTACCTATTATATGGGGAATACTGTGACAACCTCACAACATCTTACAACTTATTCATCGTACATTAGTGGACTTTCATTTTGTTGTCTGGTCGCCTTCATTTGTTCTTTAAGATGCATATTTGAATTAATTAATTAATTGAGGCGTGTCTAGTATGAATCTCACTGTGAAATCTATCCTGTATCTAGTGGGACTAAAGGGTAGATGTGGTGAACAGTCAGGTCTTGAGTAGTGGGATTGATAATGGAAACTAAAGAGAAGAGAGTTCAAGAGTTCAACTGTATGGTATCCATCTTGTATATTTTATAAAGCATGTGATACTACACATCTGCAGATTAACTGGCAAACCAGATATAAACTAGCTGACTATCAGTCACAGTAATGGGCACTAGGACACAGGTCGAGATAAGTACAATTCTAGATCCCACCTGAAGGCATGCATTTTCTTGACTGGGAATGGGATCAAATGAGTTGCTCTGACTTGACTTTATTTCCCCTCGGCTTTGTGTTCTGCTCCCCCTCTCAGTATCAGATTATGGCCTCCTTCCTCACTTTGTTTTGGTTGCACCATTTACCAGGGACTAGGGTCCACTCAATAGAATGCCTAACAGCCTTACTAGATACAAAGAGAATGCTTGGCCCTAAATGCCTTATTACTTCGTACACATTTGGACAGCAGGGGGCTCTGCGTTCAGGATTGGCCTTTTCGCCAGTGGACCAGAGCCATTGGAAGGTAGTTTTGAAAGGCCAGGGCCACAGCTAGTGCTTCTGTAACTTTCCCTAACTCCCCGAAGTTAGTGGAAGATGGACCAGTTGGGCTTCAGGAACGAGAGTGAAGGAAAGAATTCACTAGAATACGATCAGGAATGGAAAAGAGTGAGACAAGAATGAAGCAGAGAGAGTGCATGGACGTAAAGTGTAAGGAACTGGGTTATTGGTCGAAGGTTTGGGTGGAAGCCCCACTCAGGCAACATCCATAATCCTTGTTAGGGTGAACCACATAAATCACTCAATTAACCTGGGCTTAATCCTCTGGTAATGTGGTACACAGCAGTCAGGCTTAATTTAGAGGCAATATGTGAAGTAATTATGCAGCACTCAAACAGTAATAAAGTAAAAACACAACACAAAAAATCCCAAACCAATTAAGAAAAATACAGTAAATTTTAATATATTAAATGAGGCCAGAACTCAGAAACCGGTTTGGAAGGTGTCCAGTAGCTTGTGTTCTTCCAGATGTTCATAGAGCTGTAGGTTGATGGCTCTTTCCAGAACTTTGGCATGGAAAGATAGCAGCGAGATCAGGCGGTAGTTTTTGAGTTCGCTAGGGTTGGCAGACAGTTTCTTCAGGAGTGGTTTTACCTCTGCGTGTTTCCAGGCATCGGAAATGGTGTCCGTCATGATTGAGGCATTGAGGATTGGAGTGAGGGTGCTGCTGATGTCTCTCTGTTCCAGGTTGAAGATATAGTGGGGGCACGGGTCGTTGGGTGGTCCAGAGTGGGTGAAGTTCATGATGGCTGCTGTGTCCTGAGTCGTTAGCGGCTTCCAGTCGGTGATCAGGTGGCTGTGGGTGGCACTGGTAGGAGTTAGAAGGTGGTCGAGGCTGGTGAGTTGAGGGGCAAAGTTTCTGTAGATGGCTTTTATTTTCATGTGTAAGTAGTCTGCCAGCGTGTCGCAGAGGGCCTGGGAGGGTTGGATTGTGTTCTCAGGTGCTACTGGGCAGGAGAACTGTCTAACAATACTGAAAAGCTCCTGGAGCAGTTTGTGCTCTTCTCGATGCAATTGATCAGGTTGTCCTTTTTTGCTTCCCACAGGTGGTTATGACATTTTTTGAGGGCTGCTTTGTAGGTGGTCTGGTTCGATAGGTTTTTGCTTGTGCACCATTGTCTTTCTAGTCACTCTCATTCTTTCTTCTGTGGGTGGAGTTTGGGCGAGAACCAGCCAGCAGACTTGCTGGATGTTCTGGTGTTGGAATTCATTGTGGGGGCGATCTCGTTGGTGCAGTTAAGGATCCAATCAGAGAAGTTGCGGGTGTTTTGCTTGAGGCTGCCAGCAGGGTTGCATCTGCT
Source organism: Pleurodeles waltl (assembly GCF_031143425.1). NCBI lineage: Eukaryota > Metazoa > Chordata > Amphibia > Caudata > Salamandridae > Pleurodeles > Pleurodeles waltl. The sequence goes on from NC_090442.1 coordinate 299,655,612, forward strand.
GGTGTTGAGGGCGGTGGCCCAATGGGTCTCAGTGATTTTCCCCCACCTGCGGTGTGGGAGGGTGGGGGGGGTGTGGTGGAGGTTTCAGGTGCACTTGTTATGGTGAAGTGTACAATGCAGTGGTCGGTCCGTGTTAGCCCTGTCATGTTGATTCTGTCGCTGACTGTGAAAATGGGATCCAGGGTATGTCCTGTATTGTGCGTGGGGCTGGTGACCAGTTGTTTGAGTCTGATGTAGCTTAAGTTGCCCAGGAGATTGGCGGATTTGCAGTCATTGGGGTCATTGAGATGGAAATTGAGGCCCCCCCAGGAAGATGTAGTGTCTGGAGTCGATGGCCAGGTGGGAGATGAACTCAGCGGTAGCCTTGCAGAAGATGGGGAAAGGGACCGTGGGTTGGTGCAGGAGGGTACCTCTGATGGTGGTTCTGGCATCGGTTCGGATTTGGAAATTAAGGTGTTCCATGATGGGAGATGTGTCTAGATGTGCCTCAACGGTAGTGCATAGGGGGTTGTCCTTGTCGATGATGGTGATGCCTCCTCCATGCTTGCTGTGGCAGAATTTGTAGCCGTGAGGGGTTGCGCATTTGATGTCAGGAGCTGATGCGTGGGTCGGCCAGGTCTCAGTGATGAACATCAGGTCTGGGTTGAGAGTGGTTTTGGTGTCCCAGATTTTTGTTGCATGTTTGCAGAGGGATCTGACATTGAGCAGTAGGCATGGGAGTTGTTTCTCAGGATGAGAGGCTGGTGGTGTTGGACTGGCGGTAGCTACGGTGTTGCAGGTGAAGCAGCATTGGTGCAGGCGAAAGGTCCTACCGTGGTCCAGGGCGATGGGCTGCAGCAGTTTGCTGAGGGCCAAGTCCTACAGTTCAGAGGCTGAATATCAGCAGATGGTGGGAGAACCAGGGTTCCTGGTGCTAGGGGCAGTCTATGTGTGGACCGGCACAGATGGGCTTGTCTTTGGCCCACCTTCTAAACGCTGGTGGGGCACCCGTTGTATGACTGCACTGTGGCCTATATTAAGTAGGTCCTGGGGAGGGAGGGGCACTGGGTGGCGGTGGGTGGGCTGGCAGCAGAGCGGAAAAAAACAGCAGGAAGCAGCAGGGGCAGCAGAAGGGGCAAACAAAGACAAAACGAAGCGAATGGGAGCAGAGATGCTATGAAAATTCTGCCAGGGCTGCTGCTGCTTCCCATGTCCAGCCCTTCTGATGGGAAGTGATGAATAATCAGGAAGTAGGTTTGAGCAAGATACCCACAATGACTGCAGAGGTCATGAGCCCTCTTCTTGAGGGGACTAGCAGCCCATGTGGCGATGAAGCACAAAAGATTGCTCAGCCAGTTTAATGTTGAGTGTTAGGGTTTGGAAGGATCTTTACGTACCTCTTTGTTCCCACTCCTTTAGTTTGCCATTTTGCAAATTTTCTCCTAAACTCTTTGGTGTTAGTGGAGGTCTCTTTTATAAAAAAAAATCTGTAATTTTGTTAACAAAGTTTTTATATCTTACTTATATTGTGTTCAAACTTTGGCCTTTTCAGTCACATTACCTAGGACTGCGGAATCAGTACATGAGGGAAACACTTGGGAGGGGTTTTGCTTTCACTGTGTTTGCTTACTGAAGAGTTCATGCTGTCATCCAGAAGCACACAACCAAGTACGGCAAGGGACCTTGCTGTGCTATCAAAGTGAATGGTCTCACTCATTATATTAACAGGAAACCAATCCTCTCTTTCTGGACCTTTAAAAGGATAAACATATCCTTGAGTCATGTAATACATATGTTGCCTAGTGAATCAGATAAATTGAGGAGGGATTGGGTAGACAAGGTAGTGCATGAATGTAACACCTCAGATTGAGTTGCTGACTCCTATTGCACAGTGCATAAGAAGGCTGGAGAGGCCATACCTTTCCATAGTGGGATAAATTTACGCCCTGAATGGTATCAAAGGTGACTCCTACCTGCCCTTTCTAAGATTCTGAGAAAATATGACAATGCTAGGATTTTGATTGGGGAGACTGGAATATGATGATAGACCCAGCTCTTGACATGTCATTGGGGCCAGATAAGGCCAGTGATGGGGACAATGGCTGTTGGTGGACATGATATCAGATCATGCACTACTAGATGTGTGGAGATTGATTTATACCTGATACCAAGAATCCTAGTTTATCTACTGTGTACATGGCTTCACTGCTCTCATGTTGGCAGTGCAATCATGCCTAAGTTGCTAATTTGAGGAGATGAATGGCTAGGTGACTACCTCTGGCTGCTGTACAACACAGAACTAACCCTCCATAACCCTTATTGTTTTGTCTATTCCATTCACCCCAACTGAACTGTGCACTGCCAAAATGAACTGTGCATTGAAACATTAGTAAGCCCAGTCCAGACGTCCTTTTGGGACCCACTGGCAGAGAGCAGTGATGGCAACAGTCCCTCTACCTGCACCCGCATTAGGATTAGAGTCATTATCTCTTGAAATAACCTTGCATTTTTCCGATTCAGGACTTTCTGCCACATATAGATAGCCCCATGCCACATTTATTATTCTATACTCTCTGACACTATTATCAACTGTATTTGATGGAATGTTCTGACCGCACCTTAGGCTCGCCTCTGTTTAGGTTCATTGGATGTTCTGAATGTTGATTGCATTGATTGATTGTGTAATGTATAAAGTGCATTGCTACCAGACAAGGTTTCCCAGAGCTAGCTAAAATTACAGATAGCAGTGAACCGAAACCTTCAAAGGAAAATGTATAAACCTGCACATTGAAACAACCAAGTTTTCAACAATTTACAGAATGCTAAGAGGGAATTACATTCTTTCAGAGGCTGCAGGAGAACATTCCAATGCTTAGGTCCCAGGAACTGGAAGGAGCCGTCACCTTGGCAGACCTTCCTTGTTCTGGGGATGACAGCTAGATTCTGCTGGCTTGACCTAAGAGTGCGTCTGGCGAGTAACTAGTGACTAGGGACCTCAAATAGAGAGGTGCAGTATTATAGAGACATTTGTGCATAAAACAGAGAGCTTTAAAATGCATCTGACTTTCAACGAGCAACCAATGGAGGGATTTTAGTAAGTTAGCGGAGCTGGTGAACTTTACAGGGCGAAGCAACAGGCGTGCAGCAGCATTTTGTACAATTTGAAGGCGTTTAAGTAAGGCTTCGGTCACCCCAAGATAGAGAACATACCCGTGGTCCAGTCTCGAAATAACTGAGGCTTGAACTACAGTGCACTGAACTGTTAATGGAATATGGTAGAGGATTTTCTTTAACCTTAGTGATCTGTTACTTCATAGACAACTCCTGAGCCAACAGGGCTCCCATTTGTTTGCAGAAAGGGCAGGATGAGTAGGAGCACCCATAGACTCCGGCCACAGATGCTGGGCCCAAGATATAGACAGATTACCCACTAATAGCACTTCCGTCTTATCTACATTTAACTTCAAGGAGTTAGCCCTTATCCAATCTGACACTTGCTGGAGGCAGGAGAGTAGGGCAGAAGCAATCAGGTTGTCATTTGATGACAGAGATCCCACAATTTGAGTATTGTCTGCATACGAGAAAAGAGTAAGGCTGAAGCTCTCAACAAAATCAGCCAGTGGCCTCACACAAAAACTGAAAAGTAGAGGGCTCAAAATAGAGCTCTGAGGCACATGCCACGTGACAGCATGTAGCTTTGACCTGCATTGATTAGTATATACCTGGAAAAAGCGATTCTCCAGGAAAGATTTAATCCATGCTAGCGCCTTGAATGCTCAATTTCTCAAGACTCCTGAGTAGGATGTTATGATTAATGGTATCGAAAGCTGCACTCAGGTCTAATAACAGAAGTGCAGCCGCCCGCCTTCATCCAGTTTGTGTCGGAAGAATTCTTAGACCCCTAGAAACGCTCATTCTGTACTGTAGCCAACGCAAAAGCCCGGCTGAGAGGAGTGGAGCGGATCATTCTGTTCTGTATGGCTTGTTATTTGCAAATTCACATGATTTTCTAGTAGTTTTGAAAATATAGATAAATGAGATATTGGCCTATAATTAGACCATACCAGAGGCTCTGCATTGGGCCTTTTCAACAGAGGAGTGACTAACGCTGTTTTCCAGCTATTAGGGACAACCCTATTTTGTAATGACTGATTTAGTATTCGGACAGTCTCCTCTAAATTATGTTGAGAAAGCCTACCCATGATGTCTGGAGGACAGGGATCCAAAGGGGAGCCAGATTTCAGGGCAGAAATAAAACAAGCCTAGCAGACGATAGGTCCAAAGGCTCAAAGTTTGGCAGAATAGTACTTGCTGTAGATGCCCCTATTGGTTCCTGAATCTCCACTGCAGTGGAGAAACTGTGTTCAATAGCTTTATTAACAAAAAGTCAGCACTGTCATCGCACTGTCTTTGAGACAGTGAGATGATTGAAGACAGTTTGGATGAGTCTACAAGTGACTTCACCACTTTAAAGAGGGCCTTGGGACAATTTTTAGTTTCTTTAATTTTCTCCGTAAAATAAGAAGCTTTAGCTTTACAACAGTTTTTGATAGTACCTTATTGCATTGTTTTACACTAAATTGTCACCTTCTGAATAGTATATACACCAGATTCTCCCTAATTGTTCACAAACTTTCTTCCCAATATATAAGGAGACAGTGAACCATGGCGCTAGGGGTAAGGATCTATAATGCATCTTAGCGGTAATAGGTACCAGCACATCCACAGAAGGTTTTAGCCAATTATCTATCATTTCAGCATCATGCTGTACCGAAATATCAGAAATGGGCGGGATCTCTGCTAACAGGGCATTCCACTTATAGATGTCAAGTTTTGCCCAGTATCTCCCATGGGAAGTGACCGCTTAACCCCATGATGTAATTGAGGGTCAATTAAAAATGAGCAGGGGATAGCAAAGTGATCAGAACATGTCAAAGGTAGAGGCACATCAGATGGAGATGTGTTAAGATTTGAAAAAATTGTATCCAATAAATGCCCAGCTTTATGAGTAGGAAAGCAGCTAATTAGATTCAAATTTAAGGCCAGAAAGTTCTCAATTAGGGACGAGCCCTGCCTATTTGTTATTATGTCCTCTAGAAGTAGATTTTGATCACACAACATAGTAAAATTGGCACATTTAAGAATAGCTGAGGTCAATTCCTTTACTAGTTCGGAACTCCAGTTACTGGTCATATCCTTTACTAGTTCGGTACTCCAGTTACTGGCCATACTAGGAGGGCAGTAAATTAAAGCACTCGACATAGTGAATTTTTCTGTCAGCATCATACAAAATAACATAGCTTCACAGTCAGCAGTATCAAGCTTCTCTATTTTACAAGGGTACGTAGCTCTAACTATGATAGCTATACCACCTCCTACTGTAGGAAATTGGATTATTATCTGGGATGGGCAACAAGTTACTAAATTAACCTGAGTTTAAACCCCTGGTAGTTATGGGACAAATCAACACTCTAAACTTAGGGCAGTATGCAAAATATTTATACAGTGCCAAAGTAGTAATAAAGTCAAAACATCAAGCAATACAAATTCGAAACCAATTTAGGAAGATACAATTACATGTTATTAACAAAAATACACCAAAGTGACAACAATCCAATAAGGGTAACTGGAGATATGAATTTGGAAAGTTATAAGTAGAAAAAGAACCAAAATGTGTTCAGTACTTACGGGCTTTTCTCAGGTCCCAGACAGCAGGTCCAATCTTCTTCTGTTCTTCCTCAGATCCAGAAAGTATTCTGAGAATGGTACCTTGTGGTGTCATTTTTATGGCTGGCGCCAGCTAGTGGGTGGAGTGACCCATGGAGTAGAACTTCCAATGGGAAAACCTAGTCACTATTGCAGCAGTTTCTGCTTGTTTTCTGCAAACAGGTCCATATGATATGTGCCATGGGATTTTTAAGATGATGAAAGTCTTCCCCCAAACTAAATTCCTGGTCTGAGACCTGGGTGTGTGTTTATGAGTGTCACATGGAAACATCAGTGCTCTCCCACATCCTATACTAAGATCTATTATGAAGCAGTATTTGGGCCCACAAAAGATTGATGTCAGGTACGACAAAATTAGGGTCCTACTGCACACAGAAAGGGGATTCACAAGAATTGCCTGGGATATTGTTTGCTTCCTTTCAATTATGCAAAAGACAGACCTGTCAAACACGATTTGACACTGCTGTGCCATCAGGATTCTCACAGCCTCCACCCTGAATAGTCTGCTGAGCTGACATAAGTCATCCATTTCCAACACTGCTCTTTCAGGTTGACATGCAAATCAAGCTGTAACAGTTGTGTTACCACAAGAGCTTACTTGGCCTGTTTGGGGGCAGAATGGACTGGCTGTCCCTTACACCCACACCACTATCGGAAGTTGCACGTGGTAGGGATGGTATAAGCATAAGGGGATCGAGCCTGGAACAAACAATAAACTAAAATAATAAAGTAAAATAATTATCCAAAACAAAAAGTTAAAACACATAATCATGCAGATAGAGTTGGCCCAGCTTGACTATCATGAGACAAACCTCCTGAAATACCTTAGGAGGTATTGACAATACTCTGCACAAACTTACAGCCTTATGGTAGATAAATACCCTACCCAGGAATATCTGAAGGTTCCTTTGAGTCCTTTTTAAGAGTAGCCTAATCCAGGTTACCTCACCATGGAAAAACCAAAAGAGTTCAACACAGTAGCTCAACTACCAGGAGCTTGAGGGAGTAAACATCCAAAATAGCCATGTGTATTCCAACATCCATAGGGGCTAAGTGGTGAATGATCTGGGAAAAAGTTATCTTTAAAATTATCTATTTTTGAAAAAATTCGAACACTACCAACCAGTAGCATGGAGGCCTGAGCACAAGAATGTACTCAAGAGGCACAAATTATTGTCAGGTTTGAAATTGGAGCGTTATGTCAACGTATGTCCCCAAAATGCGTAAGGCACAACCTCCCCAATTCTCACTGAGATCAAAGTTCCAGCTGTCACAAAAGTCACAAAAAAAAACTAAATAAGTAGTAAGAGTACTTATTGCCAAAGGGAGGGCTCGGCGTTCCAAAGCTGCATTGCTGGTCGACATCTTCACTTCAGGAATTCTTGATGTGAAGCATCAAAGGTCCTCGCTTGGGCCTTTAAGTATCAAAGATGGCTGCCAAGGTTACATCACCTTGTGAGATGTCGGCCGCGTGTTTCGGCTGTGAAGGATGGCTTGTCATGTCCAGGCAGGGTCCCCATGGCCTGGCACATCTATTGAGTAAGGCTTGGCACACAAGTGTGGTAACATAAAAACAGTGCAAATAGTGGCAACATAAAAACAGCGCAAGTAATACTCACACCCCCTGAGACATGTAAACAGCCCCTACCCAGGACTTTGCATGCAGGACATAATGCGAGAAGATGAGTATATAGGGTGTGCAATGCATGTCACTCGTGAGTCCTGTGCAAAGTGCAATATCCCCGCATCAACTGCCCCTTTATGCAAGGCCCAGATGCCTACAGAAGGGCCAGCACTGCTCCATCCAGAGAAAGATGATAGTACATAGGACATGTGTTAAAGGGCTGCTTAATTGGGTGGCACAATAGGTGTTGCATGCCTGCTAGTAGCATTTAATTTACAGGCCCTGGAGATTCAGTATACCACTCTAAAAGGGGCTTATGAGTAAATCAAATATGCCAATAGGGTGTAAGCCAGATTTATCATGTTTAAAGGAGAGAGCACAAGCTGTTTAGCACTGGTCAGCACTGGTAAAGTGCACAGAGCCGTAGAACGAGCAAAAATAAATCCAGCAAAAATAGGAGGGGTAGAGACAAACAGTTTGGGGGTGACCCTGCAGAGAGGGTCAAGTCCAACAATGTTTATTAAACCCACAGGCATATTCAATTCCAGTTGATTGCAAAAAAGGGGACATTATGTTGTGCATATTAAAGGATACGAGGAGAACAAATCACAGCGTGTATGTTGTTCATTTCATTGTAGACAACAAATATCTGGACATAAACTTAATCTCAATCCTGACCTATAAACCTTCATCATTCTGTACTTCAACAAAACAACAATAGGCACTGTTAGACCTGACAGCCTTAGGGTGGTCACCCCTAATTTTTTGCCTGCCTCCCTCCACTTTTTGGACACTGTTTTTGCTGGCTTTTAGACTCTGCGCACTTTATCACTGCTAACCAGTGCTAAAGTGCATATGCTCTCTCCCTTTAAACATGGTAACCTTGGATCATACCTGATTGGACTATTTAATCTACTTATAAGTCCCTAGTAATGTGCACTATATGTGCCTCGGGCCTGTAGATTAAATGCTACTAGTGGATCTGCAGCACTGGTTGTGCCACCCACTTAAGTAGCCCCTTTACCTTGTCTCAGGCCTACCATTGCAAGGTCTGTGTGTGCAGTTTCACTGTCACCTCGACTTGGCATTTAAAAGTACTTGCCAAGCCTAAACCTCCCCTTTTTCCACATATAAGTCACCTCTAATGTGTGCCCTAGGTAACCCCTAGAGCAGGGTGCTGTGTGGGTGAAAGGCAGGACATGGACCTGTGTAGTTTACTTGTCCTGGTAGTGTAAAACTCCTAAATTCGTTTTTGCACTACTGTGAGGCCTGCTCCCTTCATAGGCTAACATTGGGGTTGCCCTCATACAGTATTGAAGTGGTAGCTGCTGATCTGAAAGGAGTAGGAAGGTCATATTTAGTATGGCCAGAATGGTAATATCAAAACCGGCTGACTGGTGAAGTTGGATTTAATATTACTATTCTAGAAGTGCCACTTTTAGAAAGTGAGCATTTCTTTGCGCTTAAATCTTTCTGTGCCTTACAATCCACGTCTGGCTGGGCTTGGTTGACAGCTCCTTGTGCATTCACTCAGACACATCCCAAACACAGGGTACTCAGCCTCACTTGCATACATCTGCATTTTGAATGGGTCTTCCTGGGCTGGGAGGGTGGAGGGCCTGCTCTCACACAAAGGACTGCCACACCCCCTACTGGGACCCTGGCAGACAGGATTGAACTGAAAGGGGACCTGGTGCACTTCTTAGCCACTCTTTGAAGTCTCCCCCACTTCAAAGGCACATTTGGGTATAAAACAGGGCCTCTGCCCTACCTCATCAGACACTTGCTGGAGAAGAAACCAGAACCTGCATCCTGCCAAGAAGAACTGCCTGGCTGCCTAAAGGACTCACCTGACTGCTTTCCACAAAGGACTGCTGCCTTGCTGTTGCCCTGCTGCCTTGCTGAACTCTTGTCTGGCTGTAAAAGTGCTCTCCAAGGGCTTGGATAGAGCTTGCCTCCTGTTCCCTGAAGTCTCAGGACCAAAAAGACTTCTCTTTTTCATTTGGACTCTTCGTGCGCCAAAAATTTCGACGCACAGCTTGCTCCGCGGCGAGAAAAACGCCGCACACCGACGCTGATCGACGCGACGCCTTTGGGGCAACCGGAACTTTGACGCACGGCCTCACAAGGACAACGCCGCCCGACTTCCAGAGGGGAAATCGACGCTACGCCTGCTGTGAGAGCAAAACTTCGACGCAAAGCCCTGCGGAACGGAACGCAGCCGGTAAACAAGCAGGAGAATCCACGCACAGACCCCGGGACATCTGGTAATCCTGCGACCTGCGCGCCGGAAAACGACGCACGACTTACCCGTGTGAAAAATAACGACGCAAGTCCGTGTGTGCAGAGGAGAAATCGATGCACACACCATTTTTCCACGTACCTCTTCTTCTGCGGCCCTTTGCGGAGATTTTCCACTTTAAACCAGGTACTTTGTGCTTGAAAGAGACTTTGTTTGCTTTTTAAAGACTTAAGACACTTTGGCCCTCATTCTGACCTTGGCGGGCGGCGGAGGCCGCCCGCCAAAGTCCCGCCGTCAGATTACCGTTCCGCGGTCGAAAGACCGCGGCGGTCATTCTGACTTTCCCGCTGGGCTGGCGGGCGGTCGCCTTCAGACCGCCCGCCAGCCCAGCGGGAAAGAGGCTTCCACGATGAAGCCGGCTCGGAATCGAGCCGGCGGAGTGGAAGCTGTGCGACGGGTGCAGTTGCACCCGTCGCGTATTTCACTGTCTGCGCAGCAGACAGTGAAATACATGTAGGGGCCCTCTTACGGGGGCCCCTGCAATGCCCATGCCAGTGGCATGGGCACTGCAGGGGCCCCCAGGGGCCCCGCGACCCCCCTACCGCCATCCGGATCCCGGCGGTCCGACCGCCGGGATCTGGATGGCGGTAGGGGGGGGTCGGAATCCCCGCGGCGGTGCAGCAAGCTGCGCCGCCGCGGAGGATTCAATGGGGCGGCGGTTCACTGGCGGGACCCCGCCAGTGGTGCCGGTCCGACCGCGGCTTTACCGCCGCGGTCGGAATCCCCATTGGAGCACCGCCGGCCTGTCGGCGGTGCTCCCGCGGTCCTCCGCCCTGGCGGTCAAAGACCGCCAGGGTCAGAATGACCACCTTTATATCACTTCTCAGTGATATCTCTACAATTTCACATTGCATCTTTATTCGTTTTGACCTGCAATTATCCAGATAAATATTATATATTTTTCTAAACACTGTGTGGTGTATTTTTGTGGTGCTATATGGTGTTATTGTATGATTTATTGCACAAATACTTTACACATTACCTTCTAAGTTAAGCCTGACTGCTCGTGCCAAGCTACCAGAGGGTGGGCACAGGATAATTTTGGATTGTGTGTGACTTACCCTGACTAGAGTGAGGGTTCTTGCTTGGACAGAGGGTAACCTGACTGCCAACCAAAAAACCCTTTTTTAACAGGCACTGTATCTACAATATATATAATGCCCCACAGACACGTTTGATCATTTAAAATATTTAAAATAAAACCAATGAATACATTTTTGTTGTATGGCTTTCCTGCTTCAAATAATAAACCCATCAGGTCCTCTTTTATGGCCAGAACCAACTTGTGGGTGGAGAGCAAGCCTTTGTCTGCACCATAAACCAGTTCTGAGCAGTTCCTCCCCTTCTCAGTTTGAAGGCAGTCTGACAAGAAAGAGAAAAGTTAGGCAAGCCTAGCTAGAACTTTATCTGCCAATGAGAAGGTAGGCATCCTTTGAAGCTAAGGAAAGGGTTGAGCACAGCCCCAAGGCCAACATGTCAAGGAAGAAGTACGCCCCACCCCCTTCCCACACACAGAGCCCCTTGTCCACTGTCTGAGAGAAGTACACATTACCACAGGGGAGCCATCAGGGGTCAGGTGACAGCTAGACACTGACAGGAAACCTTTGTTTTAGGCAGGGAAATTATACATTTCTATTAGTGTAATTTCCAAAATTGTAATATGAAATCTGTCTTGACCATTATTTTGGATTTTACATTACTATTAAAATGAGTCCTTGAATAATTTTTTTAGCTATACTAAATTGAATTTAGCAATCATTAAATGTATGAAACATTAAATATACACATCTTACTTTTTAAATAGCATGCACTCTGCTATGTGGGCACTTGAGGCCTACCTTAGGGATGACATAAGTGTTAAAAAGAGAGGTTTACACCTGGCAAAATGCGTATGTAACTAGGCTGGAATGGCAGTTTAAAACTACACACTCAGGCTTCAGTGACAGGCCTGGAGACATGCTTTACAGTGCTACTTTAGTGGGTGACACAAGGACTGTTGCAGCCCACCAGTTATTAATATACAGGCCTTGTGTACAGGTAGTACCATATACTAGGAACGTAAAGTGAATTGATTGTGCTAATGAGGTGTTTGCACGTTTTACCATATTTAAAAAGGAAAGCACAAGCACTTTACTAGTGGTTGGCAGGAGCAACGTGCACAGAGTTCTATTAACAAAAATATGTTCAGCAACAGAAGGTAAACATCTTGGGGACTGTAATGCAAAAGATGGTAATTTGTAGCACCTTCTACATGCCATGAAGTTACATCTACTGTAATGGCCATCTTCTGTTTTACAGTGTATATGTAAAGGGAGGATCGGCTCAACCAGCTATCTCTTAATACGTAATGTGGGAATTATGTAGTGCTGCTTGCTTCACATACTGTACATTTGTTCTTCTAAACATAAACCCCATAAATAGATTTGATTCACACATTTTGGAATATTCAAGAAAATATTACTTCAGAAATTGCAACCATGTTTTGTTTGTCTGCATAAAGTAACAATAAAGTCACAAAGGCTCAGCAGTATTAGGAATTGAAAGCTGCATTCGAAGATGGCTAAAGGGGCTCAAATCAGTAGTAAATCATGTTTATTATTATTACAGTGCTACAAAGCGTATTCTTTTGTTGGGATATAAGAGTTGAACATTCGCTCAGTTGAAAAATATTGAAATATCAAAACCATTTAGAAGTGCTTTGAATATAAATTAGTACTTTCGAATTTCAATTTCTTTGACATGGCCTGCAGTGCCCTGCATAAGCACACATTACATTCTGAACGAAGCTGCCATTCCTTTGATGTGTGAATATAAATACTTATCTGGTACCCATACCATCCCTTTTGTTTGCAAACCTCATTTTTACCCTATGCCTATTTTATGAAGCTTCCTGGTTTCGTTGAGCTTTGTGAAGTTGTTTCTTTGCAGCAAGAGCCAATTTCATGCTTATAGAACCCAGCCAGGCCAAGCCCTTACTGTAAAGTGTGAATCACACAACCTGAAAATGTATGTCATAATTTCAGTCGAGAATATGTATTCAGAACTTTCCTCTACAAGTTCACATATTGTAGAACATTTCTGTGCACAAATGTATTGCTGAGGAGTGGAACACTAACTGTTTCCTGTCATGCTTATCCTGTGCAGAACCATGTTATTAGGGATCAGTGGGGTTTTATGTGACATAAAGGCCCTTATTACAAGTGGCCCAGTGTTTCTCGACCACCATGTGAACCCTCGTTTGCCCAGAGGTCGGAATTATGAGTTGAGCGATATTTAATGCTTCTGGTAATTATTGGGTGAGTTCAATATCCCGCCCTTCATTAAATGTTGTCACGTCAAACCTGCTGGAATGTAACATGCAAGAGTATCAGATATTTACTATTGTAAAGTACAGTACAGTAAGTACCAAAATCTGCATATCATTTCCCAGAAACATGTAACAGGTGCTATTTATTGCACCTGATAAATACCCAGGGCCCCGTGCCCCAGGGTATCGTTATTTATCTGGTTCAATAAAAAGATGGCTGTTCAAAAAAACTAGCAATTTCGCCACCCTTAAATTTAACAAACCCACAAAAAAGTAGTGTCAATATCACATAAAACTTTGTAAGAGGTTTCACCAAAGACAGTTAATTTCCTTACCTTGATATCCTTTTCATTCACACAATAATTCAACAAAACACAGTAGAAAGCGGCGTTTTGCTTTAGCTTGTGTATGTATGTTGTCTTTAGAAATTTACCCCACCTTGACTTTCCCTGCGTGTGCTCGGTATTTTCACCAAAAACTGTACTTTCAGCCTTCTTTTTGTCAAATTGACATATATTGTGTGATACTGGCCAGATGCGATGGGATGTGTCTAAAACGTTGGAGGGTTCTTTGATGTACTAGATGTCTCTTCCTGCGTGATGTAGTCAGGAATGTAGTTTAAACTCACGTTTTGGAAATGATCATCTAGCTTTTGTAGATCCATCAGTGTTAACTTTAACACAAATATGAGTAACATCATGCCAGTTGTGGGCTGAACAGCATGAAAACACTATGTATGTGTGTGAACAACTCGCACTGAATTACACTTTTTACAGTACTTCAGATAAAAACGGAGTTTTGAAAAGCCCATAATTAGGGATCATTCAGCCTGCACCAAATTGTAATTGTTTACTTACTCCACTTACCCTAATTTGTGTTTTCACTATTAAAATAATTTACACCCTCAACAATATAGCAAATTAAGACCCCAATCCACACGAGTACAAAATATCAAATAGCTTCACCACAATATTATCATTGTTCCTCCTGCTTCTGAAACAAGCATTAAAGGAAGTTCTGTCATGGGGATGTCCCCCACATAGACGATCAACAGCCATACAGCACATGTGATGGTGGAAACAGGACAACCAGTCGAAAGGTGATCACTGGTCATAGATCAAAACTAAATAACTATGCTTTCTGGTTAGAATGTTTAGGTTAATCTCTTGGGTGCGGGCGTCGGCCTCCCTGGTGTGGGTTGCACTGGAGGATTTTATTTAATTTAGAAATCCCCTTGGAGACATGGAAGATCTTCTGTGTCTCCCCCACCCCCCCACCCGCCACAAAGCACGCTGACGTCACTATCTGTTTTCCCCACCAGAGCAGGAAGCGGCCTTATGGCGGCTTCTTGCTCCACTGCAAAAACAGGACCAAACGGGCAGGGATTTCACTTGGGGGGGGGGGCACCCCCTCAGAAAACGGACTGCCCCCCCCCCCAGGGGCAATAAAAAAAAAATAGGTTTACCCAGGGGGGTGCGATCACGACCCCCTCTCCCCCCCCCCCAGGGCTTAACATTTAAAAAAAAAAAAATGTAAAATATGAAATTGACAGGGAGTCGCCCGTGAGCAGGGTGACCCCCTCGGGCATTTTTTTTTAATAATAGTTGTATGGTTTTCCTGAGGGCCACTATGGCCCCCAAGTAAACCATACAGCTATTTAAAAAAAAATATATATACATAGATCTAGATGGATATATCTTTCTATATAGATAGATATATCTATATATATATATATATATATAGCGATCACTTTTGTCAAAGCGTGTGTGGTTTTCCTGGGGGCTGCGATCGGCCCCCAGGAAAACCACACCCACATATAAAAGTGATCTCTTTACACACACATATATATATATATATATATCGAAGAGCAAGACGGTTCAAAGAAAGGCGCCGCGCTCAAATACCAGTGCAACCGCTCTGGGTGAACCAACCCAAAAGTAATTATTTCATCAAAAATTTAGCAGCGCACTCCACCAAGGTACAATAATTATTGATTTATTTTGAAACAGGAAAGCAGAACAACGTGTTTCGACCGAATGGTCTTTTCCGAGTTCAAACCAACCTTATTGTACCTTGGTGGAGTGCGCTGCTAAATTTTTGATGAAATATATATATATATATATATATATTCGCCACCAGTTATCTTGCAGTTGCAGCTTGTATCTTCAAAGCAATGCACATACTTCAACTGACGCGTTTCAACTGTAGTTTTTAGGCAGCAATAAAAAAGTCAAGTCTTGTGATTATGTTTCTGCTATACAAGGATCTGACTTTTGTCTAGTGGCAGTTTTGATGCCACAAAGTAGCGCAGAAGGTTTATATGCCTACTGCAAAGATCAAAACTGTATTTTATGTAAATAGCTGAGTAGATTAGTAAAGCCAGCCATTACCTGCGCCATAATACAAATAAAATGTATGTGCGAGGGGGGCTATAGAGAGATGGCATGCACTTTGATGGATGGTAGTGAGGGAATCGGAGGAGGAGGTCATGGGAGTTGCAGCACCAATAATGAATGTTGGACTGGGCACTAGAGGCGCTAAAGACTGTGACGATTGGTATGTGACAAGATGAAGTAATAGTGTGTCTTTGTTTGAGTGTCTTGAGAGAACGTGCTGATTGAGGGAAGAAGCGAAGGTAAGTTGACCTCTACTGTTGTGTATCTCTCACACAACCAACAGCAATTTTGTGACTGTTTATGTAGGCTAGTGTTTTAGAGCGACAGTTTAGCCAGTAGCAGAGATGGTATCTCATTGGATGACTGCTGCTGAAGCCCTCACTCGGATTATAGAGGGCAGCTCTGACGTAGGATCAGAGACTGAGACAGCAGATACTGAGACAGCATCTGAGGGATAGGACAATGGCGCAGACTCTGGGAGTGAGTTTCCAGTCGGAGGAGTCCCATTCGATAACTCCTCTTCCATTGAGTATGAGGGAGGTGATGAGGACAGTCATGCTGTCCCTTCGCAAGCACAGTCTGTGCAGCGGGACAATAGCGGGTTAGCCCAACTCAGAGAGCAGGTGCATGCAGCGACAAGCACAGAGAGAGTGCTCTTTTGTGAGCTCCCCAATTTAGTTCAGCCCCAAATTACACAGCCCAAATCTTATTGTGGAGACATCAAAATTAAACAACCTAGTTTTGTAAGGCAGGCACCTGCGTTTTTGGTCCTGGGCTTGGTGGCCATATAGGGAAACCTACCAAACCCAGACATCTCTGGAAACTAGACACCCAGGGGAGTCCACAGAGGTGTGACTTGTGTGGATTCCCCATTTATTTTTTACCTAGAATACCCTGCAAATGTGAAATGTTGATTTAAAACTCAATTTGTTTCTTGCATTTCTGTCCCACAAACTACAGGATTATGCTGGGATCCACAAAATTCCTACCACCCAGTGTTTCCCGACCTGTCCTAATAAAAGTGCTACCCCACTTGAGTGCTTGTACCTAGTGCTTGCATCAGGAATGGAACACCCCAGGGTCAACAGTTGCCCTCATGTAAGGACCAACATTGACCGTTGTGTGATATATTCTTGACACGGGCACTAGGCCTACCCGCACAAGTGAAGGTACCATTTTTATCGTCAGACTTGGCAGAATGCTGGGTGGAAGGATTCCAGAACTTTCTATCACTGAAATGTGAGGAAAAAGTGTTTTTTGCCAAATATTGAGGTTTGCAAAGGATTCTGGGTAACAGAACCTGGTGAGAGCCCCACAAGTCACCCCATTCTGAATTCCCCTATACGTCTAGTTTAAAAAAATTTATAGGTTTGCTAGGTTTTCCTAGGTGACGGCTGAGCTAGTGGACAAAGATTTCAATGTAAAAATGTGATGTGTCCATGTTGCGTTTCCTGTAGCGGGCATTATACCTACCCACACAAGTGAGATACCATTTTTATCGGGACACTTGGGGGGATATAGAATAGCAGAACAAGTGTTATTGCCCCTTGTCTTTCTCTACATTTTTTCCTTCCAAATGTAAGACAGTATGTGAAAAAGACGTCTATTTGAGAAATGCCCTGTAATTCACATGCTAGTATGGGCACCCCGGAATTCAGAGATGTGCAAATAACCACTGCTTTTCAACACCTTATCTTGTGCCCATTTTGAAAATCCGAAGGTTTCCTTGATACCTATTTTTCACTCTTTATATTTCACCAAATGAATTGCTGTACACCGGGTATACAACGAAAACCCATTGCAAGGTGCAGCTCCTTTATTGGCTCTGGGTAGCTAGGGTTCTTGATGAACCTACAACCCCTATATATCCCCGCAACCAGAAGAGTCCAACAGACGTAACGGCATATTACTTTTGAAAATCTGCCATCTCAAAAAAATGTTACAGAGTAAAACGTGGAGAAAAACAGCTGTTTTGTTCACCTCTATTTCAATATTTTTTTATTTCAGCTGTTATTCTCTGTAGGAAAACCTTGTAGGATCTACACAAATGACCCCTTGCTGAATTCAGAATTTTGTCTACTTTCCAGAAATATTTAGCTGTTTGGGATCCAGCATTGGTTTCACACCCATTTCTGTCATTAACTGGAAGGAGGCTAAAAGCACAAAAAATAGTAAAAATGGGGTATGTCCCAGTAAAGTGCCAAAACTGTGTTGAAAAATTTGATTTTCTGATTCAAGTCTGCCTGTTCCTGAAAGCTGGGAAGATGGTGATTTTAGCACTGCAAACCCTTTGTTGATGCCAGTTTCAGGGGAAAAAACAACTGCTTTCTTCTGTAGCCCTTTTTCCCATTTTTCTGAAAAAAACAAAATTTTCGCTGTATTTTAGCTAATTTCTTGGTCTTCTCCAGGGGAACCCACAAACTCTGGGTACCTTTAGAATCCCTAAGATGTTGGAAAAAAAGGACGCAAAATTTAGCATGGCTAGCTTAAGTGGAAAATAAGTTTTGAAGGCCTAAGCGTGAACTACCCCAAATAGCCAAAAAAGGGCTCAGCACTGGAGGGATAGGTGGGGGTTAGGGGTGGGGTGAGGAGGGGGGCAGCAGGTAAGGGGTTAAACAAACCCTGAATCATTACAAGGGGAGCTGTCCTCAACGTTCTTTAGTTCCAATGAATGAGCAAGCACAACTTTGCAACATCCAGAGTTTGTTGGTGGTATTTATTTTACATGAATGCTGCTGTCCAAATATAGCAAGTGCACTCCCTCAACTGATAATCCACCACAGTGTGTAACATAACATAGATTTAAGTATACTGAAATAACCACTACTCATAATATCATTACTGTAGGAGCACAACATTGGATGAGTTGAGTCCAATGGTAAGTGTAAGGGTTGAAGTAACAGGGTATTGCTAGGTGTGCACTTAGGGTTAGGATAATGTATAGGTTTGAGGTTTGAATTAAGTTTGTGATTCTAGTATAAATTGTTCTGTTAAATTTAGGTGTAGAGAAAAGGATGGTGTTTAATATTTGGTTTGGGGAAGAGTTACGTTTTAGATATGTGGTGGGCTTAGCCTTAGGTTTCGATTTAGGGTTAGGTTTAGCGTAAGGGATAAAGTTAGTGTAAGGTTTGACTGACAGATTTAGGGTTAAAGTAAGATTGGTATCAGAGATATTCTCTTTAGTGATAATCTAGATACATACAATGCTTTGTAACGGTATCTCAATGTAGTTGCATTTTATGAAATTACATATTATTTGTTATAATTTCTGCATGGCTGCATTTAGGCGAAGAGAAAACCATTACACTGAGGTAAGTGAGCATGGTATATTTTTTCTAAATTTTATTCAGGAATAGTGCCCCATGACTACTACCCATAGCCAATCAGGTCTACAGATTGTTGTTCACTTTTGACACCATTCTTCGTCACTCTCGCAGAGCGGACGACTGCTTCTGTGCTTCCCGTAAGCTGGATGCCGTGGCAACAGAAGCCAAGTTCAAGCAGGACCTAGGATTCAGGATGTTGAACTGCGGAAGAACAGATCTAGTGAAACAGGCTGTTGCTTTGCTGGGACCGGATGGAATAAATAGCATGAGCGAACAGGTACACAAAGATTTACTTCTTCAAAGAAATAAGAGTGTCATTTCTGTTTTGCACTACCTCGATGTGAGCTAACCGGTGGTATCCCAATCCATAAAATGCAGACTTCTCTTGTTTGACACTGGACTGTTTTCCATACACAGTGAGCAAGGCAAGCATGTTTCTGAGAAAAACGTCATTACAATGCTCTACCTTGACACAGTCTTAACATTATGATGGTGAGTCTCAGGGATGGTTATAGGATTTTGGGGGCCATCGGTAAAAATTGAATGTGTTAGGATCCTCTAATATGCTATACAACATGACGCTTCAGGGCTGTTTGCAATTCAAGTAGATGACCCAGGTCTTGAAGCTGCTTTATCCAGAATCCTGCAAGGATCCGGATTCTCATCTCTCTCAGCCACCTGCAAGCACCTCTTTTACAGCTCATAAAGGGCCGCATGTGTGAGGTTTATTTGTAGGCTGGGAGGGTTAAAACTGCAGTACAATGGGCGTCTGGTGGTGCTTCTGGATAAGCAACCAGACAAAAGGTCTGACTGTTGGACAACCACCTGCAGATTTTGTCTATTTTGTCTCCTTGCAACTGAGCCCACAAGATGACTACACTTTGGTTGCAAGGTGCAGGGAAGGGGGGCTCCCCTATGGACATAATTGCAATGAGACACCTCTCTCTTAATTGGATCAGTATGGGTCAGGAAAGGACTGGTGTGCAGTGGCCTGGCTGTGTCGCATTGGTGGGCTGAGTGCAGGACCCTGGGCAGCAGCCCACACTGTTTATGCCTAGCACTGGCCCTGGTGAGTCCTTTTGGGTCAATCTTGCACCTGTGCCAGCCCTTTAAATCTGTTGAAAACATGTTAATGTCCTTGCCACTCAGAGGTAGCAGATGCTGTCTCCTACATCGTCAGCTCAAAATGCCAGATGGAAAAGTGATAGCTCATAGAACGAGAATCCTGCAGGAAGCAATATTCTCCATACTGTTTAGCCCTGTGACCCACAGCCAAAAATGAACTACATGAATACTTGTCACTCGTAACTATGTAGCCATTTGATCTGTTGCCACTATGCAACAGAGCAAATGACTTAAATGCCGAAATGAGCGGAACTCATATGGGCAGGCTTGGTCTTCTAGGTTCCAAATTCTGACGTCAACCATGCACACCAGAATCTGATAATGACGAAACAGTTCTCTAAGGAATGGTGACCACAGCAAAAGCTCCACGAACACAGCAAAACAAACAAGGAGAACTCATGGAATAAATGTAGAATTACAGAAATTCTATGCTTTTTGCACAATCCATGGCACAAAAGTGTCATTCATGTGAGACGAAAGGACGGATATTAGAATTATGTGTGCATTTGTCTCAATGAAGAATGCAGTAATTGATAATAAAAAAAACAGAAGCCAAGTGCCACCACATATCACATGAAAGAACCGAGATGCATTAATTACACAGACGCCAGCTAGTATGTGCCCAAGCTAGAGAGTGCAACAAGCCACAGTGGTAAGCATTGTGCATCCTACCCAATTCTCAGTCCACACCCCCAAACAGAGTAGACCGAAAAATGTCAGCCAGAGTTCCCAAGCCATACTCACAGCCTTCTAAGAAAGTCATATTTGAATCACAGCTGGTAAACCATCAAGCGTTACTTTAGGCAGAACATGCTTGTTAGCCTAACAGTCATGAAGGTGGGTACCACTGACAGGGAACTGTCTTATGAGGCTGAGGATTCCATGGGGTAGCACAAGTGATGCCCAAAGTATTTTTCCTTCCCTCCCCAACACATTGCAGTGACACACTCAAAACAACGCGTTGATCCATCAGTACACAACTCTAAGCTGGTCTGACTTCAGCCAATAAAATCTATTTTTTAGTTTGAAAGTCAAGTACTGATAATGACAGAGAACGTACAATGACTGTAAATGCTAACTGCTTTAGCTTCAAAATCCCTTTCATGCTCTGAAATATATTGCCAGTTCATGAAAAACAAGACTGTTTCTTTTAATATATGCCCTTGGAATAATCTGCCATAATATTATTTTAGAATAGGAACTGGCCATGAGTGGAATGTTCTGCATACATGTGACTTAGTGCAGCTTAAACCAGTCATATCGTATCAAACAAAAATCCAACTATGCCATACATACCATGTGTCGTGATCTTACAAGCAGGTGTATTGTTCTAATGCGCAGGTCCTCTTATGTATGCTTTAATCCAAATTAACTCAGAAGTACCAGTGATTGCCTGCTCTCAATGGTGCACCTGCTACGGACCGTGGCAATGCACCTGATTAAAGGAAAAAACACTCTGTCCAGCATGTGTGCTAAGACTGGCCTCCAGTCAAACTCTGACTTTGGTGGGAGCAGGGGTGGCGCCCCGAATACCAAGAGTAATATAGTCTTAGATAGCGCCCCTGTGAACTTGGTGACCCACGACCCTCCTTCCCGCTTCCATTGAGTCCCTTAGGGAGGGCACTGTGTGTCACTCTCTCGCTGCTGCACAGTTGCCTCCCAAAGGGCCTCTAGCTCTTAGTGCACGTGTGAAGGCATCCTTCACTTGTGTTGGCCCAAGCACTCACCCCTTCTCATTGTTCTGACTTAAAGTATGCACCCATCAAATGAGTGTGCCCCAAGGGTTCACACAATCACCTGTAGCGCCCTACATAATACAGACATGGCCCTGGAGATTAGAAGCAGGCTCAAGCTCACTGTGCCACCATGGTCCAGACCGTGGAGTGCCTCGAGTCGGATGTGCACTACTTTCATTGTTTATAATGTATCATCATGGGTTTTATGTTTCCTTTTGGCATCTTCTACCATGCTGTTTGCATATTCCACCACAGAATCTGATTTTATTCTGAACTAATCTCCCGCCATTGTTCCTTCCCCGTTGCGGACCATCTCCAGGGAATGACCCCCTTGATGTACGCTTGTGTCCGGGGCGATGAGGCCATGGTTCAGATGCTGCTGGACGCTGGAGCAGACTTGAACAAGGAGGTAAAACAACCTTTCTTTTACTTTTTTTAGCAGCCACTTAAGATCCTCGCATGTGCTGTACAGAGAGCAGTTTGGAAATAGACCCCTTTCTGTTTCTTACTTTATGTTAATAGTATTCAAGTGTCGCCATGGTACCACAGTCCGCATGCTGGGAGACTTATCACAGAGTGGTACCGCAGGCTCGTATGACTAATGAAGACATGTGACGCAAGACACTTTCCCTCCAGGGTCAATTCAAATTAAACTACTAAAGCATTCCACAAACACAGTCTGATATTTTATGCAGACAAACTATCAGACGATGACTGTGGCAACTACTTAAAACCTGTAATTAGAGCCACACAATTTGTGAAAACTGATAAAAATCTTTTAGTACAAGGCTAAACAATTCCTTATAAAGAGATGTTCTTTGGTGGTTGTCTGGTCTCTGTTTGAAGGCCGCTGCACTTTCGATGAAACAGGACTGATGACGCATTAGTGTGAACCCCCGAAATGACAAACGGCATGCGATCCGAAATAAAGAATCAACAAAATGTGGTGGAGGATAGTATAATTCCTGTTTTCTTTTTCTATTTTGCTTTTATCTATGCACAAATATTGCCCAGACATGATTATACAGATGTATCTAATGATATTTAATTTAAAGAACAGGCAATGCATTCGCCCAAATTCTATCCATAAATATTAAATCAAATAATTTTAAAAAAACATTTGGGAGGGTATTGGCAAAAAAGCAAACTAGAGAAATTAAGAATTAAATCTGGAGAAAGAGCCGTTGAGGTACAGAATCTGTGTGGGCTTGGAAGGTTAATGAAATGTTTTAAGTATGTACCTGACAGACGATGTTTTTAGATTTTAGATGTGTTTAGTTATAGGAACAAAGGTCTTCTGAGGGGTAATTTTAGTGGTAGGAATACTAACGGGGACTTCACAAAATAAAATGTATGTTCATTCTAAAGCAAACTAGAAGTCGGTTGGAAACCATGAATAGAACGTTCAATTCTAGTTCAACAAACCAATGAATGTTGTGCAAATGCCGTCGCATACCACTTTGTAAAAAAATAAATAAAAATGTATCAGTTTTTCTTGCTTGAATTTTCAATGAATGTTTTATTTTATTTTGAAACAAAGAGGAAATATGCTTTTTGATTGCTTTAATTTAGATGGGCAGTTTTCCTGTTGCAAAAATTAGGTGAAGTGCTGTAGGACCGACTACAGCATATTTTAAGAGTCCTCCAAATCCAAATAAGGATTAGTTTGACTGTTTAGCATTTACATCGGAAAGAAATATAGGCCCTCACAATGCCATCCTGCCATCAGGCCGCCCGTGCAACCTGAACCTTGCCGGTCCTATTATGACTTCCCCGCTGGGCCAGCAGGGAACAGGGCCTTAACATTGCCGCCAGCTCCTAATGGAGTCGGCGGCAATGTGGCAGTGTAGCGGGTGCGGCAGCACCCGTCGCGCAATCCACTGCCCGTAATTTGGGTAGTGGAATGCGTGATGGGGTTGTGCATGGGGGCCCCTGCACCGCCCATTCCAAGTGCATGGGCAGTGCAGGGGCCCCCTGGGGTTCCTATACCGCCAGCCTTTCACCGCCATGGACAGGCTGGCCAATGGGGACTCGTAATCCCCAGGTCAGCGCTGCCCTGGTGGATTACAACTGCTGGGACCGCCAGGCTGAAGGCTGGCGGCAGCCTGGTGGTGTCAGCAGTTTGACCGTGGCGGCTCTGCCACGGTTATAATGTTGGGGTCTGACTGTGAGTCATAATGCCCCCCCCCATAGTGTCTTGCAATATTTGACTATTTTCTTTTTAGGTGAATAAGTAGATGCATTGTTTCTGTTTCTCAGGTATACTGACATTAGGCAGATAAGGTGACCAAGGTACGATTAAATGCTTTACCTACTACCGGGGTCAGGGATGTAGGGCAATCTGGCAGTGCCCAAGGGGCTGGTCTAACGGGTCAGTGTGTGGGTGGGTTTTTTGGCTGTTTGTGGGACTGTGTTGTAGTCTGTTGGGCCGGCTTTACCTGCAGATTTCCCTGGTTTTGAAATAAACATTGCCTGCAGCAAGCTCAAATCCATGCAGTCTTCCATACCTTGCAAAACAGTTATACAGCGTGGCCCAGTTTGCAAAAATGGGCCACTTTGTAGTTATCTAAGTCACTAATGGGGGGCCTCTTTTATTTTGAGGGCAGGCCTATTTTTTGTCCAGTCCGACCCTGCCCAACACCACAAACATTCTTTTATCGGGGACAAGAGCTCGTCTCGTTTTTTCCCAGTAGACCACTTTTCTCTAAGACTGCACCCTTCCTCAAGGCTCAAGTAATGTAGAAACATTAAATCTAAAAGCAGAAAAACACTGCCAGTCAGTGGTGGCGGGATCACTTCCTGGCTGAAGTCCAATTATAAATTTGCTTCTATTTTTCATTGCGCTCTAGACGTTAAGAACACTGACTTTTAAGGAATACAAACAAAGAAGCAAGCCCATATGTGTTGCTCTAGTTAATGAAACCTCAAAAGAGTTTAATTTTAATGACAGGGCAGTGAACCAGAACTCCATCATAAACCTCACTTCACATGCAAAGAGTAAACCATGGCTTCTGTAAGTTGCCTATGCTCAATATTTTGGAAATGAATTGAAGAAAATATTACCATCCAGAGTGATGGTGGATAAAGTTAAATAACATCTGATTCGAAACGGTAATGAATGCAATGATAAGACTAGGCATCTACATTTAAAATGAAAAATAAAGTAATAAACCACGTTGAATAAACCAATTGCTCTTAGAATGAATTAGGTGGGACAAAATATTAATAGAATGCTGCACAAGATGCAGGAAATATTGAAAATGGTGAATATATTGAACATATCTGATTTTAATCACGATCAAACTGTTGCATGACCAGCTAGGCTAATTCAGTCTGACACATGTGAATGCCCTAAGACAAGTTAATGTTCAGTGGATTCTTTTGTGAACCCTGTTGCAATAGTTTAAGCTTGTAAGTGTTCATATAAGACCTGGTGGGGTTCCTCTAGACCGTGAAGCTAGCAGAGGGCCCACCACTTTGTTATGTTGGTGGAGAATTTTGAACAAAACTGGTCCCGCTGACACAGTAAAAACACTTGTCGTGACAATATTCAATACCTATAGATCCATCATTTCATGATTGTTTAAAAACACATCTCAAAATGTAATTGGTTTGAAAAAAAACACTTCGGCACTTCGGGAGGTGGGGGGTGTTGTTTCTGTAACATAAATTCAAATGCCGACACCGCTGTGTGGACATGGTGGCCCAGCTGGAACATTTATGTTGAAAGCACTCATACGGTTTGAGGCTAAAGTGGGGGCGGGGGGCACAACCAGATAATTATATATTAAGCTATCTCCAGACCTGATCTGAGACAAATACAAATTTACTAAAGCTCAACTACTATATAGGTGGCTATGCTATGGAACTTTCAACAGGCCCAGGGTAAGTTTACTGAAACCTGAATGCTGCAGGTCGCATAGAAACAAGGGCCAAGACTAGGACTACTAGGTTTCTCCTTGCTAAAATCTCCTTTGATCATCAGGAACATGGAATAAAGAAAGTAGAAAAAAGAACGGAAGAGGAGACTTGGAGTACAGCATACAATCATGGACCCAGCAAACCTTACATTCCTCGCGGAGCTCCCTCACAATGCATTCCTTCACCACAATGCACACATTAGGGTATGAAGAATCCAGAAGAAGTGCAGGCGGGGCAGAAGGGAAAGCTTGTTTGTTCAAGAAGCATCTAATCTACCTCTTCCTCCATCAGCCCACACAAACATGCTTTTGCATGAAATAAATGGATAAAAAGTATAGCTAATTGAATGTAAAGTGCTGTTGAGAAATGTAAAATATAACAAGTACCATCGTATCCTTTACACAGTAGGGATGCCACAACATCTGCTGGTTTTATAAGAGCCTTTAATTCGACATTACATAAGGTTTGTAAACTAAAGGTATATGGTGCACCATATTTTAGTGTGTCTGACAGGGATCCGTCTGGTGAAGGCATTTCCATAATACAGATAATGTGAACTGTTAGGTGAGGCACAAAAAAGTGATCACAATCTGATGGGTGTCATGGGCTCCCCTTACCACCCTCATCTCACCTGCCCAAGCCTATAGACACTGCAAGCACCTAATGTATCTGCCGTAGGATAAGGATAGAGTTTCTGTAGTTCACCAACCCATAGTGGGGTTTAACCAGGAAGTGTCCACTAGCTCAGAGTTGACAGGCAGGACATGTTGATAGTGGTTTGCAGCTTCAGAAGCCTACTTCAGAGTTTGGCATCCTACATGTGGGCAGGATTGGAGCACCCTCAGCTTGAGATGGACAAATCTCTTCCTATGCCCTCCTCACGAAGAGACTGGCTACATAACAAGATAAGGTGCTTAAAACCTCCCATCAATCATTGAATTAAGGCTGCTGCCTGGGCTGCAAGCACCCTTGTGAATATTCTTTTAGTAGATGTATACCTAAGGGATTGAAATCTCACAGAAGTAGATATTGCATACTCATAATACATTTTGGGAAATTCAGCACATAGCAAGAAAGTGTGTTATCTGCTTCATAGACTAGATGAAGGGGCATTCCTCTGCTGTTAAAGAACATATTTTAGGATTTTGGTATAGTTGCTATTGCGTTTCTGTGTTACAGCCTATACTTCTTCTAAATGATGCTATTTATACCAATGCCTAGAGGGCTAGTGAGTGGCCTCAGGGTTTGCCTATATAGTGTAATCATCAATGGTTAAACAAATACAAGGCCATGTGTGTGTCTCATCTCTGATTTTATATGATCTTGTGCTGTCAAGTATTTTTGATCTGGGGTGCTTTTTAGAACTCCCATAAATCATGTTGTGAAGGACAAGTAGGAGTATTCTATTTGTCAGAGGCTTTACATGCAAAATGATTAGTGAGTCACGCTGTCTTAGGAAAAGGTAAAGCGACTGGCTGATTTGGCAGAAGATAGTTAAATCTAATCACATTTTGTTCTCTTGTCTGTGCTCGACGATTTTGCCAATCAAACATGCAAATAATGCAGCTAGTCCTGTTCTGTTTCTGTGTTTTGCTTAAAAATTAGCAAATAGGATCTCTCTCATTGTGAACAATGAAGAGAAATATGTTTACTGAACCAGTATAGTGATGTGGATGGCTTCCTTTTGAACCAGCATCACAAATGTATAGATATTAGAACATTATCGTTATCATGACATCTAAGGTGATGAAGTTGTACTATCTGATGTTAAAGTATGGTTGCATTTTTATGCAGAAAGATAACAAATTAGAATGCGTTGGGTGTTTTGGGTATGCTGTTGTGTTTCAGTTTTAGAATGTGTCCAACCAATCATTTGTAAACATTGTCTGTTCAATTTTCTTTTCCAACATCACCATACAGAAGGCAATTCTGATTTCCTCTTTTACATTCTTTTTTGTAGGTTCCAAATACTGCTCATAAATATCCATCAATCCATCCAGAGACCCGCCATTGGACAGCACTGACATTTGCTGTTTTGCAAGGACACATTCCTGTAGTTCAGGTATTTCCTAGCGCTCACGTCACCTAGCGCTGTACCTTTCCAGATAAACCGGCAATAAGCCAGAGCTATATCCTACCCTGATCACTTTGGATATATTGAGCTCCACATTTAAAAACTGGCAATATGATATGCTGCCATCGTTTGCATGTGACATCATGTAGCTGTTTAAATATCTGTAGCAAGTAGATCCAGCTCAGAAATTGGTTGGCGCCTCTCCTAACTTTCTTTTTCGTGTTTTTTTGTTTGGCTCATGTCTTAGGCCACAGACACTCTTAATGGAAAAAAGTTTCTTAGACTGAATAATATGTTTAGGGACTGAACATTTGTCAAATCAGTGGTCGTCTAAATGACTTGACCTTAGGGAAAATTAACCTGTAGATTGGTATGTGACCCCCAACGCGTATTATTCTCAAACAATACCTGCCCTCAAAGAGGGATTTCCCCCTCTTTCCATTCTGCCCCATTGATTTGTATATCCACACAAACTTTAACAAAATTTACTTGAGCAGAACTTTGCTTTTTTTTAATTGGTAGTATGATATGTAACAGTTGGCAATAGCAGACACTAGCACAGAGGAAGTACACGCTACCTCTATGTAGGTGCCTTCATGGACAGTTTAAATGTTTTCCATGGTTCATGGTTTATATTGTTTAATTTAATTCTGAATATAGGCACTCATTTAAATGCATGTTAATATGAAATCATTCTCAACCATAAAAATCACATACTTAACAAGCACTGGCAAAGCTAATTGGTCTTATGTTTATAAGCCTTGTTTTTTAATGTGTTACTTTTATTTACTAATACTTGCAATAGACATTAAAAGTGTAAAAGTATTTAAAAAGTAACAATCTAGAAAAGTCTAAACGTTTCATTCATATGTTTGTGAAAAAAGTAAATAAAAATAATCCATTACAAAAATGACCCCTTGCAAAAATGAACCAAAAAAAATGAAAGCAGTAATTAAATTACAGATTGTTCTACCAGCCCTGTCATTGTAGTAGACTCCTTTCTAGAGGGATATGCATTTCTGTAAGAGCAAAATGCGATCACTCAGAGTCAATAGCTGAATTGAGCTGCCCTTTGCCCCATACTACGGACCGTGGATGGTGGATGCAATACAACCTGTGTCTCTCGGACCAATCTTGCTCGATTTTAATTCTGCTTATTGAAAATGCCTAACTGCTAAAGTCAACGCACCTTGTTTTTCTAAATTCTTTCATAAGTCCCTTTTTTCTTTCCCCTCCAATAATGTTATGCACAGACGTAATGAAGTAAATTTAGTTGGGTGGTTGGGATCGTCCAGTAATAATTATGTGCTTGGGGGAGGAGCCAATGGGGTGGAGCTACAATCTATGGTGTTATAACTGAATGCCTCTAAAAACATCTTTCTGAACCATAACGATAAATTAGGTTTAACTTTCAGATACATAGTGGCAGTGGGATCATTAATAAGAGAAGGAAATGTTAAGGAGCAATAGCTAATTTAAATAAAGGTGGAATCCTAAACTTAAGCGTGTGTTAATTAAATCTGAAGCGGCATATTTGTGTTGCAAGAGAAGGAAGCTGTGGGCAAAATTAGACAACCTGTCACATGATTGACAAGAGCTTCAGTTTCGAACACGTTTGCGAATGAAAAGAGGATGAAAGAGAGTAGCTCCCCCATACTTCCACATGAACAGTTAAAATTGCTGAATCCTTTAAATCGATGTCAAGCAAATAGCAAATGAGGTATGCAGTGATAGAATATGGGCCACATTGACACATACCTATCTAAAAGTACTCGAGATTTACTGCTGACCTACGTCTCATCTTCTAACAGCAAGTCAAACTCGTGGAATAAAACTATGTGAATCCGACCTTAAGTGTCTGCCTATCTGCAAACACCTTCTATCTGATTGCAGCCATACACCAACTTTAAAAACTGTGCTAAGGAAAAAAGCAGTGAATTTCAGTAAACAGGACAGGAAACATATAACTACAATTTCCTCATAGGAATGAAAAATTGAAGAAGATATGCTCGCTCCCACAAAGCCTCCAAGTTAAGTCAATAATTGTTCTCATGTGCAATGCGACCATTGTGTACTATTCCCTAGAGCCTAAGAGACTGAGGGCCAGATGTAGCAAGCAGTTTTGCCCATTCTGTGTCTGTGGGAAAATGTGTTCGTACATATGGCCCTGAGACTGATAACGAAGTCAGCAGCTTGATCCAACTGCAAGCAGCAGAGTTAGTTGAAAGTGATGTAGCAACACTAATTCATTGGCACGTACCTAGGAAAACAGTCTGCTGTACATTTTGTGAACTTTTCTAAGAAAAACCTCAATGTGATGGAATATGAAAAACAATTTAAACTGACGGTGAAGAAAATGACACTTACTGAGAATGCCAAATAATACTGTATTGTTTTATTTGTCAAAAATATAAGAGAAAACCAATGAGGATTTTCTTCATCTTTTTTGCCGAAGACAAAAATTATTGTCTTTTTGCATATGAAGTTGCCTGCAAAACGGTTATTGGCTGACAAATCTTTCCAGATACATAATTAAAGAAAATGGAACTATCAGTTTTACCCAATTACAGTTGGGTCATTAAAGTTGCACCCATCTATACTAGCATGTAGTCAGTGTCCCACGGAGGTATGGTTACAAAACAAATTCCTCCATGTAAAATAACTCAAGAAACATACTCATTCACATTGGTAAATCACCTTATCAATTTTCTAACTAACCATCATGTAGCCATAGGAAACATTTCATTCAAAACAGAATTGGCAGAATTTTCCATAAATAAAACCTATTGATTAAACATCAAACACCAGTTGAGCTGATATTCCAACTGCTACTTACTCAATTACATGCAAAATTCTTTCCAAAATTGCAATTCTGTTTGGATGAGAATTTCCACAATACCATTCGGTTTGACTAACATTTGAAACTAGTTTAATCTTTACTTTAAAGCAAATAATGCAGATATTTCGATGAGAAAATAGTGTGTGATTTAAAAAAAAAATCGAATCAAAAGGAAAAACATGCAATTTAAATAACTCTTCATGACAAAATAAAACATTTATACACCCAGTCTTTTCCTTATGTGCATCACATTCATATTTCCTCCATGAACTGTTGTCTTCATTAAACATGCTCATTGATTGTTTTCTTGTAGTCATTCACAGTCTTTTGGGTCAGATTACATGAGATGTGCTTGAGGGCAGTGCAATTGGGCGCCATTATTTGCACCAGCCAGCCATTTAAAGATTAGCATTTTACACCACCTGAGCAGTGCAAAAACCGGCACCGACATCAACTAACAGGAAACATTATTTGTTTTTGCACTCGCTAGTTGGTGCCAAATTTCTAATCATAATTGCACTGAAACTGTGCAATGTTACATTATCTGACATTAGAGCTCTTAAGAATGAACACAGAGTAGTGGTGGGCATTCCTGACTTAGTATTAAAGCTAAAATGGACGGTGTAATGTAGACAATTTAATGGAATACCTGTTGATATATATATATATGTATACTGTACAGCATCCTGGATTTTGAGGAATGTTACATTTTCAAAAAGTAATTCTAGATGTATGAATGATTTAGTTTTGATGCCTAGATAGGATGCTGGTGAGCTATCACTGCAGCAGAAGTTATCAGATTGCATGGCAATGTTGTGCACTATATCAGTTGAAATTTGAGTCTGATATAGAAAATAAATAGAACATGAGTAGGCTTTGCGCGCATTGGTATCATGAAGTGGTCAAGAACAGGTAAATAGGAAGGAGAAACTTGGGTTGGCGAAGAAAATTAGATGCTCGTGAGTGTGTATGTTAAAAACACGGCTGCCTAGCAAAGGGGACAATGAGTCAAATGCATTTTGTACACCTACTGTAAACCTACAACACGTTTAGCTTCACTTTGCACATGCAAATTTACAAACGACTGTCTGATGCTTATATATGTAAAGTGAAATTGTGAATGTGGAAATTTCACCATACTGTGCAGTATGGTGGGAGTTATTTATTGCAGATTTAGTAGTCATTGTGGGTTTAAGGGTGCTCCTCCGTGGATCCATCTGCAATAGCTCATGAATAGCCACAAACGTATAATTTATAGATGTTCGCCAAAAATTTGCAAATGTATTAATATCAGGTGCAAGAGTGAGCATACAATATGGAGAAGCGACACTGTCAAAAGTAATGGGAGTGTAGTGGAAAACTATTCCTTAATTTATCATCACAAAACATATTTTCAGTTCGTAGCAACAAAAAAGTGATCTCTTTAAGAATTTGGTGGATGCATCCAGCAAAAAGTAAAGGATGCCCCATCCATTGACACTGTGGTTACCAACCCCTTCTTAATACAGGTAGAACAGTAAGGCCCGTATTTATACTTTTTTAGCGCCGCTTTTGCGTAAAAAAATGCCGCAAACGCAGCGCTAACAAAGTATAAATATGGGCCTACGTGAGTTGTGAGGAAACGCTACAAAAGGCTCTAGCGCGAGTCTTGACAGAGAGTCCGTTTTTTGTTTCCATCTGGAGGGTCCCGAATAGGAGTGTTCATTTTTAAGAATGTGCAGTGTGACACCACTTGCAGCTATCTGCAGCTATTATTATACTTTATTGATATTTGGAACAAAACCTGCCTCTTGGAAGCTTCTTAAGTCTTATGAGGGTTCTTGCAAGTTATGAGAGTTTATCCAGTTATTTTAGATTATGGTGTTATTGCATGGGTGACTTGTTGAAATGAAGTGAACAGCATTTTGAAACTATAGGCCGGGTGGATCTCAATAATGTTTATCGTTCTCAGAAATAGACAACAATGTAGAATATTATGTTCAAGCGAAATCTGGCAACCATTTCCGAAGTCACCCCGCATATTAGGAAGCTGAGAAGTACATTGGGAGGGGCTTTTGTTGTTTACTGTGAACTGCTGCAGATGAATAGAGTATGATTAATATCTACTATTCAAGCAGTTGACAAACATTTCATTCATTTATGTAAGAATCTAAGGTCAAAATACTTAAACTTTTGCAAAACTTTCCCATCTCGATGACAATGTTTCAGACTGTTTCAAAATTAGAACATAAACTTAACAACTGAAACCGACACTCGCTCACAGTGCACGTCGTTTTGTCACACTTGAGGAGTCCATCTATAGAAGCAAAGTGTTCTGTAATGTGATATTACTTGCCAGTAATCTTCATTACTTCTGGTCCTGTTGTCCTCGTCCCATTTATCACTAATGAAGTGATTCCACCCTGCAAGACAGAAAAGAACAAGAAGAATGCTAAGTATAAGCCCCTCCCATAAGGCAGGTGCCTTTAAAGGCTATAGTTACAGAGTATTCCTCCTGAAATCCCAAATCTCCACAAATGACAGCCGGATTAACACAAAGGAGGGAGGGGCATTATGAATTGGATGAGTATGAGAGGAACACGAGTAATTACCCGTAAGTAATATTATATCACCTCCATGTCCCCCTTTCCTCGTCCCATTCCTCACTAAAGAGGAATAGCAAAGCAGCCTAAAAAATTACACAAACCACCTTTGCTTGTAACACCCAGTGGTGATTTGTTTCAAACAATTTGCAAAACCTAAGCCAAAGCATATTGTAGCTCTCCAATACCAAAATTTGTACCACCAGACAATACATTATACAATACAATAGAATAGAATGCATTTGTAAAGATCACAGCTACCTCAGAGGAGGCGCCCTGGCTCTAGGTCAACCATAGGAAGCTTAACAGTGATGATGTGAAATGACATTTATGTGGGAGTCAGAAAGTACGTTTATTAAGCTCTTTCTAAATACAGCTTCAGACTCACTGTTTCTCAAGTCAAGCGGAAGCACATTCCACAATTTAACTGCCAGGAAACTGAAAGAGCTACCTCCTCTTCTGGCCTTGTGGATGCGGGGGAGTTGAAGAAGTATAAGTTTGTTGGACGTAGGAGATCTCTCCTGAACGTAAGGCTTGAACCGGTGTCTGAGGTAGGGAAGGCCCCTGTGATTGTAGGCTCTGAAAGCAAGGATGAGAGCCTTGAACTGGTTTCTTTTATTCACTGGAAGCCAGTGAAGATGATGGAAGTGTCCTTACACCACTACCCGGTGGGGAATATTCAGAATTACCCGGGCAGCAGCATTCTAAATGATCTGGAGACACTGAATCAGAAAGGCCGGGAGCCCCAGATTTAAGCTCTTGGTGTAATCCAACCTGGAGGTGATCAACAGGGATAAGGTGACGCATCCTTGTCAAGGATCTCAGAGTAAGAAAGCAGGTGGCAGATAAAACTTTGATTTGTGGCACGAAAGTAAGGCAAATTTCAACCTGAGGTTTCTTGCCACAGAAGGAGGTGGAGGCTTCACCAACGCCACCAAAGGCTAGGTTTATTGGTGGGCTTGAGGCCAAAGAAAATAATCTCTGTCTTATCTGCATTCAGCTTTAAACAGCTTACATTCAACCAGTCCACCAAAGATTTAGGGTAGAGTTTGAAGGAGCTCAGGGATAAATAAAATTTTCCTGAAAGGCCAGGAGGAGCTGAGTGTCATCCGTGTAGGATACGAATCTCACTCCCGAGACTCAAGAAGTTTTCCTAGAGGCTCGAGATATATATTAAAAAAGAGTGGGGCTAAGGGCAGAGCCCTCTGGGACTCCACACTCTAATGGTTTTGCAGAATAGGTGAAAGGAGGAATTAAAACAGCATGGAGGGGCTCACTGATAAAGGATTTCAGCTATGACAGAGCTTTTCTCTAATGACGATCTTTTCCAGTCTCTCCAGAAAAACAGCAAGTGAGACCCTATCGAATACTGAGGAAAGGTCCAAAAGCATTACCATGACTAGGATACTTGAGTCAAAATTTTCTTTATTGGATTCTGAGTCTAAAGTAGAGTGGTCTCAGTGCTTTAGCCAGCACGAAAAAAACCTGACTGGGAGTCATGGAACAAATGATTTGACTCCAGAAAATGCAATATCTGCCTGTTTATTATGCAAATGATAATGACGCAAATAAGTATTTGGTGTAGCCCAAGTGGCTGCACCACAAATCTCAGAAACTGTAACCCCATAATGCTCTGCTCACGAGGCTGACATCCCTCTGGTGGAATGCCTCTGAGGAGGATATCCTGAAAAAGACTAGGGCCTGCTTAATCCAGTGACTAAGGGAAAGCAAGGAAGCTTTTTCTGCTTGATGGGAGGATCCAAAGGATACAAACAGGGAATCAGGGCAACAAAAGGATTTGGATCTGTTCACATACACCCAAACACATTCAACAACTGCCACTGAAAATCCCTCACATAATCATTCTCCTCATTTAAAGAATGTAAAACAATCTCTTGATTTCCGCGAAACTGAGAAGAAACATTTGGTAAAAAAGAAGTGCCCAGGCGGCACACAGCACCATCTTCATAGAAGGAAAGAAAGGGTTCTCTCGCCAACAGCACACCCAACTCACCCTAGTGCCTGGCAGAAGTGATGTCTTCCAGAAAAACAACCTTCATCCCCAGTAACCTGTCATCTACAGTTTCAAAAGGTTCGAAAGAATGGAAAACCAGAGCTTTAAGACCACAACAGGTACAAGGGAAGGGCAAAAGACTGGTAATGGAGAAACTCTTCAACTACCAACCTACCAAATTATCAAAATCTCCAGGAGTACCCCAGGCAGCTCTGAAAGCCGGAATGGCTGCTCATTAAGCACACAGAGTTGACACTGATAGCTTCTTCTCAAAACTATCTCAAAAGAACTGAAGAATGTAGTTTAAAGGACAGTCTAGAGGAGAAAAATTCAAGGGTTAACACCACTTCTGAAAATGCCCCAGTGGGAACCATAAGACTGTTTTCCTAGGCTGCTGAATGACAATAGCTAAATGTCTCGGTAATCACTTGTATTTTAGCTCCCCTTCTTTCAACATCCACACCAAGAGGCAGAGTATCTGGAGTGAGAGAAGAGATACCCTTAGAGAAGAGGGGATGAGAGGTGAAGCCAAGGACCCTGAACAGTAAGGTTCTTTAGAAGAGGAAACTGATGTGGCAAACTAAAATGGGACAAACTAATGTGACTAAAAAGGGACCACCAAGATAACTCCTCACATTCCCCCAATATCAGGGCCAAGCGTTTGGGAATCCATGGAATCGGGGGAAGACATACAGAAGAGTCCTTGGCCAGGGGGTCAAAAGAGCATCCCCCCAGGCTTCCACCAGAGGAATTCTGGCACAAAATCAGGGAACCTGAGTATTGTGGCGGGAGGCAAACAGATCCAGACCCAGTTTCCCAAACCCGGCACATATCTGGAGAAAAACCTTCTTGGCTAGGAATATTTCCTCTGAGGAAGGAAATATCATGCTGAAGGAATCTGCCACTACAGTCTCCATCCCCTTGATGTGTACTGTGAAAGGACACTAGGTGAAACTCTGCCCAATAGAACAGCTGAGCTGCAACCTGGTTCAAGGACTTTGACCTAGACCCCTTTGTTGTTGAGGTATGCCATTGCCACCACATTGTCCGTCTGGACCACCAGATTGCAACACTCCAGAATATATTGAAAACCCAAGACAGCCTGAAACACAGCTGTGAATTCCCTCCAGTTGGAGGATCGTCATCTATCTGGAAGGGACCATCTGGCTTGATGAGAAAAACCCTCTAGAGTAGCCCGCCCCAACCAATGAGCTGGCATCCGTTGGTAACACTTTTGGGGAGAATGATTGAAGAAAATCTCCTGTGCTAGATAGGTGGGATCCATCCATCAAAGAAGCTCCTGCTGATTGTCTTGAGTCATCGGGACCTGAACACTCAAGTCCTCCAAAGCAGAGTGCCACCAAGCATGCAGATGTTTCCAAAAGTGTTGCAGATGAAACCTGGCCCAGGAGACTGTGAACACAACTCCTGCCATGTGGCTCATGAGTTGAAACCAACATTTCACTGGAAGAGATTGGCGGTTGAACACCTGGGGAGCCAGGGACTGCAAGACCATTATCCTGGATTCTGAAAGAAAGACCTTGTTGAGATGGGTCCGAAACCTTGCCCTAATGAAGATCAGATCCTCCATTTTGCATTTTGCTAGACTGACGAGGAAGCCATTACTCTGGACACAATTGCAAACTACCCTGATCCCCTTGTTTATGCCTGGGCAGAGTTCGTAGAGTTCTGCTACACAAAACTCTTTGAAGTGCAGAAAAAACTCTGCCAAGCTACGTGGACTTCTGTGAGCACGCTGATTTTCACCACCAGGAGTTTCTCCCACGCTGTAAAATCAGCACGAAGTGCATCACACGGAGCACCAGAGGGTGCTAACTTCTTTCTGCCACTTGAGTAGATTTTCTACTCAAGCGGCAGCTTCCTCAATGAGAGCAGCAGCTTTCTCATTGCAAGCAGTCACGGCTTACTGCAACAGTTCGCGTTCAGAAATCTCGCTCACACTTGCTAACTTAGCGATTTTTTTTTATTGCACTCACCAACTTAGCATTGGCGAGCAAGAGAAAAAACTCTGCTCCATGTCACTTTGCGGAGTTTTTCGGAACTCTGCACACAGCGTGGAGTGGGAAGAATCCGCAGGTGGAGCAGAATTCTCGCCCACCCCTACTCCTGATGTAACTGGGACTGGGATAGAGCATGGAGAAGCCAATCATCTAAATATGGGTAGATGCGAATCCCCTGAAGGTGGAACAATGCAATTAAGGGAGCCACCACCTTCGTGAATTCACAGGGAGCCACTTTGAGACCAAACAGCAGGACTCGAAACTGAAAATGTTGGCTCTTAATACAAAAACACAGGAATTTCTGATCGAGTGGATGAATTGGCACCTTATAAGTGTCCTGGAGATCTAGAGTACACATAAAATGATCCCTGGTTAACAGAGGAATTATATGGTGCAGAGTCTCCATCCTGATGGGCAATGTCTGTGCAAACTTGTTCAGAGATTTCGGTTTCAGGATCATCCAGAATTCTCCCAATGATTTCTCCAGTAGAAAGATGATCGAGTAGTACCCCTGACCTCTTTCAGAAAGAGGTACCTGTACTATAGCTTGCTTCTACAGAAGAAACATCACTCCTGGTACCAGAGCCAGCCGCATCTTCTTCATTCGAGCTACTGAGTGTGCCTCACCACGTAATCCCTGGGGGGAGTCACCAACTCAATCTTGTGACCCTCCTTGACGGTGCGTAAAACCCATCATCGAAAGTAGATACCTCCCATGCTGCTCTGAAAAGGAGAAGTTTGCCTCCAACCCCAAACCGTGAAGGAGTGTCCATATAGTAAGGAAAGCTTAATGGTAGACTTTGTCCCCTGACCCATTTCTTATGATGGAACTTTCTTTGAAGGGTACATTGTTGCTGCTGTTGATGATGAGAAGGTTGATGAAAGAAGGGATGCTTTTGAATATCCAAACGTGTCTGCGCCAGACAGTTTCTAAGATGAAGTGTGTATTTTTTCTTTAAACAATTTATGGAGCTTTTCCTCTAACTCTGAACCAAACAGCAGTGATCCCTGGAAGAACAGTCTTAAAGTTGAGGATTTTTGGGCAGCATCAGTACGCCAAACTTTCAAAACTAGGTTACATCTTGCTGCTATGCAAGCTCCCCCAGTCAAAGCTGATTCTCGTACTGCATAGAAAACAATATCAGACATGAATTCCACTTGTTTCTCAATTTGTTCCAGTTAGGAGAAATATTCCGAGGACTCATCCGTTGCATCAAATAGTTCCTTTATCTCAGATAGCAGGGACTGGGAAACATAAAAACCACAATTCCCCACCCTCAAAGCCAAATGAGAAAAAGAATAAGCTTGTCTGAGGGCAGTATCCACCTTCATATCAGTCATGATAATAGCATCCTCAGTCAGGGAGATTCTGCCATACAGGTGGGCCATAAAAGAGTTACTAGGAATGCAATCTAGGAAATATACACGCATGTCTTTAAGGGGATACAATTTAGCCATGCAGCGAGGCAAAACTATGTTATCTGGGTCCTTCCACTCCCTTTTTAGAACACCTAAAATGAAAGGATGTACCAGCAGATCCAACTCTGAGGCACTCTGGAATTGATGCAATAATCCAGAAGAACTGGTCTCAGGCACCACCTCTTCCTAGAAACCCATGTTGGCTTTAACATGCCCCAATAATTCAGGCAAAATGTTGTTTCCTATATATTTGCCTCTTTGTTCCTCTGGCCACTGAACCACTTATTCAGAACCAGAGGACACAGAAGAACAAACTCTGAGAGACTCTTGTTGTACTTTCTTCACAGGAGATAACCCTAATAAAGTCTATCTCATTAAGTATTTCAAATGCTTCTTAGACACCCCACATAGGGGCTTCACATGATGGGAGAAAGAAGAGGAGTCAGATGAAGAGGACACACCATACCTCCCCTTGTGGGATTGTTTGCCCATGCTGATGCTGAAAAACCAACTGGGAAACACTACAATCCAACCGAAAACCACTATGCAGACTTATCTGTGCTCACCATCTTAAAACTCCTCAATGCGACTAGGACGGGAAAATCATCCCACCACCACACATGGTCGAACTTCCCATTTACGCGCATGCACAGCTCTACAACCCTGAAGTAACTCTCTTTTGCATCTTGAAAAGACTAAACGGAGGACGCCCGACTTCCTTGGATCACATTTCAAGCCCCCTTCGCCTCTGCTAACAAGTGCAGCAGAGCAGGAGAAGAACCTGACTCCCCTAGAGGTCCGCCATGCTGACCAGGAAAGGACGATCACCCAAACTCGTTGGCGGACCAAGCCGTGCAGTGTCTGCCTTCTCCTTTTTCTTGTCCGTTCTGCAAGACAAAAATAGAACAGGAGGAATGCTGGGTAAATATAGGCCCATATTTATACTTTTTTAGTGCTGCATTTGTGTCATTTTTTTTACGCAAAAACAGGGCAAACTTACAAAATACTATTGTATTTTGTAAGTTTGCGCCACTTTTGCATCAAAAAGCGGCACAAATGCGGTGATAAAAAAGTATAAATATGGGCAGTAGTGTTTGTATGCACCAGTCTTGTGGGAGGGACTTATTACTTAGCATTCTTCTTGTTATTTACTGTCTTGCGAGGTGGACTCACCTCGTTAATGAGAAATGGGACAGAGGCAAGGTAGATCTGGGGACAATTGCTGGTTTCATGCACAGCCATAAAGCTAGTGTTTCAGAGGTTTGCAAGATTGTATTACCAAAGTGCGTGCAAACAGTAATACATTTTCACAGCACGACTCAATTTTCTTAAAGTCAGCCAACATTTTATACCTGGTAAGAGTGAAATAAACTAACAATTGTATGTTTAAGAAGAAAATAAATAAAATAAAATGTGTGAACACTGAATTTACTTACATATTCAATCATATGTTTTGTCCATCAAGGTTTGGCTGGTTTTGATTGCTCTAAAAGAAGTCTAGAGGAGTAGTTGGGAATGCACCACAGACCAGTTGTTCTGGGTGAGCTACTGATGTGTGTGGTTCTGCTATTGAGGCACATAATGAAAACCCAGTATCCTTACTGCTAACCATTGAGGTTTAGTGAGTATTTGTGAGTACTTATGATACTGTAGGTAAGGTGAAGTATCGGGACTTTGAATTTCTTACTATGAGTTCTACTTTACCAGCAAAGGTCCTGATTCAGAAACTGCATTTTTTCAGTACATAAGTAGGAGTACAATTGTACTAGGTATGTAGCACAAAACTCAGTTCATAAATGTAGGGGTGGAAATTGCCACCCCTCCTATTGTTTCTGTCAGGAGATCATCACACATGCAAGTTTAGTACTTAGTAATAAAAGTGGGAGGCACCAAGGGAGTGACTGGAAAATGAACAATATTTACTATTAAACCGGAGAGGTTTATGGAGCTTTAGGAGGGCGTTTAGGGAGGAACAGATGCCCACCCACAAAAGCTTACACAGTCTGCTATTCACAAACTGCACTTCTAAGGTTATTACTTCTAAAATGACCCAAAATAGTAGTAAATGTACTCAAGCTCAGATCTCGAGTAAGTTGTGCACCACATGTGGCCAACCACTAGTACTGCAAGACCCTCAAACAGAAAATAATGGGGGCAGAAACTTAAAATAGAATTTCATAGGAAATAATGTTAAATAAAGTAATTAGTTTTGACTATTCAAAAAAATATGTATATGTATAAAGCATATATATATATATATATATATATATATATATATATATATATATATGTATATACTTCAATGTTAAAAGTATATTTAAAATAAAAAATAAAAAAAACTTTAGAAAATATTTTATTAACCTTTTCTAACTTAAAAATATACGTAATTATTTTACTAAAGTAATTTCTATTCATAACGTTTTATAATTTACATAATAAATAAATATACACATATTACTTTAGGTGAATCTTTTAACAAAACTGGAAAAATAATTGGATTTGTCGTTTTATTTAAATTAACTAAATATTTAATTAAAGATTAAGTTAGTAGTGCTGTAGCATTTTTATTATGTTCTACATGTAAAATAATTATATAAAATTAATTTCTATTAATATTTAACATGAACATACTATTACTATTTTTTTCACGTTTAATAAACTTTTTACATTTTCTGTATTCTTTAGCATAGGGCAATCTCTGTCCAGTGGTGGACAACTCTGCCACATGTGAAAGGTTACTATCAGTAACTTTACACTTGTAAATTTCTCTATTTCTCCTGTTTTAAGGATGGAGACATGTACAACTACACTTAGTAATAGATTTTCACTCAGTGAATTACCAAAGGTAATAAATTTACTACTACAAAGTGTTAGAGTAAATTTACATGTGGGGATTTACTCAAGTGTAAATTTAACTTTGTAGATAGGCCTCACAGTTTAGAAATAGTGTGGTTGTTTAGCATTACTACATCTCCGTATAAAATTATAAAATCTGATTTGCAGAATCTAGACCTGTGGACTGAATTGGCTTAAGGTTAATTTAGTAATTATGGGCTCTCTTTAAACATATTTTGTTATGCTTAATGTAACCTGAATGGTGAATGGACTAGTAAGCTCAATTGCAGCAAATGCATTGAAGTTGATGGAAGAAGCAAAAAGCAGTCAGTACAATCTTACCACAGCATCTGGAATATTGCCCCTGTGATTAATGTATCATAATCCTGGCAGTCATAAACTGTAGAGCTACTTTCCTGTATCTGCCATAGGAGATAAATCAGGTTATGTAGGGGTGAAGCACAAGCGGTTTATATAAGAATTCTTTTATCACCACTACAAAATCGCAGAAAGAGTATGTGCATATGGTAAAAACAGTGCAACACCCGACCCTCATTCTTCTTCAGCGTCGGCGGGGCGGCACGGATGTTGGTCAGCTGCCTAGCAACAAGGATTACATCAGTGGAGTTCTTCCACTCCGTTCTCACCCCTTCCCTGGGGTTTTCCTCGCATCTGTGGTGACTCTGTCCTGCTGGAGAGGGTGGCGCAGGGAGAAGAAAGGGTGTACAGGAGATACTTGGACACAAAAGAAAGCACTCAACACACGCTTGGCAAACAACTTCTTTTAAAATGTTAAAGCACTCCGTCACCCAATCTGGGGAGCCTGAGGTAGTGCTCACCACGTGCTGATTGAACAGCTGGCGATGGCCAGACTCACAAGTCCCACGGCCGATTTCCATGGGATTTGATGGACTCCTTCTAGATCCCACAAGGACAAGGAGGGGCAAGCTTACCCATCTCTGGAGAACAGGCAGGCAGGCAGCAGGCCAGCACACAAAGTTACTTGTAGCAGAGTGGCAGTCCCTGTGGCGACTCATCAGGCAGCAGGTAGGCACAACACAGCAAAGCAGTTAAAGTGGTGGTTCCTCTTGGCAGCACAGCAGTCTTCTGGTAATGTGCAGCATGTAGAGCCAGCAGTGTCTGGTTAAAAGTCCATGCAGTTTTTAAAATCATGGAGTCAGAGCCCCTGTACATATAATCAAAATTGTCTTTGATCAAGGGTGACTTCAAAAGAACTATTGGAAGTGCAAAACAATTCCTTTCAGCCCCACCCTTGCTCAAGACGATCAGTAGGGGGTAAATCAGCCCTTTGTGTGAGGGCATGCCACAGCATATATAAATGTGAAGCATGAACAATCTCACCCTCTCCTAGCCAAGGAAGACCATCAGTATGTAGATGAATGCAGATGTAAATCCTGTCACACCCTGTGTTGTGGCCATCTAGAGAGTATGCACCAGGTGTAGCTGTCACCCAAGCCAGACATGAAATGGAGACAGGCTGCAAAGCACACAGAGGTATAAGCACAGAGAAATGCCCACTTTCTAACAGTGGTATTTCTAAAATAGTAACGTAAAATCTAACTGAATCAGTAAGTAGGTCTTATCATTACCATTCCAAACATAACAAACATGGCAAATCTACTACTTCTGATCAGGAATTACCACTTAAAAGTGTATGAGGGAATTCCCAATCCTAACCTATGAGCAGAGCAGACCTCACAGTAGTAAAACATGAATTAGGCTGTTTGTCAGTACTATGACATGCAAAACATAAAAGCACATGTCCTACCTTTACCTACACAGCATCCTGGGGCCTACCTTAGCAGTGACCACTGT
Source organism: Pleurodeles waltl (assembly GCF_031143425.1). Classification (NCBI taxonomy): domain Eukaryota; kingdom Metazoa; phylum Chordata; class Amphibia; order Caudata; family Salamandridae; genus Pleurodeles; species Pleurodeles waltl. The sequence goes on from NC_090442.1 coordinate 299,698,675, forward strand.
GTAGTGAAAGGGGAGTTTAAGGCTTGGCAAGTAGTTTTAAATGCCACCTCCAAGTGGCAGTAAGCTGCACACACAGGCCCTGCAGTGGCAGGCCTGAGACAGGTTTGAAAGGCTACTTATGTGTGCAGCACAATCCAGTGCTGCAGGCCCAGTAGTAGCATTTAATTTACATGTCCTGGGTATATGGTATACCGCTTTACGAAGAGACTTACAAGTAAATCAAATATGCCATACAGGCATAAAGCAATTACAATTACAATTAGAAGAGAGAGCACATGCATTTTAGCACTGTTTAGCAGTGGTAATGTGCCCAGAGTCCTAAAGCCAACAAACAGAAGGTCAGAAAAATAGAAGGAGCAAGGCTACGAAATTGGGGTAACAGTGCAGAAATTGCCATTTCCAACAGGCAGCAAGCCAGCTTTATAATTTTGTCAAAGCCTGGGACTGTTTTTGGGTAGAATGCTTATAGGTTAGCAGTTAAGTTGTAGGTTGCATGGTTTGAAGGGTCCTTTCAACACATTTCTTATGAGAAGACTATCCTTTTGTTGTTGAACACCTTTGTGAGTAGTTGTTTCTTAATTAAGATGAAGTTATGGATGATTCGTGAATTGTGAGAAGTAAGACTGTGTTGGTTACAGAAAAACAATTGAGAACTTGGCCCTTAAATCCTCATTCTTCAACAGGGTCAAGCTCAGAGGTTTTGTGACATCACAAGGTCAACCTGCTCCTCATATTTACTTTACTTATTTTATGAAACATGTGATAGTTTTATTGGAAACTTGAACTATATTAAATCTTTCAGATGGTGTGCCCAAATGCCTTTCTAACCTGTGGGGCACTCATCAGAGTCATTGTACATGCAAAGGCAAAAGCATGTTCAAATCCATGAAGCAGAAGCAAATTAGAACCTTTGATACTAGGAAGAGTATTTATCTGCTATTTTCTGCAATTTCTTACCCTAGGTTCTGGTGATAGAGATATGTCAAATACACCCATCTTCACATGAGATGTCTGAATTCTACATGTTTCAGATGCTCTGACTCCAGTGCATGAGTATTGTAACTAAGTTGCTGTTTGCAACCTGTTCGAGCTGTTCCTTTGAATGCCTCTCTCAAATAAAGCCTGACTGGGAATTGCAATACTCTCTTCACTTCTGAAGATTTCAAGTTGCTGTCACAGCATCCTTGAAGTGTTGAAGAAATGATTGAATTAATTCAGAGACTGATGAGGTCATACTCAACAGGAGTCTCCCACCTCTCAAATGTTGCAAGGTGCCTTGTGATCCGTAGCTATATGAAAATTAAATGACAATATGCAGAAGCTAAAGATAGCTAAAGCTGATGTTAGAGTTCTTCCAGCAAAGCCAGAAGAGAGATCTAGATTATATCATGCTGAAATGTCGCTGAATGTAAATACTTGTGACTTCAAAATACATATTTGAACCTTATCCTCCTCCTAAAAATACAAACAGATTGTTTTGGCTACATATAAAGGCTAATCTCCTTTTCATAGCTGTTGCTGGATGCAGGAGCTAATGTGGAGGGTTCTTTAGAACATGGAGATGAAAACTACTCAGAAACTCCCCTGCAACTGGCTGCTGCTGCTGGTAAGGTCTTTCCCAGTTAGCACACTTCCATATGCGTGTCTATTCTGCAAGTGTGGCAAATGATTTCCAATCCTTGTCCAATTTCAGGTAATTTTGAACTTGTTAGTTTGTTGCTGGAGCGAGGAGCAGATCCCATGATAGGAACAATGTACAGAAATGGAATCTCTGCTGCTCCACAGGGTGATATGAACTCCTTCAGCCAGGCTGCAGCACACGGGCACAGGTGAGTGTACCTATTAATTAGATCAAAGATTCAAGTTAGCAGTTTCTGTATGAGTAGTTTAATATTTATGTAATATCTACATTTAGCCTTTAATAAAATTGAATTTGCAGTTAAGAAAGCATCAACTGATGTATGCAGAGAAATTACATTTGTCTCTCTCTTTTCCACTGTGTTCGTGATATGATTTACAAACCAACTTGTGTTTCATGAGTCATGCACTGCAGATCGTTTTAAAATTACATATGTTCAGACAATCAGCCATATATATTAACCTTGAGAATAGTTCAAGATACACCCCAGAGGGGAGGTAATTCCCCTCTTATCCTAGAACCACATTCAAGAAATGTAGTTAGTTTCATGAACCCAGGTCTCATTTTGCTAACTCTTATTGATGATTTCCTAGGATATTAAAATATTTGATGTTGCGAATGATGTGATGAACCAGGAGTTGTTCATGAAACAAAAGCTAGTGTATTATGGACCACATACCAATTTTAATTAGTTGGAGCTTATTAGTCAGTTGAACTGCTTAAAAAAATCCTGGATCATGACCAGAAACCTGCTTAACAAGCTATGATTCATGAACCAGGCATCTGTTTGACGGACCAAAATGTGGATTGAAGATTCCTAAAGCATAATGTTTTAGAGAATAACACACAAACACAGTGTGTGTGTGTGGGAGAGAGAGAGAAAGAGAGAGTGTGAGCAAGAAGCACTTGGGAATTTCACTGGTTCTTGATTGATACACTCAGCACCCGGGGCATAGACAATGTTTTCACTGAAGAAGGAATATACCTTCCATTAACACAGGTATCACTGAGACATGAAATTGTAACATGCCCTATCTAAAATAATCCTTTCAAATAATCCACCATGCACTGTTATTGTAGAGTGTATGCATGCGTATGTCATATTGTACACAACCACACAATTAATAAAATAAATCCTCTGCAGACAGCAATCGCCTCTGCAAGAGTCAATTAAAGTCTACCTCATTTTCTCAAAAGCTTTTTAAGTCACAAAAAAAAAGTTCACCATACCGTCCGGCTCATCCTATAATTAATGTATTTTCTAACCCTTTTCTAAGCTATTTCTCTGTATCTCTGACCTCTCTTGGAAACAAAGAAACAGAAACATTGAACTTTTATTAACTAATCTGAAAAACATGCCATTGGTTACCTGTTAAACTAAGTCCACAAACTAAGAGTTTTCTGGAACATCTCCTCCTACTAATTAATGCTTTGAAATCCTAGTTGTCACCTGAAAGGTACTGTGAAATAAAATAAAAAGGCTTTACAAACAAACACATGGTTTTATCATCGATCAGGGGTGAAAATGAATTCGCACCACTGTAACAAGGAATTAAAAACATGGTTTCTAAATCTATGTTTTGCTTTTGATTTTTTTAAATAAAATAAAATTGATGCATTTCTCCCTTGTATTCATGGTAATTTCTCTTAAAGACCCACATTTCCACATGCATTTTATTCCACATCAGAACAGTGCAGTGCATTTTGGCTTCAAAACGGTACATTTCTGAGGAAATTTCCGAGTTTCATGTATGGCATATGGACTTCAGTTTGAAGTTCTTGGTGTTTGTCTAATGTCTCTGTGCTAGGATTACTACTTTAAACCTCTTGGAAGAATTAATACAAGGAATCTGTCAACAGTAAGCATCTCCTGGAAATTTTATATGAGGTGTTGAAGTCCAAATCTATCAGTGGCTTTAAGGTTTAGCCACATGAGAGAATTTTCATCTGAACATTCTTTGTTAATTGAGTCTAAAGTGCTCCGGTTCACAGTTCTTGACTTCCATAAACATTTATAAGTGCAAAGCTAACCGCCTTGAGGGGACATACTACTAACTTGCTTTGAAAGGCAGATTCTCAAATGTCAGTGACAGGGTGATGAAAATCCAATTTTTTACTTTTTCATTATCTTTCCTGTTTTCAACTTTGTCTAGGTTTTCTGAAAAGTTTTTAACCTAATGTGGTTATCATGATTTTACATTATGTAATATTTTAATTGTTGTGTTGCCCTTTGATTTGAAATTGACATTTGTACTATTAATTGTCAGAAGTATAGGTTTAAGGCAAAAAGGTTCTATTTTTAATTTTTAATAATATGATTAATTATGCCTTATTTTAATGCTATGATTGGTACCAATAATTATTAATTGCTGATCTTTTAACAGTTTATGCTTTATGCTCTTGATACTGCCAAACTAAAGCAGTACCTTGAAAATCTTTGTTCTTTTATGTTTATCATGCTTTTTGTATTTTCAATATTTGTAATTGTAGCCTCTTTTTAACCATTGATTGTGTATGGCTGATATATTTCATTTGCATATAAATGATTAATCGTTTTGGCCAATTTGATATTTGTCTGATTTTTTTTTATGTTAAATATTTATACACTAGATGTAGACATGTAGGTTCTATATTTCTTATTTTAGTGTTGGTATGCTGAATGAGTAAGAACTAAGCATAAGTGCACTTTCTCTGAGGTTTGTCTTGTTGGGAACCCAGTCTTCAGTGAGCAAAGGTTACACTTATTTAAGTCTGTATACCTCTATGGATTGGACATTATGCGATTGGTCCCACTTTCACAAAATTATCCCAAAAACAGACCTGTGCAAAATAAATGTATTGAAGATCGCTTCCCCATCTTTTTACTATGTACGTTTCTGAAACATCTGAATTCCCGGGCCAGAACTGATCTTGAGTCAATAGAATTGATCTATGTCATATATGGCATATCAGAAAATAGTGCAGCAAATAATTCATGTGTCATTATTCCAAATGAGTATTGTATTATATAATAATTCATGCATAGATTACCTGAAACCTCACTCTGAAAGATAGAATGTATGTAACAATAACAAAAATTATGTTCTCTCTTTGTTCTTGTGTTATTTTAAATTTCTAGAAACAGTTATGTAAAGTAACAGATAAAAAGAGAAGTGACTATACTGATACCATTGGAAGCTCATCTTTTATAGGGTCACTCAGGGGAAGCAATGAGTTTTTCCGGAAACCAATTATTCCACTAGCAAGGACTATAGTGATTCCACTGAAAAACTATCTTATACTGCATCGCTCAGATGAAGCAATCAGTCCGTAAGTAGAGCAATTATTCCAGTCCCATGAGATGGTTTGCATAGAATTCCTTAACAGATCCCTACAAAACCTACAATGCTTTTAGCTTGTGTAAAAGGCGTCACATTACAACCATTTGGTTTTACTGGGCTTAAAACAGGCAAAATTGAAAGTAACAGTTTTGTCAGATTAAGTTAAATATGAAAGTAAAATTCAACTAAAAGACTGCTGTCTTCTTGGGCTCAGTCTTCAAACATTCTGTTTCTATAATTAAGAACATAAGCATGGCAGGTCTTCATAAAATAATGCTTATTGAAATAAGCAGGCTTTCACCTGTCTTACAAAAAATGTAATTCAATAAAGAAGCAGGATTTGCCATAACCACTGTCTTCTCCTGTATTATGAGAAGCTTGTAATTGCCAGGTAACAATGCAAGCCCAGGGCTATGCAATGTTGGACACCCACAAAAACATTTAGACTGATTTATAAGACACATTACATGGGATACACAGCGCCCAATGAGAGTATTGGCATATCTTTAACAGTGCAAAAGTAATAGGTGTACAAGCTTTAAATGTTATCACGCTATGTACTGCAGTTGAAAATGCAATATGGTGATATGCCGTAGGAAAATGTGCTATTAGGGAGAATTTGTGTCCTTCCCAAAAATAAATCCAAAATCCTCTTGAGTGCAACACACATCTAATAAATAAACGTGGGCTCAACCCCGGTAACTCTGGTATACATCAGACAGCCTTAACTTAAAGAAAAGTGTATGAAGTATTTAACAGTGCCAAAAAATTAAAAACCCCTTTCTAAAAAAGGGGAACGAGTCAGTAAAGAAAAAATGACACCAGAACAACTAAAATCAAGAACAAGTAGGGGGAACCAGGGACAAAAATGTTTACTGTTGTAGGGCAAAATTGCCAAGAAAATGTAGCGCACCAATCAGAACAAGCTGTTCATGGTGGACCAGGATCTAGGCCAGATCCATCAGTGGCTTTAAGGTTTAGCCCCTTCAGAGCATTTTCATCTGAACATTATTTGTTAATTGAGTCTAGAGTGCTCCAGATCACCGTTCTTGATTTCCATAAAGGTTTATAAGTGCAAAGCTAACCTCCTTTAGGGGACATACTCCTAACTTACTTTGAAAGGCAGATTCTCAAATGTCAGTGACATGGTGATGAAAATCCAATTTTTTACTTTTTCATTATCTTTCCTGTTTTCAACTTTGTCTAGGTTTTCTGATTAGTTTTTAACCTAATGTGGTTACCATGATTTTACATTATGGAATATTTTAATTATTGTGTTGCTCTTTGATTTGAAGTTGACAATTGTACTATTGATTGTCAGAAGTATAGGTTTAAGGCAAAATGGTGCTATTTTTTATTTTTAATATTTTTAATTATGTCTTATTTTAATGCTATGCTTGGTACTATTAATTATGAATTGCTGAGCTTGGCCAAGAAAATGTAGCGCACCAATCAGAACAACCTGTTCATGGTGGGCCAGGATCTAGGCACTTCAGGTTGACATTGATGGATAAGTGGTCAGAAATTTCATGCTGGTTGTCCCAGTAAAGGATTTTACCTTCTGACTTAGTCTCAGATTTGGAAGCCAAACTCTAGTCCCTGAATTGTAAGTCAAATGCCTCCAGCTTGCCATGGTTGCAGGCTATGCCTGGCGCAGTTTTCTGAGAGTTGGATAGCCATTGGACGAGGTCCCTTTGAAGCAGTTCATTTTTGCAGGAAAAGCTTAGAGTGAGAAAATTCGGATTTCACGGTCACCAAGGTTCTCTTGTTGGGCAGAAACTTTTCGTGTCTATGCCCAGTCAGTGTTTCCACATTCCTAAGTAATCCCTTTTGTGGAGCTCAAACTCTTACAGGAGGGCAATCCTGGAACTGTATCTGACAAAGGCCTTTCAAAATCTGGCTCCCTGAATGTTTCTGAACTTGTTTTTGTTGGCAGTAGGACTTTAGGCCCACTAACCAGTAATAAAGGGCTTGTGCTTTCTCCTTAAAACATGGCACCCTTCACATAACTGATACATTTAATTTACTTGTAATTCCCTAGTAAATGATACTACCTCTACCAAAGGCCTGTAAATTGCATGCTGCTAGTGGGCAGCAGCACACAGTGTGCCTCCCACTAAAGTAGCCTTTTAACCTTTTGAAACATGTCTCTGGCATTCCACTGAACCCCCCTGTAGTGCAGTTTTAAATTGTCATTTCGACCTGGCAAAATAAACCATTTTCCAGGTATAAACCTTCCTTTTTAATACTTATACATCAGGCCTAAGGTAGGCAACCAAAAGCTCGTAGGGCAGGATGCATGGTATTTAAAAAGTAGGGCAAGTAAATTTAAGTTTTACATGTCCTGACAGTCAAAAACTCCTAAAGTTGTTTTTCACTATTCCAAGGCCTATCTCTTCCATAGGCTTAGACTGAGTTACCATATTATGATTAAAAAGTACTAACTTCATAATGGATGCAAATAGGGACATGCTGTATACATTCAAAACAACTGTGATTTAAAATATTCTTTAATAGAATTTAGATTGCAATTCAGAGAATGCCACTGTTGGAAAGTTACCATTTTCCTGCCAAAAGTTCTGAGTTTCCAGCTGCCTGCGGCTGTTAATAGTTCAACCTTCAAGAATGTGTATTGGGACCTCTTAGACCTGTCATTCTTTGTGTGGTCTTCCCACAAACCTTTTGCCTTCACCCCTCCTGTTTTCTGAATTTCATCTGTGTTGGCATTAGGACTCTGTGCACTTTACTACTGCTAACCAGTGCTAATGTTATTATGCTCTCTCCTTAACACATGGCACTATTGGTTTATACCTGACTGGCATATTTAATTTACTTAGTCATCCCTAATAAATGGTACTACATGTACCCAGGGCCTGTAAATTAATTTCTACCAGTGGGCCTGTAGCACTCATTGTGCCAAACACTTAAGTAGCCCTTTAAAACATGTCTTGGGCCTGCCATTACAGCCTGTAGTGCAGTTTTAAAACTTTAAAACTGCCCATATGGCCTGGCAAAATAAACCTTTTGCCAGGTCTAAACTCTTCTTTTTGATACATAAAAATCACCACTAAGGTAGACCCTAAAAAGCCCATAGGACAGGGTGCATTGTATTTAAACAGTAAGACATATATTTTTAAGTTTTAAATGTCCTAGTAATGAAAAACTCCTAAGTTAGTTTTTCACTACTGTAAGGCTTATCTTTCTTATTGGATAACATTAGATTACCTTATTAAAAGCAGACATTTTCTTGACCTAACCATTTGGTGCCTGCTGTCTGTGTCCTATGTCACATTATTGTGAATAGCTTGGCAGTTGGCCTTTGTGCATTCCTGTCAGACAGTGAAACAAAGGGGGACTAGGTGTTGGCAGGACGAGCCATCCTGCCAGAATGGTTGCGATGGAGCTATTCCTTGCTCAACTTCCATTTTGAAGGGCTGCTTCCAGCACAGACACAAAGGTACCTGACACTAGTTTTCTGTCACCCCAGATGTCTTTGAGCCTGGACGAGGGTGGGGTGGGGGCTGGAGGGGGGAGAACTTCCCAGAACCAGATGGGGGTTGTATAGAGAATCCCCCAGGATGCCATTTCAAAGTCTCTGGACCTCCAGAGCCACTCTTCAGCACACTCCTGAACCTGTGGACATTACAGAAGAAGAACTGCCTTGTTCCTCTGAGGACTGCCCTGCTGCTTGATGCCTGCCATGGTCTCGTAGTAGGAAGATCGGACATGCTCCCTTCATCCCAGACTAACCTGAGTGCCTCCAAATTGGCAGTTTGCTGGCCTCCTGTTCTGAGCTACAGTGATGACACAATAAGCTCCAGAGGCCTCCCTGAGACTGGCCAGCTAATTTACTGAAACTGGACCTGACTGGACCTGCAACTGGAAAAAGAATAATTGATGGCACGGAATGCTGAACAATGTCAAACATTCACTCTCAGTAGAAAGATCTGGGCCTAAATTCATCATTTTCTGCTACTCGTGCCATTCCAGTTTGGACCCAGCCATATCCAAATCAGGCTTGACCCTGCTCCCCATGGGAACAGTCCAGCCCGAACTGCTGAGCCCGATACTTCCTGAACTGGAAACAAGCATCCTGGGACCAAATTCAGGGTATCACCCCTCACCAGGCAGGCAAGTTTGATTCCAGTATCATGGGGAGCACAGGACGCACGCCGGGGCATAGTCGTCCCAGGAATGCTGAACAATGTCAAACATTCACCCCAGTACAGAGATCTGGGCCTAAATCCAATGTTTCTTTTGCTACCCATGCCATTCCAGTTTGGAAACAGCCATTTGCAACTCAGTCTTGACCTTGCTCCCCATGGGAACAGTCCAGCCCGAAATGCTAGGCCAGGTCCTTCCTGGACCAGTATCACCTCTCATCAGCCAGGCTTGCTTGACTCCAGTGGCCTGGGAAGCACGGGACCCACGCCTGGCATACCCATTCCACTTAGGGTGACAAATGCAAAAAGAACAAGTGATGGACGAAATGCTGAACAATGTAAAACATTCACCCCAGTACAGAGAGCTGGGCCTAAATCAGTTTTTTTGGCTACCCATGCCGTTCCACTTTGGACCCAGCCATATGCAAATCAGCCTTGAACCTACTTCCAATGGGAACAGTCCATCCAGAATTGCCAGGCCAGATCCTTCCTGGACCGGAACAAGCATCTTGGTACCGATTTCATGGTACTACCGCTCATCAGCCAGGCTAGATTGACTCTAGTGGCATAAGGAGCACGAGACCCACATCTGGGCATACTCATCCCACTTAGGACGACACATGCAAAAAGAACAAGTGAAGGACGGAATGCTAAACAATGGCAATCATTCACCCCAGTACAGAAATCTGGGACTAAATCCATTGTTTATTTGCTACCAATGCCACTCCAGTTTGGACCCAGCCAATGCATTCTGGAACTTTTTTGTAAAAAATGTGTCTCAGAGGTATATGGGGGAAATGCTGATTAAAAAGGGGTAATCATCATTTTGATAGATTCTGTTCTACCCCACCAAGTAATGAACCTGGTTGAACATTTGTCTAAGCTGTATCTGATGTTATCTAACATCTTTTTCTCATTGAGATCAGTGGAGTCCTTAAGGTTATGGGTGAACCATATACTCAGGTATTTTATTTTATATGGGGTCCATTTGAGTCCATAGGGGCTGATGTGTGAACTGTTGCAGTACACATTGAGAGGAAGAACCTCTGTCTTTTCCTTGTTGAGGCAGTATCCTGACATCTTAGAGTAGACGATGATGGTGGATATGATGTGCGGCAAGGCTGAATCTGCCTAGCTGGTATAAAAGAGGATTTCATACGCATAGGCAGCTAGTTTTTGAGGGCCTGATAAGAAAGGAATGCCAGGGATGAATGGATTTTCTCTGATCAATGTAAGTCGGGGTTCTAGCGTTAGTAGAAATAGTACAGGGGAAAGAGGGCATCCTTGTCTGGTTCCTTGTGGAGGTAAAAAGGATTAGACAACTTTCCATTGATGTTTATTCTAGCTTTCGGTTCTTTGTATAGAGCAAGGAACATTTTCGATGGAGCAGGGCCAAAGTTGAAGAAGGTGAGTGACGTTAGGAGGAAGGTCCAAGATACTAAAATCAAAGGTCTTTTCTGCACTTCAGTGCTATCACGCAGGTTGGTTGTTGCAGGAGCTTGCCTATTTAAATCGAATGGCTAAAAAGTCTGATAATATCTGCGCTGAATCTCCCTTTGCTAAATTCTGATTGAGAGGGATGTATTATGTTTTTGAGAATGGGCTCTATTCTGAGGGCTAGGATCTTTACGTGTATTTTGCAGTCTCACCCTACCTCCCATCATTCAGTGCTTAACCCTATGGTAGCTTGGCACAGAAGCTGTCAGGCTTAACTTAAAGGCAATGTGTAAGGTATTTATGCAGCACTTCAAACAGTAATAAAGTGAAAAACAACACAAGACAAATCCCACACCAATTTAGAACAATAGAGTAAATTTGAATAATGTATTTGAGACCAAAGGGGCAAAAATCCTATAAGTAGAACTGCAGATATGCAATTTAAACATTTAGATGAAAACAGTGCTTAGAAGTACTAAGCGGCAACTGTGATTATCTGGTTACACTGAACTGGGACGAAGTCACAACTTCAAGTCAATCACAGTGGAGTGTAAGCCGTGTACAGGGATCAAGTCAGGATACTGGACTAAGGGCCAGATGTAGCAAAGGTTTTTACCTATTCTGTGTCAATGGGAAAAAGTGTTCGTACAAATGGCCCTAAGTTCCCTTAAATCCTGCTTGCGGACAATGCGAGATCCCAAATAGAGAATGCATCGTGCAGTTGCAGTTCTGAGGAGCTGCGGGGCTGCATTGTGAAGTCCTGCATTAAGGATGGATAGCATTTTGAAGAACAGCATTTTATTAAACTATTCTCTTTCCTGCTGTTATTTCTTCATTTCAGCGCAACTAGGAATACACTGGTGTTCACTACTACCCCTGTGTAAGAATCACAGCCAGCTCATTGATGTGTTGAAAGGTGTTCTCTTAAAAACTGCATCTAACTTATACAGGATCCCAATGTTTTTTAAATTCTCTTGATCCCTATGTCACAATAACTTTATTTGTGTCATTTCAAACATTGCAATATCTTCCTTACATTTAAATAGACTTGGGAATTTCTTGTTCAATTCATAACTGACATACTGTTTTGGAGTTGCTGTTCATGTATTATGGTTATCACGTGCTTTCCTCTGGGGCAAGCCTTGGTGCTTTTGCCTACTTAACAAGGGTGAACTTGAGAGTCTTCATAGAAAAATGGTTACTTCTAGGAGCTACGTTGTTTTGGCTGTGCGGGAGGACAGTTCCTGGGCATTATATAGTTTAACAAATTGTTTCTCACATGCTTGAGCCCCGGTGTGTAAAAATAAATGCTTTTTTTTCGCAAATTCAGCTTTGTAGTTCACAAAGCATGATTATGCAATCGACAACTGATTTATTCACATGTACATTCAAACCAATATTATGTAATTGTATCCATGAGTCAAACGGCCCATAGAAGTTAGTTTTTGCCATTCCAAGGTGAGTCCACACGCTAAGCAATAAATACCTTACAAGTAAGCAAATCAGTGGGTGTCTGCAGACCTTGGAAACATACGCCCAGATTTACAAGAATCTGGAGCATCAATAGTGATGCACCAGATTTCTTGCTTCCCCCCAAACTAACGACACCATGGGTGTGCTGTATTTATAATACAGCGCACCATGGTGTACATTAGGCCAATACATCAAACATTTTTATGCTATTGTGGCGCTTTGCTCCACTAGCGTCAAAAATTTTGACGCTAGTTCAGCATAGTACATGGAAGCTCATTGATTTCAATGGGTGCGTCCTTTTAACAACTGCTTTGCTCAGACGTTTAAAATGACGCCAAAAATAGCGCAATTAAATCTTGTAGATTTCATTGCACTATTTTTGCGGACCTCCTAACACCGGAAGGTGCAGGCATAATGTGATGCCAGGGGTAGCAAAGTGGCGCAATGGTAGCATTGCGTCACTGTAAATATGGCGCAGCGATTTTTGTCTTGTTGAGCCAGATTAGCGTAAAACTAATTATGCTAATGAGGCGCAAGGAGACGCTAGGGCCTTGTAAATCTTGCCCACAGTTTGCCAACCTAAAAATGCTCGGAAACTAACTTCTGTCAAGAGCCGAAGTAAATCACCTTTCACTGCAGGAAAAGGGTATAACACCTCTAAAAATCGTGGTGTTTCAGAAGCTGTTTTTTCCCAAGGACAGATGTATACTTGCAGAGTTAATAATTGCAACTGCACTTATGTGCATTTGATTTGCCCTTTAATAAATATTCAATGGTTACATTTTGTGTGCATTACATTTCCTGTAACAAATGAGTGTTTACCTGGGTTTAACTGGGTTCTACTGCTATTTTAGCTTTCAAGCAGCACCCCTAGAATTCCATGTGAATTCTAAGAAATATTGAAATTTGACCTAAAACAGGAATAATCCTACAGGAGGAAGTTACTGACTTTCTTTGTTAAGTTGGCCCTTTTTGCCTTTGGCTGTAATATGCACTTAATATGGCCTACAGTTCCATGCCAACATCCCAAATGTTGGGATTGGGATGTTGACATGGAAATGAACATGGAACTGTAGGCCATATTAAGCGCATATTACAGTCTATATCGGTGCTATTTTGCATCTTTTTATTTAAGACAACGTGCTTTCAATTCATCTCACAGCTGACGTTCTGTTTTGGCGCACTGCTCACCTGCGAGACTATAGAACTCTTTAAAGGTTCTGCAGACTAGTCATTTAGTTCTCTTTCTGCAGCAAAGCTGTAAAAGTGCATTATGGGCAGACTGGGAACACTTTTCAGGCTAATGGGTACCAATAAAGGCAACTTTACTATTTGGACGGCCGCCAGTGGGCAGTAACAGAAATAATTAGATGCATGGTAGAGGGGAATCAGTTCAGCAATTAGACACAATGGAGTGTGTTATATTGAGATTACTCACGCCCTTGAGTGGGGTGCAAGGCCACGCTAAGTGTGATAATTCCCCAGGCCTGTGTTTTCTCATTACCAACACCACAGTCCAAAGTGTCTAATTGTTCGTCCTAAATTGTTTCTAATTACTTTTATTCCTCACAGTTACATACTGAACTAGTAACAGTTGTATTTCTGCTTCTACACAACAGGAAGGCTTGTACCACAATAGCTATGTATTTCTCTAGTGCTGCAGAGTCAAAGGCTTTTATACCATCAAAACACAGCAGCATACCGACTAGTAAATCTAGTCAGATCCAGACCATGCTGTTAGAATAGCTAAATTGTGCAAGTGCTGTGCAGTTTTGCAGTGGTAAAAGGCTGTTTTGCACAAGTGGTGATCAATTTGCAAACAGTCTTTAAAACAGCATTTACCTCAAGTATCTGGTTCAAGATGTCGTTTATGCACTGATCACTTTGTGTAGATTCCCTGGCACAGAATCCAACTTACCTAGAAACAGTGCCAAACTCCCAACATCCTTTGCATGATCCGGCACCACGTTTGGTATATTTAGTTCTCGAAGCGTTACATAATAAGTGATGCTCTCAGGCACTGAACGTGGTTTACTTGTGTAAGCAACAAATTATGATCCATAAAAGGTTTTCATTAAACAGCTCAGACAAAATTGTTTCATACATTACTTGCCCTTTTAGCAATTATTTTGAACTCGAAGCAGATCCAGTTCTTCCATATTGTCTTAGGTATACACTGTAATGCACCTGTGTCACAGGTTAATTGGTTTCTTTGACACCTCATTCCTTGCCCAGGCATAGGTTACAGCAAAAATCATCTCAACACCTTCCTTTTTCTCTGTCCTAATTTTAATTCGCTGTGCTTGACAGGAATGTGTTTCGGAAGCTGCTGGCCCAGCCAGAGAAGGGGAAGAGTGACATCTTGTCACTGGAAGAGATATTGGCAGAGGGAACTGATCTGACACAGCCTGCTCCTTTGTGTCCCAGTCGCAGCAGCAAAGCCAAGCTGAAGGCTCTGAAGGAAGCCATGTATCACAGTGCGGAGCATGGATTTGTAGATGTAACGATTGACATTAGAAGCCTGGGTGAGTTGTCTCTTCAAAGTGCCTGCCAGTGATACTGTTTGTAATGTGGTAGTGACTGGATGTTCCTCAAAACAATTGGGAAAGCACTTAAAAATGTATATATGTTATGATAAATGTGCTCATTGGGAGGGTTCCTGAGCAATTGCACCAGAGCTTGATGTGTATCCGTATCATAGTTGTTTATTATTGGAATTAAATATCTTATTCTAAGCTACTTTTCAAGTACTGTGTGACAAAGATTACAGAGAGGAGAAATGGAAGAGTCCACACCATTTTATCATCAGGTCATTAAGAGGTACATTCCCTATGGAAAAAAATAATACAACTTCTAACATTATGGGAAATTCGAGAAGAGAGATACGGTTGTACCGGGCCAATGGGATATCAGAGCATATGCTTTTATACATTTTCAATCAAGTGAAGTGTCCCATATCTAGAGAATAACATAAACATACAGTCTGTGTTTTAAGAAGATGCCCGGGACCGTAGGACCATAAACTAAGAAGGTCCATGTTACAGTTAAAATATTCTAAGGCTCTTTTTAAATTGTTCTTAAAAACTGTGTAGTCACTGGATTGCTTAACAAACTCATCCTTAAGGCGGGTTCTTTCAGATGGCCTTGGTGCATGCAGAAGCTTATACCCCTACCTAATTATGTTAGAAAGAATTTGAGCAGAAGTACCAGAAAGACCAAGCTTAAGTCTAAGAAATTGTACTGGGATTGTGGAATTTAGACTAAAAAAAAATATTTTAAATCTTTCCTTCATAAGCATTAGGAAATGACCAATTTGCAATTAGTGTATATTTCATAGCATATCGTATCCTAGGAGGGACTTTAATTTTAAAAATTTCATTTGAAGACTACAATGCCCTCTTCCCATGAAATTATATAAATGCTGGAAAGAGTTAGAGTGGATCAGAGCTTTATTGTCCAAATTTGTAAAGTGCAGTTTATCACTTACCACATAAGTTGCTGTAGCAGGTTCTACCTAAACAGATCCCCTTTACCTTTTAAAGCTTTTCCTTCCTCATTTACCAAATATGTTTCAGCCCTCTTTTGTAGGTACCAAACCGTAGAATTTTTGTTTTTACCTCATTAATCTTTACGAAATTCTTTTCAGCTTATTTGTGCAATGCCCTGAGGTTTCTCCGAAGGCCTAACGGAGTGAGGGCAAAGAGAATTTTATCATCTGCGTACATGAGGGTGTGCAGGTGCTTCGATCCCAGTTTTGGAGGACAGTTATTTTCCAACAGAAAATGGGGAAAATCTAATAAGTAAAGAGAAAATAGCAATGGTGCAAACAATCAGCCCTCTTTTATCCATTTGACAATGGCGCAATACCAATGCATCTTGTATATGTAATCACGCTTACATGAATACTATATAATACATATGACTCAGTGCTTGTCACTAATGTAAGATCAGATCTAATAACTCAAAAGACCGTGATAAACAATGCCATATCAACATTGCTGAACATGGCATGTACTGATAAAGTGTTAGTGGCAATATTTCAATGTGCAAATAAGACAAAGCTAGGAGTTTTAGTTGCATGATCTACATGAACATCCTACACAGAACAAAAAAAAAACAGGTGTGCACATTTGTAAAAACAGAGAAGTATTGCCTGTCGGGACCATCTTGGCATCTGCACACAGGTACATGTGGCACCTGGGGCCCAGATTAAATTAGTTCTAGCCTAATACAACTTTATAATTCAATTGCTAATTCAAGAAAAAATGTTCCTTTTCTTCTTGGATGTAGTGCCCAATGTCTACTGTTTGAGCAGTTTTTATACTTTGGGGGAAGTGTACATAAAATATAAATTTTCATTAGCATGAGGTAGGAAAGTCATTGACATATCTCGCCCTATACATTTCTGGGTTTCAAAGTTATATCAAGATTAAGTGCCTCATTATGAGACTGGCTGTCTTCAGACTGCCAGACTCACGGTGGCAGTCGGACCTCCAAATTACGACCCTGGCAGTCGGAGCGCATGGGGACCACCACTAGGAACACGACGGGAAACACCACCATGAACTGAAAATGGCATGGGCAGTGCAGGGACCCCCCGGCCCAGCACCCTCAGAATGCACACTGCCTGCTACGGCAGACAGTGTGTATTCCAGGGATGCTGGGAACACCCTCTGTGCAACGACATTGGCCTTGTCTTCATGAGGAGAGGAGGCCAATGCCACCACACGGTTTTCACTCGGCTAACCGGCGGAAACCTAAGATTTCGTGGAAACCTTGCAATAGGGCAAGGAGGGAGACCAGCCAGCTCCACAGTGGTCTCCCCTTCACAGGGTTGGCAGGCAGCCTGCCAACATCGTAATAAGACCATTAGACTTACTCTTCTTGTGTTTATGTACTTCTGAAATTTGACATATGTCTCTCAGCTAACACTAATGTAATTCATGATTTGACCTTCCCTAATGGGCAAGTTAATTATTCTGCTGGCCATCTGGAAGTTCAAAGTCTACCTGAAACAATAGGCACATCATGGGTGACTGACTTCCTCATGTCAGTGAAAGAGAGGAGGGTGAAATCTCTGTAAACAAATTAGTTGTCTCTTTGGGAACATGGGACAAAGTGGGTGGAGGCAGACCTCTGACTCCATTCACCACTTGGAGTGTTTTAAAGTTTGAAAAGAAGAATTTAGACCTGAATAGGCAGAGTTTAGGTCTGAGGAAGGGATATGACCCATTTTAATTCTGCCCATATTGCTAAGCAGGGGAGTTGGACAGACAATGACCTGATCACTAGAAATGGCTGTTAAGGGAGAATAAATGCCATGGCACCTATGGATTAGGTAGGGGCTCCCACTTACTAGGACTTTCCACCTCCATTTTAAATCCATGCATGTGGAAGAACAGACAAGAAGTAGGAGGACCACAGAAGGGAAAAGACAATGCACAAGGTTGATGAACCCCTTTGTGGCATTTGGAGGACCACTCTGAACATGTCCTGCTGGGACTTTTGCTGGTTCCTGGTCTGGCTGGAGCTCGTGCACTAGCTTCATGCCTTCTCACAGGGACAGTAAAGGGTGGGCCTGCAGGGGACTTTTGTGAAGCATTTTGTTAGGGGGTGCTCAAGAAGTGAGGGCTTCTAATGGGTTCCCAGATACTATACAAGTGTCTGAAGTCCTTTAAGTGTCTGTGAGAAAACTGTGAGTGCATGTAGAGAGGAAACAAGATATGTGGCCTACCTTGAGGACCATGTAGTTATGCTGCCAGGAACACAGAAGTTTGGCGAGTAATATGGCTGGACAAGAGTGAAGGTCTAGGCTTCCACAGCTGACATTTTCTACTGAAGAGGAAACTACAGCACGAATGACTGTAAATAGTCATTGGAAAATCACCATCTGGACTACTGGACCCAAAAGGCCCTAAGAGGTCACTGATGGTGGCTGGAGCATGGCACTGGAAAGGTTGCAGTGGTTGTTCTGAGGGTCAGCAGCACTCATTGCATACATCTGTCCCTAATATTATAATTTTTTTTCACCCCAGGGAGTCCATAGCCAGTTAGGGCACAGCCTCACAATATTCAGAATTCCTCCCTAATTAAAGGTGGAAGTTACCATCTTGGACCCTCACGCTGTGCTAACACCTGGAACTTCTGCCATTGCCTGGATTGGGCCCCGGGCTCTCGTCTGAGTGGGCGATTGTGGTAGAGACTCCTCAGAGCACCAGCCTCATAGAACCAGTGCTCTGTCTATCATTCCTATATCCATGTCTGTGTAGAGTGGAGCACAGGGAGGAGTGGGGGCACCAGATCTATTACCCAGCATAGAAAACACTATCAAGCAGGGCAGAGAAACTGAGCAGACCACATGGCATAGAGAGATGGTGAGGGTCCCTTGCCGAGTGCATTGTGGAAAGTAAGGAACACTCATGTATACACCAGTGGATACATCATATGGGAAAAAGTGGAAACAAAACTGCAATCAGAAACAAAGGGCCTGATTTAGGTCTTGGCGGAGGGGAATACTACGTCACAAATGTGATAGATATCCCGTCCGCCTTATTACAATCCCATGATATCCTATGGAGATCGTAATAAGTTGGATGGGATATCCATCACTATTGTAATGGAGTATTCCCAACGCCAAGACCTAAATCAGGCCCAAAATATTTTCTGTGGCAGCCACCTCAAAGAAGACTACTGTGGTCATAAGGCGTGATACAGCATTGAGGCTTCCTTGGTAATTTTCATATTTTAGTAGTGATGCCTCATGGGGCTATAGCAACATCACCAAAAGAGGCTTGTGGTTTGTGGAGATTCCAGGAGCAACTCATGCCCCACACAAGGGCACCTGCATCCAGAGAATGGTTAACACATCCTACATATCACGGAGTGTTGCATTAGTGACTCAGACAGAAGGTTTTGGTCTGGTTTAGTTGCTTCTAGCACTGACCTTGCACTGTGTACTTATAGTATGTGGCCTTTAGAGGTTGCTGGTTAATCCAATACAACAGTAGCAAGGTGGTCTTTCTTGAACTGGTATATATTGAGTTGGCCTGGACCTCTAAAAATTAAAGGGATAGTAATATTTGTGGTAATGCAGCTCTCAGAACCACTTTGATAGGGCTACAGATCAAGTAGGGGTTCCTGGGCCCAACCATAGAGGTGAGGCCTTTTATTGCTGATGTCCCTGGGCCTGACCTAGTATGTATTCTGAGAAACTGGGCCACGTACCCCTTCAGCAACTGACTCTCAGGAAAAGCAAAAAGCATGGCCCAATCTGTACACAGCTTTCTCCGAAGAGGGTGGGGCGGAGGTAGGTATAAATATCAGGCTCTAATGTTTCATATGCAGTTCCCTGTGTCCCACTTCCTCGTCGCTCCTAGTGATAGTGGTTATTCCCCATTCAGAATGGCAACATCCAGGGTAAGCTCCACTAGTAGTCCGAGTCTGAAGAGTCCACTCTGATTCTATATTAAAATCAACAGCATTCCAGTGCTGCAGCGCTATCTAGCAAGCAAATTCTTCCGGAGCCAACTGGCCTGAAATCAGTCTTACTTGTACCAGCAGGATCAGCAGGATCAGAGGGGCCAGAGTTCTTGAGCCCCCCTCTTCCATGGGTGCTTGAACGGCAGCAGTTGAGTCAGGGGTATTTGCTGCATGTGGCTCAAGCGAGATGCACTCTTATAGTCTCCACATGCAGTCATTCCATTGCAGCAACTGGGGGTTATTTGTGGCTCCTTTGTTTGGGGTAAATCTCTAGTCTGTTCCACAGTGGGGGATGGTGCAAAGATCTTGGTGGGAATCCTTCGTTCTGGTGCAGGTACACTGGGCTTACCATGGTGACTTCACTGCTGCAGCAGTGACCAATGTCACATGTCTTGCTTGACCCAGTGACCTCTCTGGCATACGGGGTCACCGTAGCCTTACTATACACAGGCCCGATCGGCACAGCGAAGTCCTTGGCGGTGGCCCCCCTTGGTATATAGGATTGTGGCTCACCAATACACAAGCACTACAGCCCTCACAGCATGGAGATATGGAGTTGTCGCTCCTCAGTATGCATGGGCTTCGGCCTAATCGGTGCAGCAATGCACACAACTCACTTCGCAGCAGCCTTTCTCTCGCAAAAGAGTGTCACCAAATTCAGCAGAGGTTTTGCAGAGCTTCCCCTCCTCACACCGCCCATCTAGCTGCTAGCAGTTGACAGTTTTTAAGGTCTCAAGCTTCCCTTCATATTGTCCATTTCCTCAAACCAAATGTGATTTCAAGTCTGAGTCTATGTTGGGGGGTCTGCTTCATTTTGTAGTGCCTACTCCTCTGCACTTCCTGAGATGTACCCAGGCTCTTCCTTGTGACCGCTCGTTGAATGAAGGAACACCTTTTGACGTGTGGGACTCCCCTCTCCAGTGTATCCCACCCAGCTGACAGCAATACAGCAATAGACAAATCTGTCTGGGGGGACTCCTTTACCTCCTCTCCTCAAGTTTGTCTATGTAG
The DNA here is from genome assembly GCF_031143425.1 of Pleurodeles waltl. NCBI lineage: Eukaryota > Metazoa > Chordata > Amphibia > Caudata > Salamandridae > Pleurodeles > Pleurodeles waltl. The sequence goes on from NC_090442.1 coordinate 299,719,197, forward strand.
CCTTGGGTCTCCCTAAATGGAACCCATAGTTTGCCATGTATTGTACCACTCACAGGCAAGCATATACACAGCATGAGTAATTAACATACACATACTGCACTGCAAAGCACTGTATCCTCCATGTACTGCACCAGTCAGAGGCACCCACACATCCAGCACATACATTTTGACTTCATGCATTGCACATAGCCGCATTATCCCTGTATTGCATCCTTTTCAGGCACATATACACCCAGCAAATATACACCTCTCATAAGATGTGCAGCACTCCACATCAACCCAATGTAGGCCAAGGGGTGAGTTAAGCACACAGCAGCAGAGCTCTTAAAGTGTGAGCCTGGAGGGCTCATTCCAGTGAAACAGGTTAAAGAGAACCTGCTCACTACTACTGCTCACTCCACAGTATGTTACCACCACTGGGCTTGTGCAAGTTAACTCCTGGTGAAGGAAGTAGCCTTCCAACACTATGAGCGTAGCACTTTGGGCGCCCCTCCCTGTTGACAGCAATCAGTGAGACAGGCCTGTGTCATGGTGCACATGCATGATCCATGTCTCCATATGACAACAAAAATCAGCATCAGAGATCTAGCCATCAGTACAGTTGGGGCACTCAGGGCAGGAGTGCATACGCATTACCAGGCGGAGACCTTTTCCGTCCCAAAAGCATTATAAAGGATATGCATATTGAAATGATCATCTCATCATTGATTGTATTGTGAGCAGCTCTGAATTTTTATAGTTACGTATCACATTCGATATCAGAATATATGGGGTATAGTGGCTTTAAAGTTTGAGGTTCTCCTGGTGCACATTCCGTTATGGGTGCCTCACACATATAGGGTCTAGTTTTATTTAGAGTATTAGTAGATTTTCCTTTAAATTTACCTCCTGTCCTTTCGAGCTGCTACCACTGGTTTTCCCACCTGCCATTTTGTACATATTTGTTATTTTGTGCACAGGATTTAATTTTGTGTGTATTAAAGTATGTTTCAATTTTAAGCAAAACAAACTGCCTGGACGTTGGCTTAGAGTGTATTATTGGTTGTGTTACTGAGTACTGAGTCCTATACTTCAACAGGGACTTGGTCCCTAGTTTGAGGGTCCGTTCTCTATAGCCCCACAGCACTAGAAACAAAAAAACCTCACTTGTTGCAATTGGGACATAGTAACTTGTGACTAGCTAGGGACCCAGTGACCCAGATTTCTCACAGTCAGGCATTAGTCCTCACCACGCATGAGCAGGTATGTGTTGTGCAACTTCTATTTGTTGCATGTCTCAGAACTATTGTTGTATGTCCTAACATACTGTTCAGTGATTTAAAAAAAACAGAAAAACAATTAATGAGAATGTGCATTCATTATTATTTGGTCAGACTTTTACAACAGTGGCACCCTTTTCACGCTCCAGAGAAGCTGCAGTAAATGTTTGTGTGTGGGGGTGTCTATGAGAGAGATGGACAGTATTCAGTAGTCTCTGGATTGAACACTGATTGTAATTATCCTCCTGCCTACTGTTTCTGATTTCTCTTGATCAAAAAGGCATATTTCTTGTGACCAAGGACATACTAGAGCTTTGCACAGAAGATATCAGACAAACCTGCCTAGAAATGTTCTACTTAGGGAATAGTCACTGACCGGGGATGTGCTACTCATCATCAGTGATATGGTGAAGGGTTTCCACTCTTGTGCCAAAGTCTCAGTTGAAGGAGAAAGACTATGTAGTGTTTTCGTTTTGAAAACGTGTTATTCTACATTCCCCCTAAGGTATTATATTAAGTTACAGTCACGTGTTTCTACATGTATCGTTTTTAGGTGTCCCATGGACTCTGCACACATGGTTCGAGTCCCTGAGAGTTTCCTTTCAGCAGCACAGAAGACCTCTGATCCAGGGCTTGCTGAAGGAGTTCAAGTCTATTCAAGAAGAAGAGTACACTGAGGAACTCATCACCCAAGGGCTGCCTCTGATGTGCGAGATACTGAAAGCTAGCAAGGTATGGTCCTACCCGCCTTTGTATCATACTTGGAAGATGATTTTATGAGATGAGAGCTGCCTTTCTGCAAACTTTATTAAACTGTTGATTATGTAATCTTCAAAAGCATGTAGACCAAATGACTTGTGCCCTTATTTTTGATATCCATTTAAAAGTACTGTCATGTATAATGGTTTCCTGTGAGATTTACTCATTTATTACTGCACGTTCCTGATATCACACAACTGATAAAAATTGAGTAGTTGCAGCATCCAAAATGCCCATGGATTGTCTTATGCGTTGTCCTGGACCTCCATTTTCATGGTCCACTTTTTAAAATATACCCATATTTAAAGGGACAGTAGAAAACATCGACTTGTAAGAGTGTGGTAGTTAATATATGTCAGTGGACTGAACTTCGTCTCTACAGTGCAGATCATTGACTCAAATTCTGCTGGACTTACGTAGCCATTTGCAGCTCTCAGACTGAGAAAATGAGTACCATTGAGATGAGGGCAAGAAGCAAATGTGCCTTCATGCTCCGCTGATCACCTTAAGGTTGTGTCCGTTTATTCCTTCAGAGTAACTTGATACTTTTAGGAATGGACAAAAGTCAACAGTATGATGTCTAAAATGTTATTCGAAGATGCAGTTGTGCATTACAACGCAGCTTAATTTAATTATTGGAACGGAGGGTGGTCAGTGTTAATCTCCTTAAGCATTTGACAAGGATGTCCTTGTCGATTTGAATGTCTTTTATTAGATGAACCGATTGGTCTTTTAGAAAAGAATGGATTCATACTCCTCTGAATAAAATTAATGCCACCAAAAGAGGAATTGAAGGGGAAATATATTATTAAAATGTATCAACGATAGGTGAGCAGGGTTGTCCGTAACTGAGTCACTGGAGAAGAGTTTGTTGTAGATCAAACAGTGTGATCCTTGGCCCTTCCATAAAGCAATTTGTTGACTTATTTGAACGACTGTTACCGAATAGTTGTTCCATTTTGAAGGACATTTATTTTCATAGACGGCGGTGTTGAAGACGGATCCGCAGCTAGACTTTGTTTTGGGTCAAGAATTATCATTTTATTTTAGATGTATGGCAGATAAGCTACAATGCCATTGGGCATCGAGGGATCGAATAGTCTGATGATGGGTTGGGATAGTGTTAAACCACTACCTAAACGCCAGGCACTTCTCTTTATATACTGTCGTAGCATACTGAATACCCTGTTTGGACTGTGACAGCCAGGGATCAGATGAACACGAAGTTGGTTTTAAAGAACTGATTGAATTTTCTGTGTTTATGTGCAACGCATTGTGATTTGACATTTGGACAAAGTACTCATTCCTGTTAGAGTGGTAATTTTCGTGATAGTATTAAGTGGAGGATATTTTTAACAGCAAGATACCACCCATGCTACCTGCTGGCAAATGCAACTATGATCAAATACAGCTGAACTAGCACTAGATTTCTGCTGGTGGTCAAACTGTAGCCAGTAGTAAATGCAGTGCATAATTTGTAAAAACAGAAAAGTGCCAGGGCATTAATCTGTGAGAATGGCTTTGGTGGTAATTATTAGTCATAAATGTATACTGAATTAATTAAAAAAAACTGTTGCTGTGCTAATTTCTAAATTAGACAAACAGTGCCACCAAATGGCAGACTGTCATAAGCGCCAGTGTTGATAATTAAGTGCTGGTGCTGAATCATTGTCTCAAATTAAGCAATGAGTAAAAGCATTCCCTGCCCATACCTATCTCAGGAAATGGGGCATTGTTCACCATCGAGAATAGGATCAGTTCTGAACTGTTCCTAAATAGTGTCAGTCCGGAGCATAGGGTTCCTACTGCACTAATGCATTTAATTTGGGGGTGCCTGTATTTATTGTCACACTTGTAAACAGTTCTCCTGATTTAGTTTCCCAGCTCCTGCGGAGCAGAAATGTATGTGTATTTTTATGAATGGTGAAATTGTCACTATATTATTTAAGTAGCAACATGAATTAAACATATGGGTTGATGACCTCCTAAGCTGCTTGACTCAGGAATGTGATATTAGATGTAGATACTCTTTGCTTTACTATGACTGCTGTTAGAAATTGGGTTGCAGGTTGACTGGGGTTTGAGCCCTGGTCAAGCAGCACCCACAAACCTAGTTAGGGTAAGTGTCATGCAACCCTAAATTAACCTGTGCTCACGTTCTGGTAGCTTGGCACAGAGGACTCAAGCTTAACTTTGAAGCAATATAAAAGTATGTGTGCAACACTTCAAACAAGGTGAAATTACCACATAAAAAGATTCTACTCCTGGTTAGAAGAATAGATCTGCGTTTAGTAAATAATGCAAGACCAAAATGACAAACATCCAATGAGTAAGACTCGAGTTATGAATTTTTAAAGAATAAACTGTACTGTAGCGCTTAAAAGCAAGAAGCGCCAACCAGGGATATCTGGTCGTGCTGGACCAGGAAAACGTCAAAGGTTCAGGCCGAATGTGATGGAGTGCAGGCCGATTACAGGAACCCACTTAGCCCCACTGAACTAAAGTACCTTAAATCCTGGTTGCAGAGTGTTGCGTCGGTTCCGAGCCCTGCAGTAGAGACGACACATCAGTTCTGCTCCATGCAGCAGCAGCGAAGCTTCGTTTCTGATATGGGGCGAGCCTGCGGTGTGTGTTCCTTGTGCATCAATGTCACGGTTCCAGGTGCCAGAACTTGCAATGCGAAGACAAGTGGCGAGGATGCGTTATGCAGTTGAGGCAATGAGTCGGATCCGATGAGCGCAGAGGCTGCAATGCAGGGTTTGAGTTAGTATTGAGGCTGCCGTTGATGGATGTGGGAACTTGTGCTGGGAAAAGCATTACAGTGGCTTTGTCCCAGGATGGGAGGTGCAGCAGCTGTGCAACTCTGATTCCATTCGTTCTGACCCATGCAGTAGCGGTGGTGCCTCCGTTCTGTTCCTCGCAACAGCAGCAATGCCTTGCTTTTTCTCTGGCAAGAGAGAATGCATCGGTTCTACTGGAGAAAACACCTAAGGCCCACGTCCAAGGGTCCAGGACTGGGGTGGCACCACTTGGCAGGGAAGACTCACAGAAGGGTGAGTAGAAGAGTGCAGGTGCAGGAGCAGGGTGGTTGAAAGTCTTTTATGTCCTTGATACTTCAGATCAGGAAGCCAGCCAGCTAGCCCTTAGAGTCAGTCAGTGTTCAAGTGACTCAGGTCCAGTCCTTCTCACCCATGCAAGAGAGCGCAGCAGGACAGCACAACAAAGCAGGAGTCCAGCAAAGCAACAGTCCAGCAGAGCAGCAGAGTGTCAGTCCTTCAATAGTACATCAGTCCTTCTTCCTGGCAGAGTAGTCATAGGACCAGAAGTGTACTAAGGGGCTGGTGTCAGACATCTAGTATTTATACCCAGTTTGGCACTTGAAGTGGGGGAGACTTCAAAAAAGTGTACAGTGTTCCTACCCTTCCTGCTCTGGCAAAATACTCACTCTGAGGGAAAGGGGGGTGCTGCCCTTTGTGTGGCAACAGGACACAGCCTATTGAAGTGTAAGTGAGACTGGGTGCTCCCATCCTGCCCAGGATGGCCCATCTAGGTGCATCAATTCACAACTAGTCTCCCATTGTGTGCGGCTGTCCAGGAGTTTTTCACTACCAGGACATATAAAACACATATGTACATGCCCTGTCGTTTACCTACATAGCACCCTGCCCTATGGGTTACCTAGGGCCTGCCTTAGGGGTGACTTATATGTAGAAAAAGAGGAGTTTAAGGCTTGGCAAGTACTTTGAAATACCAAGTCGAAGTGGTAGTAAAAATGTACACACAGGCCTTGCAATGGCAGGCCTGAGACATAGTTAAGGGGCTACTTATGTGCGTGGCACAATCAGTGCTGCGGGCCCACTAGTAGCATTTAATTTATAGGCACTGGGCACATGTAGTGCACTTTACTAGGATGGAGCTGATTTTTTTAGGTTGAGGAGAGCGACACACTATTTACTTGTCCACTTTACTAGGGACTTATAAGTAAATCAAATATGCCAATTGAGGATGAGTCAATGTTACCATGTTTAAGGGCGAGCGCATATGCACTTTAGCACTACCTGGCAGTGGTAAAGTGTGCAGAGTCCTAAAACCAGCAAAAACAAAGTCAGAAAAGTGGAGGGGCAAGCAAAATGTTGGGGGATGACCACCCTACGGCTGTCAGATCGAACAGTAGGTGACTGTCTGTTTGTTAATTTCACTATTGGCAGTGTGTTCCCAAATTCTCTTTTGTTGGTCCTTTTAGTATATCGGATCTCTATGTGGTAACCAGAAATGCCTTTTCTAATTATTATTTACTTTGGAAACTGTATATTATGTTTCATATAGTGAAACGTACTCAATTTTTTCACTTATTGTAGATTTGATCGCACTTCTATCTGATTCTGAGTTTGCCCAACAAAAGGTCTCTGTGGTTGGAAGGGGCCCACGTATGGTGGGTAAAGTGGATGGTTGGGAGGCGATTTTCACTACAGTAGTGTTACTTAGAGGGCACATCTTATATCCTATTACTGGGGACCTTGTCCCTTGATGATTTATGACCATGCAGACATGTGATGTCCAGGAGGACAGAGTCACTTGTTCAAAGCTGTTCGAGCTGTTGGTGCAGTATTTTGGGTGTGTGAGTGTGTGTGTAGACTAAACCTTCTGCCATTGCACCCAGGTGTTCACCTCCCACAGACGTGTACGGCTGCCCGCTGACGTAATGTCAGCACCTGTGCTCTCTTCTGAGGCATCCCCGGTCTACCCCCTCTGATAATTTGCTCAGGATTCTCATTGTGTTTCCCTCAGAACGGCTCCTCTGCTGTGAGTCAGACAGGCTTGCCTCAGACACTTGGCAGGTTTCCCAGCTCAGGTCTGAAGGGACCATTTGTTCATCACCTCTTATTAATTTATTTCTGCTGCGGGGTGGACCTCGGTCCACCCAGCACAAAAGAGCTTTGTTCTCTTGCACTGTCAATCCACGCTGCGCCCCGAGGTTTCTCACACATGTAATCAGTGATTGCTTTTGACTTTGTGCAAGCTGAGCACCAGGTCCAGGCTACCCCTCTGGAGTGACTTTTAATCAGTTCTGCTGCAGATTACAATGGCAACTACTTGCACAATGAGGCCGGCTTCTGCTCCAGCAGATGGGCTGTGAGATAGTTACACCGGCGCATCAGACACATGGGAGACCCCCACGTTACTCCAAAGCCCCCTGCTTCCTTTTCAGGTTTGCAAAAGCCGTACACCTGATTTGCCTCATTGGATATCACATATCTCAATATATAACGTAAAATACAGTTCTGCGGCAATAATATGTTTTTCCTGTTTCCATCTATTCTGCTTTAAGTTTTGCATAAATGTAGGGTACGTTGACATGTTCTAGAGTATTTTGGAGTCCCAATTATCAGAGAAGGGAACATGAGTAACGATGGATGTTATTATGTTGTTTTCGGTTGCGTAGAAAGGGTCCCTTGGGCCCTATTTAAAGCAAGTTTTGATTGTGAAAGGCAGCTATAATTTGGGTCGCACACAATCCTGGTCCCTGGTGCGACTGCACTTGCTGCACTAATGAAGGCTATACTCTTGGTTGTGTTCTTCTCATGTAGTCACCACTGACTACTACTAAGTAAAAGCAAAAGCCTACAGGAGGCCATTTGCAGTTTGGCAACCATTGTACCCTGGTGGTTCTCCTGCACCATCAGGCGCAGCCTTCTCCTGCCCATTTAGAGCTGGAGGAAGCGCCAGGTTCGCACTGAGGGTAACTCAGCTGCCCCCCCCGTCTCAGACTTTTGACATAGTGTCCCAACCCCATCTGACAGCCGGGTCATAGTGAGGGTCCCTACTGAGGGCAGGGCAACTGTCACTAGATGTTCCTGGCCAGACCATGTGAGGAATGGCGGGGGAGGCAGGGAAATAAATTAATGGATCATTGAATGCCCTCATGAACGGGGAGGAAATTTGCACATCAGGACCATTAATAGTTTGCTTTCCAACAACAACCCAGAAGGTTGGGGGAGGGTGGTTGCCGGCTATCAAAGTACTTTGCAAAGCAGGTGCAACAAACATGGCACCGACTTAGGAACGTTCACAGCTTTCACTGCCGGTGCAATGTAGGCCTTAGAGATCCTTGCCTAGCAGAAGGGACTCTTTAATATGGCGTGCAGTCCTCTGTCAAGGAAGCGGAGGCCATAGTCTCTACTGACATTGTAGGGGTGTGGATTGCCCATCAGGGCATACATGACCTTCCATGTCTAGTTCCGCTCTTCCTATCCTGAGAGGTTATGAGACAAGTATCTGTGCTTGTGGCAAAACTGTTCCGTTCACTGCCTTTGTCTCGCTGTAGTCAATGGTGCCAGGCCTCTTTCTGTCAGCTTTTGAAGATCCGGCGGTTTGTGACCCCTTACCCATCTGATGGACTTAAATGCCTATGATCTTTCTCCTTTCCAGCACTGGGGTACCTTCGGAGATCACTCTTCAATATGAATATGTTTTGATTGACTCGTTCATACATTCATTCATCTTTGATGTGCCCAATCGGCCACTTGGGAAATTAACTTAATCAATACAAATATCGCACACCTAACCTCATTAGATTCTGAGATAAGAGATACGCAAACATGTCGTAATGTTTAAAGCCCTCGGCTACAAAGGTAATGCTGCACTGTGAAAAAAGAGTAATGAAGCAATTGCCATAGAATATGGTAAAAATGCTTTTTACTCCGGGCACAGCGTCCAGAAGGTGTAGCTGTCAGTGGTTTGGTGGTGATTAGCATAGAGAGAAGCTCATTTTGGTCATGAAAGAAGTAGCTCTTGTCACTTCTGCAGCCTCAGTGACAGGCAGCACTCTCAGACCAGCTCAATGATGTTCAAGCCCAGTTCTGCCCTACACTTGACTCAGAAATTGTGACCCACCTAGGTACCTAACTGCCTTTAATTTACTTTGTGAGAAATCTATGTAAGGATTTCAAACGTCTTTGGCTATAATTGGTTGCGGTTTCGAGTATTGCTACGTGCTGAATTATGTTGTATGATGCAATGTGCTGTTTTTGGGTGCTTGAGAAAAGGTGGGCCTGTTGCCACAGGATCCAAATATCTGTGTCTAGAGTGCATGCATTACCAATACTACAGCACTTTCAGCACTGTAATAATAGTGCGTGAGACTGAAGGGTAACAGTACTCCATGCTATAACAGTGAGGTAAAGAAGAGCAGTACTATTAGGGGCGTGGCTCGGGACAGGTAGTTGGAGGCGGGTGTTACTATACCCTAGACCAGGGCATTTTGCGAATTGTAGCACACTGATGTCAAGTAGTGCAGAACACTGAAGTGAAGCTCTGTAGTGTAGTATGGTGCGGTGGAGTTGGGTATGACCATGAGATAGAATGGATCAGGACAATCGCAGTTAACAGAAGAGGATAGTGAGGGGGTGAGCTGTGCAGCTTGGGGCAGAGAGACTTGGGGCAGACAGTGATGCAGAATAAAGTATTTCAGTGAATGGGAGTAGACCAGCACACTGTCACAGAGCTGTACAGGGAAGCGAAAGAGAGTCAGGCGAGTCCGTGAAGAATGTTGGGGCCGGAATGAGTGGAAGCACCCGAAACAATGGTGAACTGAAGCAAGACAGACAGTGAGGTACCATATGACTGGACAGTAAAAGGGTAAGGCGTTACAGTGGAGAGGAGCAGAAGATCACCAGTTGATAATACAGGAAGGCACAGTGAAGTGGGCTGGGATAGGTGTGTTTAGGTGTGTGAAGGAGATTAGAATGCAAAAGTTGAAGATCATTGCATGTCCGGGTGGTGCTGTCTAGGAGAGTATAGAGGAACCGGTTTAGATACTGACATAAAACAAGGCAATACATTGATGCCCAAAGTGCACCTTGAGGTAGACCTGGGCAACATACTGAAGGAAAGCAAGGCGTGAGGATGAGGTGGAGCAGAACAGTACAGATTAGTAGTGTATGACAGTGCAGTATATTGGGTCAGGGCAGTCAAGGAGAATGGAACGTATAGGAAAGTAGATTATTGAAATAAAGCACTCTTTGATTTTGATTTTGATTTGGTTGGCATTTGTAGAGTGCAAACAGCCAACCTTAAGGATATCCTGGTACTAAGAATCGTCTGACACTTGAGTAGAAAAGGCCACTACAGTTGCACGAGACTCAAAAGACAGTGTGGTAATATAGTCAGACCGTGAAAGGCAGGCTCAGCGAGCACCAGATGCAGAGTCTAGACTCTGTCAAGGCCCTCAATCAGCCCCCTTCCTACCCACCCAGCTGTGCACTGCCTTCAGCCGTGTGCATCTGGCTCAAGAGACAGGGCCTGTCCTCTGGCCCTACGACAACACCTGCTGCACCCTATGTATCTTTGTTCAACCTTTGGGTCATGTGCAGGTGTCAGGGTGCATGTCCTTGCTATTACCAACCTGTGCATCTCTCCCACCTACACAAGCTGTGCCCTGCACCCATCACAAATGTTCACGACACTCACTGTTCATAGCCTTTGGCCATGTACAGCTGCATTCTAGAATTAGTTTTTTATTTGGTTTCTCTGTATTTATATAACTTCAAACAAAAAAAAGTAAAAAGAAAATGCAATTTAAAAATAATATTGGCCATCTAGATCTGCAAATCTGTAGCTAGTAAAGAACGGAAAAATGCAGTTATGCAATATCCGCAATTCCATGGGTGGATCCAGGAATTCCATGGCAAAAACAGTAGCTTTTCATATTTCAAGGGCATACTAACTGTCTGTGTGTGCTGTCAGAGTATATCCCTCCTGCCTCCTTACACCACCAACACGTTTTTCAGGGTGCAAGCTTCAGCCCCTGACATCCCGTTGTGACTACCTCAACAGACTTTTTCAGTTATGACCAGTCAATCAGATCCTCCGGATTCATAATCATTTTAAGATCTGCAGATCCTGTCATGGGAGATGTAAAAAAAAAGTTATCCTTGTCCAATCAGATGAGTGTATTTGTTGAAGGATCAATAACTCTCCATTGTGTCCAAGAGTGCAAGTTAACTGTCAAGACATGCCTATAATTTAACCCATCAAAGACAGTCTACATCCTTTTTGTAACTTAAATATTATAAAAACTGCAGAGCAGATTTATTGTAATCCACAGAATTCTTTATTCTCAGCAGAGTTCTGATTCATGGTAATTCTGGTGAAATTTAATTCAGCATTTTTTGATGTAGCTAAAATGAAAAATGTTTGTACTTGCCCTGTTAATGTTCAGCCCAAGATGAATATGCATGAAACTTGGTACTCTGAAATATCTCCAGGTGTTCTCAGTTTTAAATTCTTAGCAGATTCTTCAATTGGCACCAAAGGTATTAACAAACCAAAGAATGCTTTTTCAATAGAAAGTGAGACTTAACCATAGCAGCAGTCACTGTCTCCAACTCAGTAGATTTGTTCGCTGCACTAAACCTGTAGCTGTCCCTTCTACAGCACGGTGGTTGGAATTTGGCACACATGCACCCCTTGGCATATTTTTAAACATGGCATACAAAATGGCAGCAGGATACCCAACTGCGTTTAATGTGGCTTGAATGGTATGATTCAAGTAGCATAACAATCTTTGGAATATTACTTTACTCTGAAATGACTGAAAAAAGACTACTCTAATTCCTTTGTGATTTACAGGATTACGTAACAAAATGACTATACTCTCTATTAGATGTCAGGGGCCGATTACTCCAACTGCACTGGCCTATGCTGGATTACGGGGTTATTGCTATGATTGCATTACTCGCCTCGGAATGAGTCTATCAAAGAATACTGACCTGTTTGTTTCACCTGTTATAAGATTACAGAGCATTACTCTGGTGATCATGAACCTGCGTGATATTACACAAGGACATTGCTCTGACTGCTGTCATCTTTACTGATGCACAGATGATCACTTTTACGCCGCATTAGATCACACAAGGCGGTTCCTGTCATTGCGAGGCTTTGAAGGTTGTTTGTTCCAGTCCATTCACCCTTGCTACAAGGAAAGCACTGCCATTCTGTCTCATTTGGACAGAAACGAGTGCTTTTTGTTTTCATTGTTTCTCACCAAGATGTTTTTATCACAATCAAAAATCGGAAGGGTACAAGGCTTCCCTAACTCGCAGGGACAGACTTCTGAAAAAACATATAGCACGGCTCTCCTTATACGTACCAGCGAAACGGTGACTTGTCCCTAAATGTACCTTGGTGGCTATTAAAGGACGATGCCCTGACAGAATACTAACCTCACGGGGACTTACTGCTGGGTCCATTGGCGTTAAAAATGCCAAAAGATGGGGAAAAGTCATAACATGTTTCTCCAGGAAACTTCCATTTGGGTGGTTTGATGGAAGGAATTGCCCTTTAAACCTCCCCAAAGCCCGCCCATTTGTCTCTGTGGCTTGGGACACTGCCCACTATGACGTGAGGACGTTCGTGATGGCCGTGCAGAAGGTGGTCTGCAGGCTGGCACTGAAACATCCAGTCAGGCCTTCTCTTTTCGTGGTGAGCCTAGAAAGCGTGGACCAGATTTGGCTTAACGCCATCCAGCTGTAGATAATAACAACTCTCTCCGCTGGATTTATCGGTCCTCTGCTGCAGCTCAGTGATGTAGCCTGGCATACCACTGGCATTAATGATTTAGGAAGAGTTATAAACGCCCCTTTGCAACAGGCGGTTAGCTCAGTTCTAATGAGTCCCGGCGACATTTATGAAAACCTTATGAAGTCTCTAACTCGCCTGCAGTTCTTCATGTCAAAAGGGAGTAGGCAGCCTTCACAAATACACCGTGGCGTGCATGCTCGTTTCGGAACTGATTTGTGGCATAAAACTTGCAAAGTAATTTCAGAATTATTGTATCGCTGGCAATTATTCATCTCAAGAAAATCTTCCCATGCAAAACACTGACTGTTCTGAGCTAGAAATCCATTGTTTACCAGGCCCCGTGTGCTCTTCCCGTGGATCTTGGGAGCCCCACACAAAATAATTTGTTGTCATTTTCGCTGTTCCCAAGGAACGGGCCATACTTCAGACCTTTCAATGTAAACGCATGTCCCTTTCGGGCGGCACCTCAAAGCACGTGCCAGCCAGACCAGCGCTAATACCGAAGGCCGTGCATTAATGTATTCTGTAAGGGTGCAACAGTTGCTGCTGTACTTAAATCAGTATGTTACTATCTTTCTGAGCATACATTTACCCACACAGTGTGGTGCACTGGAGTTTTGCGGCAATGGGGAAGCAAATGATGTGGCTGAGGTTCACTGAGAAAAGACAGATTGTGGTGCCCAAGACAGTATTATTTCACTGTTTTACCATTTTTATACACAATATTACTACCTGCGTAATTTTCACCTCATTAACACCTCATCCCCCCCCCCCCCCCCACTGCCGTCTTGAGACCCTCACGGGTGAGTAGCGTGCTCTATAAATTTTTTTGATTGATTGATTAGCATCCGTTTAATACCTGAATACAGCAGTCAGTCACTAAAAGATGACCATTTAATGTCTGCAGAGGCTTTGACACTGCTCTGCATGACGTGCGGCCTCTTTTTCATAACTTTAGACCTGTGTAATTTACAGCCATTTTTTAGAAATCTAAAAATTATGCAACATATGCAGCATATTGCGAGTTATGTTACAGTAAATCCCTAATATTGCAGATACTGCCGCAGCAAAAGAATCTCATAATTCTAGTTGCCTACCCCTCAAAATATGGTTAGAAATGAAGTATACACATTGCATCGACGGCATGTTCCTTTAACTCTGGGCATTGGTTCTTCTGGGAGCCATCCCACTTCTACGCCCTGTCCCTCTGGACGCCCCATGGGGTAGTGGCTTTGGACCTGATGAGCTAAAAACTCCACACACACAGCGTGGGGATAAATTAGTCTAAAAATGAAAAAGTCACAAACCACTTTGAAGCAAATAGCCCCGAAACCATCGTCTTCATATTACAAACACAAACCACTTTGAAGCAAACATTACCGGAAACTCTCCTTTATATTACAGCGCAACGAGAAATACTTATTACATCGAAAACAAAACTCAACTACTGGGAGAGGTTATTATTGTTGGGGTTATTATTGTTGCCTAGGTAAATGGAGACTTGACCCGTATCCAAGGAGGGTTAATCTCTTTTCAAAAGCACTACTCTTTTGAAGGAAGTACATATTTTACTTTAAAGAATGTGTTGTGGAAGATATTTTTTTATCAGGCTCGATGTAAATGTGAAGCTATACACTTAAAACACTTGAAATCCAATTTAAGATACTTTGGGATTTCAATAAATGTTCCAAGTGTCTAGCATTGGTTAGCATTTTCCACATTTACAAGTAGATGTCACAAAAGTTTGTGACACTTTTCTCTATACTTCTAGTTGTCTTATATATGTAGTAATTTGTGCTGGTACTAAAGTCATATTTAACAATACAATTTGTCCACAGAGTATCACACTGCATAGTATTCCATGTTTTATTTCCTGTAGAATTTAATGGTCATTTCTTGTTGCACATATTGATGGAATTTTATAATTATATTTCCCAGGATATCCTGTTGATACGCCTGTGTTACTTTTTTCCCAGAATGAAGTAATAAGCCAGCAGCTGTCTGTGATTTTCGCACAGTGTTACGGGCCCTATCCCATCCCAAAGCTAACCGAAATCAAGCGCAAGCAGACATCTCGCTTAGGTATGTGTGCTCATAATCTACCAACCACATGGTGCAGATAGACCTTTCAAAAGATGCTCCCGGTGCAAACAAGGAGAATGCACAGTATTGTGTAATATTGCCCCGGGTGGCTCTGATCTTGTGAAGGTGCCGTTGGCCACAATCAAGGTTTGCGTGGAAGGAGGACGGTGGCCATAAGGAGGCTCACAGATATAAATTAATCTGGACTAGGATGCCAATGTAATTAAGTGCCAGTGGAGCGAGACCATGTGATCCACTGCTAAAGCATTGAAACATTCAATGTAGAATGACAAACATGCTGGTTGTAGTGGAGCATGAGTGTTTTCAATGGCATTAATTAGGATTTGGTGGCAAATTCCTATCAGGATTTCAAATTGGGTGCTAATTGCACCCACTGTATAAAGTCGTCCCCACAATATGAAGCAGGTAAAGCCTGCTGCAAATCATGGGGTAAGTCGCATGCAGGTTATGTGTTTCAAACCCTGGAACACATAATATGTGCAAATTGGGGAGAAACTCAGAATAGTGTACAAATTGCACACCTGCTAAATAACGCATCTTGCAGTATCAGCAAATAACACATTCCCAATTTCCATATGTGATTTACAAATGCCTTGTAGTCTGCTAGATTGCAGCTAAAAATAGGGTGATTCAGCAAAGCAGGGTTAGATGGGAAGGGATAACAAGGGTTTGGAAATTTACATGGTGATCGGAAGAGCAGAGTAGAAAACCCGTCAACAAAGGGTGCAGTGAAACGATTTCAAATATAGATGTTTTTTAAAGTGATTGGAAGATTCAGAATAAATTCGGAATAACCATGTAGAACGTTAGAAATCTGATTGTAGTGATCAAACATTAAAGTAAGGAGATTTAAATTTGATACTTGAATTGCTTCTGTAGGGAAGACATTCTGTTACTGAAAAATGTTATTCTGAACTGTCAAAAGGGAGTAGGCAGCATTCAAGTCATTCAGCAGGATGGCTGAATGACTTGAATGCTTGCAGCTGATAAAGTGAAATGTTGTGAGATCATGAATTTGATTCCCATGAAAGGTAGGCTTAACCGTGCCATCTTCCTAGATTTGTAATTTGGACACTATTGTGGTATGAAGTACTATATTGGAAACAAATTATTATTATTATAATCCTTACACATGCATAATAAAAATGTTAGGGTCTACATGGTTAAGGTCAGCAAAGCTAAAAACCAGACAATGGTGCCTAATATGTGCCTGGCACTGGATTTGTGACCACTGGCACAGCTGCAAACTTTTCTGATTACCACATATTCAAAAGATTTGGATAGATGTCCACTTGCCATTGGGTAATGTCTGAAGTCACAATACATTCAATTATTTAAGCTGAACAAATTCGATCTGCGATTCAGGCCTGTGAAAAAGCAGTGGTCCTCAGTGAAGTTAAATAAATCTTCTTTATTCAGGTAAAACAGTACAACAGAAACATCTCTTCCATGTCAGCAGCAGGGACCATCTGGCACCAACATTCCAGTGTTGCTTAGAAACTCTATTACACATTCTAAGTTCTCTACAGGCTGTTGCAGTACATTGGCATGGCTACAACTAGAGGCAGATACCAAACAGACAGGATACTACACACCTTTCCCCCAACATACTTAAACCAAAATTAACAAAACAACATTATAAACTAAATCCTTCAAAAATTTAGGATGTAATTTTGTGCGCTCACTTCTCCATAAGGTAAAAGGAAGATGTTTAATCTTTTTATTATAATCAAGACTTTTGGAGACACCAGGAACAACAGCGTTTACGTTCCAAATGCGATTATCACTCAATTTAACAGCATTGTGAAATAATGTAATCACTTCAAGGTGCGAAGAATATTTAGGAAATACCTCTTTTGAGGAACACGCACTCTCACCATGTCTCCTACTTTTACCTTAGTTGATGAGGCAGTATGTCTCAAGTCAAAACTTAACTTACGTCGCTCTATCTTATCATCTTGAACCACTTCCCAGTCATCAGACTGCACCCTCACCCACTTCCATATAATTAATCCATGTGGAACACATCATTGTGATAGGTTTACGACCCCAAAATAATTCAAATGGCATTTTTGTTTGTGACTGAATGAGGGGTGAGACGATATAAGTACACTCTTTCAATAATTTCAGATTTCCAATCCCTGTTCTGATATTTAGCAATTTGTATGGCCTCCTTTAGCACTCGGTTAAACCTCACTCCCATGCATATAGTCTCTGGGTGATGGAGAGAACATTTTTAATGTACAATGCCACGCTCAGATAAAAACTCCTCCATCTCTTTGGAGACCAACTGCACACCATTATCAGTTAAAATACACTCAGGTAAGCCTTCCCTGTTGACAAACCACTAAGAAGTTCAATGACTTTTCATGTTTCTATATTTTGAGTTATACAAATTTCTGGCCACCTTGGGTACATGTTTATCAGGACTAAAACATAATACTGTCCACTCTTGCTGGTCATTGGCCCTAATATATCTAAGGCCACTTCCTGCCAAACCCTTACAGGTTTCTGTCTAACAACCATGGGTTGAACTCTGGTCTTACACACTTTATCACTGGAAATACAGTCAAAACAATCTTGCACAGCCCTTTCAACTTGTACATCAATACCAGGCCACCAGAGTACAGCCTAATTCTTTCTTTGTTTTTTTAAATCCCCTGGTGTCCTTGATGTCCAAGTTGTATAATCTCTTCCCTGATTTGACCATGAGGGACAAGTCTTGTGCCCCTCCAAAGAAAACTTCCTTTGACAGAAAGCTCATTGCGAACCTCCCAATATTTCCGGACTTCATTACATAGCCCATTCTTGTTAGACCATCCATCAGAGATTTGTATCAAAACGTCTTGTAAAGCAACATCTTCTGCAAGCTGTGTTTTCTATTTTTCCTCACTGATCACTCCATTGGTAACCTCACAGACACTGAAGTCATCTAATTCCCACCATTCTTCTTTTGAATCAGTCTCAATGTGTTTAGAAAGAAGACATGACAAACAATCAGCTACTTTATTCTCAGGTCCAGGAATATACTCAACACTGAAATTATATTCTTGTAATGTAATCACCTACTTGATTATACAGGAGGAAATGGCATCCAGAACTTTCTTACAGAAAATCTTTCTCAGAGGTTTATGGTCAGACCTTACAACAAACGTTCCACCCCAGAGAAACTTCTTGAGTTTCTTAATGACCCAATAAATACAGAGAGCCTCTTTCTCAATCACGGAGTAGTGAATTTCAGGTCCTATTTAAGCTCTTGACAGGAACATTATAGTTTCTTCTTTAACTTGTTTCAAAACAGCTCCTATACCTTTGGCACTAGAATCTGTGACCAAAATGGTACGTCCTCCAGTGTCAAAATGTTGTAAGGAGGGAGCATTATGCAAAGCATTCTTGACGTCCTGAAATTCTGATTCACATCGAGTGCAACAAGAGAACTTTATACCTTTCTTGAGGAGCGTTCTCATGTAAAATGTGCGACTTGCAAACTTGGGCACAAACTTAATATAATATTCAGCCATGCCTAGGAACGTGACTAGATCCTCCCTGCAGCTAGGATTGGGAAGTCTTTCAATAGTCCCCATCAGTTGATTCTTTGGCCTAACACCATCTTTAGTAAGCCAGTGATCAAGGTACTCAATTTCTGGGAGATTGAACCTACACTTATGGTCCCTCAAAATAAGACCTCTTTCTTTAAATTTACTCAAAACTTGTTTGATTATGTCATCATGTTCCTCTTGTGTCTTTCCAAACACTAAGACATCATCTTGATATATTTTAACTCCAGCAAGGCCCCCCAAGACATCTTCCATGAACCTTTGGAACACAGAAGCTGCAGAGCTAAAACCAAAAGGCAGCCCTGTGAACTTTAACATCCAAAATGGTGTGATGAGAGTTCAGGTTCATAGATATATAATCTAACTTGATCTGATGGTAAGCCGCACTGAGATCTAAGCAGAAAAAATAACAGCCCCCCTTAAGTAAAGAGAGCATCTCTGATATATTTGGAAGGGGATACCTATCAGGAATTACACTCTTATTAAGACTCTTCAGGTCTATACAAAGTCTAATTTCACCAGACACTTTCCGAGCAAGAACAATAGATGCAAGCCACTCAGTTGCCTCTGTCTCAACAATGATGCCCTCACTTTTCAACTTGTTAAGTTCTGGTAGCATGGCATCTCGTAATGCTAGAGGTACGGTCCTCACCTTACAAGATACTGGTAATGCCCCATCTTTAAGCACAAGTTTGTGAGTGTATTTGTTAAGACAACCCACTTTGTCAGTAAGCACCTCTTTAAACTCATTTCCCAAATTTGTAATCATTAGTTCATCTCCTCCTCCCGCCTTGTGAACATCCACCTTAAGAGGAGATTGAACTGTTTCTTCCTTCTTAGCTCTTTCCTTCAAGATAATGCAAGGTTCACTACTTAGATCTAATAAGATCTCAAGATCATCTTGGTATATCCAGCTGATGATACTATCTCCTTTACACAAGGTTTATATTTTACCTGCAGTTAAACAACCCTTATACTCCAGGTCACCCCAAAAAATATCCTAGCAATTTTATCTGTTGACCACTATACGCAAGTGATGTAATATCAGGCTTTAGTAACTTGACTTTTCCTTTAGGTTTTTCTAAATATAATTTTCTTGGCACTAGAGGAATTTCCGCCCCAGAATCAAACAACATCTTAACTGAATAACCATTGACTAATACACTGCCAAGGGGACCTTTGTTTCTGTGACCATCAATCTGGAGCACTACCTTGCCACAATGTACCTCATCATACTCACAATTCCAATCATCACCACCATCAAAACCTACTTCCTTCACACGTTTAGTTTTTGAAGACGATTTGCAATACTTAGCAAAGTGTCCAGTTTTCCCACAACTGCGACTCTTGACAGAAAAGACATGACAGGATTTGTTATTAGCGAGGTGTACACCACTTCCACAATGAAAGCACTTCTTTTTACCCATGTTCTTGTTGCCAACAGATGAGGAGTTATCAGTTATGGTAGGAAAACTCCCCACATGCTTAGTAGTAGTGATATCAATTGTCTGTACCTTCTCAGAACTAACAGTAAACCTATCCTTTTTTAGCATCTCAACACAAGCAAGAGAATGTTCAATGCATTTGGCAACAATATGTACTTCATCCAAAGTAGGATTATCCTTCTGCCAAATTTCATCCTTGATTTTTCAATACTACATCCCAACATAAATTAGTCACATATACGTTCTTCTAATAATTCCTCAAACTTGCATGTTGCGCCTAACCTTCGTAAGTCAGTGATATAAGATTCAATTGACTCGTGTGTTCTTTGCATGCGTCTACCAAAATGGTAGCATTCTAGAATTGAACTCACCTCCGGTAAATAATGCTTATCTAGTTTAGTTAAACAAACCTCAAACTCATTTAAGTTAGCTGCCTTCCTATCACTTAAGTCTAGTTCATTGGCATGGCTATAACTAGAGGCAGATACCAAACATACAGGATACTATAAGGCCATTATGATCTCAGAAACTAAATGAACTTTTCATATGAACAGCTCACCAACAATTTCTTCAGGCAGATGGTGAGTAATGATATTCAACATTACTACACAGTATGGATGGAATCAGCCTCTCCAAAGGTGGTGTTGGGAAAGTAGAATATTGTTATGACTGTTCTGGGTAGTTATATCCTATGAAAGTTTGCACACACAGTCTAGTAGATAAGAAATCAGAAGATTAGCTATAACCCTATTTCTGACAGTGGTAATTCCATAATTATGCTGAAAGAGCTGTGGTCACAAAATGGCAATATTCTAGTTCCGTCAGAAGGCAGCAGGCCATTACAAACTTAAAGAGTGACATTTCTATGTAATACAAAGTGTTTATTTTCTTTCTGTTGTCTCTGCAGAACAAAGCAATTTTCAGTTCTTCTCATACAATATGAAATTCTGTCGAAATATTTTTATAATGTCTTTTAAATTAAACCGAATTAATTTGAAGGTATACAAATAGCAGTTATTTAGTTCTCAGTGTCAACTTTGAAATGCTTCTTCTAGGTTTTTTGGTGTGCTTTCAGTTGCAGCTAGTCCTGTAGATAAATTAGCATAATTCTATGTGTTATGCTATTTCTTATCACTGGAAAACACCACAACTGGATCAAATTTGTTTTATGAATAAACTAAGTCCTTTAATTTATTTTTACTTTTCAGATCCACATTTTCTCAATAATAAGGAAATGTCTGATGTTACTTTTTTGGTTGAAGGGCGGCCCTTTTATGCTCACAAGGTGCTCCTGTTTACAGCATCCCCCAGGTAAGCAGATCTGTTTGGAACAGAAAATTGATCAACACAATCCTTTGGCTGGTAAACATTTTAAAATGTTAATATAGCTGGAACTCAAAAGAAATCAACAAGTGTATCTATATCATGCACTCTGACTAATAAAACAATTATCACTTAGCACTGAGGCTGTTGTATATTGGTTCAGTTCTTCCTCTAACATGGTTTGCCTATGCACATTTAGCAAATACATCCATCTGTCTGGCTAAATGACCTAATGTAGTTTTATACTAAATCATTTAACAAAGGATGAAGTACAATGGTAATATCCCACAGCCACAGTATTATTACTCAGGCTCCAAATTAAGATCTTCAGAACCCATTTCAGTAAAACGAAGGATCCTAAAAATCACCATTGGTGGCTGTCACTGAAACATACCTCAAAGAGATCAAAGTGTGTCTCAGCCTAAAACTAGACATAATTTCAGTGCTATCAGTTGTTTCATGTTACATTACTTTCTTGGTTATCAGTCTTGCGACCATAGAGAGACTAAATCAGAGATTAACAGTTCAACAAATTGAACAATTTCAAGTATACCCCTAAACTTGTTCTTTGCTTACATGTTTTATTCCAGCTTCATATATAATGTAAAAGAGTTGTCCTACTCCCTTTTTCAGAGAATCCAAGCATTATGAATGTGTCCTCCTTTTATTGTGGCAAAATTTCAGTTTGCACTTAGTGTTAACAGCATAGTCATTGTACATTGAAAATCTGGTTGAACACTCTTCTGGGACTAAACAGTGTGAGCTTGTGTTGAATGCCGTCACGCTTCATCAAATATTGTATTCAACATTAACCTCTCTGTAAGAAAGGGATCCTTTTTGCATTGATTACCCCATTTTGTTTTTGCTGACTGGTATTGCTGCTTTCCGAACTCTGCACACTCGGGTATTGCTGTCCAGGCCTCAGAGTATGTGCTTTGACCCTTAAAGCATGGTCAAATTGGCTAAGCCGCAATTGACATATTGAACTCTACAGTGATCTTCTAGTATGCTGTGCAGGAAACAATGGCATCAAAAGTTCAATGTCACCTGTGGACTGCACCACTTATTGTGCCGTCCCCTATAATGAAAATGGAAACAAGGCATCAGACCAACTTGTGTAGCTTGACTGCTCCAACATTTAAACCTGTAAAAAAAATCCACTGAGCACCGGCATTGCAGGTGGCAGGAAATAGCCGTACTTTTAAATATTACATAAGTCACTGTAAGGAAATGCCTCCTTGGCATGGTTACCCCCTGACTTTTTGCCTTTGCTGATGCTATGTTTTGAATTGAAAGCGTGCTGAGGCCTGCTAACCAGGCCCCAGCACCAGTGTTCTTTCCCTAACCTGTACTTTTGATTCCACAATTGGCACACCCTGGCATCCAGATAAGTCCCTTGTAACTGGTACTTCTGGTACCAAGGGCCCTGATGCCAGGGAAGGTCTCTAAGGGCTGCAGCATGTATTATGCCACCCAGGAGACCCCTCACTCAGCACAGACACACTGCTTACCAGCTTGTGTGTGCTAGTGAGAACAAAATGAGTAAGTCGACATGGCACTCCCCTCAGGGTGCCATGCCAGCCTCTCACTGCCTATGCAGTATAGGTAAGACACCCCTCTAGCAGGCCTTACAGCCCTAAGGCAGGGTGCACTATACCATAGGTGAGGGTACCAGTGCATGAGCACTGTGCCCCTACAGTGTCTAAGCAAAACCTTAGACATTGTAAGTGCAGGGTAGCCATAAGAGTATATGGTCTGGGAGTCTGTTTTACACGAACTCCACAGCACCATAATGGCTACACTGAAAACTGGGAAGTTTGGTATCAAACTTCTCAGCACAATAAATGCACACTGATGCCAGTGTACATTTTATTGTAAAATACACCACAGAGGGCACCTTAGAGGTGCCCCCTGAAACCTAACCGACTATCTGTGTAGGCTGACTGGTTCCAGCAGCCTGCCACACTAGAGACATGTTGCTGGCCCCATGGGGAGAGTGCCTTTGTCACTCTGAGGCCAGTAACAAAGCCTGCACTGGGTGGAGATGCTAACACCTCCCCCAGGCAGGAGCTGTAACACCTGGCGGTGAGCCTCAAAGGCTCACCCCTTTGTCACAGCACAGCAGGGCACTCCAGCTTAGTGGAGTTGCCCGCCCCCTCCGGCCACGGCCCCCACTTTTGGCGGCAAGGCTGGAGGAAACAAAGAAAGCAACAAGGAGGAGTCACTGGCCAGTCAGGACAGCCCCTAAGGTGTCCTGAGCTGAAGTGACTCTAACTTTTAGAAATCCTCCATCTTGCAGATAGAGGATTCCCCCAATAGGATTAGGGATGTGACCCCCTCCCCTTGGGAGGAGGCACAAAGAGGGTGTACTCACCCTCAGGGCTAGTAGCCATTGGCTACTAACCCCCCAGACCTAAACACGCCCTTAAATTTAGTATTTAAGGGCTCTCCCTGAACCTAGAAATTAGATTCCTGCAACTACAAGAAGAAGGACTGCCGAGCTGACAAACCCCTGCAGAGGAAGAACAGAAGACACCAACTGCCTTGGCCCCAGACTTACCGGCCTGTCTCCTGCCTTCCAAAGAAACCTGCTCCAGCGACGCTTTCCAAGGGACCAGCGACCTCTGAATCCTCTGAGGACTGCCCTGCTTCAAAAAAGACAAGAAACTCCTGAGGACAGCGGCACTGCTCCAAAAGAACTGCAACTTTGTTACAAGGAGCAGATTTAAAGACCCCTGCAACTCCCCGCAAGAAGCGTGAGACTTGCAACACTGCACCCGGCGACCCCGACTCGACTGGTGGAGAACAACCAACTCAGGGAGGACCCTCCGGCGACTCTACGACTGTGAGTAACCAAAGTTGTCCCCCCTGAGCACCCACAGCGACGCCTGCAGAGGGAATCCCCAGGCTCCCCCTGACCGCGACTGTCTGAACTCCATTTCCCGACGGCTGGAAAAGACCCTGCACCCGCAGCCCCCAGCCCCTAAAGAAACGGAACTTCTGTGCAGGAGTGACCCCCAGGAGACCCTCTCCCTTGCCCAGGTGGTGGCTACCCCGAGGAGCCCCCCCCTTGCCTGCCTGCGACGCTGAAGAGATCCCTTGATCTCTCATTGACTTCCATTGAAAACCCGACGCGTGTTTGCACACTGCACCCGGCCACCCCCGCGCTGCTGAGGGTGTACTTTCTGTGCTAGCTGGTGTCCCCCCCGGTGCCCTACAAAACCCCCCTGGTCTGCCCTCCGAAGACGCGGGTACTTACCTGGTGGCAGACTGGAACCGGGGCACCCCCTTCTCTCCATTATAGCCTATGTGTTTTGGGCACCTCTTTGACCTTTGCACCTGACCGGCCCTGAGCTGCTGGTGTGATAACTTTGGGGTTGCTCTGAACCCCCAACGGTGGGCTACCTTGGACCAAAAACTGAAACCTGTAAGTGACTTACTTACCTGTTAAAACTAACAACAACTTACCTCCCCCAGGAACTGTGAAAATTGCACTGTGTCCACTTTTAAAACAGCTTATTGTGTTTTATGTAAAAAGTATACATGCTAAAGTAATGATTCAAAGTTCCTAGAGTACTTACCTGCAATAACTTTCAAATGAGATATTACATGTAAAATTTGAACCTGTGGTTCTTAAAATAAACTAAGAAAATATATTTTTCTATAACAAAACCTATTGGCTGGATTTGTCTCTGAGTGTGTGTACCTCATTTATTGTCTATGTGTATGTACAACAAATGCTTAACACTACTCCTTGGATAAGCCTACTGCTCGACCACACTACCACAAAATAGAGCATTAGTATTATCTCTTTTTACCACTATTTTACCTCTAAGGGGAACCCTTGGACTCTGTGCATGCTATTCCTTACTTTGAAATAGCACATACATAGCCAACTTCCTACATTGGTGGATCAGCGGTGGGGTACAAGACTTTGCATTTGCTGGACTACTCAGCCAATACCTGATCACACGACAAATTCCAAAAATTGTCATTAGAACTTGATTTTTTGCAATTTGAAATTGTTCTAAATTCTTTAAAGTCCTGCTAGGGCCTTGTGTTAGTCCCTGTTAGCATTCCTTTTAGAGTTTAAAAGTTTGTAAAAGTTTGAATTAGATTCTAGAACCAGTTTTAGATTCTTAAAAAGCATTCCAACTTTTAGAAGAATAATGTCTAGTACAGATATGAATGTGGTGGAACTCGACACCACACCTTACCTCCATCTCCAGATGAAAGAGCTAAGGTCACTCTGTAACATAAGAAAAATAACAATGGGCTCCAGACCTACCAAAGTACAGCTCCAGGAGCTGTTGGCAGAGTATGATAGAGCCAACCCCTCTGTGGATAACACAGAGGAGGATGATAGTGAACTGGAGGAAGAATCCCCTCCACCAGTCCTATCCAGGGAGAACAGGGCCTCTCAAGCCCTGACTCCAAAAATAATAGTCAGAGATGCTGGCTCCCTCACAGGAGGGTCCAGCCTCTCTGAAATCACTGAGGATAACTCCAGTGAAGAGGACATCCAGTTAGCCAGGATGGCCAAAAGATTGGCTTTGGAAAAACAGATCCTAGCCATAGAAAGGGAAAGACAAGAGATGGGCCTAGGACCCATCAATGGTGGCAGCAACATAACTAGGGTCAGAGATTCTCCTGACATGTTGAAAATCCCCAAAGGGATTGTAACTAAATATGAAGATGGTGATGACATCACCAAATGGTTCACAGCTTTTGAGAGGGCTTGTGAAACCAGAAAAGTGAACAAATCTCACTGGGGTGCTCTCCTTTGGGAAATGTTCACAGGAAAGTGTAGGGATAGACTCCTCACACTCTCTAAAAAAGATGCAGAATCTTATGACCTCATGAAGGGTACCCTGATTGAGGGCTTTGGATTCTCCACTGAGGAGTATAGGATTAGATTCAGGGGGGCTCAAAAATCCTCGAGCCAGACCTGGGTTGACTTTGTAGACTACTCAGTAAAAACACTAAATGGTTGGATTCAAGGCAATGGTGTAAATGATTATGATGGGCTGTACAATTTATTTGTGAAAGAACACCTATTAAGTAATTGTTTCAATGATAAACTGCATCAGCATCTGGTGGACCTAGGACCAATTTCTCCCCAAGAATTGGGAAAGAAGGCGGACCATTGGGTCAAGACTAGGGTGTCCAAAACTTCCACAGGGGGTGACCAAAAGAAAGGGGTCACAAAACCTCCCCAGGGGAAAGGTGGTGAGACAGCCAAAAACAAAAATAGTAAAGAGTCTTCTACAGGCCCCCAAAAACCTGCACAGGAGGGTGGGCCCAGAGCCTCTTCACAAAACAATTCTGCGTACAAGGGTAAAAACTTTGATCCCAAAAAGGCCTGGTGTCGTAACTGTAGTCAGTCTGGACACCAAACTGGAGACAAGGCCTGTCCCAAGAAAGATACCACTTCTAACTCCCATCCAGCTAAAACTGGAATGGCCAGTCTCCAAGTGGGATCAACAGTGTGCCCAGAGCAAATCAGGTGTCACACTGAAGCTACATTAGTCTCTGAGGGTGGGGTGGATTTAGCCACACTGACTGCCTGGCCCCCTAACATGCAAAAATACAGGCAGCAGCTCTTAATTAATGGGACAAGTGTAGAGGGCCTGAGGGATACAGGTGCCAGTGTCACTATGGTGACAGAGAAACTGGTTTCCCCTGGCCAATTTCTGACTGGACAAACCTATCCAGTCACCATTGCTGACAATCAGACTAAAGTACATCCCATGGCAATGGGAACTTTAGAGTGGGGAGGGGTCAATGGCCTGAAACAGGTGGTGGTCTCCTCAAATATCCCAGTAGACTGTTTGCTTGGAAACGACCTGGAGTCCTCAGCATGGGCTGAGGTAGAACTGAAAACCCATGCAGCCATGCTGGGTATCCCTGAACTGGTGTGTGTCAAGACTAGGGCACAGTGCAAGGCACAGGGTGAAAAAGTAGAGCTGGAGTCTGGAAAAATGGCCCAGCCTACCAAGAGAAAAGGAAAGTCAGCTGGGAAACCAGCTGCAACACAACACCAAAAAGAGAACCTCTCTTCTCAGGAAGAAGTTCTGCCCTCTGAGGGAACTGAGCCTATGGAGCTGGAACCTTATCAGGTTGAGCTCTTGGGCCCAGGGGGACCCTCAAGGGAAGAGTTGTGTAAGGGACAAGAAACCTGTCCCTCTCTTGAAGGCCTTAGGCAGCAAGCTGCTGAAGAGTCCAAAGGCAAGAAAAATGGAACACATAGGGTCTATTGGGAAGATGGACTCCTGTACACTGAGGCAAGAGATCCCAAACCTGGTGCCACTAGGAGAGTGGTAGTGCCTCAGGGTTTCAGAGAGTTTATTCTGACCTTAGCCCATGATATTCCCCTTGCTGGGCATTTGGGACAAACCAAGACGTGGGAGAGGTTAGTCAACCACTTCTACTGGCCCAATATGTCCCAGAAGGTTAAGGAGTTTTGCCTCTCCTGCCCCACCTGTCAAGCCAGTGGTAAGACAGGTGGGCATCCAAAGGCCCCCCTCATTCCACTTCCAGTGGTGGGGGTCCCCTTTGAAAGAGTGGGTGTGGACATAGTTGGTCCACTAGAACCTCCCACAGCCTCAGGAAATATGTACATCCTAGTAGTAGTGGATCATGCTACTAGGTATCCTGAAGCTATTCCCCTTAGGTCGACTACTGCCCCTGCAGTAGCCAAGGCCCTCATTGGTATCTTTACCAGAGTGGGTTTCCCTAAGGAGGTGGTTTCTGACAGAGGTACCAACTTCATGTCAGCTTACCTAAAACACATGTGGAATGAGTGTGGAGTGACTTATAAATTCACTACACCATGTCATCCACAAACTAATGGCCTTGTTGAGAGATTCAACAAGACATTAAAGGGCATGATCATGGGGCTCCCAGAAAAACTCAAAAGGAGATGGGATGTCCTCCTGCCATGTCTGCTTTTTGCTTACAGAGAGGTGCCTCAGAAGGGAGTAGGATTCTCACCCTTTGAACTTCTGTTTGGCCACCCTGTAAGGGGACCACTTGCTCTTGTTAAAGAAGGCTGGGAGAGACCTCTTCATGAGCCTAAACAAGACATAGTGGACTATGTACTTGGCCTTCGCTCAAGGATGGCAGAGTACATGGAAAAGGCAAGTAAAAGCCTTGAGGCCAGCCAACAACTCCAGAAGTTGTGGTATGACCAAAAGGCTGCACTGGTTGAATTCCAACCAGGGCAGAAAGTCTAGGTTCTGGAGCCTGTGGCCCCCAGGGCACTTCAGGACAAATGGAGTGGCCCTTACCCAGTACTAGAGAGGAAGAGTCAGGTCACCTACCTGGTGGACCTGGGCACAAGCAGGAGCCCCAAGAGGGTGATCCATGTGAACCGCCTTAAGCTCTTCCTTGACAGGGCTGATGTAAATCTGTTAATGGTAACAGATGAGGACCAGGAAGCTGAGAGTGAGCCTCTCCCTGATCTCCTCTCATCAGACCCTAAAGATGGCTCAGTGGATGGGGTGATCTACTCAGACACCCTCTCTAGCCAACAGCAAGCTGACTGTAGGAAGGTCCTACAACAGTTTGCTGAACTCTTTTCCCTAACCCCTGGTCAGACACACCTGTGTACCCATGATGTGGACACAGGAGACAGCATGCCTGTCAAAAACAAAATATTTAGACAGTCTGATCAAGTTAAGGAAAGCATCAAGGTGGAAGTCCACAAGATGCTGGAATTGGGAGTAATAGAGCCCTCTGACAGCCCCTGGGCTAGCCCAGTGGTCTTAGTCCCCAAACCTCACACCAAAGATGGAAAGAGAGAGATGAGGTTTTGTGTGGACTACAGAGGTCTCAACTCTGTCACCAAGACAGATGCCCATCCCATTCCTAGAGCTGATGAGCTCATAGACAAATTAGGGGCTGCCAAATTCTTAAGTACCTTTGACTTAACAGCAGGGTACTGGCAAATCAGAATGGCCCCTGGAGCAAAAGAAAAGACAGCATTCTCCACACCTGATGGGCATTATCAGTTCACTGTTATGCCCTTTGGTTTAAAGAATGCCCCTGCCACCTTCCAAAGGTTGGTGAATCAAGTCCTTGCTGGGCTGGAATCCTTTAGTGCAGCTTATCTTGATGATATTGTTGTCTTCAGCTCCACCTGGCAGGATCACCTGGTCCACCTGAAGAAGGTTTTGAAGGCCCTGCAATCTGCAGGCCTCTCTATCAAGGCATCCAAATGCCAGCTAGGGCAGGGAACTGTGGTTTACTTGGGACACCTTGTAGGTGGAGGCCAAGTTCAGCCACTCCAACCCAAGATCCAGACTATTCTGGACTGGGTAGCTCCAAAAACCCAGACTCAAGTCAGGGCATTCCTTGGCTTGACTGGGTACTATAGGAGGTTTGTGAAGGGATATGGATCCATTGTGACAGCCCTCACAGAACTCACCTCCAAGAAAATGCCCAAGAAAGTAAACTGGACTGTAGAATGCCAACAGGCCTTTGACACCCTGAAACAAGCTATGTGCACAGCACCAGTTCTAAAAGCTCCAGATTACTCCAAGCAATTCATTGTGCAAACAGATGCCTCTGAAAATGGGATAGGGGCAGTTTTGTCCCAAACAAATGATGATGGCCTTGACCAGCCTGTTGCTTTCATTAGCAGGAGGTTACTCCCCAGGGAGCAGCGTTGGAGTGCCATTGAGAGGGAGGCCTTTGCTGTGGTTTGGTCCCTGAAGAAGCTGAGACCATACCTCTTTGGTACTCACTTCCTAGTTCAGACTGACCACAGACCTCTCAGATGGCTGATGCAAATGAAAGGTGAAAATCCAAAACTGTTGAGGTGGTCCATCTCCCTACAGGGAATGGACATTATAGTGGAACACAGACCTGGGACTGCCCATGCCAATGCAGATGGCCTTTCCAGGTTCTTCCACTTAGAAAATGAAGACTCTCTTGGGAAAGGTTAGTCTCATCCTCTTTCGTTTGGGGGGGGGGTTGTGTAAGGAAATGCCTCCTTGGCATGGTTACCCCCTGACTTTTTGCCTTTGCTGATGCTATGTTTTGAATTGAAAGCGTGCTGAGGCCTGCTAACCAGGCCCCAGCACCAGTGTTCTTTCCCTAACCTGTACTTTTGATTCCACAATTGGCACACCCTGGCATCCAGATAAGTCCCTTGTAACTGGTACCTCTGGTACCAAGGGCCCTGATGCCAGGGAAGGTCTCTAAGGGCTGCAGCATGTATTATGCCACCCTGGAGACCCCTCACTCAGCACAGACACACTGCTTACCAGCTTGTGTGTGCTAGTGAGAACAAAATGAGTAAGTCGACATGGCACTCCCCTCAGGGTGCCATGCCAGCCTCTCACTGCCTATGCAGTATAGGTAAGACACCCCTCTAGCAGGCCTTACAGCCCTAAGGCAGGGTGCACTATACCATAGGCGAGGGTACCAGTGCATGAGCACTGTGCCCCTACAATGTCTAAGCAAAACCTTAGACATTGTAAGTGCAGGGTAGCCATAAGAGTATATGGTCTGGGAGTCTGTTTTACACGAACTCCACAGCACCATAATGGCTACACTGAAAACTGGGAAGTTTGGTATCAAACTTCTCAGCACAATAAATGCACACTGATGCCAGTGTACATTTTATTGTAAAATACACCACAGAGGGCACCTTAGAGGTGCCCCCTGAAACCTAACCGACTATCTGTGTAGGCTGACTGGTTCCAGCAGCCTGCCACACTAGAGACATGTTGTTGGCCCCATGGGGAGAGTGCCTTTGTCACTCTGAGGCCAGTAACAAAGCCTGCACTGGGTGGAGATGCTAACACCTCCCCCAGGTAGGAGCTGTATCACCTGGCGGTGAGCCTCAAAGGCTCACCCCTTTGTCACAGCAGAGCAGGGCACTCCAGCTTAGTGGAGTTGCCCGCCCCCTCCGGCCACGGCCCCCACTTTTGGCGGCAAGGCTGGAGGAAACAAAGAAAGCAACAAGGAGGAGTCACTGGCCAGTCAGGACAGCCCCTAAGGTGTCCTGAGCTGAAGTGACTCTAACTTTTAGAAATCCTCCATCTTGCAGATAGAGGATTCCCCCAATAGGATTAGGGATGTGACCCCCTCCCCTTGGGAGGAGGCACAAAGAGGGTGTACTCACCCTCAGGGCTAGTAGCCATTGGCTACTAACCCCCCAGACCTAAACACGCCCTTAAATTTAGTATTTAAGGGCTCTCCCTGAACCTAGAAATTAGATTCCTGCAACTACAAGAAGAAGGACTGCCGAGCTGACAAACCCCTGCAGAGGAAGAACAGAAGACACCAACTGCCTTGGCCCCAGACTTACCGGCCTGTCTCCTGCCTTCCAAAGAAACCTGCTCCAGCGACGCTTTCCAAGGGACCAGCGACCTCTGAATCCTCTGAGGACTGCCCTGCTTCGAAAAAGACAAGAAACTCCCGAGGACAGCGGCACTGCTCCAAAAGAACTGCAACTTTTTTACAAGTAGCAGATTTAAAGACCCCTGCAACTCCCCGCAAGAAGCGTGTGACTTGCAACACTGCACCCGGCGACCCCGACTCGACTGGTGGAGAACAACTAACTCAGGGAGGACCATCCGGCGACTCTACGACTGTGAGTAACCAAAGTTGTCCCCCCTGAGCCCCCACAGCGACGCCTGCAGAGGGAATCCCCAGGCTCCCCCTGACCGCGACTGTCTGAACTCCATTTCCCGACGGCTGGAAAATACCCTGCACCTGCAGCCCCCAGCCCCTAAAGAAACGGAACTTCTGTGCAGGAGTGACCCCCAGGAGGCCCTCTCCCTTGCCCAGGTGGTGGCTACCCCGAGGAGCCCCCCCCTTGCCTGCCTGCGACGCTGAAGAGATCCCTTGATCTCTCATTGACTTCCATTGAAAACCCGACGCGTGTTTGCACACTGCACCCGGCCGCCCCCGCGCTGCTGAGGGTGTACTTTCTGTGCTAGCTGGTGTCCCCCCCGGTGCCCTACAAAACCCCCCTGGTCTGCCCTCCGAAGACGCGGGTACTTACCTGCTGGCAGACTGGAACCGGGGCACCCCCTTCTCTCCATTATAGCCTATGTGTTTTGGGCACCTCTTTGACCTTTGCACCTGACCGGCCCTGAGCTGCTGGTGTGATAACTTTGGGGTTGCTCTGAACCCCCAACGGTGGGCTACCTTGGACCAAAAACTGAAACCTGTAAGTGACTTACTTACCTGTTAAAACTAACAACAACTTACCTCCCCCAGGAACTGTGAAAATTGCACTGTGTCCACTTTTAAAACAGCTTATTGTGTTTTATGTAAAAAGTATACATGCTAAAGTAATGATTCAAAGTTCCTAGAGTACTTACCTGCAATAACTTTCAAATGAGATATTACATGTAAAATTTGAACCTGTGGTTCTTAAAATAAACTAAGAAAAGATATTTTTCTGTAACAAAACCTATTGGCTGGATTTGTCTCTGAGTGTGTGTACCTCATTTATTGTCTATGTGTATGTACAACAAATGCTTAACACTGCTCCTTGGATAAGCCTACTGCTCGACCACACTACCACAAAATAGAGCATTAGTATTATCTCTTTTTACCACTATTTTACCTCTAAGGGGAACCCTTGGACTCTGTGCATGCTATTCCTTACTTTGAAATAGCACATACAGAGCCAACTTCCTACAGTCACCCTTAAGCAGGCCTTGTAGCAGACAAGGTATGGTGCCTAGCATTTAGCAGTAGTTCATGTAAGAATGAGGCCCTGATTATGAGTTTGGCGGACGGGAACACTGGTCCGCCAAACTCCCGACAGAATGGCAGCAACTATAGTGGCGACCTCCCCACCGGCCCCATTATGACTTTCCTGCTGGGCTGATGGGCGCAAACCAAGGTTTATTATTGCAATAGCAATGCTGCCGCTGGCAAGAGACACCAGGACCCTTGTAATGCGCACTGTCTGCACAGTCTGAGTGTGCTGGGCATGGCCCTCTGCACCTGTTCTCCTTCAGACTTTTCATGGCGGTGAAACTGCCATGAAAAGGCTGGCAGAGAACCAGGTTGTAATCAGCAGGGTGGTTGCTGATTGCAACCTGCACCCGCCAACAGCGGTCCCCTGGCGGATAGACCACCAGGGTCTTAATGTGTGGTATGACTGCCACAACTGCGGAGGTCCGACCGACACCGCAGGTCTGGCAGTCCTAGGACAGCCAGACTCATAATTAGGCCCTTACTATTGCTATGTACCCATAGTGACTTGTCCCAAAAGCTGTTTTCGCTGTTGCCGTCCTATGAGAAAAACTAAAGTTGCTATCTTTGGTTTTGGACAAGCTACTTTAGTAATTCAAAACTATTTTTAAGGTTTATTAGAACACCAATTCAATAATGAAGTCAGATTTTTGAACAACATTTAGGAAAATTACTTTTAAATAGTTAGGCTTTATCTGCCTGAACCTCAAGTAGGCTTGGTAGCATTAGCCTGCCAATCAGCTGGCCCCTGTCAGTGTTTCCCCTTAATGAGGGTCAAATACTGCTCTGGAGCTGAAACAAAGGCTTAGGCTTTTTGGCAGGAACACCTGGATATAAGGTATGTGTCTCCTGTGAGCTCAGAAAGGGCAACTGGAGAGGGTTCAGGAGCTTCATTAACTTTGAAGGGACCATAGTGAAGCCTGGCTATCCATAGTTAACTGTAAAAAGAGACCTGAAGAAAGGACGCTTTATATCCTGGACTCTTTGTAGCCAACTTGGCACCAGCCCAGTGGGAAGAGGAGCTTGTCCCAGACCAGTGTTCTGTAGTAGATGAGCAGCAGACTGCTCATTTTCCTAAACACACAACTGGCTGGCACAACAGTTGCGTCTAAGAGTAGAAAGGTGCTGCTATCTTAGACTTTCCTCAGAATAGTGCACCATGGAAACACACCCTCCAACTTGTACCCAGGGCTAAAAAGTAGGCTCCATAGGTACATTGGCTGAACTCCTATGTGACTGTGGAGCACAACAAGCTGCAAGAGGCCTTTTTCCTGAAGTGCCAAACTGACCAGTAGTACCAGCACCTGATTTGGTCCCTTTTGGTGGCCTCTGCTGGAGTGAGTTCTTCCTGGAATCTTAGATGTGACCAAGAGAAGCTGCTCCAGAAAATCTGAAAGTTGGGACTTAAAGAATTATTCGATCTCCAAGCCCTACCAAGCATCAGCAAGACCTCGCAGTGTCTTTTTTTGGGACTGGACTTTGCCTGATACTGCTGCAGGTTTACCCTGCTAGAGGAATTAAAGTTCCATGAAAATGGTTGAGTCTAAAGATAGAAATCTTTACTGAGAAAATGCACGAAAAGAACCGGCCCAATGCAAGAACTTCAGAATTTCTCCTGGTCAGAGCTTTTCCACCAAAATCAATGTGCAGGATCTCATCCATGGGCTATCTGTCTTTGAGAGGACTTTGTCGGGTACAGGTTGCTACCACAGTGACTTCCATTTTAGTCAGAAGGTAAAATCTTTGACCAGGATGACTCTCTGGTTGTGTCCACTCTGTGCTCTATCGCGGTTGGTTTGAAATCATACCAGTGAAAATTAAAAATGTACAGGACAGTCCCATGTTATTTATATCAACTGCAAGAATAGATGTACACTCATGTATCAATGACTACAGTGCAACAACTATCAAATGTCAGTTTATTACACAGAAGAGAATACTTGACATGAGAAAAATTGCATATTGCTAGAACTTTACACATGGAGAAAAGTCTCCCAATGGTCACAATGCCTCTTCGCTATGATTTTATCATACTGCACAAACTTAACCCTGGTGTTCTGGTATTTGGTTGAATATCAAATAAAAATGAAAAAGAAATGCCAATGGATAAACCATACATGCAGAAGCACAGAATGTAATAAGCTATTTGTTCCAATTGTTGTAGGATGGGAGGGGCATCATTACCCACTCAAGGCTTAACCGCTTGTGAGTCATGGTACCTTACCACCGTCCACAATGATAATAAATAGCATCCTGCGCATCTGCATATATACTCAACCTCTTCTGAGTGCTCCTCATTGTTTCTCATCCAGGACTGTATCCAAGACCAACACTATTTGTCTGGCCAGTTGAAACCTAGCCTAAAACAAATTAAGAACACTGGTAGATTCCACGAAGCGCAAAGTCTATATAGTAGTAAGTCATTTTTCAGTACTTTTAGCAGCTGTAGGAAGCAAAGAAGTAGAAAGAAAAATAGGGGACTAGTGGATAGAGATCAGGTTTTTCATTTATGAAACAATATTGCTCTCGTACATTTTACATGGAAATGCAAATGACAGAATAATGAGAAGACTTAGCATTTAAACCATTTTGGTAGCTGTATCAGTAAGGAATTTAACTTGGCTTTGGTCCACGTTAAAACCTATTTTAAGGCTGCTATCGAAGGACAGCAGACTATTTATAGAGTCTATACGATAGTGCTAAAAAATAGGTTAGCAAAATTCTTTTGGAAAATTCACATACTGAGCATAGTGCTCTCTATGCCAGAAATAGTGCAAAAATGAAAGTTGAGTAACATCATTTATGTTACATTCGAATTGCGCCCGCTTGCTGTTATCCACATTTTGCTCAATTAAGTCAACCATACTTGGACTTTAGGTCTTTATGTCTGGTGAGCATTAGACCCATTTTACATGTCCATATTAATGCTGGAGGCAAACACCTGAATAATTTACTACAGTGCCTTGATTCTTTTCACTGATTTCTCGTGTTGCTCTATTTGACATTTGAGATTCATTTTCTGCATTCAAGCTATCTTGCTAAGATTAAACTATAATTAAATGTGTTTTCTTTTCAGGTTTAAAGCACTACTCTCTAACAAACCTGCTACGGAGAACACATGCATTGAAATTAACTATGTCAAATATCACATCTTTCAGGTAAGGTAAATGTTATATCAGAGAAAGTGACGTTAATAAAAATCAATTTATTAGGCAGGTACCCAATGTTATGTCTCCCAGTGGATACACATATTACATGTTTTTGAGTGACATCCCCATATTGGAATATTTAAATTTGCCCTTACTTGAAATAAATTTGACTTTTTTGTTGATGTATCATTGCAATACAATTTGTTTGATGACATGTTTGAAAAAATACTCCAGAAAATAATGCTTGGGTAACACAAACTAGCTATTCTGTTTCTGAACTTCTCCAAAGGAGGAGGAACTAATGTTATAATACAAATCATAAACAATGTTGGAAGAGGGGTGTTAGGGCCATTGATCTACATAATCCTGGCATGGCATACTTTGTACCCTGTTTAAGAATCACATCAAAGTAATAGAACGTTTACCTCCCCCCCAAAATACCAACCCATATTAAAAGAAGTAAATCAATGTTTTACCAAGAGACTAGCATGTGGGAACCTAAATAGTTTGAACCTCCTATCAGAAGTGTGGCAGCAATTTATCAAGGTGTAAATATTTTCATAGAATAATAGACCTAACTAACAACCAAAGCTTAACTTTGTTTAGGAAGTTACTAGTAGAACACATGCTCAGGATCATCAAGAGGTTTGGTCCCATAAATATGTTTCATCTCACTGGAGAAAACATTGTTCCATCTATCATTCGCCTTGGCTTCTTTGACGTCAATCACTTTCATTCACACCGTGTGATGAAATGGACATGAAAGGTCTCACATACGACATTTTGTTTTTTTAATTTTATGAAACCTTGCTTGTTTTTAAGGAGAAAGATTGTGTGATCTGAACGGAGATGTCCTTCAGAGTTGTATTTAGAATAACTCAATTATTAAAGTTGATTTTTTTAAATAGTTGATGTAGTTTTTGTAGTCGGTATTACCTTCCTTGGCTTTATTCCACCTTGCCATGAGTTTCCTTGCCATTGCCATCACAATATAAAAACACTGTATGCATTTTTCCCCTTTCTTCATGAATCCAACTAAGCCACATTCAGTTGTATAACTACTAAATAATTAACCAAAGTACTAAAATAAAATTTTCAATTTATGAACTTTAACGAAGACAAATTCAACACCACGTATGGTGCCAATGATTGTTTTGTTGTTCAGGTAAAGGAAAAACACACCTTTTTTCTGGCTTGAACTCCTCAAATTTACCATGATGCCTTACGTTAACCAACAATATTTTTCTACCATTGATGATGCAGGTGCAGGTATATCAGTTAAATATCAGTTTACAAAGTAATGCTTACCAACTCAACAGGACAGAAATCCTTGCATCATAGGCCCACAGACCTTGGAACTAGTTGAGATTACCCAGGAGCTGCACATCAAACAATTAGTCATCACAGTTTCAATTATTAGTTTCTCAGTCAATAATGGGAGTCGGTGTGAGTTTAAAAGCTTCATTTATAAATCCTTTTAGTTGCTTAATCTGTATTGAACTCGCCATAAAGTATCATCAGTATCAATCAATAATTAGTAAATATAAACAATTAATATCAGAGAAAGTGCATTAAGGGTGTTCCATAAAGGAAAAGTCCTTATTCTAAATCTCAGGATGGATTTGGGAAGGACATGAAAAAGGTCTCATTCAGAACCCATAAAGAGTTCCAAATAAAGAGGCTAATTTATAACGCTTCAGAATCAAATATCAATTATCAATGAAAGCAAAACTTTCCAAAAAGAGATGTTCAAGAAACTCAGTAGAGTCTCAGAGTATCCAAGATTCGGGGCAGGAATGTGAATGAGGGCAATGAGTATGCCCCACAGAGAGTCTGGGAAAAAGTGGCCCAAGAACTCTAGCAACACGCACTAATTTGAAACATCATATCTAGACTTTTGCAACTTGTTTCATCTTCTTCCTCTGGTCAGCTAATCAGCAATGGGTGTCTTCATGGGAATAGGAACATCTTATCATTGTATCACTGCAAAAACAATAGTCCATAGACCACAATGTTTAAATGAAGCATTCTTATCAAATACTTTGTATTACTCTGCAAGGTTCTCGTCATTCATTCTGCTGAAGAAAACTGAAGTTTATGGTTATGGTTTTACATCATTTTATTAAATCACAAGCTACCTATTGATTTCTGACACTAAGCCCTTGTATACTTAAAAATATTTTTCAGAGTTAAGCTAAAACATTTTAATACATTATGATATTCTATGAACAATATGTCCAGCGCAAGGTTAAAATTAACTTCTTTTACATTAAATCATCGTATTCACAACATGTCAGCTTGTCCAAAGTTAAACATTGTTAACCTAGGTCACGTCTGCAAAAAGTGCAATTTCATCTATTCAAGCTTAATATGTGTAAATGTGACAGCCTACTGCTTTTTCACTTGAACTAAAGACATGGCATTTTCGTCAATGGCCTACATGTCAATGCTGTACATTATTGCATTCATTTTCATTATTTTAAAACTCTCCAACAATCATTATTGTGTTGTCATTGATGGCAAAGACAGGTAATTCTCAGGTTTCTGTATTATATTTATGCATTATCTGCCACCAAATGCTGGGCCTGCAGCCCTTTTAGGCAAAGGTTTGGTGTGTCTTTCAGGATGGCCGACCTTGAAAAAAGGTAGAAAAATTCATGGATGACAAAAAATTTAAGGACAGTACAGCAAAAAAACTGTTAGTTTTCAAATGTTTTGCTACTTCAAAAAGCTGGTTTCTAGGCCAAGTTGGAGTTTTATAATGTGGAGCCTTGTTTGTATCATCTCGCACTACATTTGTACTTTACTTGGCCAAATCAATAATTTTCCATGGAAGGGTAGATGTAAGCATCTCATTAAATGTGGAAAGCAGGACCACACAGATGTTTTAAACCAAACAAGGTTTGGCCAAGGGAGACAGATTCTTCTGCATATGATTCTTACAACACTTTGGGGGTCATTCCTACCCTGGCGGTCATAGACTGCCAGGGTAGGTGACGGAGGAAGCAACGCCAACAGGCTGGCGGTGCTTCCGGGGGCATTCTGACCGCGGCGGTAAAGCCGCAGTCAGAAAAGGGAAGCCGGCGGTTTCCCGACGGCTTCCCGCTGCCCCAGGGAATCCTCCACGGGGGCGCTGCAAGCAGCGCCGCCATGGGGATTCCGACCCCCTTCCCGCCAGCCTGGTTCTGGCGGTTTTCACCGCCAGAACCTGGCTGGCGGGAACGGGTGTCGTGGGGCCCCTGGGGGCCCCTGCAGTGCCCATGCCACTGGCATGGGCACTGCATGGGCATAACAGGGCCCCACATTGATTTTCAGTGTCTGCGTGGCAGACACTGAAAATCGCGACGGGTGCAACTGCACCCGTCGCACACCAGCAACTTCGCCGGCTCCATTCGGAGCCGGCTTCCTCGTTGCTGGTGCTTTCCCGCTGGGCGGGCGGGCGGCCTTTTGGCGGTCGCCCGCCCAGCGGGAAAGTCAGAATCACCGCGGCAGTCATTTGACCGCGCAGCAGTGTTCTGGAGGGGGAACTTTGGCGGGCGGCCTCCGCCGCCCGCCGAAGTTAGAATGACCCCCTTTGTGTTTGTTTGTGCCACTATGAGCATCAAAATATATTTTAGACATTAGATTATGCAGTGAAACATATCTTTACAATTTGAGAATTGAGCATTTACTAAGGCACGTGTTCTTCTTTCCTAGCTGGTAATGCAGTATCTGTACTGTGGAGGCACAGAGACGTTGTTAATAAAAAATAATGAAATAATGGAGGTAAGAATTACTATGTGAATGATAAATTTAATGCATCCCACAAATCTGCTGAGATTAAGGCAGGTCGTTTTACCTGCATAAATGGCGACTCTGTCTAACTACACCCGGAGATAAACAGTGACTGCGTAGAAATCACACTGTTCTTGATATAGAACATTATAACATATATTGAAGAGAGTGTAATTTCTGATGAAGACTGCCTTTGTGTTCTGCTTGAAACTCATTGCAAACTTTATAGTACTCCCTTCCTAGAGATATGAATGGTATGCCTTACAAGATATTAATTTACTTTAATGAAGAACAAGACGTTGACAAGAATCCATAAATCCCAATGAAGCAATTATTAACAGAGAACATTGCAAATATCAAGCATACAAGCTGCTGTGCATGGAAGAAACCCTTCTCTTTGAGTCCATTGAATGTTCTTTGTTTAGTGATGCATCTCAACCCCTAGGCTGGTTTGCAGTGCACTAGAAAGTAGTAAACTGTTGACTTAGAAACCAAAACAGTTTAAAGGGTGTGCAAAACTATAAGATTACAAGGTTTTGCTGTATACATTTAGTTAAGAATTTCTATTTACTTCTATGTGTGTTAAAGCTTTACTTCCTCTATGGACCATTCTAGCAAAACAAACATTAGTAAAGCCAATATGTCTCACCTCTAAAGGACCGAGCTATTGATTCTGCCACGCATGTTGCCAATCGTACACCTGTGCATGCATCAAGATCTATGCATATGTATGGGCAGCATTATTGCAAAGGGTTTTCTATGAAACAAATTTCCCATAGTGAATGCTGGAAATTAGTTGGAAGGAGGTACTATGCTTAC
Organism: Pleurodeles waltl; assembly: GCF_031143425.1. Lineage (NCBI taxonomy): Eukaryota > Metazoa > Chordata > Amphibia > Caudata > Salamandridae > Pleurodeles > Pleurodeles waltl. Next base: position 299,759,690 of record NC_090442.1, read on the forward strand.
AACCTCTAAATTCATCACAAAACACATGTTGTTCTATCAATCAATCAATCAGTGTTTTTTAAAGCACAACTACTCGTCCGTTAGGGTCTCAAGGCGGGTGCGTTACCACCAGGGTTTTTGAGTCAGGGCAACCGCCGCGAAAAGCCTGGTGGTTTGCTGCCTCATAATTCAGGCAGCGGTCTTAGGTATGCCACCGGCCTACAGGAGCTTACCGCCGGCCACGCCGGTCCAACCACACAGGTGGGACTGGCGGCGTTGTGGCAATTTGGCTTCAGCCAAACCGCCGTACTCATAATACAGTGTTCTTGACCGCTGGGTCCGCGGTGGTAAGACTGCCACTGCGAGTGTGGCGGTCATAAGACTGCCACACTCGTAATGAGGGCCTGTGTTTATTTACTCACCTGTAGATCTACTCCTAGACATAGGTGTATCTCTTCACGTTTTGCTATTCACCACTTCCAAATGGAGATCTAGACCTAGGTGTCAACAGAGGGGGTGAATGCTCTAACAACAGAATTTGAGTGTAAAGTTGCTATTAGTAACAGTTCACCTGTTAATGGACATCGCCGCCATTGATGTGGGTAATCTTCCTACGGGAAGAAAAGGAAACTGTAATAAAGGTTATTATTTTTAAAAAATACTTTGATGCCACAATACTTAATATTAACTTTGAACTAATAAAATAAAAAGCTATAGCACATTAGCTCACCAAATTATAAGCATATAAATTAGTAAATTATCAGACATTCATTTACAAATGTTAACCGCTCATAAAAATCCCCCCCATCAGCATCAATGTTATTTGTATGCAAATCTTGGTAAAATATATATATGTCTGCCAGTATCATCTCACATGGCCTCCCACAAGCCGTAGCGATGGCAGTGCATGTTCGGGTGTCAGAACCAACAAAATCCAGCAAACACCCCAGACTTCCCACTGAAGAAAACACACACTCCAAACAGTTGCTGTGAAATGTTTTTAATCCAGTGCAGAATATCAGACTAAACCCCTAATATGTTTCAGCTTGTGTCTTGGTCACCTAGTACGCATAGAAATTCAATCACAAACTTACATTTTTATTCGATTTAACTTTGTCATCAGGCAGCAAATTGCAGTGGCGGAGGAACGTCACCCCCTCCAGCAACAGCTGCAAACATTTTACATTAAAATGATAATAAACTATGTTGATTTTCATTTTATTGTAAAAGTGGTGGGCCATGGGCATGACAGGGATGGAGGGAGGGTGCACAGCACTTCCTTCAGTGTACATGTATGTTTGGCTGGCTGACTCAGCAACACATGCACACTGTGTTGCCAGGTTGGAGACAGCAGGCAGAGGCTCCCACTCTGCTTCGGAGCACTAAGCAAGGGCGCTCCCGACAATACTAATGCTGCTTTCATGCTACTAGCAGCACGAAAGCAGCATTAGGATTGGCCACAGGGCAGACTCGAGCCTGTGCTTACTGTGAGGAACAAGAAGTAGCAGAGGCGGTGAGGAAGGTGCGTTTTTTAAAATTACTCTTTTTGTTTGTTCTCCTCCCCGCCAAGTGACACCTCGGCCCTTCCACCTACACCCCCCCTACCCACCCTCGTCAGCAGCAACTGCCTAATTGTGCCTCTGCATGGGAATAGAAGCCCAGCATTATTGTTGCGCTTGTACGTGGACAATATTTTTCAGCGATAAAACACCAACAGCATGCCCTGTGCTCTGTTCTGCTGTATCCACTGCCCTAACAATGCACCACTGCCAACTATTCTTTCTCAGTCCAGCACTAAATTAACGAGTGCCTTATCTTCCATGGTGAACTGCAACATGAAAGGCAGCATAAGAACGAAAGATAAGTCGGAGACATTCACACATCCTTTACTTATATTTTAAGTAATAGGTCCTACATTTAGGCACATCAGCTTGCATTAAAGTTGTTTTTCAGCTTCTCTAGAAGATTATTATATCCTACCTTCAGAATGGCATGTCACTCAGGCCCAGTTAAAAAACTGGGGCCAGTGTACCCCATGATAAAGCATCAAGAGGTTGTGGCATAATTTGTAATGTTTTCAATTAGTTGCTGCTTAATTAGAGGTTTTCATTTTTAGCATGATAATATGATGATAAATATTTTTGTAATTTTGTATTTTGTTTTCAGCTGTTATCTGCTGCAAAATTCTTCCAACTTGAATCTTTGCAACGTCACTGTGAGATCATCTGTGCTAAAAGCATTAATACGGATAACTGTGTGGATATTTACAATCATGCCAAGGTAAGGCAAAACACATACATTTCTGTGCATTGAACTCATGTGCCATCATTCTTCCACTAAGTTAAAACAGCCTAACCTGTGAAAAAATATTATTCCCATATCATTAGTAACCTCATATATAATGAGACAGCACTAGTCTTTTTTTCCAAAATGGATAAAAAAGGACGACCTTTTCAGTCATCACCCTTTATTGATTGCATGCCTCTTCAATGCACCTGCCTATGTCAAGAAACTGCATTTTGAATATAGTTTGGTTTTGCTTTGAGTCACAAAAAAGACTGATGCGCACTTAACGTTTGTAGTATTCACTCCTCACTAAATATATTATGTGAACCTCTTAATTATGAAGTAAAGCTAAAGGTTGAGTCATAGGGCCTGGTTACAACCTTGGCAGATGGGATACTCCTTCACAAACGTGATGGATATTCCACCCGCCATTTTACCTGTTCCATAGGATATAACGGAACTTGTAATACGGCAAGCAGGATATCCGTCACATTTGTGAAGGAGTATCCCATCCGCCAAGGTCGTAATCAGGCCCATGGTCAATGAAAAAGACAATATCTGCTCTTGTGAACTACTGGTCCACTTTCCAGTGGAAGACAGGAAGCCTTGCAACCCACTTCTGTCATTAGCTAGCTGAGCTCTCATGCCCGATATACCATCGACAAGACACGTAGGTCACTATATCCGGAGACTCTGTGTAGACTTTTTATCAGTCAGAAAGTTTTATTGAAGACATACCAGTATATGAGATAGCTTTAAAAAAAAAAAAAAAGCAAATATATTAAGAGAATATAGCAAAAATAGCCCATAAGTAATATATGAATATAACTAAACTTATTTGAAGTAAAATCAAATTACCATTTAACTTCTAACATAAAAATACTAGGTACAGAAATATATTTCTCCATTAAAATGTATAAAAGGGGGGAAGGGAAACAGTAGCTCCATCTTAAGAATAGAATAATAACTGCTCAATTAAAAAGAAAAGACGACCATATGTGAGAACCAAAAAGCACATGTTAAATTGCATATTTGAATTTTAAACAGTAGCAACAGAGAGAATAATCATGTAAAGATGACGTATAATCTTTCAACTGTTTCTTAGAGTGAAGGCTCCCATTATTGAGAAACTCTGTAATGGGTAACCATATAATGTTATACTTAATTACCACTAATTATGGAGTTATATAAGTAGTGTCCAGTCTATGATTATAAGAAACTGAGTACCACCTTGCTTTAAAAAAAAGGGATGAATTCTTCCAATTGCTATTTGCTGAAAAGCAGTACCAATCAGAAGGTCAATTTAGTGGTTACTGGGACAGAATGAGACCAGTTCTCAGCTAAGCCACCAGTAAATAGATTCATGAATTGAAAGTGAGATTAACTTGAAACATTTCATTAATTTGTTTCCAAACCTCTCTTAAAATGATATTAACATTTGGACAAAAGAGTAACATATGCATTAAATCACATTTAGAACTATTACATGCTCAACAATTGGAACTAGAAGTTTCAAAAACGTTTGAAATTGGTTTCAGAGTGAGGATTAAACAATTTCAAATAAAATTAAACGTTTCACTTACATTTGCTGCTCTTGAAATCTTTTGTAATCTAGTCCAAACGTTATCCCACAAGTTAAAGACTAAGGGCCACATGTTCGAAATTTCGGATTTGCGACCAGCAAATTGCGAGTGGCAAATCCGAATGTAGGATGGTGTCCCGGACACCATCTGCGATTCGCAGGGGGGTCTCAAATGCCCACCTCTAATAATCATGAGGTGGGTCGCAATTTGCGACCCCCTTGTAAATGGCGGCCCACACAGGGATGGTGGCCTGCTGCGGACAGCAGACCACCATGTCTGTAACTGCTTTTCTGGAAAAATGTTTACAGTGACATTCACAATGGGGAAGGGGTCCCATGGGGATCCCTTCCCTTTTGCAAATGAGTTAGCACCCATTTGAAATGGGTGCAAACTGCGACTGGTTTGCGACCGTGTTCACGGTCACAAAACAATCCTACATTGCACTGCGAGTCGCAATTAGGAAGGGAACACCCCTTCCTAATTGCGAGTCGCAAACACATTTTGCGATTCGGTAACCAAGTTTCCGAATCGCAAAACTGGGTTTATGCATCGCGATGTGCTTTTTGCACGTCACAAACAGCGAAATTCGCTGTTTGCAAAGTGCAAAAAGCTACCTACATTTGGACCAAAGACACATTGAAGTCATATTCCAAAGTAGTTCAAGTTAGTTTAGAATTAAATCTAGAGAGTCAAAGACATCAGAAATGTGTATAAGACAGAAGCTTTAGGAATAGATTTTGAGAGAGGCACGCACTTTTTCTCTGTAAGTGATAATAAGGAATGAGAGTGTAACGACTGAAATTCAGTACACACCATAAAAGAGGAATCTTGAAAAAAATGGTGAACCCAAAAAAATGTGTTTATTGTGCCACGATCTGCAAAAAAGGCTTTTGTTTTCTATCTTAATGTATCTGTTGTAGCAAATGGAGTATTGAAGAAAATCGTCTTGTGGGGTTTTACCATATCTGAAATAAGGGTCAAAAAGTTTACAGGTAAATTTAAAAACAGGAGGAGAGAATCTAGGAGGACGAGATGGGAATGAAAGAAATGCTTAAAAGGAAAAAGGATGGATACCACGTCTCTCCACCTCAACCCTTAAGGGGAAGAATACATTTTAGTAGATAGCAACCAATATGAGCTTTGTTGTAAAGCAAAAGCTTGGTGATATGAAGAAATATCTGGGAATTTAACACTGCCATAATGCTGATCTTTCTTAAGCTAGTCTTGGGCTTTTATTGTTCGATAAAACATTAGACAAGCAGTGAAAATAGGAGGAGGGATATTAAGTGGGATCAATTAAATGGTATACATAATTGAAGGAGATAACATCATTTTAATGAAATACAGTGTACCCCACCAGGACAGATATAAAGGATCCCCAATTTATTAGTAACTCCTTGACATCCTGAATGGAGTTGGTAAAAGTACACACAAATAATTTATTTGAGCAGGTGCCCAAAAAACCTGTAACCTCAAACTCTGCGTATGCTTATCTTTAAAATCCTCTATGTATGAAGCACAAAGGAAATTACTGTGCTAATGTGCTTTATTGAATGTATGCCCCTCTCGCAACTGGGTTCTGTATATCATCCTAAAACATCAACTCAGAGTGGCTTGCTATCATGCCACCTGCAAAGTTAGTTCAAGCTTTTCTATCCTGATCCAGTGGACCGACCCCTCCCTTCCCCCCACCCCCCTCTCTCTCTCTCTCTCTCTCTCTCTCTCTCTCTCTCTCTCTCACTCTCTCTCTTTCTAGTTCTTTCTTTTTCCCTATCTCTCCCTTTCTATCTTTATCTAACTATCTATCTATATATCTTAATGTGTGTGTGTGTCTGTGTGTGTGTGTATGTGTGTACAATCCTGGTTCATGTTGTGAGTGACACAACTCGGACACTGGCTGCATTCTGCAGAGTGAAGAGGGTTTACAGTGTGATAAAATTACACAAAGCACCCACATGCCAAACAAACACAAAAAGTGCCAGGTAAACATTTCTGCATAGAACCATAATTATCTGGGGCTTATGATGTCAGTGTTCAATCAAAACCTGGTACACATAATGGGTAGTGTATGCTAGAAAATGCCTGCATTTTGCAGATTGCAGACAGGTTGAAATGTGAAAATTGACTCAAAGCACCCATGGTTCCAAAGAACAACAAAACACAAGAGCCCAATGGTGTATCTTTGTAGTTCTTGTTTACATTTCCTATGTTCTGGTGTCTTTCCCTCTCATCCTAGCATGCTGATGGACAAGGAACGTTGTTTGAGATCACTTGAATATTTGAGAACTCTACTCTACACCTTAAATATCCAAATGCAGCAATAGCTGTAATGTTCTGAAATATGTAGGTAGGAGGATGCATTATTGTAGTTGTTATTTGAGTGTTGGAGTAATGTATCCAAACATACATGTACCACAAGTTATTTCAAGTGTTCCGCTCTCCTGTGCTCCCTAGTAGTCAATCTTTTTTCCTCTTCTTTGAGGCTAACCTGGACCAACTGAGAAGCCATCTGCTGCAGACAGTTAGCAAACTAAGTACAAGAGCAGCTGTTCTAAAACAAAAAAAACCTAATATGGTGGGGTAATAGTGCATGTTTAGCAATATAATGCAGCCATGTAAAAATTGGAAAATATATTTCTACATTCTTCACTTTAATAACATCATTTATTGGAATAGATACAAAGAGAAGCAAAGCATGGACAAATACATGTATTAATTACTAAGGGCCTCATTAAGACTTCGGCGATCCTTTTCCAGGACCGCCGAAACTGCTGCAGGCAAAAGACTGCCAGTGCTGGTGCCCTTTTGCCCGCCATATTAGGAGTCCTTGGAGGACTTCCACCCACTTCTGGGCGGAAATCTGACTCCGAAGTGGCGGATGCATCACGAGCACCACCACGGCAGCAGGATTCCACCGCCATATTACAAGCCGTAATATGGCATGGCGGAGTCCTGTGGCGTGGTGGTGCTGGCGATGCAAGACCCAGTGCGTGTCTGCAGAGGGGAGGTGGTGAATGCATGCATATATGCGAGTGAATGTGAATCTGTGGGTGCGTGTATGTGCGTGTGTATGGGGCGTCTGTGTGGTTGAATGCGAGTGAGTGGGGAGTGTGAGTGCATGTTTGTGAGTAAGTGGAGGTGTCTAAGTGCATGTTTGCGCATGAGTGGGAGTGTGTGTGGATGTATGTGTATGCTGAGTGGGTGTGTATGTGAATGCATGCGTATGTGAAGGGGTGGAGGGTGTTTGTGAGTGTGTGGACGGTGGGGGGGATATGTGCATGTGTTGGGACATATGTGCATGTGTGTGCTGGCAACAGGGATTGAGATTCCTGTCACCGGGTGCGTGACCGCCAGGGTTTTCATGGCGGGGTGACCGCTACATAAAGTGTGGCTTTTTGCAGCCTTGTAATCCGGCCGGCAGGCTGAGGCCTGCAGCCGGATTAGAGGTGCTGGCCACGGAAGTGCAACCACACCGGTGGGGCAGGCGGAGTTGTGGAGGCTTGGCGTCTGCCAAGCCCCACATCTCGTAATGTGGCGGACCGTCACAGCGAGACCACCAGCCTCGTTATGAGGGCCTAAATGTCGAATGAGGCTTCACATACAGCAATATGCAATCCTTTACAGATGTTTTTATTGATGTACTAAATTGTACAGCTTCTCCTCAGAAAGTGTTTTGATGCAAATATGCCTTTTAGTATGAAAAATAGGAATAGATGTTTAATTCTTCATTTTGTTTGGTCTTTTTTTGTAGTTTCTTGGAGTTCCTGAGCTGTCTGCTTATTGTGAAGGCTATTTTCTGAAGAATATGATGGTCCTCATTGAAAATGAGGCCTTCAAGCAGCTGCTGTATGACAAGAATGGAGAGACGACAGGCCAAGATGTCTTGGCAGACTTGCAGAGGACGTTGGCAATAAGGATTCAGTCTATCCACCTGTCTTCTTCTAAAGGTTCAGTGGTATAAAGCAGAGAGCCAATCATATAGCACCTTCACATCACTTTCTCTCATTGCTGAAAGGCAGACGAATAGTACAGCTTCGCGTGCGAATTCTCCTATTTGTTCATGGAAGGCAGCATGTACGTCCCTACATCTGACCTCTGAGTGAGAGGAAAACAATATGCCCGCCACACTTTTTTGTAGGCAGGCATTCTGTATCGTGCTTGATTTTCAAAGGACAATTTAAAGAACATTTCCATGATGAAGGATGCCAACGAATGCCAGACAAGCCACCTGCACCAGTACGCCAAGAATGAGACGAAGGAACCACTGCTCAAGAATGCCTTCTGTTTTCGTTGCTATGCAGAATGTAGCCCTTTAGACCTAATTTTATCGTCCGCCTGCTGTACCACATAGTAAGGGAGCATCAGATGTCATGCGATATCTCAAATGGATTGAACTGTTTTTGAGAATTGGACGGACTGTTTAAACTAATGAGCAACTATTTACCGGAACGTTTATAGGGGAGGGCAATTTATACACTTTTCGTAATTATGGGATGGATTTGAAGGCAACAGATTTTTCCTTAAATTTCAGATTTCGGAAGCAGCGGCTGTGCAGAGACCACGAGAACCTTTCCTTTCCTCACACTCTCAGTCTGTGTTTCCTGGACAGACAGACAGAGGACGTTTTCTGGACTTTTCTGGATAGGTGGTCTTTTGTGGCTCAGCGGCTGGTAACAAAAGCAGGGACACTGCCAAATGTTGTCAGTTGTAGTGAAATAGGAAGGGATCGGCGTGCCCATTGCCAACAGTGACTTGGAGCGAGACAAGAGTAACAGCACTTGCATGGGCTTTGATACCAAGCTCTGTCCGTGCTTCTCTTTGCCAAGAAAAGCGCATTGTCCCTTGTCGAGTTCCATTCGTGAGGTCTACACACTGAACCCCCTGCTTCACTGTGACTCGATTATGTGAAGTTGTTTCTTTAAAAATTTGTGTTTGTAGATGCCGGTTTCCATTTTTTAACTCAGAGTAAGTCATGAGTGGAATTGTTATGGACAGCTGCTTTCTTTTAGTAATATAAGCCATACAGTACTTGTTGATAGGACAGAGAAGACAGTTAATTTAATTTCACTGAATTCTACATACAATGAAGGCTGAAATCCCTCCATGAACTTGATTTGTTACCTGGCAGAGCAGCAGTTGACAGCAACACCACTAATGCCACCTCATTGTTGACTGTACCTTTGCATGCACCACTTGCCGTGTAGTCTTAACGCCCATTGTGAACCTTTAGTAGAGGTCCATTTTGGTGTCAGATTCACAATGGTGTGTATTTTGTTGATTCTGTAGCATGCTACTTTAGACACCTGGCTCTGATCAATGAAATAGGCCGCTCCCTTCTGAAGTGAGATGTAGCTTTGGACACTTGGACTATGTGTGTCAAGTGCATTTTGATGTGTATGGCTTCTGGAACACTCAGGCCACAAGCATTTTTGTATCATTTACTAAGGTGTTATGAAGCTGTTTTATAGCTTTGATCGGGAGACCCTTCCCTGGACGCTCAGCCATTTTTATGCTGATGTGGTATGAGCAGCAAACCACAAAGAACTGCGTCACTCAAAAACACCATCCATCTTCAAAGACCAAGCATGATCTATCAAACAACCTGTCTGCACCTGGTGTGTCAGCCCATGTGCGATGTTGTCTGGAAGACTTCGATAAAGGTCTCTTAATTTTCCGTGAATGTGTACGGCTCGAGACATTTTAAAGCAGATGCTAACTTCTGGGGCAACAGTCGTTTTAAAGGGGTGCTTGTGTTTCATTTGGTGTGTTTTCCCAGGTTTAAACGGAGTTTTCCCGCTACAGGAAAAACGTATGTGCAAACGCTAATGGTAAGAAATGCCAGTAAAGGCGGAAAACTGGACTATTAAGAAAACAAAAACTTGGCTTCTTGTTCCTTGATTTCCGAGGCTTACTTTACTTCATTGTAAAAGCTGGCAAAACGTTGATGCGAAATGTTTAACAAAAATACGGTTGTTTTAGTGGGGAAACATATTTCAGGATGGCAGCGTTGATATAGGATGAGTGTACTGTGGTTTTTATGCATCTAAACTATTGTTTGCCGGGAGATGGCCTTTCCTAGCCAAAACTCAAACTCAGAACCACTTACAGTGTTACAAACTCACTTTAAACAAGTAAACCAAGGCTACTAAAGGGATCTCTGCATATGTGAGCATTGTCCAAATCTATGGGTGCTAAATTCAAGAGTACATTTTAGAATGCGAGATCTAACGTAGGTCCGGGGGGTATAACCCATACCAGATTTTCAGACTATCCATGTAAGATACATTTTCTTAAAATGGGCTTGAATGGCACTTATTCATATGATCAATGAGTTTCCCAAACATTGTGGCACCAATCTGGACCTCCCCTCTACTTGAAAGATTTGGATACACATAGCCCTGGTTGTGCTGCAGCCTGTCTTTTAATTTACAAAAATCAAGCTACCTTTCTCATGGAAAACATCATGCAATGTATTTTCCATTTTGAATTTGTTTTGTGTGATAAAGATTATCTGTCCTCTGAACAAGAGAGGAGAATATGAATGTCCCATTAGCAGCCTTCACCATCCTAAAGGCGCAAGTAAAATCAGCATTTTCAAGAGCTTGTTCTATGCAAAAGTTTCCGAACATAGGCACCATTTTGTGACTTATATATACAGATCCTAAAAAGACCAACACACACACATAATCACGGTAAAGGAAGCACACAGGGCCTGACAAACAGATTGTGTAAAACATCGAAGGTGCAAAACTGACTGATTCACCTGTGTGCACGCCAAGGAGGTTCTACATCCAGCATCTAAAGGCAAATTGGTTATGCCTCGTTATTCATGTATTTCCCCAGAGAAGGAGGATGTTCTACAGTTAGATGCTTCACACAAGGGAATGTGTGGAAAACGGAACTCTTCAATTTTCAAGATGGTCTAGTGGGTCAGCACCACTGGAGCTCCTTCGTATAGGTCGATGGTAGTTATAATATTTACAGGGATGCTATGAGGCCTGCATAAGTTATCAAAGTAATATGTAATCAAATCAAATCATATCAAAGGTTTTTCTGTGCTTTACTGGATAGGGAGCTCCTATGTTTAAAGTATTTAAATAGGCCTGATAACCTGCGTGATGCCAGAAAAAATTGGAGTGGCTCAAACTATCGGAATAATGAAGTAACCTCAGTTAAAATCCAGGGAAAGTAGATTTCACATTTGCATTTTATGGCGGTGCATCATTTGTAGTGACACTGAGACAGGTGCTTTATGGTAGTAATACCTGTGTGAAATGCTGCTGCTCCTCGTGCCCTGTTTCAAATAAAAGATGCTGCTGTCATTTCTTTGCAGTTATTACATTCTCATAATGTCACATTTCCAACCGCATTTTCTTACCAATGAAAGTTCACACTGTTTGATAAGCTGCCCATCACTGCTTTAGTAGATTGTGAATGGAAGGGGGGATGAGTAATGAGTTAGGTCAACAAAGTCGATTCATCACCGGCTCAGCGCAAGTGAGTGGGAAGTGGACGTTTTTTAAGTGGCCTTAGAGTGATTTTAATAAAAAAGTCATGTAGAAGTAGAGTTGTATATGGGGATGAAGAACGTTTTACTGATGGTGGGAATCTTCTTTAATGTTTTGGGGTCCTACATTGCAAAATATGAGGAACTAAGGTTCTCACAGCACAGCTGATGTCAAAAAGTGGTTAAAAAAGTAGGCACAGTGATCTTATGATAGTTCAGAATTAGTCAGAATATCAGTGTTTAATTTGAGTCGGCGGTTGCAGGTGGGGCTCACCGGCACTAATTTTTAGGAACCAGCACTTATTTTTCCTCCTCAGACTTTGACCCAGAACAAGAGAGAAAAACACAAAATAGGCGAACGGTGAGGAAACAGTGGCAAAAAAAGAAAGCATGGACGAAAAAGAGCCTGATCCTGCGATAGATGGGCAGGGAGTGTCTGGTTGTGAATGAAAGAGGTATGAAGTGCATTGAAGACTAGGCAGCCTTGGTATTCGGCAACCCCGACATTCAGTAGCACCGGCCACGGGCCTCTGAGCAAAACTTTGGGCTTTGTACTTATTCTTTCACAAATTATTAACTTCAAAAATAGAAAGTGCTTGTACATCAATCCGGAATGGCAGTGGTTTAAACCAGAGTCAGCAGCAGGGAGTAGGTAGGTGGCAGTTCTAGGATAAAATCTCCATGCCACAGTGACCATTAGGTGACCTCCCCTGGTGAACGTTTATTGACTATGGAGTGAACACTTACAGTGGATATTAAATAACAACTCCCTGTGCCTACTGAGAGACCACTTCGAATGACTATTGAGTTTGATCCTCCAGTTGCCATTGAGTGAGCACCACCAGTGGCCATTGGCTACTGCATGTGTCGGCCCAGCGTGACGATTGTGTCATAGGCTCCACAAAAACATCTGAAATGCCTGCCACTGACCATTAAGGCAATTATGAATGATCACAGGCCTTCTTCGTAGACAAAAACAAAAGTAAGCTTTGTGTATTAATCCTGAAAAACCTTTTCTAATTAAGTGAAACTTGAAAATGTATAATCCACCAATTTAGTCTTTGTAAGTTACATTCTTCGTTGTCTTCGTTGTCCAGCCTTACAACAGTTGTTCCCACTGTATGTCTACGACAGAAACATTTGATAAGGACAGGTTTGCCCACAGATGTAAACTGTATTCATGACTTAAAATGTTATATTTGAAATTAAGAGAAATAATATTCGTGTGTTTTAGTAAAAGTAATAAGATCTTTCAGAGCACTTTCTGACGCTTAGAATTGAGTTGGGCAGACAGGCCAGACAATGGCACTTTCTGCACCAGCACTTTCTACTCCACCGTGAAGTTGAGGAAAGTTGTTGCAATACCCATTAAACTAGTTATATATTGTTGGATGCTTTTTAAAACTGTGTTAAGAAATGTAGTCATGTAAATCTCAGTCATACGAGCAGGTATACTAATGTTGTAATGCGCAGCTTACTTTTATTCAGGCCACATCACAGCACGTAATGTCGCCACAACAGATTCAATCATATTTAGTGATAATGATTACTTTGATGTCACTCAATAAAATTCGCTTTCATCTGTGCCGGTTCTTGGCACAATTTCAATGTTTTGAGAGAGATGGAAATAAGATAAGTTTTTTTAAGCAGTCTAGACAAGGATATCAAAGTAATTAAAACATACCTTTAAGGGCTATATATAATCCTAAATCAATAGAATGTCAAATAACCCCTCCCCCCAAGAAATATGAGAGGAGGAAATCATGCAAAGACATGGAAACATACCCCTGTATATTTGAAGTAAAAAAGTAAATGTAAGTCTAATGAACCTTGTCCATCAAAGTTCATTTTTAATAATGACACACTTATTGTCAGCAAGTCGTAAATAATATATAGACTTCGTCAGGCTATTTATTCTCTCTGTATTCCCTCTCCGTTTCCTTCAGCCTAATGTTATGTGTTTTTATTTCCTGGTGCTATTTTTAATAATATCTGTACATTATTTCTTTATTTTCCATAAAGCAAAATATTGTATTATACTTTTGTTTAATAAGATGTACTTTTGAATATGCACAATAATGCACCTTCAAGAATTGTTGAAGGAATACAGTCTGCTAACCCCCTAATTTCTTTCTGTGTAATTCTACACTTGGGAGCTATTGCTCAGACATCCAACAAGCAGATTTCAATGCATTTGTACTTGCTTCAGCCACATGGTGAGCATTAGTATTGTTTAAATGCAGGTAGTTGCAATACATATCTTATTTTGGGTGACATGCATTGCTGCCGTGGAACAGGTGTAATACAACACATAACTACAGTAAGAGGTGTTGCCAACTATATTACATGGACACACCTCTGTACTGAACATACTTTGCATTGAGTATGGGTGCACTTCTATTGAGTAACGGTGTACCTTGTACTGAGTATAGGTGCACCTTCCATTATGGGGGTACCTTTCAGTGTGTATGGGTGTACCTTCTACTGAGCATGGGTGTATCTTGTAATATGCTGCATCCACTTGTATCAGGGAGTAAAGTTCTTGAGAGTGATGTTCATCCTTGCAAGTGTCTGAGGGAGCGCAGGAGAAGTAAAGTGAGAGAAGCAGCAGCCGAACAATCAGCTACTAACATGCTACATGCAGTTTACAGCCTATAGATATGTCTGTGATAAAAAAAACCCTCTTGGAACTGGCTCAGTGTCCCCTAATGGCACACTAAAACGATTGTTCTCTTGTAGTTCATCGCACAGCAAGGGAGTCAAAAGTGGTAGAATACTTTTGAAGTGATCAAGAAGAGATAAAAGAGGAAGTAACTCCTTTGATATGATGCAACTCAGAAAGTATCAAATCAAATGCTTCACTTTAATGAAAGCTAATAAATCCCTGTAAAAGTTGACTTTGAGGATACAGCACACATATTTTTATGACTTTTAGTCCTACTTTGAATGTAAGTGATGGGATAGAATTTGTCACATTTTAGGTTGTGATCCTTTTTAGTGTGTTGCCAAATGAGTGACATGATGTAGTGGGTATCCTTGGAGTCTCAGTGCTGCTGCTTTCAGTGCTTGGGACCACTCTCCACATTACTCAGTGAAGAAGGGTATCTGCTGAGGGCACACCATAGACAGAGTAACTTGCACCCCTAATAGAATAGCTTTATGTGTATATATAATATGTAAATCTAAAAACAAAAGGTATTTGTTGCTTGCAGTATGTACAAAAATGTATATATCTTTATCACAGTGTTCCTTGCATTAAATTGTTTGCCTAAAGTGTACTTGTGATTGATTCTGATGTGGTTATTGTTTCAGCATATTTTGCATGCCCTCCGTTGTTGGAATCAACAGGAAGAACTATATTGTAGCTTGCAAAACACTCTTGTTAGCTATGTTTTGTGAACATTGTACAATAATGTGAGCAATATTGGAATATGAACTTTTATTGGTTATTGGCAATAAAAAACTGTTTTTATTGATATGACATGTAAGAGGTTTTATTTATTTCTGCCTGTTGAGACCTGGAGCAACCATGAGTACAAATCAGTTTTTATGAATGTGCACCTGTTTTTGCAGTAAAGTGTCAGCTACAGCATTTCGGGCAGCTATTCTAATGTTTGTATTCATGGTTGCTGTCTGTACCACCACGGATGTAATATTGAAGAAAGGTATGGACTCTGTATTTCTCTCAATTAAAAGAAGCCCAAATGAAACAGTGGGTGCAGCAGGTTCAGTGAACTTATTATGGTGAAAAGGTTGTATGTTGTTAGCAAAAATATAATCTGACAAGAGCAGTTTGTCCTAAATAGCACTGACAAAAATATATTCCCATTGGCTTGACTTAAATGAGGTAATATAGTTTTAGTTATTTTTGTAGGTAATGTTTAGGGCACAATATTTGTGGATGTGGATACCAGTGCAATATTTTGATGGGCATATCCCAAGTTCACTTTTGACATTCTGCGCTTAAGTACTGGCAGACAACTACAGTGCTTAGAAAGAGAAAAGATTAAAACATTTTATTAACATACATCAAGAAGGTTAGCCTCCAAAAGGTTTTCAGCTATAAGAAGATAAAATAGTACCTAAAGTTTTAACCTTCTTCCTTTTCCCATACGCTTTCAAATTTTTAATCATGCCATACTTCCAAGACAACCGTGCCTCAGAGGGCTACTTCTCAGATTCCTTGAACTTGACTTCATGCTGTTTATGGCTCAGATCAGTCCCACAAAACAATATCTCTTTTATCTTCTCATACTTTTGTCATCACCCTAATTCAGCTCCACAGCAACTTCCATATCGCTGAGAGGCAAAGGGATAAATAAACCTGCTGCTCTTTGCTTCAATACTGGCTAAGTTTCACAGCGAGCTCATGTTATGTCCCTTAAAACAGTATTTCCAAGCAGCTGATGATTTAGATGCTCTATTAGTAATTAAGAGTCAGTTCAGTGCCCTTCAACGACTACCTCGAAGAGAGCCAGCACATTCTAGACTTGACAACATTTGAACTATCTTCCCAGATTTCAAGACATAACACATCTTCCCCCTTACCTAAAACAAAAAATAGCTAAAAAATACATAAATTAAATTAATATCAACACAGCAGAGAGATGTTTAATGTGACAACACAAAATCATCAAAATGTTCTGGTTTGTGCACCAACCTTTTTGTCTTCCTTAAATCCCCTTGATCACTGTACAGTTCCAGTACAGTCTTAAGATAAGGATCTTTCTCCACATTTTTATTACAGCATTCACTCAAGATCACTTTCTTAACCACTGTGACTCCCATCAATAAAGCCAATTACGTTTCCTTTTAATCTCCACTACCACTTGTCTCACCACAACCCCCTTGTATGGGACATCTCGATAAGAAATCTGCCATGCAATTTTTTCCTCCTTGTTTGTGGCTCATCCTGAAATCAAATTTGTGCATTTCGGATAACAACCAAATTAACCTTGGACTAGCATTTCCCATGCCCTTGTCATTCTACATGTGCACTAATGGTTTATGGTCTGTGACCACCACAAACTCTCTACCCCATTAATATGTAGAAAAATGATGAACACCCCACGCAGAGGCCAAGGCTTCATTTTCAATGGTGCTATAAATTCTCTCAGCTTCTGCAAGTCTTCTTGAAGCAAAAGCTACACTAGTCTCTATCCCTTCATGCATTTGTGTGAGTATAGTACCAATCCCTGAATTGCAAGTGTCTACCGTTGTAATAGATGTTGCTTTTTCTTTGTTTAGTTGTATGGCTGGTACCTGGCAAATCAAATTCTTTTTAATGTTATGAAAGCCTCTTTTTGTTCTTGTTCCCAAACAAATTTAGATTTTTTTCTTAGCATCTCCCTTAGAGGTTCACTTTGTAATGCAAAGTTTTGGACAAAGCGGGAATTATACTTGCTGGTGACTCGTAATTGGTCCTTGTCAGACGGTTCAGCACATTCTTGGATGGCCATTAAAAGATAATGGGCGCGATGTAGCAAGTCGTTTGCATGGCGCAAACTGCGAAAAATGTAGTTTGCGCCATGCAAATGGCCTCACGCGATGCTCATTCCCAAATTGCGAGTCGGTACCGACTCGCAATTTGGGAATGCGACTCGCAAATAGGAAGGGGTGTTCCCTTCCTATTTGCGACTCGCATCGCAATTCAGAGTTGCTTTGTGACCGCGAATGCGGTCGCAAAGCAACTCGCAGTTACCACCAGTGTCACACTGGTGGTAACTCATTCGCAAAAGGGAAGGGGTCCCCATGGGACCCCTTCCCCTTTGTGAATGTCGACAAAAATATTTTTTCAGAGCAGGCAGTGGTCCTATGGACCACTGCCTACTTTGAAAAAAACGAAACCAAATGGTTTCGGTATTTTTTTCATTTTGCAACTCGTTTTCCTTTAAGGAAAACGGGCTGCAAAATGAAAAAAAAAACTGCTTTATTTAAAAAGCTGACTACAGCAGGCCACCATCCCTGTGAGTGCAGGGACTCGCTATGGGGTCGCAAAATGCCCCCATAGCGAGTCGCAGAAGGTGTCTGAGACACCATTCTGCATCCGATTTTGCGACTTGCAAATTGCGAGTCGCTCAGACTCGCAATTTGCAAGTCGCAAAATCGGATTTTGCTTCATCTGGCCCTATGTTTGGGTTGAATCACCTGTGAGGATATCCTGTGTCCAAAATATTCCAGCTCCTGCACTAACAATTGACACTTCTCTTGTTTCACTCTAATGCCATGATCCTCCAAGATCCCCAATACTCTGCCCAGTTTGTTCAAGTGGGATTGTACCGAGTTACAACATACTAAAATGTCATCTTGGTATGTGAATACATCACTTTCCTCCTCCAACAACCGGTGCATCAGTTTCTAAAAGACTGATGCCACCGACGCCAAGCAAAACAGCATTTGCAGAAACCTAAATTCTCCGAATTATGTGTTGAATGCAGGCAAATCCCTGGATTCCTGACTAAGTTTGACCTGGTGGTAAGCAGCTTTAAGGTCAATGGTAGAGAAAATATTTATGCTGCCTAGTTGAGCACGCATATCTTGAATCCTTGGCAAAGGAAAGCAATCTACCTGGATGTTTTTATTCAATGATCTCAGGTTGACGTAGAGTTTCATCTCACCAGACGTTTTAATAGCCGCAACTATGGGAGAAATCCATTGTGATGAGTCTATAGGCTAGATCACACCCTCTTTGAACAGATTCCTTAAGTGTTCCCTACATTTTCTCCTAACGCTCAATGGAACATTCTGTAGCTTGTGAACTAGAGGAATAGGATCTGGTTTGAGAATGTTCTTGTGCTCAAAATCTTTACCCACCCCTAGTTTCCTCAAACACTGAATGAGGTTTGCCGATAACACCTTTTAATGTCTTATCTTGTTGTTCAACCCTCTCCTCCAACGAAATAGGATGGTGAGTACCTTTTGGGAGAACCATCACAAATTTGCCTTGATCTTTCCACCCCAAAATATTATAACCTTTTTTGCCACGAAAACTTTGGAGTGGGTAGATCTGTCCTGATATATTGTGTCCTCTAAGAAATACCCCATCATGTTTACTTCTTGTCCTCCAAATGCTAATGTATGTATATTAAGAGGCAAAAGTTCTAAATCACCCCATTCCTTCAAATACAAATTATCTGATATTATTATAGTAATCGGCGACTCTGAGTCAACTATGACTTTGATTTCAGTTTTCCCAATTTTTCCCAAGGATTGCCCCCATCTTAGCTTCTTGAGTCGATGCTTCTATTGTATTTATCAACAATATCATTCTAATGCTAATGTCTCCCTCATTGATCATGGGGTCATGTGTGGTAGTTTCTTGATTTTCTACCAACATTACATTAGAAGAGTTTCTACATACCCATGCAAAATGGGCGATCTTTTTGCACTTAGAGCACACCTTACTAATTGCAAGACAATCAGAATGAAATTTTGAATCAACCCCTGAAACATGTGTAATTCTTTCCACCTTTTTTTGTATCAGACCTATTGTGTGAGGCAACTTTGTTTTTTACACAGGATCTCAATTATATTTTTACATGTGGCTATATTCGCTTTACCTAATTCTTTTGAAGTTGAAATAGAACTCTCAATACCTTTGGCTATCTACAGCATCTCCTCTAAATTGGTATTTCTGCAGCATAGTATTTGCTCTTGGACCTTGGTATCATAACAGTTTACCACAATTTGGTCCCTCAAATATTGATCCAAAGGCCCTACAAACTCACATGAGAAAGCTAAAATTCTCAATTCTGCTCCAAAATTGTCTAATGTCTCATGTTCTTATTGCTTGCATGTGAAAAACCTGTGTCCCTCAACAATCGCTTTGGGTCTTCAATAAAATGTTGTTCTTATTTTTTGACCACTTTGGTAAATTCATCCCATTCTCTGGAAGTCTGCGAGCTTAACTGTGGTTGATGATAAAAAATTCTCTGACCCTCAGTTCCCAGACAGTTGTATAACATGGCTTTCTTTCTTGCGGCAAAAAATTCCATCCCATTAATAGCAATCAAATAACTATTGAACGATCTATACCATTGACTCCACTTAACTTTTACTGCACCTGGTTCTGGCAAAAAGGTAACAGGTAGATTTGTAGTTTGCATGGTAATACTGTGCGAAGATGTCCAACCAATTCCAACCTTAACTGCTCTTCTGATATAAATATTAAAATCTAACAGTGGAACAATGATGTTTTAAAGAAGAGGGTGTGCGTATCACCAAATGTTAGCACATATCACACACACAGTATTCAACCTTGTAAGATTATTAGGGTTGAAATCTGGTGTGTGCATCCCTGTTTACGCATAATCATCAAATCATATCTTTCTCTTCGGTAATATAACTTCTAAAAGTTCATACGGTATGCACATCACAGAATATCTCTAATGGTAAGTGAACTCCAATATCAAATAATGTTCCACCCAAGATGAAAACTAATAAATGTCCATGGGGTGTGCACTCCACTGAGTAACTTTAATGGTAAGTGCACTCCAACATCGAATAATGTTCCAGCAGAGGTGAGCACATCACAGTACAAAAACAGATGTGCACCTTCCCTGCAATGCCTTTAATATGGAAGGGAGCTGCACCTGTAAATGTGATGTAGAACGTTACGCTTGAAGACTGTCGTACGTGCTCTTCACAGAATGCAGCTCTAGTTGACACAGAGCAGTGAAATAAACAGTGCTTGTGTCCTCCCAGGAGACCACAGCAGCACTTGTGGTCAGAGGTTTGGGACAATGGCAGCACTCAGGACCCTGATCAGTCTTGCGACACTGAGGTGTGCTACTGGTGTTCGTACTCACGAAGGATAGCTCCCTGAACATCACCTAGCAACCGATTCAAGTAGACCAGCAGTAAGTAAATGGCTTCTCTGTATAAATCCCAATCCGTATGATACTTGTAATTCCTTACGCTATAACAGTTAAAAAGCACATAAACAGTACCTGTGAGAGAATATTCTTCAAAGAATGAAGATCGTTATGCTTGAGGGACACCAACCAGTGTCTGTCAAATCACGCTAATCGGATGCGGGGCAAGAAATCCTCGTCCCAGTCACCAAATTATGTTCTGTCGCTGGAAACAGGATGTCCAAGCAGCCAATGAGTATGATGCTTTATTTGTAATTAAGAGTCAGCTCAGCTTCCTTCCATGACCAATTTCCCGAGAGCACACAACTCACTTTCTGGAATGCCACACAAGGGCCACGAGCACCACATTCCAGACTTGCCAACATTAGAACTATCTTCCCAGATCTCAAGACATAACAACTCAGTTGTAGAAAACCCACAGAAGTTCTCTTTACATACAGGACATATTTATCGGATCCCTTCAGATATAGGGAAGTGGGGATGAAGGATTTCTAGGCTTGAACACAGGAACTGAGGGATTGAAGAACAGTTTTAGAATCTCTAGATTCAAATGTGCCTCGATTGCGTGAGCCCCATCCTTCTCCTTCCTCACAAACTGAAAATTATTTCTATTAAACTTCCCTTCACTGTCCTTCTGTCTCTTTCACTCTTTGCTGCTGATAAACTAGCTTACTCTACTTCAGCCTTCCTATGCTTAATCTGGAGATTGATTTCCTTTGGGGCTCATTGAGTTAGAGGGTTGAAATGGGGTTTCTGGGTTGAAGTAGATTGGATTTGTCTCAAAAGTTATTTGTCAACTCTCTGCACAGCCTGAAACTTGGCAGAGTTTCACCGTATGTCAAGCTTGTTCTGAGATGGTACTAATGATCTCAATTTGCACTGCTCTGTCAGTGCTTCAGCATTCTAGTCACTAACTCCATCTTCTCAAATTCTATGATCCAATCCATTTTTACGGAAGGTAAAATATAAAGAGGTGAACATCTTGCGGTAAAGTTACATGTTCCAGAAGTTCGTACTCAGATAGCATCACAATGGCCAGTATCAGTTTTTTAATAGCCAGTGCAAACTCAGAGCCAACCAAACTATATCAAAGATGGAATTTTTTGTATTCTCCATGAACTTGGACTCTACGTACTTTGTGAGTGTTGGAAGATAGTCAGACTGCCATATCACGCTTGCCTAGTTTTAGTCCAGGCCTTTTCTGCATGGTTACTCCGGAGTTTTGCCTTTCTTTGCAGAAACTGTTTTTGTTGGCTTTCAGAATTCTGCTCATTTTACTCATTCTAATCAGAGATAAAGTGCTTGTCCTCTTCCTTGAAAACATGGTAAGATTGGCCTGCACCTTTTCGGTACATTTACCTAGTATATCGTACTACATGTACCCAGGGCCTTTAAATTAAATGCTGATGACTCGTTGTGCCACCCACTAAAGTAGCACTGTAAAACACGCCTGCCATAGCTACCTGTTAGCCGTTTTGAACAGCCATTTCAACCTGGCAAAATACACTTTTTGCCAGATCTAAACATTCATTGTTAATGCTTACAAGTAACCTCCAACTTAGGCCTTAAAGGCTAATAGGGCAAGGCTCATGGTGTTTAAAAAGTAGTACAAGTGTACTTAAGTTTTATATATCCCCGACAGTGCAACACACCTAAACACATTTTTCACTGTAGAAAGACTGCCTATCCCATGGAATAACACTGGGTTACCTTATTGCACTTAATAAAAGATTAATTCAGTTTGATAACAGATAGTGAAATACTTCTTCCACTCATTTAAATTATAATTTAAAATCATCTTTAGCAGTAAAGTCAGGTTTTAAGTTAATATTCAGAAAATTCCACTTTTAGACAGTTGGCATTTACCTGCCTAGACCAAATGGGAATTTCTGCCAGTGTTGAGGGTAACATGAATGAAATGACTCTCCTGTTTTATCATGTGTGTTCCTTCAGCATATAGAGACAAGAGGACCTTGGGTGTGGGTTAAGGTGTTCCTTTCCTGAGCAGGATGGCCTTAGGGTTTTACTCAGCCCTTTCTGAGCTTCAGAGGGTAGCCTGAGGGCTGTACCCACCCGCTTTCTAATGTCTGAGGCTGCCTGCTCTCTCACTGGCAAATGCAGTTGAGACCTGAGCATGCCTGCCCTTTGCTACCCTAGACAGTTAGGAGTCAACCCCAAGGTAAGAGGTAGAACCAGATAAACAAAGAGAGGAACCCCCACCCACGTGCTGGCACTGGATATAAAAATGGCAGCCTCAGAACCTCTCATCAGAACACTCTTGGATGTGTGGAAGATTCAGAAGAAGGACTGTCCTGCTGACTGAAGAAGGAAGACTGGACCTGCATGTCTTGAACCCAGGATCCCCAGAAGTGACTCCAAGGGTCAGTTAGCTGACCTCCTGTTTGAGCTATACTAAAAGAACAAGCTTCCAGGCCCTTTCCCTACAACTGCCCTGCTGACCAGCACCAACTGGACCTGCCTGAGCCTTGATACTAGGCCTCTGCTGGAGAGATTCCTGATATCCAAGATGTGCCCACAGCTAAAGTCATGCTTCAGCAAAAATAAGCGCATCTCCTGCCAACACAGAGTTCTGAAGATGATCTTTTCTTCGCACCACCCACTTCTCCCATCAACATGACCCTCCAGCAACAACCGCACTTCGACCAACAAAGACCTCCTTTCGTCACCCATCAATGCCAAGCTCCATCTGAGGCTCCTCTCATGGACTTAGACTTTGAGAAGGTAAACTTCCCTCAGGTCTGAATCTACTTACTGTATCTGAAACAAACTCCATCCCGGCTGGCCTGAACTTGTTGCTTTGACCTGGTCTAGCGCAACCAGATAAACACGACTAGAGCTCTGTGCTAATTTGCTCTATTTTCCCCTGCAACTTTAAAAATTCATAACTCAGTTCTACTACTTGCATTGTTGTAATTTTAGTGTAATTTATTTTTATAAAAAAGTACTTTATTCTTCTAAATTGCTTTAGTTAAGAAAGAAATCTGTGACCCTGACAGTTTGGGAGGTTACTCCCGTACTTTGGAGGCTCTATTGCATTCTTTTTTTATGACTACCATTACTTCAATGTTAATTCCAACAGGTAACAAACAGTGTTGGAATGCCTGCCCTAAATATGGTTGGCCTTTCGAAACTACTACCCGTTTACCACAGAGTCAGCAGCTTAGCAGTGTCAGAGGGCCAGCATTATTTAAGCCATGCATTGCAACCTTATTTGTTACCATTAAAAATTGCCATTGAAGGAATAGTGGTCGTAAACAAACTTGAAGTTGATTGGGCAATGAATGAAAAAGTGCCCTCACACACTGAAGAAATTACCCAACCTATTATGGTCACAGATTTTTTGTTCTACTTTTTATTCTACTAAATCAACCCTGGGCTTTGCTGCTTTGTTTCTATTCCACAAGAAAGTCGACCAGATATAATACATTGGGATATTAAGTGAGAGGGATGACAATCCTTGTGAAGGTGAACCACAAAATGTACTAAATAAACTTGTTCTCAACCCTCTGGTAGCTTGGCATAAAAGCCAGGCTTAACTTAGAGGCAATTTGAAAAGTATTTATGCAGCACTCAAACAGTATTAAAGTGAAAACATAACTCAAGAAAAGTCCCACACTAATTTGAAAAAACAGAGAAAAGTTTAGTAATTTATTTGACATCAAAATTACAAACATCCAATCAGTGGAACAGGAGTCCGGAATTTTTAAAGTTTTTAGTAACAACTATCAACTTAAAGTGCCAACCCAGGGCATCTAGTTGTGCAAGAATGGGGCAAAGTTGAAAGTTATGGCTACCCTGGATGAAGCCCAGTTCAGGTATACAAAGTGGATTGGACCCAGTCTCTGCTTACCTTCAGACTTAGAAGAAAGCTTGAGGAAATATGTCTCAGAAGATAAAGTTCAGTAGGACAAGGCAGCAGGCAATGTCCTAAGAGCAGGTGTCATCAATAGGGAGCCACTGGCTGAAGTAAAGTTGAAGAGTTCTACGTTCGCAGTTTGTCACTTTTTTGGAAGTCCAAAATCTCTAGTGGGATGAAGCTGCAGGTTGCAGCTGACAAGGGCACCATGAGGCCAAATACCTCCTCCTGCAATAAGCTGCTGAA
Organism: Pleurodeles waltl; assembly: GCF_031143425.1. Lineage (NCBI taxonomy): Eukaryota > Metazoa > Chordata > Amphibia > Caudata > Salamandridae > Pleurodeles > Pleurodeles waltl. Next base: position 299,784,041 of record NC_090442.1, read on the forward strand.
TAAGATTTGCTGCAGCCGAGAAGAACGCAGTGTGAGTTACAACAAAGCTAGACCGACCACCGATGCACCTTGGGTAGATCAGTGAGCAGGTATGTTCTGGTCTTCTGTCGGTTATGGGAGCACTTTTGGATGAAAAATGTTGTCACAAGTACTGGATTTTGGCTTTTTGGGCACGTTTAGCACAAATTCTTCAGGCTCCAGGACAGGTTGGGCACCACTTGAAGGACAGGACTCATTTCAGGCATGTTCCTGATTCAGGGTTCAAGTTGTTGGAGCTTTTTGTGATCCTGTAGCTGCCAACGGGAGGACAGCCACCTAGCCCTTGGAGTCACTCTGGTAGTCCTGAGGTCAAGCAGCAAGGCAGTCTCCAAGCAGCAAGGCAGTCCTCTGAGGGTTCTAGGTAAGCTTCAAGCAGCAGGGCAGTCCGCTGAAGCACAAAGCAAGCCTCACAAAGCAGGGCAGTTGTAGTATGTCATGAGAATGTATTAGTAATACTTATTATATATCTTTTTGTTATTGTGTATATTTTATTGTTTGTATTTTATGGTTTGCATAGTAATATTTGGTACAGTCCGTCTTCCCCTCCAACTGAGAACATCTTTGTCTTTTCTGGACTGAGTGTTCCATGTAGATGACAGTTGGAGAGGTGAAGGCTGGATAAAGACTGGACCTAATGTGGATGGAGTTTCTTTCCCCGAGGATTTATCAATAAAACAGAAGTTTAAGTAAGACATCTACTGTGGATGTCTTGAATTGCGAGAAGCATACTTCACTTTTGGCGACGACTGGGTTTTCCGAGCCTGCTTCGACTTTGAAAGAGACTTCAACACAGATTTGGTTTGTGAGACTGAAAGTACTCTAATACTTGTGTTATCCTTTGATGGAAACCTTTTTGTTTCCATGTGTTTTTTTTTCTTCTTTTCTATTTCGTACAAAGTTTTTTTTAATGTACGATAGAACGTAAACAGGCGCTGAGCAAGCACTGCATTCAGCACTTGTTGTTTCCTAGTAACACTTCCGTATACTAGGAAACATTGAAACATTTTGTTTCAATGTTTTTTTTTCTTTCTCGCAAGAATTGGTTTTAATGGTGGCTAGTGGTGTAAACAAGCGCAGTGTTCAACGCTTGTTTCCTAGCAACGCTTTCACGTGCTAGGAAACATTGACACGGCCTCCTGCACGTTCAAGGAGCAGCGCGTGCCGCATCTAAGCAACGCCCTGGCTTGCTTAGCAACGAGGTGAAATACCATTGACAGAACAAACATTACGGCAGCCGCGCAGTGTTCAACACTTGTTGTTTTCTAGCACCGCTCCCGCATGCTAGGAAACATTAAAACACAGCCTCTGGCACGTTCACGAAGCAGCGTGCCGCATCTAAGCATCAAAGCAAAGATTAAGACACTTCAGTTAACACTTTTGAACAGCGCCCGTTCAGAATAAGCAAAACGGCAATGTTTTACTTCTTTATGTGTTGTTGAGATCCATTGCACATCATGCGTTTCTAACACTGATGTGCACAGTACAATAAGGATCTTTCCAAGGTTTTCAAGCAACATATTTAACTCTTTTGAACAACGCTGCTACATTGATGCTTAACAACTTAACTGTGTTTTTTTTGTCTATCACTTTTATCTCCAGTGTGCATACATGGAGTACGTACATAAAGTGTAAAGTGTACATAAAGTAGTACATTTCTTCATCTTTCTTTTCAAGAAAATGTCTACAAAATGCAGAATATCACGCCTCCTCCGTTGTTTCTTACATTACCTGGCGAGCCGCCTATTGCTTGGAACAAATGGAAGAAGGTTTTTCTCACTTACATTAGGGTGTGTGGCAGTAATTTATCTGCAGACAGAAAAGCGTCATTTCTTCAACATTGTTTAGGAGCCGAAGGTCAGGAGATTTTGGAAACTTTACCTTCTATTGAATCCCCGGATGGTGCGGATGGTGATGCTTCTTTGAATGAATTTGAAATAATTTTGCTAAAACTTAATAGACACTATTTACCTAAAGTGTCTATAATTCTTCAAAGATATTACTTTGGTAAATGCAAGCAAAGTGACTCAGAAACTGTGGAGGATTTTGTTACAAACTTACGTAAGTTAGCCAGCCAATGCAAATTTGGTACATGTGTGGAAGAGCGCATCCGTGACTAGTTTATGCTCAAATGTAAAAACGATAACATCAGAGAAGCACTGTGGTCAAAAAGTGAACCAACGTTGGATGAAGTATTGCTCATTGCAAAACAAATTGAGCATTCGGAGTTATGCATCGAGAACTTAAGGAAATCTAAGCATGAAACTAAAACTGTTCAGGTGGTGGAAACAAAAGCTAAATTTAAGACTGCTACCGTAGCAAAATCTAAATTGTTATGTTTTAGGTGCAATTCGCCTTCTCATTTAGCTAATAGTAAGGATTGTCTAGCAATTACTGTTATTTGCAATAAGTGTGGGAGGAAAGGGCATTTTGCGAAATGTTGCAAATCTCTTGGAAAAGTGAAATCTAAGGTAAATGAAATTGTGTGTGACAATGATGATGACAAGGATCATGATTTCGTTCTTCAGGTGATTAATGAAGTAAATTGCGTAAGTCATATTCGTTGTGAGTATCCGGCTGACACAGTGGAGGTCGAAGGTATCAATATTTCCATGATGATGGACTCTGGAGCTAAGTTAACTTTAGTTTCTCAATCTGACTACATCAAATATTTTTGCGGTAAAGTAACATTGCTTGAACCTGATGTTACACCATATAGTTATGGTGGTAAACCGATTGAATTGAAGTTTTTTTTTTAATGCTTCTATCAATTTCAAAGGTAACAAGATTGATGGTAAGGTATATGTCCCTGTGGTAGGAGATACCATCCTAAGTTGGCCGCACCAAAAGCTGTTAGGCATAATTTTGAATCCCAATGCTGAACCACAAGTACAAGTACAGAAGGTCAATAACTTTGGAGATGAGCTTGTGAGGGAATTTTGTGATGTTTTTAGCAACAAAATTGGGTGTGTCAAGGGCTACAAACATCGGATAATATTGAAGGAGAATGCTTCACAGATAGCGTGCAAGGTTAGGAACATTCCTTTTAGCTTAAGAGATAAGGTCAAACAGGAACTTCAGAGACTGTTGTCAGAAGGAATAATTGCTGAGGTAGAAGCCTCTCCATGGATTGCACCCATTGTTGTTGCCACAAAGGGTTCAGGTGACATCAGGCTCTGTGTGGACTTGCGCAGTTTGAATAAAGTGGTGGTTGAAGATAAGTTTCCTTTGCCCAATATTGCTGAAATGGTCGGATCATTGGGCAATGCTAAATATTTCACAACTTTAGATCTCAGTTCCGCTTACCACCAAGTGCCATTGTGTGAAGAGTCTAAATTGTTGACTTCATTCATCACTCCATTTGGTGTTTATAAATTCAACCGCATGCCTTTTGGTCTTTGCTCTGCTGCCTCTGTTTTTCAGAGACTCATGAATGAGATTTTGGGTGGTATGACCTGTGTTAAGTTTTTTCAGGATGATGTTCTCATCTTTACTGACACACTTGAGCGACATATCCAGTGTCAGGGAGGTTTTGAAGATTTTCCAACTGAAAGGCATCACTCTTAAGGAAGCCAAATGCAAGTTTTTTAAATCTGAAATTACGTACTTAGGTCATGTCATTTCAGGCGATGGAGTAAAACCTAAAGGGGATTTAGTGAAGACTATTGTTGATTTATCTGCTCCTGTGAAAAAAGAGGATGTACAGGTATTTTTAGGCATGGGCGAGTTTTATTCTACGTTTGTGTCAAATTTTGCTAAGAGAACTTCGTCGATCAGGAATTTTCTCAGGAAAGGTGTAGAGTTTGACTGGTCTACTAAATGCCAAGAAGGATTTGATGATCTAAAAAAAGCCTTATCCTCTGCCCAGTTCCTCAGTAGTTTTCAACCGGGTTTGCCTTGCTATCTTGCTACTGATGCTTCAGAAAAAGGACTTGGATGTGTGTTGAAACAGCTGAAAAGTGGTGAGCTTAATAATATTGCCTTTGCATCCAGAAGTTTACGTGGGGCAGAGTGTAAATATACCACTATTGAAAAGGAAGCTTTGGCTATATACTGGGCAGTTAAAAATTTAAGCAGTTTTTGTGGGGAACATTTTTCAAAGTGCAGACCAATCATAAGCCTTTGCGTGAGGTTTTCGAGAAGAAAGGTCTAGACAACATTTCCTCTCGCATATGCAAATGGGTAGTAGGACTTCAAGATTTTCATTTTGTGGTGAAGTATTTACCAGGGTGTGTGAATAAGACTGCTGACTGTCTGTTTAGATTGACAAGAAAGGATTACATTGAAGATGAAAATGACTCTTCCTGGTGGGTCGATGATGAAGTTAAGATTTGTGTGGTTACGGATGGTTGCATTTCTGAGGAGGAATGGCTGCAGGAGATAGGGAATGATGAGGAGATGTGTGAGATCAAAAGGCTTCTTAATTCTGGTGTTTCTCCTGGCAATGGTGAGAATATTGGGTTGCAATTTAAGAAAGTCTGGAATGAAATGTCTGTTCAAGGGGGAGTGATAATGAGAGGAAGTAAGTTAATACCACCCTCGTGTTTACAAAATCGTTTAATGGATCTTGCTCATGGAGGGCATCACGGTATTTGTAAGACTAAAGAGAGGATGAGAAGTGCATATTGGTGGCCAGGCATGGATTTATCAATAGAAAGAATGATTTGTGATTGTGTAGAGTGTAAGTTGGCAGACAAATCCATGAAACTTAGGACTCAACCTATGATATTAAAGGAAGTTCCCAAAGAAGTGTGGGATGAAGTTTCCGTAGACATCATGGGTCCTATCAGCTCAGGAAGGTCTCCTAAATATGTTCTTGTTGTCATGGATGTATTGTCGCGCTGGCCTGAAGTATTAATTACCTCAGAAATAACATCTATGACTATTGTGAATTTTTTGTCAGAAATATTTGGGAGGGAAGGAAATCCTAAATGTATATTAACGGACAATGGAGTTCAATTCACCTCTAAGTTAATGTGTGAATTTCTAGCTTCTAGGGGAATTGTTAAATTTTTTTTTGCCTTATATCATCCAGAATCCAATGGCATGGTAGAATGGTTTAACAGGACTCTGAAATAAACCATCCAATTGGCGAAACAGATTGGAAAAGAGTGGGAAAAAATTATAAAGGATTGTGTTGAGGAATATAGATTTACTCCTCACACTAGCACAAATGCATCTCCTTTTCTTATGTTCAATAAGAGAATTCCACACACTAAGATGTGTCCTCCGTGGATCAATCTTTATGTAAAAGAACAATTTGACTATGATAAGTGTAATAAGTTTGCACTAAAGAAAGAATTGGATTGTCAAATTAAAAGGAAAAAAATCTATGACACAAGAAAATCTGTAAAGGAATTGCATATAAATGTAGGTGACAGTTGCAAGATTAAATTACCTGGAAAATTTAGGGCCAGGTCAATCTCATTACAGTAAAGTTTTTAAGGTAGTCAAAGTTTTCAAGGGGGCTATAAAGGTTGATGATGGTCGAATATGGAATCTTAAGAGAGTTGTAAAAATTGGGTGATTTTATCCTTCTCATATTGTTTTAGTGTTTTGTTTTGTTTAGTGGGAGGGGAAGTGGTATGTCATAAGAATGTATTAGTAATACTTATTATATATCTTTTTGTTATTGTGTATATTTTATTGTTTGTATTTTATGGTTTGCATAGTAATATTTGGTATAGTCCGTCTTCCCCTCCAACTGAGAACATCTTTGTCTTTTCTGGACTTAGTGTTCCATGTAGATGACAGTTGGAGAGGTGAAGGCTGGATAAAGACTGGACCTACTGTGGATGGAGTTACTTTCCCTGAGGATTTATCAATAAAACAGAAGTTCAAGTAAAACATCTTCTGTGGATGTCTTGAATTGCGAGAAGCATACTTCAGCAGTCCTCTGAAGTACAAGGTAGGCTTTCTGAGTGTCCTCCACAGATCCAGGAGTGAAGTAGAGAGTGGGTCTGAGGGCCTATTCTTATGCATGGTGCCAGCTTCGAAGTTGAAAAAACTTCTAGAGTTTTCCCTTTACAGTTGGTTCTGGAATATCCTTCCTCACTGACCAGATTCTAAGAGATCTAGGGTGACAAAAGACTAGTGTCAAGTTCTTTGTGAGTGTGCTGAGGCAGCTCCTTTGAAATGTAGGTGGGGCAGGGAGGAATACACAAAGGCCAACTGCCACTTGTTCACAGTTGTGTGACCCAGGACACAGACTGCAGGCACCAAATGTTTAGGACAACAAAATAACAACTTTCTAAAAGTAGCATTTTCAGAACAGTGACTTAAAATACCAGGGCTACTTAAGTGCATGGCAAATAAGTGCTGAAGGTACCAGTCATCAAGGGACTTATAAATAAAGTAAATGTGCCAATTAGGTGTAAACCAGTTTTACCATTTTTAGGGGAGAGAGCACAAGCACTTTAGCACTGGTTAGCAGTTGTAAAGTGCACAGAGTCGTAAGGCCAACAAAAATTGATTTCAGCAAACAGGAGGGTAGTAGGCAATATGTTTCATGGGAAACCACCATAAAGCTGACAGATCTAACAATATCCAATTTTAGATCTACCAACTTGCATTTAAGGGATTTAATTTGCTGGGGACTAACTGTCATTAATGAAACAGGTTCACCTTCAAATATTTTTGATAATATTGCAATAATAATGAATATGACATTTATATTCTTAGTGCTCCATATCTCCTATGCTTCAAGCAATAATCAAAGTAGCCACACTTCTAATCTTGTACTGAACCAGTTGTCTAGTTTCTAGTTAATTGGTCTTGCGTGCAACATTTTCCATGCTCTTATTTTAACTTTTAATTGGTTCTTGGAGAGAACAATATACATTTTAGAAAATATTAAACTTTTGGTTTGCTTCAGGTGCAGTGACTCAAATACAATAAATGATTAATGAATTTCCACCACTAATGAGCAGCTACTTTTGTTTCTTAAGAGGAATTTTCTTAAAATGGGAGAACTGATTACAAAATCACTCCTTGATAAAATATATTTAATAATACTTTTTTCAGCTTACTGCTAATGTCTGGCCTATGTTGCAAAGTTATTGTAGGTTGCATTACCCACATTACAGATTACCAAAATACTTCACTAAAAGCACCCTTTCTGCTTTAATATAGTATACCTTCTAAGCTACATACTAAATGGACTCTGTTTTGTAGTTCTGACAGGGAAATGAGTCACTAAGGTCAGGGCAGTAGCCTAGCACCTGGGCTTTGGGTTAGTAGTGTTAGTGCTCTAAAGTGGGGATATTTCAATATATAAGGGCTCTATAGGCTTTCCTGACAGGTTAGCTGTCACCTGACCCCTGATGGATCCCCAGTAGAGAGATATGTATTGTTCCCAGACAGTAGAGAAAGGGCCTTGGGAGTGGGAAGGAGTATTTTTCCATGACACGTTGGCCTGGTGGGTTGTGCTCAGCCCATTCCTGAGTTACAATGGATGCCTACCTTGTCACTGGCAGATAAAGCTCCACACCTAAGCCTGCCCATCTTTGTCTATGTAGCCAGGCTGGCACTAAACCCACTGGGGGTAGAAACTGATCAGAACTGGTTTAGGAAGTGTGCCAAGGTTTAACCCTCCACCCACAGGGACACAGGGGCACTGGGCATAAGTGTGAACCCTCACAGGCCTCTCCTCTGAACACTCCACGACCCATGAAGAATGAGAAGAAGGACTGCCCTACTGCCTGAAGAACCTGAAGGAAGACTGGATTGCTTGCCTTCAACCCAGGACCTAGAAATGACTTCAAGGATCAGTTGGCTGACCCGATGTCAGAGTTAGAGCTTCCAGGCGCTTATGTCCCTTCAACTGCTTAGCTGACCAGTTCCAACTGGACTTGCCCTGGACCCCTCTCGTAGCCCCTGCTGGAGTGAGTCGTTATGCCCAAATGGTCCTGGACCCGTGCATGGTGTCAGAATGTACTCCTCCATTGCCACAAACTACAAGACGTGGAGCTCAGAAATGTTTTGCTAACTTTCTGCCTGGAGAACCGACGGAAACAAGGATCACCATCGAAGTTGCAGAAGTAGCATACAATCACTGATTAATCTTTTCTTGCTGGTTTTCCCCTCTGATGGAGAGATGACTTCTAGAAAAGTTTAAAAGTCAGAAAATACAGGCTTTACTGACACCAAGACTGAGCTGAAGTTAATCGATGTTGAGGCCTTCCTCGAAGCAGATTCTGAAATTTGCCTGTTTGGAACTTTCACACCTTCATCACCAACTGCACCAGGAATCTTCATTTCAGCAGCTCACCATCGTCAAGCCCCTTTCAAATCCAGCTTGCATATTGTTCCACAGACAACTCACAGACAACCACTTTTTCTCTGTAAAAGTTTCTATCTCAGAAAATAAACCTTACACTGGGAGGTACCGGGTCCCTGTATCCGACCCACCATCCATCGTGGTCAGCCTTAACTTTGACCAGATAACCACGTTTGGTGCTTTCTGCTTTTGCTACTATTTTTATTTCATATTTTACAAATGAATTTCTCCTGATTTTTCTTGAGTTGTGTTTTCACTTCATTGCTCCTTGAGGGCTGCACAAATAATTTATACATTGCCTCTAAGTTAAACATGACTGTTTTGTGCTTAGCTAGCACAGGCTCATTCAGTGACATTTGTGGTTCACCCTGACAAGGATTGTGATTATTATTTTACGTGGGTTCTTGCCCCTTCAAATAATACTCTAATTTCTTACATTCCTGTTCAGCAGTGGGATTCAGTATTTATGTTTGTGCAGTGTCAGTCGCTTTATATAATCTGACAACAAAGCTATTTTGATTTTTAAGTCATCCTTTATTTTAAAATGGCCATTGTTTCTTTTTACTAAATTTCCCTCACATCCTCATATTTTCCACTTATGATTTTTGCAAGAATGAAGGTGGATCTTAGCAACATTGAAAGCTTTGCTATGGCAAAGATGAGAACGTTGTGCAAGCCTGACTGATTTGCACCAAGCTACCAGAGAATTAAGCTTATGTTTATTTAGTGACTAGGATTGTGATTGTTATTTTTAGTGGGTTCTAATTTCTAAACTAATACTCCAATTTCTTACAGTTCCAGTTACAAACAAGGATGTTTGTACTGCTCAGGGCGAAACATAGATATGATTACATCATACAGTGGTGAAGAGGAGTCTGACGTGGGTCAGAAATTTGGGGAGTAAAATGAGGTCAAGTCAGTCAAAGGGTGGCAGGAAGATGGCAATGATATGAATGTTTTGTGCTTTTTTAAGCATTCCAGAGAGCAGGAGAGGCAAAGATGAGCTATAGCTCATTCCACAGTTTGGCGTTGAGAAGGATTGCTTTTAGCTATTGAATCTCATAAGGCAGAAAATTGTGGAAGCATGGAATCTGTCTGCCTAATAGTCAATATTAGTTTCCTTTGTATGGCCTTTATATTATGCTGTAGGAGATGAACTTGGTACATGCTGGAAAGGGGAGAGCAGGAATGGATGTAGTTGATTTTCTTTAGTAATTGATCAGGCAGTGGGTGGATTTGAGAATAGCTATCAGTTGGTCAAATAGGTATTCAGAAGATTATAAGTAGTGTGTTGCCACTGTCTGTGGATAGACCAATGACTAGATAGTGTAGTGTTGTGTTGTGTGGCTGCAGGAAATGATTTCTATGCAGAAGACCAAGAAGCCCATTCAGAAAATGTTTTTGTCATGTTCATTAAAAGTTAGGTTAGTGTTTATGTAGCAGTCATAGGACTCCACACAGTTGAATCAGCCAACATGGTGCATATCAGCAAACCATCACTGGATATCTCATTGAGATGTGAACTGAAATGTATTACTGGTGACCCATGACACAAAACGTTTGCTCAGTCCAAGAATGATCCAAGGCACTGCATATCGTTAGCCAGTGACACTTTTAAGTAGATATGTGTGTCCTGATATTTAGGTGAAAGGAAATGTCCATGTAGAGGTTGAACAATATGGAAGGAAGTATAAAGTCATAGAAGTTACAGCAGGGCAGTGAGGGGGGAATTTTGGTGCGTATACTTAGAAAAAATGATGTCACTCCAAGAAAAAGGAAAATAACATTTTAACAAAGAGTCAATGATACAGAGTTGCAACCAGTAGAATCTGTTGGGTAAAGGTGAGATCATGGACTATTAGCTGGGAGGGGGCAAGCAAGGTATGAGCTCCTTCAACGTTAGTAAGCCGGACTGTATTAGATAAAGACAGTTTCAATGAGAAGTCTTGGGCTTACCTCTGGTGAATATGGCACAAATTAAATGGGCCATCCTCAGAGAAATCTCAAGAAAGTATTTAAACAGCACTGAAATAACATTAAAGACAAAAATAGTAAAACTCCCAGATCAATTAGTGAAAAAGAAGAAACATATATTAAGTAAAAACACAAAAATGACAAATATTGAATACAGAGGGATGATGTTTTGAAGAAAATGTCAAAAACTAAGCAAAGGAACTAATGGAAAGGTAAAAGTCAATGTTAGTTTGCATGGGTGACCAGGAGCTAGGCACCCTTTTAGACCCTCCACGATGGAACATGGGGGCAAGCAATCTACAGGTTTATCCTGATCTACAGGTTTACATTTAATATAAGTCTGTCAGATGCAATGTAAAATCCTCCAACAGGGCAAGGCAGAGCCCTGTGGCTGTCGAGGGCACCACAATATCAAATACACAAAATCTGGGGTATCGCTGATGACTTCTGTTCTGAAGACACAATTTCTGAGCAGAACCATGTGTATCCACATACAGCAATGTTGCTTCACTGCTGGGATCTCATTGCCACCTTTTCCAGTTGAAACACTCTACTTTCAGACTAAGGTACATTTTGGAATTTGAAATCAGTCATAGGGACAAGTTTGGGACCAACAGCCAGACATTGCTTAACAAGAGTGGACGTTATCTGCATGGGATGCTATTGAAACTTTTTATCTTGAGGTAAAATGCTCCAAGTGAAACAGACCAGTCTATCCTGTCACTGTCCCCAAAGCCAAACCTTTCTCAGGCATTCTCCAAATATTGTCCTGGTCATCTTGAGGTTGAAGCCTTTCTAATTCCACCTTTTTCAGGATAAAAGATGCCATTACCTTGCTCTCAAACTGCTAGACATAATTTTCAGGACGCCAAGTCACAATTAGAAGGAGGAGCTAACCTGAAACACCCACTCCAGCCATGTCTCACCCAATGTCCATCCCAACTGGTCAGCTGGTTTTTCAAAAAAGACCACCTTCTTTGTCCTTTATCTGCTGTGGATTATACAAGGACAGCAGTTCTGACCCATGATAGCTTCTTCCAAAGCTTCGTTACAAGAGAAAGCAGGAGAATATGTCATAAACAGACACTGTAGCAGAATATTCCTCTGTTTTTCTCTTACAATTCCTAATGTGTTTCGATTTTCTGCTGGTAGGAACCTCTAAAATCAGTAGCATCAAAGCAGTTTGTGGTACAGGCACTAGACTAATCCCTGACAGAATCTCACTCTCTACCGTATCCTAATTTTGTAGTACTTTCTCTACCTTTGGGTCAATCTATTCTAAGAGGTACTATTTTTGGGGCCTTCCTGGATGGCATAGGCTCCCTGGCACTGCATGAAGCTCTGTCATGCTAAGAACAGGCCTATTACAATAAGGCAACTTCTGTTCCTACCAATAAAAAAACCAGCTCAGACTGATTCTGGACTCAAGTCACCTTTCAAGGAGGTGTGGGGGGGGGGGGGTTAATACTCTGAAACCACTTCTAGGATGCTTGTTTCCCATCCAGGGAAGACCTGTTCTGACAGTTTGGGCTGGACTGTTCCCATGAGGAACATGGTCAAAACTTATTTGCATATGGCAGGACCAAACTCAAATGATATAGCAAGCAAAAAAAACAATGGATCTAGACCCACATCTGGGACTGTGGTGAATGAATGTCATTGTTCAGCATTCTGTCCATGATCTGGTCTTTTTGCATTTGTTGTTCTAAGTGGGAAGGGTATACCCAGACGTAGGTCCCACGCTCATTATGAAACCGGATTCAAGCTAGTCTAGCTGAAGAGGCCAAAACAGGTCCCAGGATGCTTATTTCCACTCCAGGGAAGACCTGGCCTGGCAGTTCAGGCGGACTATTCCCATAGGGAGCAGGGTCAAGACTGATTTGCATATGGCTTGGTCCAAACTGGAATGGCATGGCAAGCAAACAAATGAACGATTTAGGTCTAGATCTGTGACTTGGGCTGAATGTTTGACATTGTTCAGCATTCCATCCATCATCTGTTCTTTTTGCAACTTCCTTAAAGTGGCATTTTCCGATTTGACTTAAAATCCAACTTCATTAGTAAAGAGGATTTTAAATTACAATTCATTTGATTGTAAACAGTATATTTCTCTCTGCTCCCAATCCAAAATTATCACTTACTAAATGTAAGAAGGCATGGATACTTACAAACATTTTCCCAGGGACCATAATTGAGTGATCCAAGGCTATGGTTTTATTGAACTTTTTCTCCATTTTCTTTAGTATCTCATATAAGAGGACCTCAAAATGCATGACTTCAGGATGTGCGCTGTACAAAACCTTCTCCTGCGTTTGATTTAATAAACTAAAATGTTGTTAATGTATAATAGTAAGCCAGGCCACCCGAAGGGTGCAAAACAACAGATTTGCCTCTTAGTTCATTATTGGTATTGTCATCAGGGTGGGGGAGAAGAATCAATGTTTCTGAGTTCATGTTTGGAAACTATCACTTTATAAAAATACTTGTTAATCCACTGATGTCACCTAATATCCTAATGTGAAAGGGTTCTGCATGATAATGAAATTCACTTTTTTGAGACCCTATCATAGTTTTACACTTTTGATGCAAGATGCCTTTAAAAATAAGGTGCCCCTAAAGTTAGGTAGTGCAGGACAATGTAGATATTTCCTTTCTTTAACTTAAATTAACCTTTAAATAAAGGTATGCATGTTTATTTAATACCTTTTCATTGTTAGTGCTGAGTTCATTAAATAGCCTCCCAGTGCTGCTGTTGACCAGGGGCCGCATGTAAAGGCCAGGAGGGCTGCATGCACCCCTCGGGCTGTACTTGAGTATCACTGTAATAAGGTAACTGAGTATTATTCAATGAGAGAGATAGGCCATACAGTAGTGAGAATTACTTCAGAAGTTTTTCAATGCCGGGACATGTAAAACGAAAGTACAGAGGCCCTAATTTGTTTAAATAAAACACAACCGGAGTTATCAGCTGTGGCAGGCCTAATACACGTTTTACAGTCCTACTTTAGTGAGCTGCACAATGGATTCTGCAGGCAACTTGTACAATTCAGTTTACAGTCCCTGAGAAAATGTAATTCCATTCATGAGAAACTTATAAGTAAATTAAATGTGCCATTTAGGTGAAAACAATTTTTATCATATTTGGGAAGGAGAACAGAAGCACATTACTACTAGTTAGCAGGACTAGAGTGCACACTCCAAAAGCCAACAAAAACGGGTTCAGCAAAACATATGGTAGAGAAGGAAAAAATCTTGGAGAATACCACGCACAACATGGTCATTTTCAACAACAATGATGCAAATATAAATGTTCAAGCCCTTCACATCATTTTTGGAAAGAATGCTTTGGAACTAAAAGCACTGCAGTGATTAGCACGTGTGAATCATGTTATTTTAAAGACATATTATTTCCATGTTTGTAAAGTCTTGCTTTCACACATCATACACTAGACCGTATGTGCTCAAAACACTACTTATAAGTAACTTAGCAATTTCTAAACTTAGAGGCTCATTTACAAGAAAGGATACGAAACTGTGCTAGTGCAGTTGTGTGTCAAAATTATTACCGCCAGCTAATGTCAGATCCTACCGCCATGTGTGCGCTGTATTTACAACGGCGCACCATTAGCATTTGTTTAGTGTAAAAACAAAATTATGCTAACCTTTGCATTACATCATAAATCAAATAAATGCTGGTGCTGCAAAAGTGGCATTAGTCTGATTAGTGCCACGTATTTTAACACTAATCAGCCTAGCATCTCCTTAGCACCAAAAGCGTCCAAAAAACTGCTGTGAGATGCCGTTCCAAAAAAAAGGACTACAGGTGAAACAAAAAACACCACAGGCGACCCAGAAATGGATAACCCAGGACAATAAAGCCACCAGGACAACCCCAACAACCCAGGTACTAGCCAGGATGTCCAGGCAGAGTCCCAGGAAAAAGGTAAGAGGAAGCGTAAGTGCATGTTTAGTGAGAACAGCATTTTAATCAAGGTGGTGACGCACCATCAACAACAGCTATTTGTCACCTCCAAAATGCCATTATAGAAGAAGGAGGCAATATCGCAGTCCATAGTTGACAAAGTTAACAGTGGGGCAGAGATGAAGAGGACAGTCATCGACTGTAAGAAGCGCTGGCACGACTGGGAGCGCAGAACAAAGGTGAAACTGTCCCACAATCGCTAGGCAGCACTGCAGAACGGAGGTGGAAGTCTGACACCCCAGTAGGACCTTGATGACCTGAAGAAGATGGTAGCAGCTATCATCCCTGATGAGTCATTCACAGGAGTCCAAGGACACAAGAGTGTTGCATATGAAAAAGGACAACAACCACAGGGTAAGTCGTACTGGGGGGCAATGTAGGAAATACATTATGTCAAAAGGGGGAGGAAGCCATGTCCATGTGCCAAAATGTACTGTCTGCAGGCTACAGTCTAGGATGCTGGCATTCTTATGGTTGAACAGCAAACAGATGTAGGGGATCACCTACAAGTCCCTTGCACTGCTCATGCCTCACTTCTTCACATCTAAAAGGGAGGCACCAACGGCGCAAGAGACTTAAAATGAAGCCTGTAATGTCAAGAGGGGGAGGCAGCCATGTCCCTGCACCAAAATGTATTGTCTGCAGGTTACAGTCTAGGATGCTGACATGCTTATGGTTAAACAGCACACAGATGTAGCATTTCACCTACAAGTCCCCTGCGCTGCTTGTGCCTCACTTCCTCACATCTAAAAAGTGAGGCGCCGACAGCACAAGGGGCTTAGAAAGAATCCCTGTAATGTGAAAAAGGGGAGGCAGCCATGGCCCTGCACCAAAATGTACTGTCTGCAGTCTACAGTCTAAGATGCTGGCATGCTTAAACAGCAAACAGATATAGGGGCTCTCCTACAAGTCCCTTGCGCTGCTCGTGCCTCACTTCTCCACATTTAAAAAGGGAGGCACTGGCGGACCAAGGGTCTTTGAAAGAAGCCCCATAATGTGCAGTCACCTACCACAAGTAGCAAATACCAGGACAGAAACAGCACTTCACTTATAACATTGTGTGAATTGCAGGTGTACCCCACTGTGGGCCTCATGCACAGGGCATTACTGGTACACTGTGCCAAAGGAGCATAATTCACATTGACACTTTGGTGATGCAGTGTGCCCAATCTATACTTACAAGTCCGCACAAAGGCACCTTGCATGGCTTGTCATGGCCTTGGAAATATGGACACCTTTCACACAGACCACTGTGTGAAAGGTGCACTCCATAGGTGTTGCTTTGGGTGCTCCCCTGCAACACCCAAGGACCCACAAGAAACCTGGCACATACACAGATTAACAAGGCGGGGAATCTGTCACATCCCTACACCACCCTGGGTGGCGTACGAATGACACTCTGGGGCCCCTTTCCTCTGTGTGCTACAGAATGGCATGGGCAGTGCAGGGGCCCCAGGACACCCGTTCCCGCCATCCTGTTCTGGCGGTGAAAACCGCCAGAAACAGGCTGGCGGGAAGGGGGTCGGAATCCCCATGGCGGCGCTGCTTGCAGCGCCACCATGGAGGATTAGCCCAGCCGGGGCTAATCCGGCGGGAAACTGCCGGACCCGGTTTTCCGACAGCGGCTTTACAGCCGCGGTCGGAATGGGCACTGAAGCACCGCCAGCCTGTTGGCGGTGCTTCCGTTGCCCGCGGCCCTGGCGGTCTTTGACCGCCATTGTCGGAATGAGGGCTTGAGTGTCCTGGTACAATCCTAAAATGCAAACATGACATGGCACACAGCCTGAATGACCTGTCACACTGCATGAAATATAGGTATGCCACCCCTCTGGCAGGACTTCCAGCCCAAAGACAGAGTGCACTATAATGCATGTGTGGGCATAGGTGCATGAGCAATATGCCCCTAATGTGTCTTTGCCAAACCTGGGACATACTAAGGCCCATATTTATACTTTTTTAGCGCCGCATTTGCGTAGCTTTTTGACGCACAATCGGCGCAAACTTACAAAATACAATTGTATTTTGTATGTTTGCGCCGTTTTTTGTGTCAAAAAGCGGCGCAAATGCGGCGCTAAAAAAGTATAAATACGGGCCTAAGTGTACAGAGCAACCATATTAAATGCATGTGCTGGACACTAGCCAGTACGAGTTTCACAGCTACATGATGGCCACTCTGAACCCTGGGTTGTCTCGTATCAAACAACTCAGATCAATAAATCCAAACTGGTACCAGTATTTTATTTATTGCAAAATGTACCAAGGAGCAACTTTAGAGGTGACCCCTGCAAAAGCTAACCAACCCTGGCATGGTTGATGGCCAGTCCTAACCAGCCTGCCACCACCAGACAAGATTGTGGATCCCAGTGGTGAGGGACTTTGCTGTTTGGGATCTAAAAACAAAGCCCTTCTTGGGCAGAGGTGGTACACCTCCTCCCCCAGGAACGTGTACAGCCCTGCCTGCAAGCTTCAAAAGGCTTGCCACCCTTAAAACTCGACCTCCAGCCCTGCTGCTAGCTGCAGATGCCACCCCTGTTCTAAACCCCCACTTTTGGCAGCCGCAACAGCTGGAAAATGCACAAAGACCAAGATGAGTGGCCATCCCAACCTGCACCACTCGAAATGTGTTGCAGGCGCTGTGACCTCTCCATTCAATTTTCCTCCATCTTGCATGGTAGGAAAATCAGGGATAGGGATGTGACCTCGGCCCACAGAAAGTGGTCACATAGTGATTGTAGCCACCATAAGGTAGATAGCCCATTGTCTACTACTAGGTAGTAAACGCCCCCTCAATGCAGTATTTTGTGGGCATCCCTAGACCTGCAGATCATATTCAATGTACACAAGAAGACGGGCAACAAAGAAGAGCCAAGACTTGAGAACTGAACTCCTGTTGCACTAAGAAAAAGGTGCTAAACCCTGCCTGTTTCACCCAGGACTCAACAATCGCCACTGAGGGGTTGACTGGACATGGGACAGACTCTACAAAATCCCAGAGGACCTCCAACCTTCTGAAAATTGCCACAGACCTCCCTCCAGAGTGAAGGCATCACTCCCTGCTACTAAGAAGCAGAAACTAGTTAAGTCTGGTTCACTGACTGGCTGCTGACCAAGGAACTAGACATAGCAGATGGACCAAATTCCACCTGATGGAACCAGAGGTCAAACCTTGTAAATGTGCCAAATTTGGTGGTACTGTGACCTCCAGTGTTTGAACCATGAAATAGCCCGGGGTAATGGACCCCCAACATTGGACACCCAGAAGAAAAATCCACTCCGGACTCTGGGAGGACCAGAAGGAAGCACCACTCGAGGTACTTCAGGACATATAAGAACCAGTCCTGAGGGGCCCTGCTGACCTGCAATCCACCCTCCAAGTGACCTGCATGCTGGTTCCAAGGGCACCTTTACGCACTGCTCTTGGCTGCTCTTGGCCTTCTGGCCCATGCATTGGAGAACTAGCTATGCTCTCAGGGTCCCCAACCCCTTACAACCTCTATACTCCCCCACTGGATTCACCTTGAAGTCCGCCTGTGCAGTGCATTTGTAGCTCCAAGACTTTCAGCACCTGCTCCCATTTGAACCGGAAACCACGCGAACTTCTCCAGCTGGCCCACAGGACCTCTCAATGACCTCGACCTAAAAACAGAAGGAGACATTGATAAACACATTGCCTGATTTTATATGCATTTTTACAATTTTCTCCCATTGATTCCTATGATGCAAACTTACGAACAAAAAGACTATTTTTGCTAAAATCAGAAAATTCATAACTTAAAAAGTATTTACCCAATTTTGATGATTTTGGTCTTAAACATTTTATAGAAATGTGAAGTATGTTTGTAAATTGGTCTTAAGCTATTCTTTTGACTGTGGGTCTACATTTATTGATATTGTGAGTACACAAATTGCTTAGCACTTCTCCATGATTGACCTAACTCCTCGACCAAGCTGCCACAGAAATTAGAGCATTAGGTGTCTAGTTTTTATCTCTGTAAATCAAGGTGGGGTAGGTCAAATTCTCTGCAAAGTTCACATAATTTCTGTACACCATATAGAGAGCCAGCCTCCTATATATGATGCATCTCTGCCATTGCCTGATGGCATAGCAGAGCACTGCAAAGAATCTGCTGCATCGCCCTGCACCACTGTCAATGGAATTGAGGTTCTTAGTGCCTCTTGTAGAAGGAAATTATGCAGTGCAGCGCATACATCCAGATTGCTGCGCTGGGCTGTGTCATGTAGAAAGTGCAGGCATGTTTTGAACGTACCAAAATGCAACACATACCTGTACTTTCCTCTGTGATGGTGTACTCACTGCTTCCTAGCGCTAACACAGGCACACTTGCACCATGGTGTAGGGGAGCCTGCATTGTGAGAATGATTGCCCATGTGCTAAAAGGGACACTTTCCTGAACTTGAACAATCATGTTTATCTTCTTACAGTTTCCATGTGTGCTGCAGAATGCAGCACACAATGAAACAGGAAAAATGGTTACTACAATGTCAGATCTCACTGTTGCACAACTTCAAAGCTGCACCTCATGTGCTTTCTGAATCTGATGCATGTTCAGATAACTAAATCTGTGAATGCGTAACATTCCTTAAGGTATCCATTAGTGTTGTGGGGGATCACCAACACCCCTGGGACTCAACTGTTATGTAGTTTAAGGTTTGAAAGGGTTACATATTTACAGGACCATCACCAACAACACAAATTGGGGTGGTGCGAGCTGGTAAAGTAGTGGCCTCCACACTGTGCCACTGGAGCATCAAAGTCACTGAGACACCAGTTGGGCAGTGTGGTGCTAGGGTTATTGAAATGAGGCACCCACACAGCTCACTTGGAAACCTTGATTGTAAAGATGATCACTCATGTCAACATCTAGCAAAGCTCAACATTGACTTACCTCCATTTCATTGCAGAGGATGACAACATACCTCCTGGCCAGCTGCCTGTCCTGGACTTCCCCAATGATGTGGATGGCCAGTGGCAAACCATCAATGACGAGACCCTCCAGGAAATCCAGGGTGCCATACAGACACCATCTCCAGTTGC
Organism: Pleurodeles waltl; assembly: GCF_031143425.1. NCBI lineage: Eukaryota > Metazoa > Chordata > Amphibia > Caudata > Salamandridae > Pleurodeles > Pleurodeles waltl. The sequence goes on from NC_090442.1 coordinate 299,803,367, forward strand.
AGGGAGGCCAAGCAGCATTACAGGGTTTCCAAATGATCCACCCGACAGCCAACAAACACCACCTGCCAGCTCAACCCCACCTCTGGACTCCCAGTCACATTCCAAAAAAAACTGCAGTAGGAGTTCAGCGGGAATTGGCAGATACGGTGCGGGTGAAGATGGCGACTGTGGCTGGTACCCTAGAGGCAATCCAGAGGTGCCTCGGTCCAAATAAGGAAAACTCTGCATCCATACGAGGCACCCACTATCCACTGTGTAGGCTCAAGGAGTCCCCGGTCAACATCGCTGGTGTCATGAGGCAGAGCACAACCAAATGCCCATTCAAAGTGGCATCAGCGTGATTGACAACAGGCTGGGGGCAATGCAACAGGGCTTCAAGTCCATGGAGCGGAAGCTGGACTCCCTCATTGCCAACTTGGATGCGTACCACAGTGAAGTTGCTGCAGTGTTGCAGACCCTGCAGTCCATCCTTGCTGCCGTGCTGCCTCATGTGTTCCCACAGATAAGAGCTGCCGGGGACACAGCATCCACATCTTCAGCCCCTGTTGTGTGTGTGCCTCCCTTTTCTGCAGCACCTACAACACCCCTGTCACGGAAGGCACCACAAACATCAGGGGATGAAGATGTGGAAGGACAATCTTTCACAAGGAAAACTGCCCAGTAGGTTTTCTCTTTGGCACATTGCCCCTTTCTCCTTTGCTCTGTGCTTAAGATCATGCCAGTGCCTGAACATCTGGCACTGTCCTCATTTGGAGTCTCCCACTGTTGACCTCTCACATATACAGACTCTCAGTCTGCCCATTTTTCCCTAACGGCAATTAATTCATCCTCCTCACTGAAGCAGTCCTCTCCTACACATGTTCTAGCACATGTTCATCCCCATGGACTCTGTCTGGACATCAAATGGCTAAGTATATCTGTTGGGGTTGTCATTAAATGTCAATGTCAGAATTACTGCACCCAAAATCACATTTGTAAATAAATTCACTATGCACAACCTCAGTTTCCTATGTGTGTCAGAAGCATTAACAACATGAACATGTTGCGATGTGTGAAGCTAACACACTGACTGCTTGCCAAAGGGATATGTATCTATTTGTGATAGACACAAACCACACACACTGACTGCAACATAATTGAGGTGATTGATGTCTATGTTGCCTAGCAAGCAGTTCCTGAGACTCCTAAGCATGTCATGCAACAGGTAGCATGCATGAATTGTGACAGCTGGTAAAATCACAAGACAAGTGGCTGTGCTAAGCAAGGATGGTAGCAACAGGTCAGCCTTCATGTGAGAAGCAAATGATACATGTCCAAAACTGTGAGGGGCAACCATAAGTCTGTCAGCAACAAATCCTTGATTTAGGGTGAGTGCAATTGCAACAACAGTACAACAACGCACGTCCTATGACTTACCAGCACAGAGCAACTGCATATGAATACATGTTTTTGAATGTGTACCATGCACATCCAAATTGTCACGTACATTGTTGAATGATGTCTAGAGATAGCTGATGTGACACCATTGCCAACCTGACAGGTACATGACCATAGGGGAAACACATAGTCACACGTCTCAAAGTACTGCTTGCAGAGACACAGGCATATGCCTCTTATAATCTGTGCAGACATGCTACCAACTAGACAGTGAATCACGATGGAGACCATAAAGTAGGTGTCAAGAATATTTCATAAACTACTAGCCTAAAATTCCCTAAATTCCCTAAACTATCTTTAATAACCTAAACTACACTACCTTAGCCTAACTAATACCTACAACTAACTTAGCTTATCTTAACTTATCCTATGCATTTAATTTAATGCCACATGACAAACATTAACCCTCACCCCCCTCAAAACACATCTGTAAACAAGGACAACAGTACCTACAGCTAAACATTAACTAACTAAACATATAGCCTAAACACACATAAATAAATATTTAATTTTATTATATTTTTTAAACACACATATCCAAAACAACACCCACCCCCCTAGAAACACTGAAGAAAAAGAGAAACCCAAACATACCCCTAAGAAGAACCACTATGTACTAACAATAACCTACAATAACTAATCCAACCCTAACTATCTAAATACCCCAACTAAGACAAATACTATATACAGGGGAAGGGAAGTAGTGTCTCCTTCAGTGCCTCGTCACTGCAGTCTCCCTCAGCGTTTACAACATTTCTACAATTTTACGTTCAAGTCTGGCAATCCTGTGTATTTGGGCCGCATACTATTGAAGCGATGGCAAGCTTTGCATCAAATTCCTGCACATATGCAGATCATCAAAGGGAGGAACAGGGGTTGGAGTAGTAGGGGCACTCATACATCCAGCTGACTGTGATGGTCCAGCCCCTGCAGACCCTGCCCTGTCTGTGGCCTTAAACATGCCTGCTCTGTGGGTGCTGGAGGCGGATGGTCCCTTGGGTGGTCCCTCTTGAGGAAAAGCCTCCCGCTCGTACAGCCACCCCATCGACCAGAATCCCTTCTGCACTAGACAGATGTGGCTGTAGCATTCCGCCTGCTTGTCAAATTCTGGGATGGGGTCATGTTGGCAGCTGAAACAGAAATAGGACATGTCAGCAAAAGTAGTATATGTAAATGAACAACATGCATACAATAAAAACACCATCTGCAGTCATCACATGTTGGGCAGCACAAATCTCAATCAGATCTTGAAGGGCAAGGTTCATACACATCTGCACACCAACCATCAACTCCATATTGCTAATGTCCAAGGTATCAAGGCTAGCTAATGTTGAACGATACCATAAAACCATCTTGGAACATTTTCAAAGGACCATGTCATCATTAACTATGCTCATCACACACATCAGTTATGTGACCATGGTAAGTCACACTCATCTTATTGGAATGCTCATCAATGTCCCTCCTGCATGCACCATTACCCTTAGATCAATTGGCATGTACCAAACTCATCTGAGCAAGGACTGGTAGTTAAATGTAGTCTCGCAACAGTTTGTGCCTGATATGGCAAGGACAGATGTCTGGACACACTGCTAGATGGAAAATGGATGTAACACGTATCACATGTGAAAATGGGGGGTGGAACACTCACACATGTCACACAGAGGAGCTTGACCCTACACCCATATCTACTCAGGTCACTACCTGGTGAGCTCTGCCATGACCTCATGCATTGTCCCAGAGTTACTTGATGGGTCCCACTATTCTGCCCATTGCCTGTATTTGTGTCCAAATATCTGGTTAGAATGGTTTTCGTGGGAGGCAGATCCCACATATTTAGACCATGCAGTCTATATCCATATATAGCATACAATGTATTTAGTAGCATACATGCATTTGGTACATGGCATTGCACAAAACATACAACATCACACATGATACTTGCACTACACATTACACATACAGATTGACACTCACTGGTAGCATTGCGGTCTGCCATGCATGCCACCTCTCCAATAGTATACGGCTGGGGTCCACCAACAAGAAATAACATGAGACTCAGCACTGTGAATGTTGAACAATAAACACTATGGGAAACTATTGCACATTACACATGATTTGCTAAAGGACATAGAAGACCTAGGTTAGTGAATATGCAAATAGGCCATTAGACGTGTCTCAGGGACATACATTGGTATGCTGGGCTGACATGTGCACATGCATTGGAACCATACATACATGTTTCAGGTACATTGTTCACATTTTGAAGATGAGGGCCTATGGCACCATTTTCAAGCATATCTAATTGTGATGGCACTCTGCTCATACATGTCTCACAGGACACACTCAGCCGTCCCTCCCTTTACCCCTGCATCAGTTATCTCATCACATCTACATGACTATGCAGCATACAGCAGTATTCAGGCCGTCGGTGGACATGGACACTTGTCCCTGGTAACCATGTACCCTTGCGCCAGGACACAGGTGTGTCAGCATTGGTGCACATCAGAATTTGGTGGCTAAACACAGGGGACAAGGACAGGAATATACCAATTGTCTCCTTAATGGTGCAAGCTGCCCTTGTCATGGATGCTGTTTGGCGCAGACACTACTCATATGCCTGCCCTGTATTATAACTTGGTAAAGGAGGCCCTATGGACAACAGACATGTACTTGCAATTGCAAAACAAGGGTCAATTCATAGATTGTGTACTCACCCACAGTTTCACCGACTTCGATTTCAAGGTGGTTTAGAAGGTCCTGTTCCCTGGTGATGATGTCTGCCCACCATTGTTTTAATTGGTGGGCTGTGCGCTCAACCTCAAATACACGGGTCACGTGGAACAGGACCTTACAACACCGCAGCTTGTGTGCCTCTGTCCTGTATCCTTGTATGACTCTTCCCCCCATGGCCACCATATTAGGGAGGTAGTGCTTTAGCCAGATGAATCCTCCCTACTCATTGGCACTGAGGTGATGGGCCCTTACCTTCCCTGACATGTCCCAATCCAAACCCATGATACCTATAACAACCAAAAACTAACCCCAAACTAACCCCAACTACCCCAACAGATTAAACTACACCAAAGACAAACACCCGACAATACAATCACAAAAAGATACAATGTACCAAAAGACAGGATAAAACAGAGGTCAGGGACACAATAGGCACAGAAGACAGCACAAAAAACACCTCTACCCGTACTCCTCTACACAGCTCCAACAACACACAACCTCTCTACAACACAGACAAAAAGACTGTGACTTAAAGAGAAAGTGAAAGTAACTTTGCAGTTCCTGGTTTGCCACATGCCTGAGCCACTGCATCACTTCCTGGGCTGCTGCGGCACGTTTATGGGCAATGCGTCGTTTTTTTTTTACACACCATGCCTATGCATAGATTTCTGAGGACTCATGACGAACAAAAAGAGGAATCATGGACACGTGGATGACATGTGTCAATTTTTGGCACACACAATTGCTGGAAAATACGTGCATAGGGGAAAAGCATAATTTATTTCGCTGCACGGCCTGCAAGAAATGTGGATGGTGTCTATTGGGAATAATTTTCCTAGGCCAATAGGTTGCTGTGTTGCCTGTGAATGGTTGTGTTCCACACACTCCTCTCGTTCCATGTGTCCAATGTATGTTTTTATAAGAGTACATTGGTGTAAGTACATGCATTGCATGGACCAGACCACATATAGACCACATTTCCTATGCTTCATGGTAACCACACCTTCAGAGGGTTGCCCCTCGTACCAACAATGGGCCTCATTTTCAAGGAAATGGTGCATCATGACCAATGCAACAGTTTTCTTGCACTGCCCTGTGCCCCCCCTAACAACACCATGGTAACACTGTAATTACAATAATGCATACCATGGAGCTTGTTAGCCCAGCTGCGTCTGAATTTCTGACGTAGTTGTGGAGCTTTGTTGGACTTGTGTCAAAAAGTATGACACTAGTCCAGCTAAGTGCAGGGAGGCCCAATGAACAAAGTACAGCGTCACTTTAAAAAATGACGCTAGAATGATGCAATGAAATCTAGTAGATTTCACTGTGCCATTTTGAAGAGCCTCCTTGCGGGGAAACGCCTCCCTTGCATACATTGTACCTGGCTCAAGTATGATGTGGCACTAGGGTTTACAAACTGGTGCAATGGTACCATTATGCCAGTTTGGAAATCCGGGGCAGTGGGGGGCAGATCTGCGCTGCCGTAGCCTCATTAAAAATGATGTTACAGCAGTGTAAGGGACTTGTAAATTAGATCATATGTGTTGCCACCTGAGTCCATTGCTTAGTTTGTCCCGAGGGATGCCACGGACTAGCCCTGGAATGTGGGCCACCCTCCCACATTTAGGACAGTGCAGACATTAAGCGATATGCGCTGTTTCCCAAAGTGCAGACAGCATGCTGTCAAACAAGAGGGGGGGGCTCACTGTGTCTGGTGCAGGTAAGTGCTGTGGTACTTAAGGCCTCATTTACGAGGTGCTTGCACCACCAGAGTGTCACTTTTGTGAATGCTCTGCATGCTCTGTGCCCTGCACTATATTTACAAGGCAGCGTTTCGCCACTTTTTGTGGCTTAATGCGGCTTGGTTAACACGGCTCTCCCCCATAACAGTTTTCTGCGGCAAAGGGCCATGAAATGGGTGTTGCTGCGGACATACCCACGCAACAACCATTGCTTTTTGATACTGCCCCAGATGTATCAGAATTTGCAAACCTGAGGCAGCGCCAACAACTAACACCATCCCAGGGTGGGTGTAAGAGTGGCGCAGCAATGAGAAACACTTCTGTTTCTCCTCGTCATTGCTCTCATTCTGCAGCACACATAGAAGGAACAAATCACCATTAATGCTTGTTTTTCTGCAGGAAGGTGCCCTTTCCTGCACAAAAATAAATCATCCCCGCAATGCAGGCACCCTTGCACCCTGGTGCAAAGGTGGCTGTGTTCGCGTTAGTCAGCTAATTTAGCACCAGCACAGGTGAGAACACAGGTATGCTCTGTATTCTTGTAAATATGGCACATCTCTGCATTCTGGAAATTACGCAGCTCGGTGCTGCAAAATTACCTGTGGCACTGCACTGCACAAATTCCTAATACATGAGGCCCTTGGTATACACGTGTATAGATATGTGAATGTTGCCAATTGATCATGTTCTCCCCATCAAGGGACCTCCCAGCAGGGGGGACACTGTCAGTTTGCTACAGGATATCAGCCCTACCGGCATCTAATGATGCCATGGTTGCACCGTATTGATAATACGGCACACCATGGCAGTCGTTAGCACAATAGTGTTAACAAATTTTATGCTATTGTCGCGCTTTGCTACACTAGCATCAAACATTTTGACACCAGTTCACCAGCAAAGAGCAAGGAGGCCATAGGTTTCTATGGGAGCGTCAAGTTAACGCCTGCTCTGAGCAGGCATTGAAAATGACGTCAAAAATGGTGCAGTGAAATCTTTTAAATTTCACTGCGCCATTTTTGTGGGCCTCCTAGTACCGGAACGCCCCCTTGCATACATTATCCTGGCGCAGGAATAATATGGCGCAAGGGTTTACAAAGTGGCGCAATGCATGCATTGCGCCACTTTGTAAATATGCCCCGGGGAAGAAGGCACTTTAGCAATGCCTTAGCGTAAAAAAAAATGATGCGACAGCTGCACTAAGGTGGCACTTGGGGCTCTTAAATATGCCCCATTGTATCTTCCTCTGGCACCACATTTGACATGCAGCAGACAGTCAAAACCTCCCTGCATTATTATCTACTAGGGACTCATAGGTAGTTAAAGTCAACCTTGTCGTATTATCTACGAGGGACTTATAGGTAGTTGGATTCTACCTTGCCCTGTTATCTTCTAGGGACATATGAGTAGTTGGAGTCAATATTGTCTTATTAACTATCAGGGAGTCTGTCGGTTGCAATTGTTCTTGTGCCAATGTAGCATATACCTTTCATTCAGAGTAGTGGCCCTAGGCCTGAGTAGCAGATTCTCGGTACAGCCAGGGTCAAGTCACAACATTTTCAATAACTAATATGTTTTAGTATGTGCAAACTGGATGACTTTCTCACACTGTGACTGGGCAGGCAATTTGGCTGCGCACTGTGTGTGCTATATGTTTTCTCACATAGGTACAGTCTTTCTTGTCATCACGCTCTTCCGCCATTGTGTGAGTCACTCACATATCTACCACACATTGGATTGGAAATTGTGGACTCAGCAAGGTTGCTGCTATTGATGTTACATTTTGGGCTTGCTCCTCATCCTCAGCGTATTCATCGTCCAGCCGTTCCTGCTACATTTTGTCTCTGGCCCATGGGAGATTATGTCCTGCACACGTGTCTGACAATAGGCAGCACAGTGTTAATGGTTCAATTTCTATTGGTAGGGAGTAGATTAAATGGTCCCACAACCATCCACAATGTAGCAGGCCTTGTTGCAGCAATGATGTAGACTCTACTTGGCTTCCCTGTGTGTGTTTGTGAGGAGTAGTCAGCCACAGATACCAACAATATCCTTTGGCATCTGCACAGTGAGTAGGGGCAGTTTGGAGGAATGCTGTTTACACCTAATGGCCCCACATCTATGTACAAGTCATGCTGTGTCATGATGTACTCAGACCCATAGCTAACAGCATGAGACATGCAATGACATTAAATATTGTTTTATATGTATAATGGCTTTTATGATTGTAAAATTCAATCGAATAAAGCATCTTTGATGATGATGATGATGATGACATTGATTGGCATACAAGCAAGATGACCACTGACGTACTGGACAGTGTGCTACACATACAGATGTACTGTCCTCTGTGATACACTTGCTAGTTGTCATACATGTATGTGAAGAAGATGTGGCTGTATGAGTTGTTAGCAGTGTTATGAAACTTTCAACCATTGATTTGACACATATCTGACAGTGCTCAACTGTTGCAGTTACTGACTGATATTTACAGACCTTGGCATACAGTGTTGCTGCATGTAGTGATTCCTATCTATCTGTTTTCCTTTTGGTACAGCAGTTTTATGGCAGATATGTGTGTTTTCAGTCAAACACGTTTGGGAGGCAATGTAAACATTACACACCACACTTTTTTAGTGGATGACAAAAGTGTTGACACAAGATTAACGTCTTGGAACCTACTCATGGTTTCTTTGTTAGATTGTTTTTGTGAAATAGGGCTGTGACATACACACCAAAACATATGTCCAGTCGGATGATATATTTACATGTTTGGCAGTCGTGCCTTTCTCCACATGTATTTATGTGAAAAAATGCCTGGCAATGTGAGAATGTCGCTGTGTCCCAGCAACAATATTGTGCATGTCTGGATGATTTGCGTGGTCATCCTCCTCCTGTTCATTGGGAGGCTCCTGCTCCTCATCCCAGGGGACATTTGTTTGCACACAGATGTTGTGCAGTATGGCACATGCCAGGATCATCTTACACACTAATGATGGTGAATAAAGCAGTCGACCACCTGATATATCCAGACAAAGGAAATAAGATTTTAACAAGATCAAGACCTCTAAACAATGATCCAGGTCCTTATATGTGCCTAGTTATAGGCCCTCTCTGCATCTGTTTATGGATGAACAAGAGGGGTCATCATCCATGGCTGAATGCCATAACCTTGGTCAGCTTAAATGTTGAATAACAAACAAATTGCCATTGCTTTAGTTTAGTACATTTGAAAACATCCTGCCCATGTGTGTCATGTGTATTAGTATTGTCATGCACTTCAACCAACTATGACCACATGATATGTTAGTGATGCCAGTGTGACGCTGTTTTTAGAGGCCTGTTCACTCACTGTATGTGGGATCAAATGCATTCAATGTTTTGTGTTGCCAGTATGTGTGTGGTGCAACAGATTGTGCCTGGGAATCTTTTCTGTTGGTCCAACGTAGGTTGATGGTGACATGAAAGACATAGCTGACACAGTTTGGGTCCCTGCTCCTCCTCATATGTTGGAATTGACCTACATTACATTTGCCCATGCCCTTGTTTGGCCCACTTTGTCCATGACCGTAGACATGATGCCATCCACACAGTATGCCCTCACACATCCTAAATGGGCGATCTGATGTGAAAATTGGTATTTCCAAAAGTATGTTTGCATGTCAAAGTGTGTAGACATTGTGTACATGTGTGTGAAAATTGTGCCCATATTGTGCCCACAATAAATGTATCCTGCAGATTTGTCAGTGTTAATATGCAGTCCAGCTACACAACTTCCTCCACTGTACTATAGCCCTCATTATGACTTTGGTGGCCTTTTCTCAAGGCCGCCGAAGCCACGGGTCCCAGAAGACCGCCATATTAAGAGTACTGAAGGATTTCCACCACAATTTGGGTGGAAATCCTCCAGTAGTTGTGCTGGCAGTCGGAGGCATAGGGACGGTTCTACCACTGGCCCTGCCCCACCAAAAGTACTCTGCCAGCCTTATTAGGACCTGTAATACAGCCTGGCGGTGTCCTGATGGCAGGGTGCTGTCGGTGTTGGAAGTGCCTGTTCCCGTTCCCTGCCGGATGACTTCCTCGCCAGACAAGGTAAGTCAATCGTCTGACAGGGGAGGGGGGTTTTGTGTGTGAGTGTGTGTTGTCTGCGTGTGTGAATGTAAGTGTGTATCCGTGTGTGTATGGGTATGTGATTGCATGTATGATTGTTGAAGTGAGTGTGTGTTGGAATGTTTGTGTGAATGCGTGTATGTATGTGTGTGAGTGAACACGTGTATGTATGTATGTATTGGTGAATGAGTTTATGCGGGGTGTGTGTGTGTGCATGTATGCGGGGGATGGGAGCAGGGGGATGCTGGTATGGAAGGAAGATGGAGGGGTGCTGGTATGGGAGGGGGATTGTGGGTATTGAAATTGCAGTGGGTTGGGGGAGTGGTCTGCTGGTGACAGGAAAGACATTTCCTGTCACTAGTAGCCTTTCTGCCAGGGTTTTCGTGGCAGTGCTACTGCCGCATACACCCTGGGGGAAAGCCGACTCATGATACCGCCGGCGGTCTTCAGTGGACCACCTAGTCGGAGATGCTGATCTCCGGCCCGACTCTCCAACCGCCCTGGCGGTACAAGTGGGGATGTGGCAGTTTGGCAGAGGCCAAACCGCCACACTCATAATGTGGCGGTCTTCACCACCAGCCCGTCGGCAGTGAGACCACCACCGCAGCCCTGACAGTCTTTGGACTTCCAGGGTCATAATGAGGGCCAATGTCTCTAAGAAGGGGAAGTGGTACACATTACTTGCAGACTCATGCCAATTTGTGGTCCATACAAGTAAAATTACACACAAGTTGCCTAGTAAGTACACATTTACATTTGCATCAGGGGTTTTAGGTGTACGTCTTCGTTTGCATGAGCAACTTTAAGCCAAGGCTACTGCCTCAATAGCATGGTGAGTGATGTCTGTATGTATCATCAGACTTCACACATGTGAGATGTGTGTAATTTGACATTGCTTGGACATTTGTACAGTTACATGTGACCTGGTGATGGCAGGTGGTTTGCCATCTGGCACCTGGGGCCTCATTGACGTGGCCCATGGCACAGGGTAGCACAGCACATGCCTTGCTGTGCTGCCATGAACCACCATGGAGTGCCAGGAAGGCACCTTATCAACAAGATATGGCACCTTCCTATCCTCTACCCCTGCACTGATGCACAACTTGCTGCTTAGCACCAAGGCAGGCAGCCTTGCAACATGATGCAAGGGTGCATGCATTGTGGGGATGATAGTTTTTACGCAGGAGGGAACACTTTCCCACACAAAAAATAACAATCATGAGAGGTGTTTCACTCTTTCCTTGTGTGCTGCAGAATGCAGCACATATAGGAAAAGGAAGATACAGGGAGTGACAGGGATATTGCTCCCTGTTGTGTCACTTTAATGCCAGCACTGAGATGACATACAATTGTGATACATTCCCTGCCTTATAAATCTGTAAATACGTCAGGTATCTTTTTATCCATGGATGCTGTGTGGGAATACCCCAAGCAACACCCATGGAACGGTCCTTTCACACAGTGTAATGCATGTAAGAGGTCCATATTTACAAGGCGATAATAAGCCATGCAAGGTATCTTTGCTTGGCTTTGTAAATATCGCCTGGCACACTGTGCCAGCAGAGCATCCAACAAATGTTGCTCTGGTGTCACAGAGTGGAACAAGGACGAGATAACTGAGGCCCCTTGTCCCTGATGTTTGAGGCATGACACAGCTGATATCCCATGTATGTTGCATGTAACCACCCCCCCAGGGTAGATAGTACACCTCCCTTGCACCCAAAGATGTAGAGCAGATTTCCTGTCTGCCATGCATAACTGTGTCTTTCCATCATACAACATAGGCAAAAGTGGCTTGAGATGTCGTCACCTGTATGTCAGGATGATTTGAAAAAGATCCGTGTACAGAGGCATAGCGCATGTATGTGTGATAGGACTCATCGTGAAGTTCCTATCTGTGTAGGCAGAGAGTGGTCTGTGTATTGTGTCCCCCATATGTCTTTGTTCTTGTGTCTGTTAGGTCCTTGCTGTTTGTTTACCTACGAGCAGGCCATTCCAATATTGTCCATCCTAAAACCTCTGGTTGATGATTAAGTTTCTGAAGATGAATGAGTCATTTGGCCATCACATTGATGATTAAGCTGCAATTATCCATGATGACCTGAACATTCATTGAGTGTGTGTGCTTCCGGTTACAGTACACATGTTCTGTTGCAGCAGGTAGTACAAGTTGCACATGTGGGAAGTCCATGGCTCCAAGGACATGTGGAAACCCAGCAATTGGGTAGAGGCCCTGTTTAATTTCCTGCTGCAATTGCTAGGTGTTGGAGGAAGAGGATATGTTGGGGTGTGAGGTGGATGATTGCATCCAGAACAGAGGGCAGGAATTGAGACGCGGGATGCAATACTCCACCTACTCGTGCTGCTCTGGTCTGCAAGGATCCAGACGCAAGAAGGTGAAGCAAAGCCAGGAGCTTGGTCAGCAGTGAGACGTTGGTGGACCGCTCATTCATTGGCTGCGGATATGAGATGGAGCAGTTGGATGATGAACTCCCTGCGCAGCCGGTAGAAGGTGATGACCTCCTGTTCCCTGAGGGCAATCAGGGATGTCCGCTGGTGGTAAACACACGCCTTTCTCCTACTTTGCCTCTGTGGTCTGGGTGGTGGAAACTGTGGTGGTACTGGATGTTGCGGTGGTGCTGTTGAGGATTGTGCTTGTCTCCTTGGTGCCTCAAGTTGTAAGAGGAGTAGGTCCATGTTGTCCTCCAAGTTGCCAGGGAATCTTGTGAGTGTTCTCCTTATGTACTTGTGCCTGGGGGACACTTTAACGTGTAGTGTGACTAGGCGTTAAAATTTTGATGCTAGTCAGATTTGGCATGACTTTTCCTACACGCATCATTTTTTGGCATGCTTGTAAATACGGTGCAAATGGGCTAGCGTCATTTTTCAGGAGGGAACACCTACCTTGCATATCATTGTCAATATCTGATGCAGCCAGATCTGACACTACTGAAAAATAACGCTAGCCCAGGAAAAGTGACACTGGAGGCCTCTAGTGCCACTTTGTAAATCTAGCATTGATTTTGCGCTTCTGCAGCATAAACAAATGACACTACAGTGGAGCAAATTCCTTGTAAATCAGGCCCTTAGTTTTATAACCATGTTAAAAGTGTTTACTTTGCATGCATGCTCCAGTATCTTCTAATAGTAGCCAGGGTTGTGTAGGGTAGCCCTGATGTCATATTTATTGAGTCACTCATGGAGGGTGGTGGGGTAAATTGATACTGCAGTCCACATTTGACATATGAATTGTATGACTTCTGTGTACTTTCTGCAACTTATTACTGTGACCTTTATTAAGGGCAAGCTATGCCAAATTTGCCATATTTTGGAGACAGGTCCCAAGGACCACTGTCTACTCCTAAAAAATGTTTTTTTAGATCATTCACAAATGTGAAGCAGTTCCCTGGGTACCCCTTTCCATTTGTGAACTGGTTACCACCTCCTTTGAGGTGTCAGTAGAATATGAATGTTTTGCAACCCCATTTGGTCATAAAACAATAATACATAGTAAAAGGAATCACTATTTGGGAAGTGATTCCCTAAACATGTCTCTTCCAAATACCAATTCCTCATGATTTTTAAACACGTTTAGCAATTTGAATTACTACATGGGTTTAGTGCATTCCACAAACAATTTCTTGTTGTAATCCCTTTGATTTACAGAATCTGCTCCCAAAACTACTGTGTGTGCTTACTGCAATCATTCAATGGAAATGGGTCAACAAACAGAACAGTCAGTTTTATTCCCAGTGTTAGCACGCACAGGCAACAACAAACTGTATCACAAAAGGTTCTTTGATGCATTTGCTGAAAACTACTCGGTGTGCAGTTGGCTACTGCTGAACCCTCTGTGTACCCTTCAAATGAAAAGTAAAACACACATTACAATGTGATCGAGAGGGCATGCAGCTACAGGAGCAACAGAGATGAGATTACACTAGAAATGAATACAAACGATCTACAATTCTTAAGAAACTGATCAAATCCATATCTTGAAGATATCCGACATTTCAAATCTATGATAAACATTTTACACAGATGTTTTGCTTCCTCATGTCAGGAATATTAATGAAACAAATGTTTTTGTTTATCTTGCCCATCAATGAGCTCCTTCTCCATGGATTCCCTTACATCCACTCTGCAACAGTGCCCCGGCCCTCCGAATAGCAGGTCCGTTAGACCTATCAGCCTTAGGGTGGCCTTCCCCCAAACCTTTTGCCTTATTCCTCCATTTTCTGCTCCTCTTGTTTTTGTTGGCCATAACACTCTGTGCGCTTTACTACTGCTAACCAGTGCATGTACTCACTCTCTAAAACATGGTAACATGAGCTTACACCCAGATGGCACATTTACTTTACTTGTAAGCCCCTAGTAAAGTGGTTGCACATGTACTTAGGACCTGTAAATTGAGTGCTATTAGTGTGCGGGAGGACTGATTGTGCCACCCACTCAAGTAGCCCTTTAAACATTTCACAGGTCTGCTACTGCAGCCTGCGTGTGCAGTATTAAATTGCTATTTCAACCTGGAAAGATAAATCTTTTGCAAGGCCTAAACCTTCTGTTTTAAAACATGTGTGTCACCCCTAGAGTAGGCCCTGCACAGCCAAAAGCACATGGTGTAATGTGTTTAAAAATTTGCATATGTACTTTTTGGTTTTACATGTCCTGGTAGTGAAAAATCACTAAAATATTTTTCAGTACTGCAAGGACTACCTCTCTTGTAAGATAACTTTGGTTTACTGTGTTACATTTACTAAGTGATAACTTTTGATTGGGAGCAAGTATTAGTTTGAGTTTGGTGTCTAAAGAATTGTGATGTAAAATCTATAATTCTGAAAATGCCACTTTTAGAAAGTGGTCATTCTTTTGTCCTTATCATTTAGTTCCTGCAGCCTGTATTCTGGGTCACGTGACTAGGTATGACTGGCAATTGATCTATCTGTATTGCTCCCAGACAGTGAGACTAAGGAGGAATAGGTGTTGACAGGATAGGCCATCTCTGACTTGATGAAGAGGAGGAGCTGCCACCCATCACACTTGCACATCAAAAAGATTCTGCCTCAGCAGACTCACAAAAGGTTTGACACTAGTCTTTTGTGCCCCCGACAAGGTGTGGCAGAAAATTTAAAACACCAACTTCCAGAACCTCCTCCTACTTCAATGCTGACACTGAGTATAAATATTGGACCCTCAGAGCCAACTCTTCAGTACACATCTGGACCTGTGAAAAAAAAGGACTGCTGTGCTGCTCTGCTGTAAGAAGGACTGCTATTCTGCTGCACCACTGCTCTGCTGCTTGAGTGAGCAGGACTGGACCTGCATCTTGAACCCAGGACAACCAGACTGTCTCCAAGGCATAGTTGGCTGGCCTCCTGATCAGAATCTCTGGGACAGAAAAAGCTCCAACTTCGTCTGAAATGAACCAAGAGATACCATAATGAAAAACAAATGAGTGGCTGATGAAAAGATTGGCCCAGGGATTATAAATGTCAAGATCTTATGACTGATCATAGGTAGATACATCTTTATTTGAGAGGTTATGTTAAAAACCAATGCAAATCATATACGCCACCCTCAATCCCTTCTACTAATAATACTCAGAAATTGCACTAATAAAGTTGTTAAAATTCCTTGAGGTTTAAAAAAGAAACTTCCTTTTTTCATGAAAATATCCAATACAATGTTATTATTTGATCAACGAGCTATTGAAATTTCATGAGTCCACAAATCAATTCATTATTCTTTCTGTCACATTCAGTTAGATAGATTATGTTTAGTACATCAGTCAACAACCCCTAAAAATCACCAAAGTCGGCCTATTTAAAATACCTCTGTAAATATTTAAAATCTCAAAATCAGTTATTTCAGTTGATTCTTGAGATTCTTCAGAACCAGCGGCATTAGTCAGATAAACTTGATTGTACGCTCAATTAGTTTGTATTTTCCACAAAATTGTAATCATTTGGCTATATGAGCGTTCTATTGTGCTCTTCCATAAAATGTAGTTTCAGGTACTTATTTCTTAAACTGACAGGAGCACAGGCAATGGATATGCTCAAATGTTTCAGAATAAGTGTTGCAAAAAAGGCAATAAGTCATTTGAACATCAGACCTATTCCAACATCACTCAAACTGCAGCCGTGGGAAATACAGGAGCCTAAAATGTAGAAAAGCCTTTTTACACACTGGCTTAGTTTAGAGTCAAAATACAATTGTCTTTTTTTTTAGAGGCCTCCATGAGTATAGAGTGCATTCTTCTACTTTGGAGCCACAGCTAAATCTATTTTGAATGCTACAGACTTGATGGTCCTCTCTGTTAGTGTCTTCCTAGTTAACTTTGGGATTGCCCCTAGTTTTTAGGTCAAGTGCGCAAGCACTTTGACTTGTTGTAAGCATTGTGGGCTTTTAAACAACACCCATCTCACGCCCATCACTTTCACACATTTGTGGGCTTGCCTTTCAAAAAATCCCTTGATGTCATTGATAAATGCTTTACATTTGTTCCGCGTTGGGGTGGTTTTGTTATCGCCTTGCAGACTGACCCTGTTAAATGATAATTCCACGATTGCCAATATACTTCAGAGCGGGTGAGCAATTTTTTTCTTTTGTCTCTCCCCTTCATGCTACATCGCCCTCACAGTGCCAAAGGCGCAAACTCCAAGGCAGTATTCGAGCGCTGGTCACATTGGTCGTACTGTTACCTAATCAGAGACATTTCCTTTGGCTCTTCCCTTTACTCTCCATAGCTTTCCAAAAAGCACTTATAATTGATAAATGCTTTACTAAAAACACAGAAATCCACAATGCTGCTCTCTCGTCACAGAGGGAGAGCCGATACTACAATATTCACTGCACTCAGGAAAAATCACCTCATAGTGCTTTGCAAGCATTCTTTTTCAAAACATTTTTGCCCATAACTCAGCCTGTGGTTGTCCTAGGACAATGGGACCACCACCAAAATGTTCAGCATGACACACTCTTTAGGTCATCTATGGGTCCCCACATTAGGTTAGTGGGGACCCCAAAATAATAACCCCTGTCACCATTCAATCTATTTTTAAGCTATTTTATGCTGGAACTTACAGCTGAGAGTAGTTTGTATTCTAAGGGGTTTAGTATTGCAGTAGGTCTGCTAGGCCTGAAAATGTGTAAGGCACTACGCCCACTAGGGCTGAATATATGGTTGCACTATTTTACTTTGTGCTATTCTATTTTCATGTGGTTATGCCCTCTAGGGGCTAATTATATGGTTAAATGACCATGTTTCTTACAAATGATATTTTTATTATGGTGTGCTCTAAGGGCTGTTCTGAGCATTACAGTCAACATACTACAATATTTGCTGCACTTGGTCGTTCCATAATGCTTTGCAGGGCATACTTTTACAAAATATTTTGGCTCATAACTCAGCCTGTGGTGGTCCTGGGACAATGGGACCACCTGTAAAACGTTCACCACAACCTGCTCTTTCTGTCTAGATCATCTCTGGATCCCCACACTAGGTTAGTGGGAACTCCAAAATAATAAGCCCTCAGTACATTCAGTGTTTTTTTAATCCCTTTCATGGCTGGAACTTTTGTTTTACAACTGAGAGTAGTTTGTGCTTTAATGGTCTTGTTTGTAATATCATTGGAGTAGGTCTACTAGCCCTAAAAATGTGTAATGTACTATGCCCTCTAGGGGTTAATTATATGGTTACACTATAATGCTTCCAGTCATTTTCTTTTTATGTGGTCATGCTCACTAGGGGCTAACTATATGGTAAAATGACCATGTTTCTTTCAAATGCTATTTTCATTGTAATGCCCTCTAGGGCTGTGCTGAGCATTACGGTCTAATGCCAAACGCTTCTTTCTGATAAAGGTTTTTATTGGGTTTATATTATAATTAGATATGTTTTATTAATCTCTCCTATTTGTAATTATGACCATGATTCAGGCCCACTTAACATCCTTATTAATCTATGACTATTTGAAGACTCTTGGTATGTTTGGGTGACCCTTAGTTCATTTCTTTCGTTACTCCTCCGTGGCTGTTGTGCTTTGGGAATTGTGTTAGCCAGCCAGTAACTCTGATGGTGGGATGGTGAACGTGTTGTTCTATTGGAATTAGCGTGGCAGATTTGAATTAAGATGCTAAATGGCAACATTTTAATTTTTGGCTGCAGATAAAGGAAGAAGGTAAATGGAAGTCCTTTAATTATATGCAGGGCCACCGGAATTATATGGCTGTAAAAGACCAAATTATGAGGCAGGGTTGACCAATTTATAAGGCAAGAAAAGTCCAGTTATGAATTTATGACGCCAATAGCTCTTATTGAAGCAAATGCGAGACCCATCGCATTGCAAATGCTTGTTTTTTTATTGTAGGTGTGAAGGCCACTACCACACACCTAGATAGTCCAGACTCTGCAGCAGCGATGAAGGTTCTCCTATGCCCTAATAAGGCAAAATTCCAACCCGCTGCTAAGTGCACTTAGCCCAAGAAATTGCCCCCAGGGAAAAGAGGAATTTGGAAATTTAGAGAGAGGATGCTTTTTCATTCAAGATTTCTGGGTGGTTCGTGGAGTTGTCCCTTGAATCTCAAGCTGGTATAGGGAGTGAACCAGCTTTACAAGTGTTCACTGAGGAGGTGTCGGAAAGGTCTTCTAATGATCCCCCTGAAATATAACTAGTAGCGTTAGTTTTGAATTGTTATTTGAACTACAAACCCCTGCCACCAGTTTAAATCTCCTTGATTGAGGGTGTAGTGTAAGTTATACACCTTTGGCAGCTCTAAGGATAGCTTGTTAGAACTCCTTTTAGATGGAGAACCTCCATGTGGGGCTGAGTCCAATGCCACTGCACGTTTTCCACTGGGCTGACCGGCGGAAACCAAGGTCGTAATGGGGCCGGTGGGGAGACCATCAATTTTGCTGCAGACTCCTCACGGGTCTGGCAGTTAGGTTTTATGACCGCCAAATTTGTAATCAGGCCCATAGTCTGTTTCAAAATCAGAGACTCTTTCTTGTTCATTACCTCCCGCATAGTTAGTCTGACCAGTAGTAATTATTGTGCTATTTGATGGAATGAATCTCTGGTTGTGTGCCTTTCCTGCCTCTTAGTATTACCCATGTGGATAGGTGCTCTGTTGCCAGAGATCTCCTTTCACTGTATCCTACCGTATAATGCAAAACAGTCCACTATTGAGGTTTGTTTTATGGATTTGTAAATTAACCTTCCCTTGTTGACCCTTGACGGCAATCTTGTCAGCTATTTACCCTCTTGGACTATAACATCAATATGCTCTTCATTGTTTCCTATTTGCATATATTTTGGGTCTGTTTTTTAATGCTTTAACTAGGATTACATGCCTGTTTTTGTATGATCTCATCTCCGTCATTGCACTTAATTTTAGATTATTACTGAATCCAACATACAAGCAGCCATATCAGTGTGAAACCCAACCGAAAGTCATAGCTCTTGCTAGGGTTTTTCAGAGGCCCCCATCCTTTAAATGTATGAGTAGATTTTCCTATTTCCACTCCTTGCTCCAGCAGGCACGTTAGCCAAAGGCCCCCTACTCAGTATTTCTCCCCACTCTGTTCTCCATTATACCACTGTCCTCAGAGGGGCTAGAAATAGACATCTCCAAACTAGACACAGTTTCAATTTTGCTCATGTTGACACCTTAAGAGGATGGTAATTCCTGCTCCCAGGTCACAGATCACAGCAATAACCATCAGCCCCCAGCCTGGTACAAGCTCTCATGCCTGCCCTGTTCAGCCTTCTCCCGCATTTTTGCCCTGCCTATAACCCTGCTGTTTTTTTTTACCCAAAATGGGCCAGAAGCTCTCACTCACCAGTAGCCTCCTCTGCTCTGTGTAGTCAGGTATAAATGGCCAGAACGAGACAATAGTCTTGTAGTCAGGAAACAGAGTGCTGCATCAGGGGAAGCGGGTTATAGTTGCCGTCCGGTACAGCCCAGTCCCATCCGATGCACCTGCAGCATAAAACCTGTCAGCTGTGGCCTCCTTCCATCCTTCAATTATTTGGCAGTTCTGCAGTTTGTCTGCCAGGGGCCAGGTTTGTTGGCCTCTTAATCTCTTGTAGTTAGTTCAGATCATTGGTGAGGCTGGGACAGGGGGACAGGAGACCAATGGGGACAGGGATGATGCTCCCGACCATTCCCACACTTCCCGGCACAGCACAACGCGCCATGCACTACCTCATGTATGGCTCTTGATCACCATCTTGATAATCAGCTCACAACATAAGTCACAAAATAATTACTGCAAGACTGAGCATAGGATTAAAATCATATACTGATTTATGAACAAGGATTACACAATGGTGGGCTTTGGAAAAGCATACATTCTACAGTTCCTGAGTGTCAGCAAGGACTGGTGCAGAAATGCTTAAAGTTCTAGATGTTCTTTAATGGCCCTCAACAATGTTATGCTGCCACTGGGCTCAATACAAGAAGCCTCATTTTTTGGGTTGAAGACATGGCATCCATTTTGTAAAGGAAATATCAATCCTATTCTTTAGGACCTTAGCCCATAGAACTTTAAGATCAGTAACTCATGAGAACCCAATTATACATCTATCTACATGCCATCTTTACAGCACCTATGTGCAGTTACCCCCATTCTTTATTTTTATATTGAAGGATTGATTTGATATGTTATTATTTTTTTTATAAATCATGTCAAACAGCCCTTTTTTAGAATTGTTATGATGAATGTGTTTAAATGAAATTAGTTTAGTGTGATGTTGCACCAAAGGCTGATGGAACCAAATTCTGTAACCAGAACATGCCAAAGGAAACTGTTAATGACATAGTAAAAGGTTTACTTTTACTATTAACAGAAATTTATAAGAACATCCTTCTTTAAAAACACACATTCTGAGTGCATAATCTGTAAAAGTGAGCCGAGACAAACTTGGAATTGGCATGTCTGCAGTAACATGATTTTGAGTTGCATTTATTGGGTAAGGCTAAAACACCTGTTGGACCTGGCCCTTTTTTGCAGGGTCATCCCCAAACTGTTTGCCTCCTCCCTCCTATTTTTTCTGACCAGTTTTTGTTGGCTTTAGGATTCTGGGCACTTTACAACTGCTAACCAGTGCTAAAGCGCATATGCTATCTGTCTAAATTGTATTGGTGATTGTCTTATCCAAGATTAGCATATTTGATTTACTAGTAAGTCCCTAGTAACGTGACCTAGAGGTGCCCAGGGCCTATAAATCATATGCTACAAGTGGGCCTGCAGCACTGATTGTGCCACCGACATGAGTAGCCCTATAAACATGCAACTGCAATGTCTGTGTGTGTAGTGTTGCACTGCCAATTCGGCATGGCAAGTGTGCCTACTTGCCAGACCCAAACCTTTCCTTTTACTACATGTAATTCACCACTAAGTAGGTAGGCCCTATGTAGCTTAATGGGCAGGGTGCTGTGTATGAAAAATTTGCTAGCATTCGCACCAATAATTTTCAATTTTATTAAGGACTCGGAGACAAGGATTATGCTTCTCTTTCTATACTACTCAAAATACAGCAGCCAATCAAAAAACAGAAAACGTCAACTACATATCCCAACATGCTTAGTCCAATATGTCCACCAATCACAACACATTAGACCCTATAAATGATCTCAACACCTTCTTCAAATCCTCTTTCTTTGTTCATCTGAGATCTTCTTTGAAAGATTAACTCACAAAACAATGGACTCCAGAAGAATTACAGCAGGACTGCTCTATATGTGAACCATAACTCAACCAACGAAAGATGTATGAAGGGCCAACTTCATGACGAGAACGTCTTCTTCACTCTGCTTTATGATCTGTGCCTAACATGGAACAAGAAATTATGGTAATCTCAGTTTTATCATTTTTTAAATTAAAGAGGTGGGAAAAATTATGCAATACAAAATTCAACATTTTAAACATGTCATAATGGTATAGTACTCATTGAATATCTGGGTGGGATAATCCTCACCTCCATGTCCTGAATAGAATTGAAAATACTTGGTGCAAATGCTATCAAATTTTTCATTCTATGTCAGGACCGGAGGCTCAAAATATGCTAGTTTAAAGCTGATTGAACACGACAGATGCAATATCACCTTCAGGTTTATAATAAAACTGTCAAAACATTGATTCCGAAGGTCATTCTGCAGATTTCATGATAGCCTGAACTGTGACATCTAACTCAAAAGACTTGGATGCAATCTCCCCCCGAACTGAATGAGCCCCAAACTGTTTAACATCAATGCCTGCTTCAACCATGACCGCTCTTACCCATCTGGCAATGGTCGCAGCTGAGACAGGCCTGAAAGGTTTTTGCAGACAAATCAGTAGTTGTCCTGAAACATCAGCCCTCAAAGCTTCAGTACACTCTTCATATGCTTTCAAAAAATTAACCATACACAATTTGACATTGAATGGAAATGCATAATAGTTAATACATCTTGACAATGTTTTTGTTTTTTTGTGATATTAAAAGAAACAATTTCAGGCGTAAACACTCTACTTGTAAGATCCAGAGCTTTCACATTCAATGTCCGCCTACAGAGACATAATAACATAGCTAACTTGGCAGACAACTGCTTCCTAGTCAAATGTACATTATCAGCCCACCTCTCAAATAAATTGAGAACCAGGATGACATCCCACAAAAAGGTATATCTCGGCCTTGGAGGAGTAGATACTCGAGTGTCTTTAAGAAGTTTACAAATGATGGGGTGCATTCCCACTGAGTTATTATTGACTTGTGTGTCCCACTGAAATAGCGGATCAAAAGTTATTTACTGACCTCTAAGGAAGACCTTCCAATTCCTTTTGATACAGGAAATTTACTGTTTCAAACACTTCTGCCACCACGGGATCCACGTGCCTTTCTAAGCACCAACTCTGCCAAGATTGCCATGCCGAAGAGTATCTTTTTTGAGTAGAGGGGCCCAGGCTTTGCTCGTGAAGATTGAAGCTGCCTCTGAAATTCCTGGCAAACAATACTGTTGTCTGAAAGCTGCCAGGCCATCAGAGACAATTGTCCAGATACTACTATAGGATGTAGCTCCCCTTGGGTCCCCAAGAGCATCTCCTGCGACCACAGAAGGAGCAGGGGAGGATCACATGCTAGTTCCAGGAGAAGCAGGAACCAAGGTTGCGCTTTCCAGACACCACTGACGGCACTTGTCTTTTGATCTGGGTCGTCACCCTGAGTATCAATCCTGGCCAATCCTGAGAGAAATCGTCCATGGCCTTCGCTAGAGGGTCCGGCCTCCACCTAAAGAACTCATACCACTGAGGGTCAAGGGAAACATTTTAGATGAAACTTTAGTCAAGTGCATTTATTGGCATTTGAAAAAAGTTAATTGATTGTTTGTAAGGAGTGTGAATTCAGAATTTTGACAAATAGCAATGAAATCCAATTTCACTTGTTACACTGCGGCTTAAAAAATACACTCAAAAAGTTGTTTTGAACCCGGTGATAGTGCTGAAAGTGATGCAACAGTAAATAGGCCTCTTTTAACTCTAGTGTAGATTTAGAGCTGAGCACAAACCGTGCTCGCTTGCAATATGTACACAAATTAAGCATCAGGTTTTAGCTGGTAATAAGTAAAAGTCAACATCTAGAAAAAAATGCAGTCACAGTGTTTACAATGAGCTAATACTGTGTGGCTGTGTTATCACACATATTTGTTAGCTGATAATACATTAAACAACAACTTCAACACACACCCGACTAGCATTTTTTTATCAGGGAATGTTTGCATCCAGTTTTGCACTGGATTTTAACTAACTCGTTAGGCCCTTTTCACAGTGGGGATCTTAATCTGTCTTGGGCTCAAATTTCCATCTGTGCCTAAAATGGGTTTATAGCAGAGATGCACATTTCAAGCTGTTCAATCCCGCTATTCACAACTCAATCTACAGAACAAGTTATATTAATATAACTTCACATTGTTGAATAGAGATGTCAAATAAAAAATGGCGAATGTAAGTTACAATGCACAATTATTTATTTTGTCACATTAAACTAAAACAGTAACTACGAAGTAATGTAAATAAATAGTTCAGATAGGCCAGAGACTTCATGAAAAATGGTAATTTCAAATTTCAGATTCAGGCGCAAAGTGCTGAAAGGTGGTGGTGTGAAGTGGGATCCATGTTCATGAAACCAGGATTTTCATTAGGAAACACCGCATGTACAGACTAAATGAGCTGGAATATTGAGCCTGCAGGATTGCATAGCCTTGAAAACTGTCCAAAGTGCTAATAAGTATATCTAGCGTCAAAAAGAGGGTGATGAAGAATAGGTTAATGTTAACAGGAAATCAAAATTAGCAGCGATTCTTTGATTTTATTAGTTTAGCGCCCAAGTGAAAGAAAGTTTCTTCTTTGGTGGAGTTCTGCCAGTCTCCCCGTCCGCGACCAAAGGATCCTCTTTGAGGGCCTTGGAAATATGGACGGCCTAACAAGCGGCCCCTACCTCGCCAGGCCCACCCAAAAAGGCCTTAATGAAAAACTTTCTTCAGGTTAGCCAGCGCCTTGTCTAGAATAGTGAAAGTAGTAACGTACTTAACTATGTCCTTCACAAATTTGTCTTCAAAGAGACGTCCCTCGGCCAAAGGGCCTGTGTCCGCAGCGGCTAGTTCTGTCAAATTGGAATCTACACGCAACAAGAGGGACTTGCATCTTTCTGATGACATGGCGCAATTGGCATTCCCCAATAAACAAATAGCCCGCTGGGTCCATTTGGCCAGTACATCAGGATCAATAGCGGTGCCCGTTTCTTTGGCTGCAAGGATCAACTCCAGAATCTTTGCCAAAGGGCCCATTAAATCTAGCAATTTGTCCCTTTTTTCGGGTCCTTGGCTAACCTTTTAAAAAGGTCAACATGCTGCCATCAATTTCTGGTGTTTCTGCAACCTTACTGGGAATATCTGGTCTAGGGCACTTGGCCCGGAGCCTGTTGTGCACCTCCTTGTGGAAACTCTTGCGCAGCTTATCATGGAGGTAGCTTGCCACAGCCTCCGCAGGTGCCCAGTTGGCTGACCTGGGGTGTATAATATTCTCAGGGTTGAACTGGAAAGGATTGGTTGGAGATAGGAAAAGGCCCAACAGCTTGGGAGAGGAGGATTTCTTCGCTCTTTTGAATTTGGGCAGGACCACTTGGTCTGAATGGGAAGAGTCCAACTCACTAAGGTCTGAGTCTGTGGAGGCATTGACCCCAATCAATCAATCAGGAATTTGTAAAGCACACTAATCACCCGTGAGGGTCTCAAGGCGCTTAGGAGGTGGGGAGGGAGAAGGGTGGGTAGAGGTACTGCTACTGCTTGAACAGCCAGGTCTTGAGAAGTTTCCTGAAGGTAAGGAGGTCTTTGGTCTGGCGCAGGTGGGTGGTATGAGTGTTCCACGTTTTGGCAGCAAAGTGCGAGAATGACCTACCGCCGGTTGTAGTTCTGCGGATGTGTGGGACGGTTGCGAGGGTGAGGTTGGCGGAGCGGAGATGCCGGGTCGGGGTTTAGAAGGAGAGCCGTCTGTCGAGGTATTCTGGCCCGGTGTTGTGCAGTGCTTTGTGATCGTGGGTAAGGAGTGGTGGGGGATGTCCAGGATGAGGCTTGCGGAGGCATTCTGGATGCGTTACAGCCTCTTCTGGAGTATGGCTGTGGTTCCTGTGTAGATGGCATTGCCGTAGTCCAGTTTGCTGCTTACGAGGGCTTGGGTGACGGTTCTTCTGGTTCCGGTGGGTATTCATTTGTAGATCTTTTGGAGCATGCAGAGGGTGTTGAAGCAGGAGGAGGAGATTGCGTTGACTTGCTGGGTCATGAATAATGAGGAGTCCAAGATGAATCCTAGGTTGTGTGCATGGTTGGTGGGAGTCGGAGCGGCTCCAAGAGTAGTAGGCCACAAGGAGTCATCCCATGCAGAGGGGGTGGAGCTGAAGATGAGGACTTCCATCTTGTCGGAATTGAGTTTGAGGCAGCTGCTTTTCATCCATTCGGCGATGGCCTTCATTCCTTCATGGACGTAGGTCTTGGCAGAGCCTTTGGTGAGGGAGAGGATCAGCTTGGTGTCGTCGGCGTATGAGATGATGTTGAGGTTGTGGGATCGGGTGATGTTAGCGAGCAGGGCCATGTAGACGTTGAAGAGGGTCGGGCTGAGGGACGAACACTGGGGTACGCCGCAGATGATTTCGGTGGCATACGAGCGGAATGGGGGGAGGCGGACTCTCTGGGTTCTGCCAGTGAGATAGGAGGTGACCCAGTCCAGGTCACTGTCGCGGATTCCTGCATTGCTGATGCGTGAGCAGAGGTCTCTTTAGAAGTGGAGGCTGGACCTTCTTCCACGGGGTCAGAATTAACCGGTTGGGAATACCCTTGTCGTTTGGTGAAGATCTCCAGTTGGTGAGTAATAGGTTTCATAGCAGCAACCAAGACTTGATTAATCGCCTGAAGAACAGAAGCCTCCAATGTTCTGTTAAAGGATTGCTGAACTGATGCATCAATTGCCTCAGACAGACATCCCTTAAAAGATGACCTTGCAAGTTCTCCTCATAAAACTGCCCATATTCCTCCTCCTCCTCAAAGGGCATTCAGTCAATCATCTTGACAGTACTTCTGTACCTGAATGTGTGAAAAACACAACAAAAAATGCAGCCAAGTGCACTTACTGGAATAATAAGGGGAGCCACCCCTAGTACAGTAAACAGTTTATCTAGCGCCTCAGAGTAAGAAGCCCACCAAAATTATTGCAGCCTTGAGGTTTGGTTAAGGGCATCACAGAGAGACAATACTCTAATGAGCTTGAATAAAATGAGTGTTCACTCTGCTCTTAAAACAGGGCTTGCTCAATTGTTGCTGCCTGAGCGTGGGCATCCTCACCGTGCTGCAAGGAATGTGAAGAATGCGTACTATGCCGAGCGTTAAGCAGTGCATCGGAGGAGGAGGAGAAACTGATAGAGGACTACGTGTAGCCCAGTTGCCTACTAGAAATAGCCCAATTAGCCTAAGCCCACGTCCTCGGCTGTTGTCCTGAGCCCGATAAGGGGAGGCTCCGGGCAGGTGTTGGATCCAGGATCTCACGCAATCACAGGGGAAATGAAGAGAACAAGGAATCGCGCTACCCACCTGCAAGGAAGCGTGCACCGCACACCCCAGCCTCGTCTGTAGGCGGTTGAGGTGGGTGCTGCCATCCAACCTGGTTTTGGTGAGAAGCCGAGATAACTGAAGCCGAATGGGTGCATCCGACAGCACGCTAAAGCGGGCAGTAAATGCAATATATGGCTACGCATGGCCGAACAAGCCTCGCCTGGCCGAGAGCTGAGCTGGGCGATCATTCGACCACCGGTAAGGTGTCACCAGCATTGTATTACCAATAAACCAATTCAGTGTAAACATTGTGAAAACACTTATCTTGGTCTGCCCGAGCAGCAAAGAAAGAGGATTTGAAGATGGTGTTGAGATCATTAATAGGGTCTAATGTTTTGTGATTGGTGTACATATTGGACTAAGCATGCTGGGATATGCAGTTGAAGATTTCTGTTTTTTGAGTGGCTGCTGTGTTTTGAGTATTATAGAAAGAGAAGCATAATCTGAGCCTCCGGTTGTGACATGGAATTTAAAAACTAGGACATGTACTGGTGTGTTTTACATGTCCTGATAGTGAAATACTGCTAAATTCCGTTTTCAGTATTGCAAGGCCTAGCTCTCACATAGGTTAACCTGGGGACTGCCTTTAAATCCTTTAAGTGCACTTTCCCATTGGGAACTGATAAAGATATGGAATTGGGGTCTCTGACCTCACAGCTTAAAAATACCTCTTTTGGTAGAGTTGGTTTTTCAATTGTCTGTTTGAAAATGCCACTTTTAGAAAGTGGGCATTTTCTTGCTTAACCATTCTGTGCCTCTGCCTGCCTGTGGAATCCATGCCTGGGTCAGACTTACAGTTGGGCTGTTTATGAATTCCCTCTAGACAGTGACACAAAGGGAGTTGAGGTGTGTCCTGCATATCCTTATGTGTCTCCCTGGGCTAAGAGTTGTGGGAGGAGCTGACACCTGCGCTGGAATGGGGCTGGATCTGCCTGCACAAAAAAGTCTCCCCCTCCTGGAGACTGTCTGGGACAGAGCAGGACAGAACTGGATCTTGTGTGGAGGAAGGATTTGCCTTTGAAGTTTGCCTACTTTAAAGGCCAGAACTAGTATAAGTAGGGGACCCAAAACCCCAGAGTTTTAGAACACTTCTGGATCAAGAGGAACCTCTGCCAAGGAGAAGAGCTGAAGAGTTGGAGGAGGAGTACTGCCCCTTTGCTGTGTGTGCTTTGCTGGGTTAACCTGCAGTTGCTGCTTCTACCTTAAAGAGGACAAAGACTGGACTTTGCTCTGCATCCTGCTTGTGAAGTTTCTCCAAGGGCGTGATTTAGAGCTTGCCTTCTGTTGGATGTCTCAGGGTTATCAAAGACTTGAGGTTCATCTGCCTACACCACTGGAAACTTTGTGTTTTGTGCTGCAACAGAAGAAAAACCACCACAATGCCGTCAATGACGTCGCCACTTGCACAGTGACCTGACGTCGCCGCACTGAGCCATGCCCCACTTTGCACCACAACTCTGGTCTCACCGCTGCCGTCACCTGATGTCATCACTGAGCCGCTGCTTACACCATGACCTGTGGGCCCTGCATTCTGAATTGCCTCACTCACAGCACAGCCTTGGTATCCCCGATACTGATGCTCTACACTGACACTGATGCTGTTGCCTGCACCGTGGCCTGAGGACACCACTTGTGAGGTATAAGAAGCACCGTCCCATCCTGCACCAAAGCCCTGGTCCACCAACGCCAGCACCATCGACTCTAGCATTGTCAACCGACATCCCTGTCTGCACGGCGACCCGTGGGTGCCGCATGGAGCCTGCCCCGCTTTGTGCCACCATCTTGGACCTACTGACAACAGTGCTTCAGCAACACTGACACCCATGCCTGCACCGCAACCTGGAGACGACGCACATCGCACCGCCCGCCCCGCTACACACCTCAGCCCTGGTCTCACCAAAGCCACAGGACACTGTCACTGAACCGCTGCCTGCACTGTGACTTGTGGGCACCGCAAGTCACATTGTCCCCCTTCGCACCGCAGGCCAGACACCATCCACGCCAGCGCTCTTGACTTCGTCATTAGCTAACTTCATCATTAGCTAACTGCACCGCAACCTGGAGATGCCGCACATCTCGCTGCCCCACTTCACACCGCAGCCCTGGTCTAACCGAAGCTGCAGGACACTGTCACTGAGCCACTGCCTGCACGTGACTTGTTGGCATCGCATGTCGCATTGTCCCGCTTCGCACGGCAGCTCCGACACAATCCAGGCCAGCACTCTTGACTTTGTCATCAGCCCCGAGTTTGATCTACAAAGCGTGTGAATTCAAGGGCCCGACGACCCCTGCACCAGCCTCCGGAACCGATGCCTGCCGACGCCAGCCACACCACACTCCGGATCTTATTGTGAGGATCATGACGCCCTACATTTCCAAGGTACTGTTTGCAGGTCTACCTGACACCGTAGCTGTTCCGTGACCGCGCAGTTGGTCTGAACTGTTGGATTTGTTGTTTACGACGCAGTGACGGTCCCAAACGGAGCTACTGACATTTTGGAGGAACTGCATTTTTAAGTAATTCTTTCAAAATTCATATCTTTATTACTGTATGTTGGATCTTTCTCGATTTGGTCTTGTTTTACTCAGATAAATATTGGCTATTTTTCTAAAATTGGTGTGGTGTCTTTTTGTAGTGTTTTCACTGTATTACTGTGTGTTATGTGCCAATGCTTTACACATTGCTTCTGAGATAAGCCCGACTGATCATGTCAAGCTACCAAAGGGTGAGCAGGGATAATCTGAGCTGGGTATCTCCTTCGCCCTGACTACAGTGAGGGTCCCTATTTGGATAGGGTGTAAACCGACTGCCAACTAGAGAGACCATTTCTAACAATACCCTTTCCAGTTTACCTAAACCTATTGTAAGAATAAAAGTCACCTTGCCATAAGTTGACTTAGACTTAAAAAAGGAGTAGAGAAATCATCTTCAAGACTCTATAGGGGTTTCAGTAATTTCAGGCAAACATGGGTTATCTTAAAAATGACTTGTAGGAAACAAATTTGTCGCTGCCTAAAGTTAGGTTGGTTCTTTTAAGCCCCTCCCCTTCAGTGCTCTTCTGAAAGATTTAAGAGGATTTTATAAAAGAACAACAGATCTTTAGGAGCATTTGGCCTGTTCGTGGGAAGGTAGGGAGGGGCAAAGTAGATAGACATCCACCCCAAACTATCTAGCATGTGAAGGGAGAAAAAGGCAAAAATGGTCCTAAGAATTATAGTATTCCTGATCATTAGAATGTTTACTCTAAACAGGGCTCTGGTGTTTGCCCACCTTAGAAAAAAGTGTTCCCCATAGCCAGCTAGGCTTCAGTCACCCACAAGGATACATGGGCTCAGAACGAAAATAGGTGTGTCTTGGTGGGAGATAAGGAGAGGATCTAGTTTTCTGAGATTGTTTTGCAGAAACACAGGACCTTTTGCAAAAGAAGGAAGAGAACAATTTTATTATAGACTGATGTTCCTTCAACAATCACTAGCCAGTGACAACTGGACAAAAGAAACCCTATTGAGAGACTTCAAATCACAAGTGGACTTGGAGAAGATCAGAAGCAGGAGACCCTGCTGTTTGTGTCTTACTGAGGTAAGGCCTGAGGCCTAGATTCTAATTTCCTCTTGCCTCCAAGCATTGGAAGTGCTTCTGAAGGCTCATATCTGATGGACTCCATTAGTATTTAGGAGATGAAGGAAAAGGAAGGGCATTTTTGGAGAAGAACCAGCAAAGCAGTGTAAACTGAGACCTTTCCTGCAGCTCTTGCTGAAGAAATCAGTTTATTTTATTTATTTATGTATTTAAGAAATGTGTAACGCACACAGCTACCCCTAGAGGTTCCCCAGCGCAAGGCAGAGACAAAGAAGATATGGGTCCATCAGCCTAAAAAATGCCAGGTCTTCAGGCCCTTACGGAAAAAACAAGTAGTGACACACAAACTCTTAGGTGCTCTGGAAGAGAATTTCATAATTTCGGACCAAGGTAGGAGAAGAAGAGCCCTTTCATGCGGGACAAGTGGAATCGAGGCACAGTAAACAGAATGTGATTCCAAGAACTCAAAGTCCAAGAGGGTTGGGAGAGCACTACCAGATTCTGACTGTAGCAGGCTCCTGAACCAGCTTTAGCCTTAAACATATAGCACAACATTTTAAATGTAATGAATATGGGAATTGTAAGCCAGTGCAGCTCATGAAAAAGATGGGAAACTGAGGCAGATTTTGGCAAATGGTAGAGAAGCCTGGACAGCTGCATTGTGTACCAACTGCAGATGACGCATGGATGCCTTGTCTATGGCCAAGTAAAGCATATTTCCATAATCCAGCCTAGACAACACTAAGGCTGAGATCACAGTCATTAGGGCTGAAGCAGGGATCATCCAAATTATCTTTCCGAGCCATTTCAGCACAGTGAAACACACGGCGGTCCCTTTAGACACTTGAGGGTTCATATATAACGTATCATTCAGCAAAAATACCAGATTTTTGACTCTTGCAGGGGGAGTCAGCAGAGCCTCAAGAGAAAGGCCCCAAAGTGAGGGTTGTTTGCCCAGAATCATGACCTCCGTCTTATACCCATTGAGTCTGAGCAATTTTGTATTCATCCATGAGGAAATCCGCCTAAAGCCCAGGTTAAGAGCAGAAGGTGCATAAATCTGTGCTGATGACAGCGAAAAAATGATCTGTGTGTCATCTGCATAGCTAACCAAGGTCAAACCACAGCTCTCCACTAAGTCCGCCACAGGGCAGATGTACAAATTGAACAGTAGGAGACTTAAGACTGAGCCTTTGGGGACTAGGGAAGTTGAAGCTTGTGATCTGGACTGACGTCAGCTGAAATAACCTGGGATGAACTATCTTGTAAAAAAGAGCTAATCCACGCCAAGGTTGAACCTTTGAGCCTAATGACACCAGTATGAGCAGTTAATCCTGTCTCCCTTACATAGCCACATACTGGTACCTGGAAAGTAGTCCTTGTCATTTGGGAACTTTAAAAAGAACAGGAGTAGTCTGAGAGAATTTGAGTGTACTAGTCTATAAGGCAACTTACCCTCACCTTGCCCTCGCAACCTGTGTGAGACAGCAGTTTGTTTGTGTTGGACCTGACCCTTTTTGCAGGGTCATCCCCAAACATTTTGCCTCCCTCCTCATCATTTTTCTAACCAGTTTCTGTTGGCTTTCGGACTCTTAGCACTTTACCACTGCTAACCAGTGCTAAAGTGCATATGCTCGCTGTGTAAATTGTATTGTTGATTGGGTTATCCATGATTGGCATATCTGATTTACTAGTAAGTCCCTAATAAAGTGCACTAGAGGTGCCCAGGGCCTGTAAATCAAATGCTACTAGTGGGCCTCAGCACTGATTGTGCCACCTACATGTGTAGCCCTGTAAACATGGCTCAGACCTGCCACTGTACTACCAATTTGATATGGCAAGCGTACCCACTTGCCAGGCCTAGACCTTCCCTTTTTATACATGTAAGGCACCCCTAAGGTAGACCCATGGGCAGGGTACAGTGTATGTTAAAGGTAGGACATGTACTGATGTGTTTTACATGCCCTACCAGTGAAATATTGCCAAATTTGTTTTTCACTGTTGCAAGGCAGATCTCTCTTATAGGTTGACCTGTGGGCTGCCTTTAAATATCCTTAAAGTGTAGTTTCCCTTTGGAGTTTGGGGTCTCTGAACTCAAGACTTTGAACTACATCTTTTGGTAAAGTTGTTTTTTAAATTGTTTGAAAATGGCACTTTTAGAAAGTGGGCATTTTCTTGTTTAAACCATTCTGTGACTCTGCCTGCTTGTGTATTCTCTGTCTGGGTCAGACTGACAGCTGGGCTGTTTGTGAATCTCCTCTAGACAGTGACACAAAGGGAGTTGGGTTATAGACTACATCTCATACTGATCTATCTGGGCTAGAGTGGAGGCAAGAGTGGTCACTTACACCTGAATGGATTGTGCCTACACTCACACAATGCAGTCTCCAACCCTCTGGTGTGAGTCTGGAGCCAGGCCTTGGCAAGGCAGGATCTTGTGAACAACAGAGACTTTCCTTTGAAGTGTGCCTACTTAAAAGGCAGAAAGGGGTATAAGTAGTGGACTCAAAACCCCAGATTTTTAGATCACTTCTGGAATCAAGAGGAACCTCTGCCAAGGAGAAGAGCTGGAGAGCTGGAGGAGGAGTACTGCCCCTTTGCCTGTGACTGTGCTTTGCTGGGTTGGCCTGCAGTTGTTGCTTCTGACTGAGAGAGGACAAAGATTGGACTTTGTGGTATATTTCTGCTTGTGAAGAATCACCAAGGGCTTGGATTGAGCTTGCCTCCTGTTTTCTCACCTCATAAAAATCGGCCAAAAGTATCTGGCAGGCAAATGACCTTCTCTAGGCAAGAAATTTACATTCCTCCCACTCTGATCTTTCGTGCCAAAAGTCAACAGCTTCATCAAAACCTCGCCTAATGGCTCTCTGACATTGTGGAGCTCTCCTCTCCCATAGCCTCCTGCCTTGCACCTCTCAAGATTTTTCACTTCCATTTCAGAGACTAATGGCCTAATTTATATGT
The DNA here is from genome assembly GCF_031143425.1 of Pleurodeles waltl. Classification (NCBI taxonomy): domain Eukaryota; kingdom Metazoa; phylum Chordata; class Amphibia; order Caudata; family Salamandridae; genus Pleurodeles; species Pleurodeles waltl. Next base: position 299,837,075 of record NC_090442.1, read on the forward strand.
TGCCAGAGAAGGAACTTTGTCCTACGGTGACGGTGTCACCTCTCCACCAACATAGTGGTCCGCCAGCCCAATTTAGAATATAATTCCTCCAATAACTGGCTAGCACAGAGGATAAATCTGGCACCTCCACCGCCACCTCCTTAGAACATTCTTGGACCTGGCAATACTCTATTTCAAGATAAGGCCCTACTAGAAAAAGAATCCTGACGTCTGACTCCTGCTGGAAAAGGAGGACTCACACAAGGACTCTAGAATTCAAGGGACCCTAAATCATGGTGGCACAAAGGTACTGGAATTGCTCTACAAGGGTCAAGTGTCTGGCTTCCTGTTTTGCTGCTTTAGGGGCACAAAAAGCAAAAGCATACCTGAATGAAAGAGGGACCACCTAGACTGCACAACTAGAACTATGCCATGTTAGAGACCTGGCTAGAGAGAAACCTGGTGCCCCAAAGCCTGTCTTGATGAGCTAGGGGCTGTAGGACTGAGCAGAAGAATCTTTTTCTAACCTTTTAATTATTAAGTCAGAACGCGACATCATTTAGTAGCACATAACAAGACAATATTCAGCCAATGTCCCGAGCCATCACCCCAATGTGGACCCACCCTCCCAATATCCACAGACAATCACATTGTTATGGGGTCACATTATGAATATCAAACTTTAGTAGTGCTTATGGCATACGACCATGTGCAAGAGCCGTAGAGTGGTTGGTAATACAAGTATGATTATTTACGAGTCAATGCCAGTATATAACTATGCTCTATTTCCTTTTCAGACTCCTTTCAAAGCAATGTGTAGTCCAATGGTGTTAATATGTCTACCAACATGAGTTGTCGCATATATCATCTTCTGTTGTTGCTGGTGTCTGCTGAATTAAATAGGTTGTCAGTTGGTCCCACATATCTTGCGGCCTGAAAGCAGGGAGAAGAAATTCAGCATATACGGATAATTGCTCTTTACAATAAATGAGATCAGCAAGCCATTCTTTCAATTTCTGTGCTCGCCTTCTGCACCATCTACAAGCACTTCTGCATTTGGCTAGGAACAGACCAAATGCAACATACCTTTCCGTAAGTGGTTTCCACCCATTCAGTGTAGCCTACTAGGGACATTAGAGGAGTCAATGTCAAAGCCTCTGAAATGTCAGCACAGTAAGTGAGCAGAAGAATCTTTCACAACAGTTAGAAACTATGATGAAATCATCGGATGTGAGGTGGAGTCCCTTTTTGACCAGGATTGAAGGCTATGGGGTGAAAATGCAAGCAGGTGAAAGTGGAATCCTACATAGTGAACAGTGTTCACTGTGCAGGGTTCAGCTTTCAGTTTCCTGCTTCAGTGCCTAAGGCAGAGAGAGCACTGTGCAGGCCCAAGAGTCCATCATCCAGAAGCCGAGTAGGTGAAACTAACAAAGACAGCTGATAGGAAGTAACAAAAAAAATCTGTTAAATGTGGTGTGTGTGGTTGTGAGAGCATGAAAGAGTGGCTGTGTGTGAGAGTGTGTATGTGTGAGCATGTGCATGTCTGTATGTGTGAGCTTCTGTGAGTGAAAGTTAGTGCATGACAGGGAGTGCATGAAAATAAGTGACTGAGTTACAGTGAGTGTAACTGTGAGTGAGATTGTGAACCCGAGTGAGTGAGACTGAGTGGGAATGAGAGAGCGAGAGCAAGAATGCACACGAGTATGAGTGATAGTGAGAATGAGTGAGATGGAATAAAAATGAAATTTGAGATTGAGAATGAGTAGAGTTGCAATGAGTGTGAATAAGTAAATGGAACTGAGCTTGAGTGAGTGAAAGTGTATGTATAAGTATGTAACGCAGGTGTATTTGCTGCTGGCCCTCCCATACTGGAGCTAATTCTTGGCATTAGCGGCACCTGTGGAAGAATGCTAGTACTGGTACACTAGAGGTAATTCTTAACATAAAGGGCACAGTGCTGGTGATGGCATACTGGACATCAATATTAGCTTAAGGGGCACCCATGGGTACACTTGAAGTAATTCTTGGCATATGTAACACCCCTGGAAAAACACCGGCATTGATAGACTGGTTGTAGTTTTTGGCATGCAGGAGATCAATGAGCTATAGGGTGTAGTCTACCATAACAAAATCATGACCCTTGCATACTACAGGGCATAAGGTTCTTGGAATGAGATGGCACCAATGGTATATGAAGGGCACCATTGCCAAAATGCTTTCCCTTGCACAGTGGACATAATAATTAACATACGGGGTGCACATGCAACAAAATGCTGGCATTGGCAAACTAATGATATTTTTTTTCATTTGGGATACCCTTGGCAAAATGCTGCCCAGCCCTACTGATGGGACCTCGCTGGTGGAAAAGGGGTTGGGACATGTCTAAACATCTAAGCGGCCCCCTTTAGAGAAGTCAAAAGGACCCAGGTAGAACGGACTCTGCCACACATCCTTAGACCCCGGGGAGAAACCGTTGATAGCTCTGGGTGGACACTCATATCCTCGGATACTTGCCACATGCCTGCTGGAACCTGCCAAGAGGTGACGAAGAGCCGACTCCATCACCACAATTGTGCATTTCTGGAAACACAGGCCAAGGGATGAGGGGCGAAAAAACAGTACTATGAAGCTTGACCTTACACCAGCAAAAGTCCCAAATGCTCCCATATGACCAGCTAGCCACTAAGACAGTAAGAAGTGAGATAAAAATCAGCGGCCACCCCACCAGGGGTAATTGAACAAGCATTCTAGAGTGGTCATGTCACCTACAGAGGAAACTGGGCCACAGCCCCTACAGTCAGAGCCGGATAATGCTGTGCTAATGCAGGCAATACAATCCTCCCAACTGGCCCTAGAAGGCAGTTTGGGCAAGGTGAAGTCAGCAGTCACCCTCCTCCACCAAGACCTGAGAAATGTGGCAGAGAGAGACACAACAGCGGGAACACGCATCTCAGAATTGTAAGATACAGTCCACTCCCTTAGGTAAGAAATGGCGGAGATGAGCACAGTTTCTGGTGACGTAGTGTGGAGAATAGAAGATGCCAAGCACATAGGAATAACCTGCACTTAGTGGGCTTTCCTGAAACATAGAAGGTCCAACTATGCAGTGCTTCCTGGAGGATTGGTTAAAGCAATCGTTCCCCAAAGACATTATCAAGAAAACCCACAGAGCATTGAGTAATAAACCTCTACTTGGAGCCTCACCAAGAACAGCTACATCTTAGTCCTTAAACTTCCAAGATAGATACAAAGGGCCACATATACGAAGCATTTTGCATGTCACAAATGGCAAATCGGGCCGTTTGCGACGTGCAAAATGCAATTTAGGATGTACAGACCCATTTTTACGATTCTGTAAACTATTTACCGATCGCAAAAAGGGTTTGCGAGCGCAATTAGGAATGGGTGTTCCCTTCCTAATTGCGAGTCTCAGTCCCATGTATGATTGTTATGTGACCGCAAATGCTAACCTATCCGCAAACGGGATTCATTTCATTTTTTGTTTTTGAAATGCATCTAATTTTCCTTTAGGGAAAACGGGCTGCATTAAAAAAAAAACTGCTTTATTTAAAAACAGACATGGTGGTCTGCTGTCTCCGGCAGGCCACCATTCCTGTGAGGGCGGCCATTCCTAATGGGGTCGAAAAATTGCGACCTACCTCATGAATATTCATGAGGTAGGTAATTTGTGACTCCCTTGCGAATCGCAAACAGTGTCATTGACACTGTTGAACATAAGGTTTTGCGACTCGCAAATTGCGCGTCGCAAAACCTATATTTCGTACATGTGGCCCTTAATCCTTTCAGAAGCCAGGAAAATGAAGGAGGTATGAAATGACAACTCTCTAATACAAATCTTTCAGGACTACACCTGCAAGGTCCAACACCAAGGGCGCACCTTCAATGCCGTTGAGAGAGCGTAGCCTATATAATCTATATTAACATGAAATGCTTATGAACTAGTGTGTGATAATGCCACTTAAGTAATTGTATTGATGTATTTTGTTTAAACGTGCACCTGAAATGTGACCACAGGGAGTGGCCGTCAATGTATACGTGGATTATTGAAAATAACTAATGCCTATGAATATTCAAATTAATGAATGATTTGCGCTAATTATTAATGATTATGCTATTAAGGTTATGTTAAAGAAATCTTGTAGGCCTTAAGTTAGCATGAGCCGAAGCTTAGCTGCCTGGCTCTCATATTGAATGTATTTTTTTTTTAACGTGCTGTGTGCTGACTCGCAAAAGGACATGACCCCTTGTTTTCTGAATGTAACCATAGTAGATCCGTTCTCATGAAAATGCACATTGCTTGTAGGAATATTAGACAAAATGCAACAGTGTAGATTAATGTAATGTACAAGGTCATTCAAACCGGTGAAGACAATGGAGCTACTGACCAAAAGATGTGCAAAGAATTACAGAAGGATGAAATCATACCGGACTTGCTACCTCTGAAGACGTCAATCATGTGGACCAATGAAATGTCTGTAAAATAATATGGGGTGAAAGATTAATGACATGATCCATTTTCCAATTGGGTAAAGATAGTAGGGTATATCCAAGATCCAATAGAATTTTAGGGGAATGTACAATGAAAAAGGGATAAAAACCCATGACTCGAAGAGCCATTTAGGTGGGTTAGGGAATGCTATTGATTTTATCCAGAAACTTTGTCACTCTGTTTGGTGACTTGCTTTGGTTTTATTAAAACCATCCTTTTCCTTAGATTGCCCGTTCACACTTTACCTCCTTATGAGGGAAGTGCCCTTTTTGCCCCGGAGCTGAGTTTTGACTGATGGCGATTCGACTGATGTCCTGAGGACGAAGACTGAACCTGTGCACTGACCTAAACCTTGGAGGGTAACTATGACAATGAACTTGTGATTTGTCTGATTGCTTTTCCTTTCTAGGTACCAACTGCTTACTTTTGACAGGGACCATAGTTTAGATGTTTTCCAAATTGATCTTCTAAATCGTTTTGCATGAAGCCCAACATGCCAATGCTATTCAGTGGTTAGGACAGGTGTTCACTAAAACTGACGCAAATAGACAAACGACTGAATCTATGCTTTGTTGAACTGACGCGCTAATGACATTCTGCTAAAATTGAACTATTTTCACGCTGTGTTATGTTTTGATGTTCGTGATTTTTGCTTTGATGAAATCTTATCAGAGTTGCCATATTGTGACTATGCTACTTTGCTTATTGGTATAAAGATTAACACATTTGCTCTTAGAATTGTAACAAATAGTGAATAAAATTCATAAAATTCTACTAAACTTGTGTGGTTATTCATGACTGCCAGGTCTTGGTGTCTTACATTGATTAATGTCTTTGACTAAAGTGAAATGCATTGTGGTAATAAATATTGATGACATTATTGACATATTGAATGACATATTGATTAGCTATCTCGTCCTAAGGTGTCTCTCAACTAGGTCAAAAGATTCATTGGCCTAAAACGAGTCCTGATGTGTAATAAATTATCATAAAGGGACGCGTTAACAGTTTTGGTAGCAGCAACGGTTTGGCCCTTTGGGGCCCTAGGACGGAGAATTATTGTTTCAATTGTTTTTCTGAGATAATGAAAATTGGAGGTATGATGTGTTTCTAAATTCACCATGACTTTCCTGGGATCTCGGAGCCTGCCTAAGTGACTTGGGAATGTTCTCGGCGTCTTAAGCATGTGTGGTGTAGGATTTGCGCTTGCACAGCTTATGAATTTTTGCAGGTGATTTGTGAAAATTATGTGTGTTTAGGCCAGGTAAAAGTTGTTTTAGTAGGAGTGGGCGTACTCCAGAGTATGAGAGTAGGGAAGTCGGCGTACTTCATGTGAGTGTGGCGCTTTGTGCTCAAAATTATCCACGTGATTGGTTGTTAATGTTCGGACCCGTCTTGGTTTAAGACTCCGGAGTATATTGACAAGTGTAGGAGACACTTGGGTTTATGTTGTAATTTGTGCGGTTTAATAGGTCAATCGGGCGTGGTTGACAAGCCGAGTTTGAGTCAAATTGTATGTGTGAAACCTTCAATGGAGATTTGGCAAGTTCTAAAGTGCACTAGGACAAACCATTGACAAGTCGAGAGTAGGATTTGCAGGTCGAATTCTGCTTGCGGGTGTGGGAACTGAGAAGGAGAGAGTAGCGGCCGAGGCTTCAAGTGAAATCTCTGTAAAGTTCTGAAGCGGTTGTGTATCCTTCCTGTAGTAAACCGACAAATTTGAGTTGTTGTTGTTGTTAAAGGTGCTCGCAGTAATTTTGCATTAGTTTAGTGTGAATCCAGTGAGGGGCGGACAAGCCGCAAGACTTTGTCAGCTGCAGTGTGTGTGAGTGTGACGTCAGTGGTGCCGCGCTGGGATAGGTCAGTTGCCGAGAGGGGTCGCGCACGGATTGGGTGCCGTCCGTGAGAGGCAATAGGTTGAGAAAGGTAGGTGAAGAGTGTCCTGGGAATTAAAGTCACTTTCTGTTTAAATACAAACAAAAGAAAAGATGCAAAGATGAACTTTATCAAGGCTTTTAGGAGCGCTCTGAAAGGAGACGCATGCATTATGGCGAGTGAAGGGGAGCCTACACCGCCTGAGGGTACTCCAGCTTATATGGTCATGGAGGAAAAGGGTGTTGCGCCTTGCTTATGGATGAAACAGTGGCGCAAACTCACAGAGAAGGAGGGATGTTTAGCGTTTCCGGAACACGGAACATTCAATACGAGAATTTTTGAAAATTTGAGGTGGATGTTAAGTGTACAAAAGCCACCTCCAAGGCCGGCTCAGGACGAGGGATTAGCAGTCTGGGATTTAATGGCTATTAAACAAAGACAGCAGAAATTCGAAAGGAGAATAAAAAGGGCAGAAAAGACTTTAGCTGAGGCTAGGTGGGACAATGAGAGCAAAATGTGGAGACGAGGAATAGTTGACGGACTTAAATTGTTTCCAGCAATAGCACAGGGAGACGAGACGCAGGGGAAGAAAGCCACATGTAAAACAGACAAAGACTCTAGTAAGCCTAAAGAGACTAAGAGATCTTGGATAGAAGAAGATGATTCAGACGGTGAAGAATTCCTAAATCAGATATTACATGATTGCCCGCCACCTTATACGGTAAGCGACAATGTCCCGAGCACTAGTGCGGGTCCTGGGAACCAGACGCAGGAGAAGGGCGCTACTGATACAGTGCAGACTAGTGATACGGTTTTGACACAAAATGATGTCAGTGTACCCACTGCACCAGACATGCAGATACAGTTGCAACCTCCACCGCAGATACAGAGAATCTATCCAGACGTCCCAGTACTAGAGACTACTACAAATCTGATAGTGCCGCCTGACCCGATATATACAAAATCGAGGCTAGTGCAGCTTGGGCCAACTCCACAATTGCTGCCCCAGCCGCAGCAACAGCTGATACCAGGGTATAATCCAGCAGCAGGACCTCCATTAGTGCCTGCCCCGGCTTCAGAGAATCAAACTTTGGGAGTTGCTGCTCCGTGGTGTTTTGGACCAAGCCAAACACCTGCTGCCATATCGTTACCTATTACTGTCGCTCCACCGGTGCCATTGTATGCGCAAGGCAAGCCTGGTATGTGTTATCAGGGAGTAATGACCCAAGATGTAATAAGAAGAGGGTCCATAGGAACTCCCCAGTTAATGGCCCCAGGAGAGCAATTAGTTGAAAGACCAAGGTCTTTACTAGACCTTAGCACGGTTGAAGCACCGTTGGAGGCAATGAGACAGGCAGGGCTAGGTGTGCTAACCCCACAGACAATAAGTACGAATGCTTCACAGTCACCAATGATGCATGCGGGGAATATTTCACTGCAAGGTTTTACGGTACAACAGTTAAATGAGTGGTTAGGAAAGACCTATACTTCACAAAAGACTACAGTAACTGCAGAGAAGCCAGAAGGGTCGGAGAAAGATGAGTACTTGAACTTTGTGAGACTGGGCGTGGAAGCTGCTGAACCAGTGGAAGGGACAATAGGGGAAACAGATTAGAGTCGTACACAGAAGCAGAGTTAAGGTACCTGTGCCCCAAGATTACTAAAGAAGTGGGCAAGGTGCATCAGAGGTTGGCGAACCTGGCAGACAAATACAATATTGACATTGAGAATACTAAACATTTGAAGAGAAGTTACAGACTAGACTTCGACTCTAAAGACTTTGATCACATGAGGTCAGCTGGAATAAAAGCGCATCTTAAAGAAATATTGCAAAGTGCGCAGATCTGGGGAGCTTTAGAGAAATGGGAAGGCAGATGGGCAAAGAAGAGAGATAAGGAAAAGGGTGATAGTCCGGGATCAAGTACAACTAAAGCTTCACCAGATACGGGAACGGTAAAGATACTACCAATGAGAGAAACAGCTGGAGGAGTTCTAGTCCATGTACCGTGGACTAGAGGAGACATTTTGTCATTCACAAATGATTATCCCAGGTTGAGGGAGAAGCCGATAGAGTGGTATCAGCAGACAGATAGGTTTGTGAAGCTTGCGAAGTGTTTCTGGGAAGACTTGAATACTTTGTTTGAGATCATTGTTCCGCCCGACTTATGGCTTGAGTGTAAGAGGGGTGTAGACTGGCCGACACAGGAGCCGGCAAGGGATAAGGTAACTGGAGCACCATCTGAGGAGGTGATGAAGTACTATCATAAAGTGATTGAATTTCTGAAACAGAAGGTGTCGCCGAAAGTGACTGATTGGCAGAAAATCGACCGGACCTCACAGGAGGTTAAAGAGTCAATCCATGCTTACTATGAGAGGTTATTGAAAGCGTTCAAACATTACAGTGGCACTGAGACTATTGAGTCGAAAGACATGAATCATCTTGTGTTTAGATTCGTTGAAGGGCTGAGTCCAGAGGTTAGCCATATGATTAAGAATCATTTGATCTGTTGGCAAGCGAAGCCGATTGATGAGGTATTGCAGTATGCGAAATACTGTAGTGGTGACGAGATCGAGCTGAAGCAGAGAAAGTTAAAGGAGAAAGTGATGGTGATGCAGATAAGGGCAGCACAGGCAGGTATACAAGGGAATGGAGTTCAGCAGATGGTACAGCAGCAACCGTAAGTGAATAGTGTGATTCAGGCGTAACCGAGAGGTCGAGGTCGAGGTTTTGTGAATCGCAGTCCAGACTTGAATACTGTTGTGGTTCAAAACGATGGACAGGGGATGAAAAAGATGTCACCATGTCATGCATGCGGGGCGTGGGGCATTGGAAGCGGGAATGCCCAAATGTGGTGCAGGATGGTGTCGTTCAACAAAGCACTGATGTCAGTACATTTCAAAATATGAGAGGCCCAAAAACTTCCAGAATAACATGGTTCAGATGCAGGGGCTACAGCCCATGCAGCAAATACAAATGCCACGTGTTCAACCAGCACAAATGCAGCAAGTACAACAGCAGGTTCCCATGGTACCTAGACAGTAAAGGCAACTACCCCTGGCTCCAATGGGACAGCAACAGGTGATGCTTCCTCAGCAGGTCACAGGTCAAGTGATGAGCCAATATAACACAGTAGAGCAATTCCCATTGCGTGGTGAAGATGGAATGAATGATAAATGGTCAGATGACAGTTCAGACAGTGAGGAGTGCAGGCTTGCAGCGTCCTTAGAAGTGGACCAGAGGGGACCCTATGAAGAGGAAAAGGTGATGGGTCACAAGGTTTCATTCTTAGTTGACACCGGAGCTACACGTTCTACAGTCAGAAGTGCAGAGGTTCCGAAGTTGCCACTTTCAGGGCGTACCATAAGAGTGGTAGGAGTAACAAACCAGTACTTGACAAACCCGATCACAGATCCGGTGCAAGTTGAGATTGGCAACTTTCAGGGACTGCATAAGTTTGTAGTCTGCGATTCAAGTCCTGTGTCCCTACTGGGAAGAGACTTACTGTGCAAAACGAAATGTTCAATTACCTGTTCTAATGATGGAATTGAAGTGCAGACAAACAGTGATGATGAACGCGAGGACGGTCAGTTTTCAGAATTAGAGATGGAAACCGCAAATGAAGATTACCCTTTGATAACCTTATTCCCGATGCTTACAGTAACTGACTTACCTGCTGAGTTACAAGGAACAGTGACAGAAAAAGTGTGGGACTTGACTGGAAAGGAAGTGGGACTGATAAAAGGAGTGGAACCAGTTAAAGTACAAGTGGAGCCAAATGCAGTGTTTCCCCAGGTGCCGCAATATCACATGGCACAAGATGTCCTCATTCAGGTGTCGCAAATAACTGTGGACTTTGTAAAACAAGGAGTTCTGAAAGAGGTATTGAGCAGCCCATGTAATTCACCAATAATGGGTCTGGAAAAGCCTTGTGGGAAGGTTAGAATTGTGCAGGATTTGAGGAAAATAAACAAGATTGTGGTAAAGTGTTGCCCCATAGTGCCGAACCCAGCATTGATTATGTTTCAGGTCCCGTGTGATGCAGAGTGTTTCACAGTGGTAGACTTGTCACAAGCATTCTTTTCAGTGCCTCTTCATGAGGACAGCCAATTTTTATTCAGTTTCAAATTCCTGGACAAGGTGTACAGTTGGTGCAGAATTCCTCAAGGGTTTCCTGAGTCACCTTCTATTTTCAATTAGATACTGAAGAAGGATTTGGAGTAGCTAGAATTGCCTTTTAGTTCGACTCTAGTGCAGTACATTGACAACTTACTGATCGCATCCAGGACAAGAGACGACTGTAGATATGATACAATTGCCTTGCTGAACCATTTGGGAAAGAACGGACATAAAGGCCCTCATTCTGACCTTGGCGGGCGGCGGAGGCCGCCCGCCAAAGTCCCGCCGTCAGCTTACCGTTCCGCGGTCGAAAGACCGCAGCGGTAATTCTGACTTTCCCGCTGGGCTGGCGGGCGGTCGCCTTCAGGCCGCCCGCCAGCCCAGCGGGAAAGAGGCTTCCACGATGAAGCCGGCTCGGAATCGAGCCGGCGGAGTGGAAGCTGTGCGACGGGTGCAGTTGCACCCGTCGCGTATTTCACTGTCTGCGCAGCAGACAGTGAAATACATTTAGGGGCCCTCTTACGGGGTCCCCTGCAATGCCCATGCCAGTGGCATGGGCACTGCAGGGGCCCCCAGGGGCCCCGCGACCCCCCCTACCGCCATCCGGATCCCGGCGGTCGGACCGCCGGGATCTGGATGGCGGTAGGGGGGGTCGGAATCCCCTCGGCGGCGCAGCAAGCTGCGCCGCCGTGGAGGATTCAATGGGGCGGCGGTACACTGGCGGGAGCCCGCCAGTGGTGCCGGTCCGACCGCGGCTTTACCGCCGTGGTCGGAATCCCCATTGGAGCACCGCCGGCCTGTCGGCGGTGCTCCCGCGGTCCTCCGCCCTGGCGGTCTTTGACCGCCAGGGTCAGAATGACCGCCAAAGTGTCCCCAAAGAAGCTGCAATATTGTCAAAAAGAGGTGAAATACTTAGGAAATTTGATTGAGAAAGGGTCCAGGAGAATATCAAAAGAAAGGGTGACAGCCATGCTGCAGATGAACCCCCCGACAACAAAGAGAGATGTCTGGATGTTTTTGGGAATGGTGGGCTACTGTCGCCAATGGATTCCCAACTTTTTGATTATCTCTAAACCATTGATAAAACTGACAGACAAAGAAACCAAGGATGAACCGTATACCATAGCTTTGTCTAAGGAAGAGCTTGAGTCATTCATGGAATTGAGAGGGTGCATGTGTAGGGCACCAGCTTTGGGTATGCCTGATTACACGAAACCTTGTCTACTATTTTGTCATGAACGTGATGCTTGTTCTCTGTCTGTCTTAACACAGGTCCATGGAGGTGCAAACCGCCCTGTAGCATATTTTTCAGCTACTCTGGACCCCGTCGCAGCAGCCTTACCGGGTTGTTTGCGCGCAGTTGCAGCAGTTGGTCAAAGCCTCACACATTGTGAAGGCATAGTGATGGGACATCCCCTAACAGTAATGGTTCCACATTCAGTTGAAATTTTGTTGACTTGAACTAAAACCCAGCACATGACAAATGCCCGACTTATCCGATACGAGACAATTATTTTGGGGTCGCCGAATGTCTCCTTGAAGAGATGTACTGTATTGAACCAGGGTACTCTACTTCCTGTTGAAATTACTGAGATTAATAATGAAGAGGAAATGGAGCATGACTGTCTTGAGGTAACAGAACTATGTACTAAACCCCGACCTGACATTCAAGATACACAGTTAAAAGAGAATGACTGCATTATGTTTGTTGATGGATCCTGTTTGAGAGACTCAGTCGGAATACTGAGAGCCGGTTATGCTGTATGTACAATAGCTGGTAATATTGAAGCTTCCTGGCTCGAGAGAGTGTATTCCGCACAAGTGGCAGAATTAATTGCCCTTACTAAGGCATGCCACGCAGCTGAGAACCTGAAAGTCACCATCTATACTGACAGCAGATATGGATTTGGAATTGATTTTGGCCAATTATGGTCACAGAGAGGTTTCATGACCTCTTCTGCTTCTCCAGTGAAAAATGACGAACAAATTAAGGACTTGTTGCATGCGATTAAGTTACCTCTTGAAATTGCCGTGGTGAAATGCAATGCTCATGTTGAGTCACAAGACTTTGGCCCTCATTCTGACCCTGGCGGTCGGCGGAGAGACGGCGGTCGGACCGCGAACAGACCGGCGGTATTAAAAATGGCATTCTGACCGCGGCGGTCCCCGCCGCGACCGACCGCTACTTCTCCACTCCGACCGCCACGGCGGTCATGACCGCGGGGCTGGAGTTTGCGCACTCCGGCCCGGCGGTCGTCCCAAGTCCGCCAAGGGTATTATGACCCTGCCTACCGCCGCGGTTTCTTGCGGGCGGGAACCGCCGTGCGAACCATGGCGGTAAGCACTATCGGGGCCAGGGAATTCCTTCCCTGGCACTGATAGGGGTCTCCCCCACCCCCCACTACCCACCCGAGTCCTCCCCCCACACCCTCCACCCCCCTGGCACCCCCCAGAGGTGGTACGAACCCCCTCCCCACCCCCACCCCGACATGCACATACATGTACCCCGACATGCACACACCCCAACATGCACACATACACACCCCCTACACACACATACACAACGGGGACACATACCCGCACACATACATGCCGACATGCGCACCTGCCGAACAGCACACATTACCCATAGACACAGCAGCACCCCCCGCCCGCATACACGCACTCACACACCCCCTCTACACACTCACACGCACACCCCCATGCACGCCCACATCACACAACACCTTACCTTGTGCGTTGGTCCTCCGGGAGGCAACGGGAGCCATAGGGACGTGACCGCCAACAGAAGACCGCCAACAGAAGACCGCCACACGGAAATGTGGGTCGTAATTCTGTGGGCGGTGTTCTGCTGGCGTGGCGGTGGAGGTTGACCAGTCTCCACTTTCCCGCCGACCGCCAGTGTGGCTGCTGGCGGTTTTCCGGCGGAACGCTCCCAGCGGTCAGAATGCGCACAGCGGCACACCGCCGCGGTCGGCGGTCTTCACCGCGGCGGTAACTCAGCGGTCTTGCGAAAAGACCGCCAAGGTCAGAATGAGGGCCTTTGTGTCAATGGGAAACGGCTATGCAGATCAAGTCGCAAGGTTTTGCGCATTGAACTGTATATCGTTCAAGGATCAGTGGGAATTGTTACCGCAAACTGAAAACGAAACATGCTTGAACTTTGCATTAAGAGTTGTCGACACATTAGATGAGTTAAAATCACTGCAGGGTCGTGCTAGCAGGGAGGAAAAACGCTCCTGGCAGAGAATGCAATGTGTACAAAGAGCTGACGACTTGTGGGTCTCAGAGGAGGGGAAACTGGTTCTGCCCAACAGTCTTTTGTCACAGTTTGCAAGGTTGTACCATGGTCAGGCACACCTTGGGAGAGACACAATGATCAGATTATTCAAAATTGACTGGTTTAATCCGAAATTCATACAAGCTGCAGAAGTTACTTGTCACAGGTGCATCATCTGTCAACAGATGAATGCAGGAAAAGGGACTGTGGTAACTTTGAGCCACATAGGGAGAGCTGGCGGTCCATTTAGCAAGATGGAAATGGATTTCATTGAGATGCCTGTTTGTGGAGGATTGAGGTATGTGTTGGTGATTGTGTGTGTTTTCAGCCATTGGATTGAAGCTTACCCCACACGTAGAAATGACAGTCTCACAGTCGCAAAGCTGTTGCTCAGAGAATTAATACCAAGGTTCTGTTTTCCGGTCTCTTCTGAATCAGATAGGGGCAGACACTTCGACAATGAGGTGATTAAGCTCTTGTGTGCTGCATTAGACATTGAACAGAAGCTGCATTGTAGCTACTGCCCTGAAGCTTCAGGACTAGTAGAACAAATGAATGGTACCTTGAAGTCGAGAATGGCAAAAATGTGCGCAGCTACCAATATGAAATGGCCAGATGCATTGCCCTTAGTACTGATGTTGGTGAGAAACACCCCTGATAAGAAGACAGGAATATCACCCCATGAGATCCTCATGGGCAGAGCTATGAGGCTACCCTCAATACCCGAAAATGCTCTTGTGAACATCACAGATAATATGGTGTTGGACTACTGCAAAGGTTTGGCTGATGTGGTTTGCTCTTTTTCTCACCAGTTGGAAGCCAAAACATTGCCACCGATCAGTGATCCAGGTCACACCCTGCAAACCGGTGACTGGGTGGTTGTCAAGAAGCACGTGAGAAAGTCGTGTTTGGAGCCGCGCTGGAAGGGGCCATATCAAGTAATACTGACAACAACCACTGCTGTGAAATGTGCAGACGTTCCAAATTGGATACATGCCAGTCACACAAAGAAGGTAACATGTCCGACTGATGAGGAACTTGAAGTTTCCAACTCAGCAATTCCAGAGAAGGAAGTCTCAGGGCCAGAAAACAGTCAAGGGGGAACTGAGACAACCGGAGAGCCCACTGAGGACGGACTAGTCCCTCAAACAGCAAACGAATCCAAGAGAGGTGACAGTGAGCCTATCTCAGTAGAGGCAGCAGGAGAACTAAGTCAAGGAGAGGTTCTCCCAGAAGTAGACGGGTACGGGTTAGAGCTTGAACCTGTTACAGATCCGGAAGAAGAAGAAGGGGAAATAGTAGAGAGAGGTCAAAGCACACCGGCATCCCCGGAGCCAGTTGCAGGTCCGTCAAGAGAAAACACCATAGCACAAGAGGAGGGTGCTGTTCAGCGTCCTGAAAGGACAAGCAGGAAGAAGACGCATAAAGGTGATAACTGGCCAGAGAAACAGGCTGCAAAAAAAAAGGTCGGACCAGGTGAAACAATAGCAGAAGAAACTGATACAACCCGAGTAGAGGATCTAAGTGAAGGTGAATTGCAAAGTGAACGCAGGCTGAAAAGAAACAGAACCGCAAATAGAAGGTACGCAGGTCCTGAATGGGCATATGCAACGACATCTGAATGGCAACAAGAATTCTTAGCGTTCTGTTTTGATCGAGAAGCACCAGGCCAATACTACGGTACCTGAAATCAATCAAAGAAAGAGACTGTGTTAAAAATTGAAATTGAAAAAGAAAAATGAAAGCTGAAAAGCTGAGAAAGAGACTTATAAATTACCAGATGTGACACTGATGACCTGAACTGATTTTGAAACCCGATTATGACAAACTGCTAACCTGATTGACAAAAGTGTCCTGGAGTGAGTGAAACGCTGTAAATACACGCAGAGAGAAAGAGACTTTGCATCGAGAAAACAAAAAGAGAGCTTTTAAATCGTCCTCAAGTTGATTGTTTTGCTTTGTTCTGCTATCTGATTCTTTGCAGACCATGGCTTATGATAGAGGTAGTAGCACGAAGGGTAAAGTGTGTGGTTGGTTAAGCCTTATATTAGGTATTGTGTGTGCAATAATAATTGTAGGTGTGATTGTGGGAATGCCGTGGTTGGATAAGAAAGCGACTAATAATGCTTCAAAACCTGAGACTACAACACTAACACCATGGGCAAAGTTTGAGCAAGATACAAAACACTTGCATGAGGGAACTAACTCAAAAGGGGAACTCTCCACTATCGTCTTCTATCGCTTGCTGAATGAGTATGTTGAAACCATGGATGCGAAAAACTGTTATGTGTGCACAAAGATTCCTTCATCAGTACAAGAAGGGGTGACTTATCATAGTCTTCCACTAACTTACGGGATAAGTTGTAGTTTGCTACTAACAAGATTCTATAATCAAGAGCATGTGCAATACTTTTATTCTAACTTGGATGTGGTGTTTTCTTTTGTGCCTGTGATTGAATTTCTGAACAAGTTAGCTAAGGAGCATAGTATAAAAATAGTTAGAGGGTTCTTTGAAACAACACTTAGGGGGTGATTATGACCTTGGCGGACGGCGGAGGCCGTCCGCCAAGGTACCGCCGCCAAATGACCGCACCGCGGTCAAAAGACCGCAGCGGCCATTCAGACATTTCCTCTGGGCCGGCGGGCGCTCTCCAAAAGAGCGCCCGCCGGCCCAGAGGAAATGCCCCTGCAATGAGGACGCCGGCTCAGAATTGAGCCGGCGTAGTTGCAGGGGTGCGACGGGTGCAGTTTGCACCCGTCGCGTATTTCAGTGTCTGCATTGCAGACACTAAAATACACAGTGGGGCCCTCTTACGGGGGGCCCTGCAGTGCCCATGCCATGGGCATGGGCACTGCAGGGGCCCCCAGGGGCCCCGCGGCACCCCCTACCGCCATCCTGTTCCTGGCGGGAGACCCGCCAGGAACAGGATGGCGGTAGGGGGTGTCAGAATCCCCATGGCGGCGGTGCGTGCTCCGCCGCCATGGAGGATTCCCCCGAGCAGCGGGAAGTCGGCGGGAGACCGCCGACTTTCCGCTTCTGACCGCGGCTGAACCGCTGCGGTCAGAATGCTCGTGGGAGCACCGCCAGCCTGTTGGCGGTGCTCCCGTGGTCGGTGGCCCTGGCGGCCACCGGCCGCCAGGGTCAGAATGACCCCCTTACATTTGGGACAGCTTATGCACACCGCAACAATCTGACTTGCTTATTAACACCTGTAGAGAAAAGCTTCTTAGATCACACTGGTGATAGACGCAAAGCACTGAAGGAGAGACTAGAAAAGGGGCTAGAGAAACGCACACATGCAAATGATTATGCTTACACCGCAATAAAGACGCAGGGCAAACTAGCTATAGATGCATTACATGTAGGAAGGCTTTGTATATATAGGCCTAAATCTGATCATGACACTGGGGCCCATATTTATACTTTTTGACGCTAAACTGCGCTAACGCAGTTTAGCGTCAAAAAGTTTTGCGCCGTCTAACGCCATTCTGAAGCGCCATGCGGGCGCCGTATTTATGGAATGGCGTTAGACGGCGCAATCAGACCGGCGCTGCCTGGTTTGCGTGGGAAAAAACCACGTAGACCAGACAGCGCCGGCGTAGGGGGAAAATGGCGCATGGGCGTCTTAAAATGGGGCAAGTCAGGTTACGTCAAAAAAATCGTCTTAACCCGACTTGCGCCATTTTTTAACGACGCCCATCCCCCATCAACATGACTCCTATCATTGTAAAGATAGGAGTCATGCCCCCTTGCCCAATGGCCATGCCCAGGGGACTTCTGTCCCCTGGGCATGGTCATTGGGCATAGTGGCATGTAGGGGGGCACAAATAAGGCCCCCCTATGCCACCAAAACAAAATATAAAAAAAAAAAAATTATACTTACCTGAACTTACCTGAATGTCCCTGGGGTGGGTCCCTCCATCCTTGGGGGTCCTCCTGGGGTGGGCAAGGGTGGCAGGGGGGGTCCCTGGGGGCATGGGAGGGCACCTGTGGGCTCATTTTGAGCCCACAGGCCCCTTAACGCCTGCCCTGAGCAGGCGTTAAAAAGTGGCGCAAATGCGCCGTTTTTACCCACGCCAACTCCCGGGCGTCTCTTTTGCCCGGGAGTATAAATACCACGTAAAGGCCTGGGAGTCATTTTTTAGACGGGAACGCCTCCCTTGCATATCATTAACGCAAGGAAGGGGTTCACGCTAAAAAATGACGCACATTCCGGGAACTTTGGCGCTATTCGCCTCTAACGCCATAGTATAAATATGGCGTTAGTTGGCGTTAGTTTTGCGTCAAAATTGCGTCAAAAAAAACGACGCAATTTCGGCGCAAACGGAGTATAAATATGGCCCTATATTTGTGGGAACGAGTGAATGCAGGCATGTGTTTTTGTTTCAGAGTAAATGGACATTCATGCTAAATGGACAGGATCCAGCGATCCCTGGGATTTATTATATTTGTGGATTAAATGCTTCTTACCGTCTCCCTAAGGGATGGTATGGGACATGTTATTTGGGGATAGTTTTACCAAAGATTTACCAGATTGTTGACTTGAAGCAAATACCTAAAGCGTCTGAAATACAACATGTTAGACAAAAACGAGAGACAGCGGCTGCTGTCATTGGTGACATATTTGGAGCCATAATTCCTTCAGCAGGGGTTATTCTAAACTCCATAAAGATTTGAAAGTTGTCTACTATTGTGGATAACATGCTGACAAATTTTATAGGGGCTATACTCCTGATGGATACTGAACTTGCTGCGGAAAGAGCTATGACTCTTCAAAATTGGCTTGCTTTAGACATTCTTTGAGCAAAGAGCGGCGGAGTCTGCGAGATGCTCAACGAGCGTCATTGTTGCTCATTCATACTGGACAATAGTAAAAAGATTAGAGGTATGCTTACTAACCTAACTAGAGATAGTACAGATTTGAAGGAACTGAAGGAACCTGGAGTGTGGGAGAAAGTGGGAAAAGGAATTGCCAGAGTAAGGAGCTGATTTACCAATATTTGGAATGGGGTACTTGTAAAAATATTAGGGGGCCTATTAATTGTTCTGGCCTGTTTATTAGGTTTATGGGGAGCATGCAAAATTAATGACAAAATTAAAAGAAATTGGACAAAGAGAAATAAGAGAAATGAGGAAAGTGAAAGGGAGAAAATGTTTAATGAAATTTGGGAAAGTTCACACAAGGGACAAGATGTTGAAATGCGCATTATGCACAAGGTGAAAAATGTAAAGTGAAAGGTCAAAAAGGAAAGGTTTATGTGATGACGAGCGTCATCGGAGGAGGGACTGAGAGAGCATAGCTTATATAATCTATATTAACATGAAATGCTTATGAACTAGTGTGCGATGATGGCACTTAAGTAATTGTATTGATGTATTTTGTTTAAACGTGCACCTGAAATCCTATGAATATTCAAATTAATGAATGACTTGCGCTAATTATTAATGATTATGCTATTAAAGTTATGTTAAAGAAATCTTGTAGGCCTTAAATTAGCATGAGCCGAAGCTTAGCTGCCTGGCTCTCATATTGAATGTATTTTTTTTTAACGTGCAGTGTGCTGACTCGCTAAAGGACATGACCCTTGTTTTCTTCAAACTAGAAGCTGAATGTAACCATAGTAGATCCGTTCTCATGAAAATGGACATTGCTTGTAGAAATATTAGACAAAATGCAACAGTGTAGATTAATGTAATGTACAAGGTCATTCAAACCGGTGAAGACAATGGAGCTACTGACCAAAAGATGTGCAAAGAATTGCAGAAGGATGAAATCATACCGGACGTGCTACCTCTGAAGACGTCAATCATGTGGACCAATGAAATGTCTGTAAAATAATATGGGGTGAAAGATTAATGACATGATCCATTTTCCAATTGGGTAAAGATAGTGGGGTATATCCAAGATCCAATAGAATTTTACGGAAATGTACAATGAAAAAGGGATAAAAACCCATGACTCGAGGAGCCATTTAGGTGGGTTAGGGAATGCTATTGATTTTATCCAGAAACTTTGTCACTCTGTTTGGTGACTTGCTTTGGTTTTATTAAAACCATCCTTTTCCTTAGATTGCCCGTTCACACTTTACCTCCTTATGAGGGAAGTGCCCTTTTTGCCCCGGAGCTGAGATTTGACTTATGGCGATTCGACTGATGTCCTGAGGACAAAGACTGAACCTGTACACTGACCTAAACCTTGGAGGGTAACTATGACAATGAACTTGTGATTTGTCTGTTTGCTTTTCCTTTCTAGGTACCAACTGCTTACTTTTGACAGGGACCATAGTTTAGATATTTTCCAAATTGATCTTCTAAATCGTTTTGCATAAAGCCCAACATGCCAATGCTAATCAGTGGTTAGGACAGGTGTTCACTAAAACTGACGCAAATAGACAAACAACTGAATGTATGCTTTGTTGAACTGACGCGCTAATGACATTCTGCTAAAATTGATCTATGTTCACGCCGTGTTATGTTCTGATGTTCGTGATTTTTGCTCTGATGAAATCATATCAGAGTTGCCATATTGTGACTATGCTACTTTGCTTCTTGGTATTAAGATTAACACATTTGCTCTTAGAATTGTATCAAATAGGGAATAAAACTCATAAAATTCTGCTAAACTGGTGTGGTTATTCATGACTGCCAGGTCTTGTTGGTGTCTTACATTGATTAATGTCTTTGACTAAAGTGAAATGCATTGTGGTAATAAATATTGATTACATTATTGATGTATTGATTGACATATTGATTAGCTATCTCGTCCTAAGGTGTCTCTCAACTGGGTCAAAAGATTCATTGGCCTAAAACGAGTCCTGATGTGTAATAAATTATCATAAAGGGACGCGTTAACACCGTTAAAGCAAAACTACATGCCCTCCAGTTGCTCTTATTTCCTGCTAAAATGAAAGTACTCCGCCAGGACAAGGCACACTTTTTTCAAACTCCTGAAGAAGCCTGGGAATGGCTGGAGGAACGGCCCTGAAAGAAAACAATGGGGGAATGGAGATCCGAACGAATACAGTCACAACAGGAGCACTCCCTTCCTAAGGTGCAGCTCAGGTCCAAGAGAAAAGGCCAAATTCCCCCAAAAAGGAGGTGTGGGACGGTCCCCACCCCAGCAGATGAGGTGACATACCTCATCTTCTCCGGGGTCAGAGAGAGACCAACCAGTTACCACAAAACGTAGCAGAGTACTCACTAAATCACTGTCTCCCTTCAAAGGTATTCTTGGCAAGGAGCAAGCATCAACACCAGACTCTCTGCACCCACTGGAAGCGGCTATAGTCAATAGTCAACCTACAGTGAATGCCCCTGGCTCCGGTGGCTCCACCACCAGACGATAATGCATTGGACTTGATTGCAACACTATAGATCACAGAATCAAAGTGAGCACTTAAGGGGCACAACGGCGCAGACACGTTCTACTGAGTGGTACAAGCCCACAGGGCTGATTTAGTCGGACGTGGAACAGCTCCGATACCTGAGCTGCCAGGCTCCAGGGCACTCTGCCCCACTTGGTTGAACTAAGTTACAAGTTGTAGTAATATTCATGCAGGCGGGTGGGACTACAGACCTCTCTGATCTCTCTGTTAAATATTTGTAATGTATGGGGATATGCATGCTCACAGTGGGAACCAGGGGTGTGCTTGGGGGAGATGGCATTTTACTATATTGAAAGGAGAGTTAGGCAGAACACAGAATGGATCAAAGCACATGAATAGACCGGAAAGGGGCGCACATGCTGACCCTGACTGCACTAATTTACACAGGAGCAATGCCCAAAGAGATGATAGGGGATAATTGTAGATGTACAGCATTTTCCTGGAATGACAAGAGCTTAGGTAGTAAAGTGAAACAGGGACTGGTGTGACATACATTAAGTGACATAAACCAGATATAGTCCTAGTCCAGGAAACCCACTTGCAGGGCTCAATGCAACTTCCTCGGTAGGGGAGCATATACCACGCCACTGCATGCGGGGTTCAGTACCGGTTCCCGAGGGGTGGCAGTGCTGATAAGGAAGTCTTTCACCATTTACCACTGAAAAAATCTGGAGAGACCCTAATGGTACTTACATAGCGGTCAAGGGCAGGTGGGGAAGGAGGGAGGTGCAACAAGAAAAAAAGGGGGGGGGAAATCGTATGTGAGATTTATCTGGTCCCGTGCCTCATACTCCTGCCATACAAAACAACAAAGAAGAATGCACAGTTCCACGGGGAGTGTGGAGCCTCACTGTCAATTAGGGAAGAAGTCAGCGAGTCCCTACAAGCAAGATGTACTTGGAAGAAGAGCCCTCACCTACCTTTTGGTGACATTCTTCATCATTGGGCTATGCTCCTTGTCAAGCAAGCACTGCAATGCCTGACGGACCCCTCAAGGGGGCTCTTTTCTGGAGATCTTTTAGAAGTTATTGCTGTTGGTGAGTGCAAGAATGTGGGATTGTTGAAAAAGCTGTTAAAATTGACTAGGAGGATTCAAAGGGCAGACATTTATTATGAAGATGGAGCCCCTGTCAAAGTTAAAAACAAAAAAAAGGGAGGGAAGCTAAGTACAATGACCCAATGCCCTCCATGTATGACTAGGTGTGTGTCATGTGCCCCTACTCCAGGGACTGACTTAAGAGGTCAAGTGTTGGTAATCCCTGCACTGCCTATCAAAAACTGGTCAACATGTTTCTCGCTCTAGTAGTCATAAGGATCTATTTGTGACTCGTCAGGATCTATGAATGAACAAGCTAATCCTCACTATCATGTAGACACATACCATGTGATTAATAGATGATATGGGAATCTACACAGGAACCTGGAAGTGGAGTAAGAAGAATATGTTACTCATAAAGTACATTGACAACAAGTAATACAGTTCATCAAGTGTCAATAGGTGTCAAGCATCACAGTGGAACCATCTCAAACAAATTCAGTGCTCAAAGGAACCTGAGACATCGTAGCAATCACATGTCACGAAACAGATGTCTTACAGCAGGACTCTTAATCTCCTCAAGTCAGAAGGGTGGGGCCAATGGGGATAGCACTGGGCTTGTGTTGTTTCACAAGTATATTAATGTGCACATATGGTTAAAGGGAAGAGAGAACAGAAACATTGTTACTATGCACCAACATGGTGTATGCCTCCTACAACAAATAGGAACAAACTGTAGCTACTGTGGAAGCTGAGAATAAAAAAGGCTTGAGTGTCTGCACAGCCTTAATTAAAGTAATGTTTAGTGTCCCCAAACTGGGTAGCCTAATTCTAGTCACAAGAGCTGTGAAAGGTCCTCTTGTGTGTGTAGACCAGTGGCCTATGCGGCTAATGCTGACTAGTTCTGGTGTTCTAAACTGGCAATAAATCATAATGTTGTGGCACATAATGTGTAACACGTAGGTTTTTATATATAGGGCCTGATTCTAACTTTGGAGGACGGTGTTAAACCGTCCCAAAAGTGGCGGATATACCACCTACCGTATTACGAGTTCCATAGGATATAATGGACTCGTAATACGGTCGGTGGTATATCCGCCACTTTTGGGACGGTTTAACACCGTCCTCCAAAGTTAGAATCAGGCCCATAGTGTCTGTTCCTGCACCCCACCCCCAGAAAGAGTCTCAAGCTGGTAGGGCTAGTGCGAGGAGGTTGCGTGATATAGGCATGCACCAGGTATGACAGCTCCTGCCGAGTAGTCCGACTCGCCATCAAAGCAGTTAGTTCCAATCCAATTCACACCTATTACCCAGTAAGCCGGTTCAGGTCACTCTCATTATCAATTGTAGACTCTCATACATCGTAGCCAATCATGCACCCCACCAAAAAATAGTTTCTAAATTTGGGCATGCGCTATGTGCTGAAAGCGCACATGAAGTATGACAGCTCCCGCCAAGGGATATTAGATTGGGTCATTGTACTTAGCTTCCCCCTTTTTTTGTTTTTAAACTTGACAGAGGCTCCATCTTCATAATAAAGATTGGTCCTCTGGATTCCCCTAGTCAATTTTAACAGCTTTTTCATCAATCCCACATTCTTGCACTCACCATCGGCAATAATTTCTAAATGATCTCTGGCAAAGAGCCCCCTTGAGGAGTCCATAAGGCATTGCAGTGCCGTCCTGACGAGGACCTTAACCCGATGATGAAGCATGTTACCAAAAGGTGAGTGAAGGCTTTTGTTACAAGTATATCTTGCTTGTAGGGACCCACTGACTTCTCCCCTAATTGATAGTGAGGATCCACACTTCCCATTGATCTGTGCATTTTTTTTTGGTTTGTGTATGGCAGAAGTATGATGCACAGGACCAGATAAATCTCCCACACGATTTGACCCTACCCCCTTTTTTTCCTTGCTGCCTATCGGTACAGCAGTCAGTTGTGGGGCGTGATCTTACCTATGCTAATTTTGCATACTGGTTCACTGTAACTTGACGTAACCATGTCGGACCTTCAGGGTCTGAGCTTTGACAAAGACACTGTCCAAGCTATAATTCAGAGTCCCTCGGTCTGAGGTGAGGATAGCAGTGGACCATCAGGTAGCTCAAAGGAAGATTGGAATAAACTGTCATCCTTGAAGAAGGAATTAATCAAGACTGTACTACACAGCACGGTCATGACTGAATATTTGAGAGCCAATATTGCCCCTAACGGGCTCATAGTCACCAAAGTACCCTGGATTTTTTTACAAGACCTACTGTTTAGGAACAACTGGGTGCAAGTAGCCTGGAAGTGTACCCGAGATTGGCTAGTCTTGATCATTAATACCTCCAAAAGACTGGCGGACTCTATCACCATTTAGATTTCCATGCTAGAGACCTCCATCAAGGCAACTGTACAAATTACCCAGTTCAAGACTCACTTGGCAGAAATGAACTCTGAACCTAATGAAATCAAAGAATACCTAACCCGTCAAAAGTTTGCTAAATTACAGAAAGACATAAAAAAATGTAGCATGGAGAAAGTGTACCCATACCCAAAGACGACTACCACCTGGAAGGAAGGACAGAGTCCTCAGATGAATCGCCCCCACCCCCTCTCACCAAAAACCACAGACATACAACTATAGCTCTAGCTCAGTTGGCTTGAGTAGTGATGAGGAGTGGAAGAAGAACACAAACCAACAATACGCACAGATGAACACGGTACCCCCAATCCGGTATCCACAATTTCCCATGTGGCACCACCCTTCATACCCTTTCTTCCAACCACGCCCACAAGTACCATTTACTCCTTTTCTAGGAAGAGGCTGGGGCAGAGGCAGAGGAAGAAACAGAGGAAGAGGAAAGAATGTGCCCTGGGAACCAGGAGTGCCAAAAATCATAACCAAGAGCCACAGCTGGGAAGCAGCAAAGAAGACCTAGCAAAATACTTACCCCTACTGAGCTGAAAGTCCTGAACAAGGGCTTGGGTTTTGTCCCGACACCGAAATAGGACTTTTTCTGACTGAACTGTGAAGTAGCGTCTCTGTTCAGGAATGTCCGCCTGCATTTCTCTTCAAAGATCGCCCAGCAGCTATCCAGACTGGAGACACCAATTTAAGGAACCCTTCCACCTTCATGCCTTCTACCCATTGATGTTTTGACCTTTGAAAAGGCGGTACGACGGGATATTGCACTTTTGCAACTCACACGAACATTCCAGAACTTATCCAATATTCAGAAGCAGGCAATCCGCTCTCTTTCCCTGGACACGGAGAACACTATTAAGCCCGCCGACAAAGGAGGAGCCATAGTGATTTTGGACACAACATCCTACAGACAAGAATGCTTGAGGCTGTTGAGTGATGCCTTCTACTATGAGCGCATATGGGTAAATCCTACCCACATCTACAACGCACAATCCGGAGTATGACAGAGGAGGCAGAAGCGGCCGGATGGATCACTCACTGAGAGGTGGAATTCCTGGACACAAAGGAACCATGGGTCCCTTACTTTTACTGTCTCCCAAAGGTACACAAGGGGACTCCCCCTCCAGGACATACAATAGTGTCTGGTATAGGGTCCATTCTTGAACCTGTGTCCAAATTCTGTGATTTCTTCTTACAACCCATAGTACAACAAACATCCACTTTCCTAAAAGACACCAAGGATGCTGCTGGACCAGATCAATGCATGTGGTGCCACTGACATGCTGATATGCCTTGATGTTGAGGCCCTGTACATTAACATACCCCAGGATGCTACCCTGGAAGCGGTTGATGAGATATTCTCGTCTACAACATGAGATTATAAGACACCTATCCGGTGTATCCTAGAGTGCGCCACTCTGGCTCTAAAAGAGAACTTCTTCCAGTTCGAAGAACAATTATACCATCAGATACAGGGGACATCCTTGGGCAGGACATTTGCTCCTAGTCTTGTCTGTTTATATATGTATACCTTTGAGAAACGGTACATCTTGGAACCTTCACATCTTTTTTCTTCAAATATCCCACTCTAGTGACGATTCATAGATGATATCCTCGTAGTTTGGAAGGGCGGCAAGTATCAGGCTACACAATTTGTCAATTGGGTAAACACTCTTGACCAACATTTACGCTTCACTGCTACCATCTCGAGTGAAGAGGTGGCCTTCATGGAACTCTGCATTGTCCTGAGGGACGGGTCTTTGCAATTTTCCTTTTTCCAGAAGCAAACAGACAGGAACAGCTTACTTTTATTTGACAGTCATCATCCTAAAGCCCTGAGGACTAATTTGCCATACGGTCAGTTCTTGAGATTGAGGTGCATCTACCCATACTTTGATGGTCATCACCTCAGTTCTACTCGCTGATGACTATTTATGGCACTTCTAGGTGAGCTGCACTGTGCTAGGTAGTTGATAGGGTGTTAACCTTCCATCCCTATTCCCCTGTGTTTTTATACAGACATGGAGTACCCCTGCCACACTGAAAGATAGCCGCCTCTTACCTATAGTCTGTAGTTTTTGTTTCTACGACACTCACCCTCCTTGTGAAATGCACTGCCGCTCTGAGCTCTCTCCATTCCGGGGAGCACGGAGCTGGGTTAGGTGTACCAGAGGACGTCATTCCAGAAACAAGTAAGTGTTTGTTTGGCTATGACCAGCTGTTCCTTGCTCTGGGAGTAGCTGGTTGAATCTCCCGTTGACTGGCTCACTTGCAGCCGAGTCCAACCCCTGGGCTGGAGCTAGGGCTAGAAGTTCCAAACCCAATTTCGGGTTGTGGCCATTGATTACTGAGAGCCTTATATGTGATACCTTATTGATGGCAAACACAGCGATATTGAGCAGTTCAAAACCTACTACGTGTGTTATGTGCTGCTGATTCCAACCCCTTGGCAGGAGCTGTCACAGATGGTGCATGCCCTCGCCATGCAGCCTCTCCTCACAAGGGCTATAAGTTTTGAATCAAGTCCCAGGTTGGGGGCAACACAGGTATGGATGGATGAGAGCCCTTTACGGGATAGACTATTGATTGGAAACACTGATTTTGTGCAGCTCAACTACTACGCGCGTTATATCAAAACTTTTGAGCAATTATCTAGAATCCACTAATTAGATACAAAGCCCAACCGCTTAGCGGGAGCTGTCATACTTCATGTGCGTTTTCAGCATGATTGGCTATGATGCATGAGAGCCTACATTTGATGTCACATTGAGAGTGACCTGACCGGCTTACTGGATGCCGGGTTCACCCATGACATGTAACAAATTAACATATTGAGTATGGTGTAATAGGTGTGAATTGGATTGGAACTAACCGCTTTGACGCAGGGCGGACCCCTTGGCAGGAGCTGTCATACCTGTTGCCTATATCACACAACCACCTCACACTAGCCCGAGCAGCTTAAGACACCATTTCTCTGGGGTGCGGGAACAGACACAATGTATAAAACCCTACATGCTACTCGTTAAATGGTACAACTTTATGATTTATTGCCAGTTTAGAACACTACAAGTAATCAGCATTACCCGCATAGACCACTGGTCTACACACATAGATTGACCCTTCAACACTCTAGTGTGACTAGAATTAGGCTACCTAGTTCGGGGACACTGAACATTACCTTAATTAAGGCTGTACAGACACCAAAGCCTTTTTGTTGTAGGAGGTCTACACCATGTTGGTGCATAGTAACAATGTTTCTGTTCTCTCTTCCCTTTAACCACGTGTGCAAATTAATATATTTGAGGAACAACTCAAGCCCTATGTTATCCCCATTGGGCCCATCCTTCTGATTCGAGGAGGGTAGGAGTTGTCCTACCTACTGTAGAACATCTGTTTTGTGACGTGTGGTTTGGTTGCTAGCACATCTCATGTTCTTTTGAGCACCAAATTTGTTGGAAGTGGTTCCACTGTGATGCTTGACACCTATTGACACTTGATGAACTGTATTACTTGTTGTCAATGTACTGTATGAGTAACACATTCTTTTTACTCCACTTCAAGGTTCCTACTTGGATTACCATATCATCTATTAATCATATGGTATGTGTCTACATGATAGTGAGGATTAGGTTGTACATTCATAGGTCCTGACAAATCGCTAATAGATCCTTATGACTACTAGAGCAAGAAACATGTTGACCAGTTTTTGATAGGCAGTGGAGGGATTACCAACTCTTGGCTTCTTGAGTCAGTCCCTAGAGTAGGCGCACATGACACACAACTAGTCGTACTTGGAGTTGATTGGGTCATTGTACTTAGCTTCCCCCTTTTTTTGTTTTTAACCTTGACCGGGGCTCCAGCTTCATAATAAAGTTCGGTCCTCTGGATCCCCTTAGCCAACTTTAACAGCTTTTCACCGATCCCACATTCTTGCACTCACCATCGGCAATAATTTCTAAAAGATCTCTTTGGAAAGAGCCCCCTTGAGGGATCTGTCAGGCATTGAAGTCCCGGCCTGACGAGAAGCATAGTCTGATGATGAAGCACGAAGGTGAGTGAGGGCTTTTGTTATGAATACATCTTGCTTGGAGGTACTGGCTTACTTCTCCCCTAATTGACAGTGAGGATCCGCACTTCCTGTGGAACTGTGCATTCTTTTTTGTTTTTGTGAAGGCGGGAGGTAACCATCGGGGGTGTTTGTGCCTCACCCCACCTCCAACAACAGACCTATACCAAACTAGCAGAGATCCCTTTAAAGTCAAACGCATATCTTCACCTAATAGGGGGGACTTCAATGATGTGATGCACCCAGAAATAGACTGTTCAGGTTTCCCACTGATACACCTGAGGGAAATCCCACTGGCAGGTTTTGTGAAAGCTAAGGGGTTGACAGATCTCTAGAGACATCATCACCAAGACACCCGAGAATACTCCTATATCTCTAGAGCACCCAAGGGGACAGATTTGCAATGTTTTGGTGCTGGGCAGTGCCGCAACCCTTCTTGCTGCACTACCCTGTATCAAATCACGAGGGCAGGAATATCCTTTTCCCCTGCACTGGTGCATAAATTGCTGCTAGGCACCAATGCAGGCACCCTTGCACCATGGGTGCCTGCAATGAGGCATGATTGTTTTTGTGCAGGAAGCACAAAGACAATCCCAAGAGGAGTTTTCCGCTTTCTATGTGTGCTGCAAAATGCATCACACATAGAAAGAGGAAAACACGTGGAGAAATAAAGATATTTTTTCCCCATTGCATCACTTCTATGCCACTCCTTGGGTGGCGTAGGGTTTTGACGTATTTCCATGTTTTCAAAACCTTGTAAATCTGGAAATGCATCAAATTCCATGGGTTTAGCGTCACTTCTACATCACTCCTGGGGTGGCATAGGGTTTTGAAGTATTCCCAGGTTTACAAAACCTTGTAAATCTGGGAATACACCAAAATCCATGGGTGTTTTGTGGGAACCTCCATGCAACACTCATGGAAACACCTCCCCAATGCAAAGTAAGGCAACACAGCAACTTGCGCTGCGTTGCCTTACTCTATATCTACAAGGCCATTTAAAGTAACACAAAGTGGCTTTGCACAGCCTTTTAGATATCGGTCAGCAGCCTCCGCCACCAATGCCTCAAAAAAAGTAACGCATCGGCAGCACAGGCCACTTGTAAATCTGGGTCAAGACCTTTTCCCACCAGATTACATTCTAGCCCCGGCGGACGAAGTGGGAGAGATATAGGAGGCAAATTAACTCGCCAGGAATCTCTCTGACCACTCTTCCCTATGGCTAGCGGTGGGGATTAGACCAGGCAGATGGGGGGCTATTGGAGATTGAACACGTGGTAGTAGAAGGAAGGGAAGGTTGCTCAGGAGATCAAGGTTGAAACTGAACTGAATTTCAAAGAGAATAAAGACTCTGTCACATCTTCAATTACTGTCTGGGAAGCCTACAAGACGGTACTCAGAGACAGGACCCAGAACATAATCACCCACAAGAAGAAGAGAGAGAAATAAGAATTGGAGTCCCTAGATCACCAGCTATTAGAGTTGGAAGGGAGATTAACAATGAAAGATGATCTTCTATCCTACGCAGAATCAGGATGCTGCGTAAGGAGTACCAGGCACTAGCATACAAGAAAGCTAAAGCACAGGCAACACAACCACGCCTATATGAAGTCGGTGACAGCAGAAGCAGGCTGTTAGCTTGGTTATATAACCGAGAGAGGAAATTGTACTGGGTATACAAGATACACAGGGCCCATGGTGAGAGCTGTACAACGTGCCAGGGAATAGCTGGCAAGTTTGCAAGGTTCTACAGGGATTTATATCAAGAGAGCGAGCTTGCAGATGCATCCCACATGAGGGACTACTTAGAGGGAGTGCAAATCCACACCTGTCTCCAGGAGATCGGGACTCCCCTGAAAGAGAGTTGGACTTTTCAGGGGTCAGAGAGGCTATGGATAGACTGAGGCCAGGAAAAACTCCCAGAACTAATGGTCTCTCTCTGGAGCTCCTAAAAGAAAATGCTGACATTGAATGTACCTATCTCCTCAACTTGTTTAATGAGGCCAGAGAACAGGGACGAGTCCATGGGACTTACCGAGGGCAATGCTAGTGGTGATCCCGAAGGACGGGAAACCTCTGACAGAGTGTGGCTCCTACTGCTCGATTTCCCTCCTTAATATCGAGACGAAGATCTTGGAAACAATATTGGTGGCAACATTGATAGCAGTCATATGGCCCCCTGATTCACCAAGAACAATTGGGCTTCCTGCCCAAGAGGTCAATGAGGCTCAGCCTCCTCAGACTCCATAACTGGCTGGACGCAGTGAGATTGAGAAAAGAACCCCATATACTGCTGTCCTTGGACGTCAAAAAGAAGTTTGATACAGCCCACTGGCCATTCATGACTCAAACACTAGAGAGATTTGGGCTTGGACCCAAATTTTTGGCATGGATAACCTTACTGTATACAAACTCGGTGTAAACAGGGTCACGTCCACTGAGTTTCCAATAGAGAGGGGGATAAGACGGGATTCTCCCCTCTCACCATTGCTGTTTGCCCTCACGCTAGAGCCCTTGGCGTCCATTCACACCCAGGCATCTCGGGTTTCCATGTAGAACAGGGTAAGGGTGAAGACAATAGAATATCGCTATATGCGGACGATGTTTTCCTATATATATCATCCAACCAAGAGAGACACTTCCATGGATAATGAGAACCGTTGAAGGCTTCGGAATTAATTCTGGCTATAGGTTCAGCTGGCCCAAATCGATTATCTACCTGGTGGAAGTACACCTGGGACAGTTGGACCTACTGAGTACCTTAAAACTAGAGAATAAGGGTTTAAAGTATTTGGGTTTTTTTTGTGACACAGGACCAAGAGAGATCTCTAATCTGGAATATCCTAGCAGTTATGGCAGACCTCCACAGTGACATGGAGGGATGGGGAAAGCTACCAATGACGTTATTCGACAGGGCAGCACTGTATAAGATGATGACCCTGCATATTACATATACTTATGTTAAGGTCCCAGAGGAAAATTTCACAATAATCGAGGGAGATGTAGACAGAGCTACTCTGGAATGGGAAACACAATTGGGTATCCCTGGAGACCCTCCAACGAAACCTACATAATGGGGGGGATCTCCCTCCCAGATTTAAGGGACTACTACTGGGCAGAGCACATCATAGTTATTAACGACTGGATGTATGCGCCGGGAGATCACCACACTTATTTGCTGGAGAAAAGCCAGTTTGAGAAAAAACACACCCCAACTATCTTTATGGGGGAAAAGGGGCTAAGAGGCTCCTGAGGCCTACACAATTGGTGATAATACATGGACGAGGGTGGGGAAAAAATGGGTTGGCATGCAAAACTCACACGTGAAAGCCACTTGTGGGAGGGCAGCCAACTGAGGGAGTTAGGAAAATTACAAGGTTTTGGGGCCTGGGACATGATATGGATCTACCGGCTGGGAGACCTGTTTGAAGACGGGGGACTTAAGCCATTTGACAGTTTGCAAACAGAATATCAAATGCCTCTGACACAACATTAAAATACTTGCAACTTGCACAAGCCTTAGCACGCAGAGAACCTAGACCTGACAGAACTTCCCGATTACGCCCCATTTGAGGGGAGATTACTGCTGGGACAACTGGAACAGAAAGCTATTTCATGACGTACAAAACAATCAACAACAACCTACTGCTGAGAGGCCTGAGAGGAAAATGGCAACAAGAGCTGGGCGTTGTGAACGACAGAGACTGGGAGGCTGCTCTAATGCACCCTCTAGAAGTGGTAATTAAAGTACACCTAAGACTAAAACAATTTAAGATCCTTCACAGGGTTTATTATGATGGGACACAACTTCACAGCTGCCAGCAGGCTGAGTCGCCTGACTGAGATGCAAAACACATAGGGGGACATATGTACACATGCTCTGGGACTGTCCCCACATCCAGACTTTTTGGTCTAAAGTCCTGAGGGAACTGGGGAAGATATTAGGGGAGGAGATTCCAGCAGACCCCAAATACATGCTTTTGGGAATCCCTACTGAGATAGATATCCTACTGCCTAAGCTCCTCTTTAGCAAACTAGGGTTGGCAGTGGCCAAGAGGAACGTGGCAAGGCACTGGGGGTCACCAGAGACACCCACAGTGAGGGAGTGGAGGACGGGGATAGACCAGTACAGGATGGCTGAAGAAGTAATGTACGAAGCCAAAGGGTTTCAGAGGAAGTTCCTAAAGATTTGGGGACCATGGAGAGAGTATTACAATATCTCAGAGGGGGACAATGGGGTGGCTTGAAATGCTTCCAATGGTACGTGAGACTGCCACGGAAGGACCCCAAAGAAAGGGCCTCCTCAGAGGCGACAGACTCCGTTCACATCTCACCTTACATTGCTGTATCGCCAAGATCTGAGGAAGCAACAGATATCCATCATGTTAATGTTACTGTCAGGCCCATTAGGACGGAGCCCAGCACCAAACTACAAAAAGCATTGACAGGCACCACAGTAATGCAAGTTCCTGCCAATGCTTTAGAAATTACCACTTGCTTGGTGGGTGGCATCTCCATCAGGGCAACAGAGTAATTTACTCTGTCAACCTGGTGTAGAAAACGAGCCACCCACTAAATATAAATAGGGCCATAAGTCAGAAACTTAAATTTCAGACTGGGTTGAACCTGGTTTAACTAGTGACTTTAGTGGTTCACCCTGTCAAGGATTGTGATTATTACTTGAGGTGGGTACTTACCTCACTTAATCAATGCTTCAATTTCTCACACACTCTCTTAGTCCAGCCAGGCAGAGAGCATCTGCCCACTCCTGTCACAACATATGCTTCTAATGGTTTCACATTGCCTATGACGCCTTTATGACCCTTCCTTGTTTTACTGCCCTTCACAGTTTTAGAGTGTTTGTTTTTTCATCCACTACAGCGTCTAATGCCCATTTCCATCATGCTACCTGCTGCTTTGTTATGGGAATTCCTAAATTTTGATAGCACTACTATGTTTACATAGCCAACTTTGTCCAGAAGCTGGGATTGAAGCCCAATTTATCCAGTTGCAAAGTCAGTGTCTTACCTGTTACAAAAGGTCTATTATTTTGTACTTGGACTTACATTCCCATATTGTCTCTGATAACCACCCTGTGGCCTATAAGGCTCATGGCAACACACTTGCCCATGGATGATCTGCACCAAAGAAGACACCCTTTTCAGCCTGAAGTTCAGGATAGCACATGCTCACCCACACTCACTGGTATGAGCACAAAGGTGACAAAGAAAGGAGCCGAGCTGGGCTCCCTCCTAGGCACTTATAGAGATAGCTGCTGCTGTTAAGGTTTGCAATTATTATAGACTTATCAATTTATTTTCAGACATCAGGTTACATAATGATCACCTGGTAAAATTGGCACGCTTCGTCAGTAGGATACTTGGCATAGGGAGCAGGAAATGCCTAGGGAACTTGTGGGCAAGAAATCTGTAACCAGACCTGTTCACACTCAATTGCTCTTCCTACCACCCCTTTCCAGCAGCCATGTCGGGCATGTGAGTCTGGTTTTTAACTGCTATGAGGATCACTGTGTAAAACAAGAGTCCAAGAACAGTGTACAAGCATTTTAGGAAAACGAATGAAACCCAAAGTGAACTGGAGTATTTTAGATTCAATTTTGAATGGAGCAGTGGTGCACCACAATATCACAGCATTAAGGATCGCCTGATTCTCTATGTTGTCCTTCCCCTTCTTCATTAACCAAATTCATTAATTCACTTAAATAAATCAATTACAATGAAGATATGATACCGTCTTTGCTTTAAAAATGACTATTCTACTTTATGCATGTGAGGAAATCAAAGCTATTACAAACTGACTTTGTATATGTCATAGTGGTATCGTAGGACTCCTTAGGGCTCTTAACTCAATCATATAAGTATTTTGATATAGTTTTGCTTTCCACTTTCCTTTCATTGTGCATTACATTTCATAAATTATTTCCTCCGGACACATTTTACTGTTGTTGCCTTTTATACCTCTGTAAGCAGGAAGCACTGCTTCCCAAAATCTTTGCTACCTCTCTATTATCTTCACTTTCCCCAGGTACACTCTGCCCACGCTTGCAGACCTTACTTCTGGTGTTTAATTGATATGAATATTCCTTGGGGTGTCAGATTTTATAATACATTTGTACAGGAGACAAAGGTCAAGATGTGGGAAGATGGGGTAGAAAGCTTAGGAGCAAGAAGTATCAGGAGGGATTTTCCACTTTAACAAATCAGTAAATGACTGAACAAAAACAAGATTATTAATTAGATGGCATATGCAATAACAAATGTTCAATTCATTAAATAATTACATTAATGATATTTCTACTTCTGGCTAGAGATGGGTTTTATCTTTTGAAAACAGAAGAAACAACAAGTCTGCCTTTAATGTGCTTACATATTCAAACACAGGCTGCATAAATGCTGTTCACATGCCTAAAAACCTTGAGTTTGTTTTGTTTATATTCTAGCACATGAATCAACGAAAATGTTGTCATAGATAACAAAATAAGAGCTAACTTAAGGGGATACCAACATTCTCAGATTCAAAGAAATGAAATGCCTGCTTGTGGGCAACATGGAAGAGTTTTCATATATATCCGGTGAATAACACCCTGGTCTTATCAGAAAATCCCAGTTCTTGAAGAAAATGCAAGTTGGGATTATTTCATTGTTCTGGCCCAAGAAGCAAAATAGCCATTGTGACAAAGATGTTTGCAAGAAATTACAGTATTAGTTGAGTGGGTGTAAGAAATTGAGTTATTGGTTAAGGAGTATGGAAGCCCCACTGACAACAACTACAATCCTTGTGAGAATGAATCACAACAGTCAATAAATTAACCTGTGATCAACCTTCTGGCAGCTTGGCAAAAAAGCAGTAACGCTAGACTTAGAGGCAAAGTATTTATGAAGTCCACAACCAGCAATAAAGTAAAAACACAACACAAGAAATATCCCAACCAATTTAGAAAAATAGAGTACATTTTAATAAATAAAATTATACCAGAACAACAAAAAGCCAATGAGGAGAACCAGAGGTATTACATGTTAAAGCTTTACATAAAAAAAGTACCTAAAAGTACAAAGCGCCACAAGGTCATTTGGTCACACTAGAGCAGGGGAAAGTCACAAGCTGAGGCGGACCATGATGGAGCGCGGCTCAGATACAGGGATTGGGTTTGTTTGACTGAAAAGTTACCTTCCTAATCCAGCACGAACAGTTCCGTTCAAAATGGAGGAGACCACATGGAGCAGGCTGGGCTTCATGGATGGTCATCACTGTAGTATGAAGAGCAAGTTGGGTACTGCAGACAGTCATCGGTGTACCAAGAAGACTCAGTCATCAAGCGTCATGGACGGTATTTGCAGTAGCTTTGCGTTTGTGGTCATCGCAGGCCGTTGTTGCTGCACTGCGAAGTGCGGGTCTCATGTTGCTAGTGACCACTGTCGATACGGAGAGCAGGTCTCACTTGAGCTTCACATTGCCGGTTGTGAACAGCAGAGTACTCGCGCAAATGGGTCACCAAAACTTCAGACTTTTCTACTTTTCTTTAGGAGGAGTACACTCTGATGTCAGCCAAGTGTCCAGGACCTTAGGAAGTACATCTTAGGGATCGGGTACTCAGTCTAGCAAATGATGGAAGGGCTCAAGAAGGTCCAGTTGCAGAGCTAGGCAGTTCCAGTTGCAGCAGGTCAGCTGTCAGTTAAAGGGAGGCCTCTTAAGATTGTTGTTTTCATATAGCTCACATAGGAGGTCAGTCAACTGACCCTTGGAGAACCTCAATCAAGCAGCAGGGCAGTCCTCTGGCAGCAGGGCAGTGCTTTGCCTGTAACTTTTACAGGTACCGGAAGTGTTCTGAAGATTGGCTCTGGAGGTCCAGTATTGATATGTGGTGCCAGCCTTTGTGAGAGGGGACTTCCTGTGCTACTGTTACTTCTGGTTCTGGAAAGTTATTTTCCTTCCCTTGTCATGACTCCAAACTGTCTAGGGTGCCAACGTGCAGGCAAGCCTGGTGTCAGGTTCTTTTGTGTGTGCAGGAGGCAAAGCCCTTTGTAGTGTAAGTAGGGCTGGGTACAGCTCCACACAGTCATCTTGCCAAGATAGCCCATCCTATCCACACCTAAGTCCCCTTTGTTTTACTGTCTGGAAGCTATATTCAAACCACAACAGCGGAGGCATTCACAGTCATGTGACCCAGAACAATCGCAGAATGCACAAGTGGTTGTGACAAGAAAAGGCCAACTTTCTAAACTTGGCAATTTTAGATTTCTAAATAAAAATCAGACTTTACCGTTAAAGAGGGTAAAATCACAATTGATTTGAGCGTAAACAGGATATCTCTATCTGCTTCCATTCCAAAGTTAGCACTTATTAGATTTAATAGGGTAACCCAGTGTTAGTAAATAGGAAAGATAGATCTTACAACAGTGAAAAACGACTTTGGGTGTTTTTCACTGGCAGGACATGTAAAACTTAAGCATGCATGTCCTTCTTTTTATATACAATGCACCTTGCCCTATGAGCCTTTAGGATCTACCTTAGGGGTGACTTATACATTTAAAAAAATAAGATTTAGGTCTGGCAGAAGGTTTATTTTGATAGGCTGAAATGGCAGTTTGAAACTGTAGCAAAGGATGCATTGGCCGGCCTGAGACGTGTTTTAAAAGGCTAATTTAGGGGGTAAATGCTACTAGTGGGCGGCTTGAGTGCTGCAAGCCCACTAGTAGCATTTAATTTACAATCCCTAGGTACTGGTACTACCATTTAGTAGGGTCTTACAAGTTAATTAAATGTGCAAATTATGTATACACATGTTTACCATGTTTGATGAAGGAAGAACAAGCACTTCACCACTCTGTAGCAGTGATACAGCATGCAGAGTCCTAAAACAAACAAAATTAAAGTCATCAAAACAGGAGGGGTTAAGGCAAGACCTTTGGGGGAATACAACGCCAAATATGTTGTGTCTACCAGTGGAGTAACTACCCACTTCAAGTAATAATTACAACCCTTATCAGGGTGAACTACTAAAGTCACTAAGTAAACCTGAGTTCAATCTCCTGGTACCTCAGCACAGAGCAGACAAGCATACCTTAGAGGCAGTTTGTATAGTATCTATGCAACACCAAAGCAGTAATTAAGTTGAAGCACAGCACAAGAACAAAACAAAACCAATTTAGACAACATAGAGTGAGTATGTTTTAATAAATAAAATGACACCAGAATGCAAAAATCCATTGAGAGGAATTGCAGATATGAATTATTAAAATGTGGCATAGGAAGGGAGATGCCTGGGTAACTTGTAGGCAATACATGTGTTAAAAGTCAACTGTGGTTAACTGGCTGCAGTAGACCAAGACCCAGCCGTGATCTGTAGACGACTGTGATAGAGTGCAGATTGGGTACATAAAACAGGTTTTATCTGTCACGTTGTAGATGCTCCTCAGACTCGGTGCGATGCAAATAAGGGTCCGCCTCCTGACACCACCAAGTCACCTATATAAACCACGGTGCATTGGAGTAATCGGGTGAGGGAAGGAAGGGGAAGGAACAGCAGGGACGGGATATCTGTAAAGAGAGGAATACACAGTGTTAATATCACATTGCCTGTCTACTCTTGCAATGTCTCGCTAAAGTACCAACGACCGTACCTGCCCATAACTCATGAGGGCAGAACTAATCCAACACCTATCTGTGCTCCATCTGAATCATAGATGGACGCCCCAAGCCAACAATTAATACCGATGATCTCTAATGGGTTGCTCAACACCCACTTTTATACAAGATAGTCACGAAATAATGAGGAGACAGAAACGAAGAGAAAGGGAATAAAATTAACGATGATAAGAACCTATCTCGTAGTCCTTTCTATGACTCAGTTAATCCACTAAGCCCCATGTCATAGTCACGCAATTTGTAGGAATAACCCGGTGTTATTTCATTACGTATTGAAAAAAAATCGTCCCGGCAGTTCAATTCCCGCAAAAATAAACATTAACCCCCTGTCGTAGCCAAACATATAATGTTCTCTGGCCCCAAGGATAATCGTTCGTGCTTTATTGGTAACTCAAACAAAAGACCGCCGTGCTTCAGAAGTTACCAGTGTCCTTGTCGAACTGCAAAATGAAAGGCGAGGGATTCCAGCACCAAATCGTCTCACCGCTTACCACCTCTCCTTCGTGGCAGGTTCCCCTGGGAAAAAAACTCGACACTCTGGAAGGTCCCAGGCTCCACGGAAAACCGGAGGAGGAATTAAACCTCCTAAGCAAACAACTCAACCTCGGAAACGCCGTCAGCAAGAGCCCTCGTTGTCCATCCGACTGGTTTCTAGGAAACGAATAACGCACATTACTTCCTGTATGTGCTTGCTTTTTAAGCGACCTCTTCCCCTCTAGGCGTCATGGGATATGTAGTCCAAAAGGACTATGTTATCCCGATCGGCAATGTAGGCGCCGTGGCTAACACCTGACAGTACGCCCGCCTCCAAAGCGCCTCCTAGGACCAGGTTTAGAGGGATGACGGGCATGAAACAGCCGTACTGCCCTAGGGGCATGGACATTGCTTTCCGGCTCCCATGAATCGTCCTCAGCATTGTACCCCTTCCATGAAACCAAGTACCACAGCTTACCCCC
Organism: Pleurodeles waltl; assembly: GCF_031143425.1. Classification (NCBI taxonomy): domain Eukaryota; kingdom Metazoa; phylum Chordata; class Amphibia; order Caudata; family Salamandridae; genus Pleurodeles; species Pleurodeles waltl. Next base: position 299,876,356 of record NC_090442.1, read on the forward strand.
CCGTCGTTTGGAATCCAACACTCTGCGCACCTCGTACTCCAGCTGCCCATCTCTGACCACCGGAGGCACCGCCTGCCGGGTCGCTGAAAGAGCCGGTTTCAAAAGGCTGCAATGAAATACCGGATGGATCCTTAAGGAAGCAGGTAAGTTGAGACGGTAAGCCACAGGGTTTATCTGGCGTAACACCTCATAGGGACCAATGTAACGAGGATGAAAGACGCTACGCATCTTGAAGCGTATATACTTGGTGGAAAGCCACACTCTATCGCCTGGCTGATATGCCGGCCCCTCACGCCGATGTTCATCACCCCACTTTTTATACTGTTCTTTGGCCTTCTCCAGATTGAGCCGTATCTTCTTTTGCACGGATTGGAGATTCTTAATCATGGCATGAACCGTAGGTTGATCCGTGACTTCTCTAGGTATGTTTATGGGCAACATTTCCGCGTGGAACCCCGTGTTAGCACGAAAAGGAGATTCTCGTATTGAGCTATGCCAAGCATTGTTGTATGATAGTTCTGCCAGCCATAGCAACGAAACCCAGGATTCGTGAGCGTCCTTTGCATAGCACCTCAGATATTTTTTCAGGGTTTGATTGAGGCGCTCCGTCTGGCCATCGGTTTGTGGGTGGAAACTGGTGGACAGTGCGGATTCAATGCGCAGCACCTTGCACCACATACGCCAAAACCTAGCAACAAACTGGGGGCCTCTGTCCGAAATAATGGTTCTCGGTAGACCATGTAACCGCACCACTTGAGACAAAATTAGATGGGCGGTTTGACTGGCTGTAGGCAGATTTCTACAAGGGAGAAAATGACCCATCTTGGTAAGGCTGTCGATAACCACCATGATAGCGTTGTACCCCTGATCCATTGGTAATCCTACCACAAAATCCACGCTAATGGTTTGCCATGGTTTATCCGGAGTGGGCAAAGGTATCAGTCTGCCCTGGCTCTTCGCGTTTTCTCCCTTGGCCCGTGCACATATCTCACACCGAGCCACCCAGGCCGCAACGTCTTTAGCCCAACCTTCCCACCTGAAATGTCGTTGAACTATTTGCGCCGTTTTGGTGTAACCAGGATGACCAGCCGTTACCGCATCATGACACCAATTAAAGGCTTGCACTCGGAGTTCACGTGTTGGCAAATACAAACGATTACCTTGCAACGGTATTCCATGCTTAAGGGTACGGTCCTGACTTAACTCCGCCCATTTCTTCCACTGAGCAGCAGACTTATGCTTAGAAACCTTTTCTAAGAAATGGGAGATATGAAGGGCACAAAGCACTCTTTCAGGTTTGATGATTGCTTCCTCAGGTCTTGAAGCGATGGTTCTCACGTCCTCTTGTCGAGACAGTGAATCTGCCTTGCGATTGTCAACCCCAGGACGGAAGGTCACCACAAACTCGTATTCTGAAAAAAACAGCATCCACCTCATTTGCCGCTGGGTAAGTTGTCTTGCCTCCTTCATATACTGCAGATTTCGGTGATCAGTATATACCGTGACCGGGTGTTGAGCTCCCCATAGGTAGTGTCGCCATTCCTGGAATGCCTTTTTGATGGCTAACAATTCCTTTTCTGCCACCGTATAGTTAAGTTCCGCAGCCGATAGTTTCCTAGATAAAAACGCAACAGGATGAAGCTGTCCGGTGGTTTTGTTTCTTTGTGATAACACGGCCCCTATCGCTATATCCGAGGCATCCGCTTCGACGATAAAAGGGGCACCCGGCTGTGGATGTTGAAGTATAGGTGCGGAGCAGAAGGCCTGTTTCAAAAAGCAAAAGGCCTCCTCTGCTTCCTCTGACCAAACAAAAGACACCCCCTTTCTTAGTAACCTTGTTATAGGTGACACAATGTGAGAAAAATGAAAGATGAATCTTCTATAGTAATTGGAAAACCCAAGGAAGCATTGCACGTCTCTCACACTAGTGGGTACTGGCCACTCCTGAACAGCCTGTATTTTTCTTGTCGACATGCAAAACCCTTCAGGGCTTAAATCCACCCCCAAGAACTCAACCTTCCGGACATGGAACTCGCATTTGCTCAGTTTGCAAAAAAGACTATGCTGTCGCAATGCTAGGAGTACTAAGGAAACATGGTCAAAGTGGCGCTCCAGGGATGTGGAATACACCAGAATGTCATCTATATAAACGATCACGAAACGGTCTACGTATTCCTTGAGAACATCGTTCAGAAAATACTGGAATGCCGCCGGGGCGTTACACAACCCGAACGGCATTACCAAGTACTCAAACAGACCATAACGGGTTTTGAACGCCGTTTTCCACTCGTCCCCTTCGCGGATTCTGACCAGATGGTAAGCTCCCTTCAGGTCCAACCTTGTATAGATTACCGCCTCTTTCACCTGTTCCAATAACACAGGAATGAGAGGAAGAGGGTATCTATTCCTCACTGTATTCTTGTTCAGCATTCGATAATCGATGCAGGTTCTCAACTCTTTATTAGCTTTAGCTCTGAAAAAGAGTGGAGAGGCTGCCGGAGAACAAGATGGTCTAATGAACCCGATCTCCAGGAAGTGATCCAAGTATTTTCTCAAATGCTTGGTTTCTGGGTCTGATAGAGCATATACCCTACAGGAAGGAAGGAGAGCTCCAGGAATCAGATCTATCTTACAATCATATACACGATGGGGTGGCAATGTCTCAGCCTGACCTTCGTCGAACACATCCTTGAACTCGGCATAAACAGAGGGCAATATCACTGTTTTCTCCATCACTGTGGCCAACTGTAACCCTTGAGCCAATGCTAACATGGGGGATTCGTCATACAAGAAGCAGATATTCTCACACCTCGAGGACTGAAAACTAACCGTCTTGGTTTGCCAATCTATAACAGGATTGTGTTTTCTTAACCAGGGCATTCCTAAAATAATTTCATACTGAGGAGCCTCTATTATATCCAGTCTAATTCTTTCTTTATGTTCCGGAGATACCCCATTGAAGATCAACCCAACGTCCTCAGTATGTTCTGTAAGGGGCCCAGATTTCAGCGGTGTACCATCAACCGCCAACACTATTTCGGGGTCCTTTCTCGGAATGCTAGGAAGTCCCAATCTCCTAAGCACCCCTGCATCTATGAAATTTCCCGTGGCTCCGGAGTCTATCATCGCCCATACTGGAAACTTTTGTTCTTTGGACACCAGCTCCACTGCTAACAAAAGGTGGGACGCCTTTTCCTCCTGTGGAAAAAGGGCTAAGGAAGTTAACCGTAACACCGGTTGGGGTTCTTTAACGGGCAATTCCTCTTTCTCCGATGTTTTTCCTGCCGTAACCGCTGCCTTTTGAGTGGGGGAGTAGGAGAATCTCTTACGTGATTTCTGGGGACACTCTCTTACATAATGACCCTTCCTGCCGCAATACATGCACAACCCCTGTACCCTCCTACTCTCCTTCTCGGACTTCGACAAGGGTGCCCTAACGGCTCCCACGTCCATAGGCTCCCCACCTATATCATTGGGAGTAGAAACAGATCGCACTTCCCTTTCTGGAATGCCTGGTCGCCTATCCCCCGCTCTACGCTCTCCCCTTCTTTCTGCTAATCTGTGATTCAGTCTCAGGGTAAGATTCACAAGATCTGTACAAGTGGAAGGCTGCGGGTCTATTTGAGCGAGTATATCCTTCATGTCGTCTCGTAAACCTTGATAATAGAGAGACATTCTCTTCTCCTCTGGCCACCCTGATTCTGCCACCAATCTATTAAAGGTCGTGAGATAAGAGACCAGATCAGACCTCCCCTGTCTCAACTCCAGTAATTCCCTGTCAGCACTAAAAGTGGTTGTTCTATGATCAAACACCCTCTCGAAAGCCGTCCGAAAGGCATTCCAGTCCGATAACAAGGGGTCATCGTTCCTGACTAATGGTACGGCCCAATTGGCTGCGTCTCCTGAGAGATAAGAAATAGCGAACATTACCCTGGAAAGGTTAGAGGGAAAAGACGCGGGTCTACAAGAGAATTGTAGAGACAACTGAGTTAGAAAGGCCTGAACTTTCCTGGGGTCCCCTGAATACCGTTCCGGGCTGGCCAAAGGGATAGGAGGGGAGACATTCACGGTTACCTGTGGTGTGGATGCTGAAGCATCGAAGGGATTCCTAGTAAGCCTTTCTACCTTTTCCTTTAACGCTGCTGCCTCCACCCTAGAATTAGCCAACTCTTGTTGCACTACTACTAACGCCTGTAATACATCATCCATAGACGCCATCTTTGTATCACACCGAGCGGGAGGAGCGTTATTCGTGGGTGCGTTATTCTGTCACGTTGTAGATGCTCCTCAGACTCGGTGCGATGCAAATAAGGGTCCGCCTCCTGACACCACCAAGTCACCTATATAAACCACGGTGCATTGGAGTAATCGGGTGAGGGAAGGAAGGGGAAGGAACAGCAGGGACGGGATATCTGTAAAGAGAGGAATACACAGTGTTAATATCACATTGCCTGTCTACTCTCGCAATGTCTCGCTAAAGTACCAACGACCGTACCTGCCCATAACTCATGAGGGCAGAACTAATCCAACACCTATCTGTGCTCCATCTGAATCATAGATGGACGCCCCAAGCCAACAATTAATACCGGTGATCTCTAATGGGTTGCTCAACACCCACTTTTATACAAGATAGTCACGAAATAATGAGGAGACAGAAACGAAGAGAAAGGGAATAAAATTAACGATGATAAGAACCTATCTCGTAGTCCTTTCTATGACTCAGTTAATCCACTAAGCCCCATGTCATAGTCACGCAATTTGTAGGAATAACCCAGTGTTATTTCATTACATATTGAAAAAAAATCGTCCCGGCAGTTCAATTCCCGCAAAAATAAACATTAACCCCCTGTCGTAGCCAAACATATAATGTTCTCTGGCCCCAAGGATAATCGTTCGTGCTTTATTGGTAACTCAAACAAAAGACCGCCGTGCTTCAGAAGTTACCAGTGTCCTTGTCGAACTGCAAAATGAAAGGCGAGGGATTCCGGCACCAAATCGTCTCACCGCTTACCACCTCTCCTTCGTGGCAGGTTCCCCTGGGAAAAAAACTCGACACTCGGGAAGGTCCCAGGCTCCACGGAAAACCGGAGGAGGAATTAAACCTCCTAAGCAAACAACTCAACCTCGGAAACGCCGTCAGCAAGAGCCCTCGTTGTCCATCCGACTGGTTTCTAGGAAACGAATAACGCACATTACTTCCTGTATGTGCTTGCTTTTTAAGCGACCTCTTCCCCTCTAGGCGTCATGGGATATGTAGTCCAAAAGGACTATGTTATCCCGATCGGCAATGTAGGCGCCGTGGCTAACACCTGACATTATCTGGGCAGAAGGTCTACTTTTGGATTTAGCTTGAATGGTAGGTCCCATTTATAATCCTTGGAATCACATCTTTGACCGGGTTCTAAGAGGGGGAGCCTTTCAGGGCTCTTCTCATGTCTTAAACAGCAGGTTCAGTCCTCTTCTGAACCTCTACAGGTCCAGTGGTGTTCTGAGGATGGTATTGGGGATGCTACTTATATGCCTGGCACCAGCTTGTGGTGTGGGGGACTCCTGACCCCTTCCTAACCAATAGGGTTTAGGTTCCCATGGACAACACATCCCATTTTTGCAGGGGTAAAGTTCACAGAGTCTATAGCCAGCAAAAACAGATAGGGCAGAATTATGTGAGAACACCATGCAAATGACAGTTATTTCCTACAATGGTGAACAGTTAAGTCACTGGATAAAAAAAATGTGGTTGCCTAACTAGCTCCTTGTTTTGCTTTACTTTTGACTGAGCCAAAATACACACACTGAAAAAGAGTCTAAATGATTCTCTGGAATGCACTTCTTAATCTGAAGAAGATATTTATTATAGCTTTTCACAAGGCTCGTGAAGGAAGCCTTGAATAGCCAAAATTGTACCTTTAAAATGTGCAACAATGAAGTAAGACCATGTACCAAGAATCCTCAATCTATAAACAGCAACTATATACATGCAAGGATACTAATACTTATATTGATATATGTATATATATTCATACACAATGCGCAGCAAATACTTAATGAAAATGCATCACCGTAGGGCCTGTCTGGTGCTTCATCTTTCTTCTGCCAGCAAGCCCATGACCCCGTTCAACTGAAAGAAGAAAGAGAGAACTCTACCCTCATGGAAATTACATCAGGCATTCGATGTCTAAAATCCTGATTGAGATCTCTGAATCTCCCACTGTCAACCTGGGTCTCGTATATTTTAAACAATTGAGGAAGGAGCTTTCTGGAAAAATACCTCCCGCAGCACAAGAAGTATTAAAAAATGCTGGCTATTTTATACCAGGGTTGAAACAAACAGGTTGGAACTGGCCAGTTTCCCAAGGTGTCTCTCCCAAGCCTAAGCCTTTCCCAGCTGTACTATAAACATCAGTCAAGTACATCCTTATCGTGCTGACAGACTGACTCCTCCATGTTATGTCCTAGCTCTTCAGTGAGAAATGAGAAAAGAACACGCAAAATAGAAAACAGGTTGCATAACATGTTTTGTACAGAAAACTACTCGTACTTTTAACGAGGCAGTGAAGCTAAGACTAAGCTGAATACAAAATGGAGTCTGTAACTGTTGATCACTAATGTGACGGTGAACATCTAAGCCAAGTGGTGCAACACGAAGTCAGTGGTCAAAATACAAATATTACTGCACTCCTGCAAAAATATTGATTGTTTTCAAAAACTATAAGTAAAACACAATAAATCTATAATTCAACAACACAAATATAGATTAAAAAAATAATCAGTTCAAAACATTGATGACAAAAATAGAGAAATCAAAAATGTTGTGCCTCAAAAAATAAAATTAAACAAAACTTAAACCTTAGTATCAACAAAACATGTTTAAAAAGGTGAATAAACGTATAACTCAAAATATAAACATTTCTACAGCAAATTTAAAAAGATAAAATTTAAATTATATATTGATTAACATGTGGCATTTTTAAAACACTGGGTAAAAATACTACGTACACATTAAAAAAAATACATACCTATAGAATCTAATTAAAAATAGTAAAAGTAAAGGTGTACATATAAAACAATAATGTGAAATTATCAAAAAATTTAACTCATACTATATAAAGTATGTAAAACATTACACATAATTTTGTCATTTAGATATATGCATAGCACCCATAAAACATACAAACATAAACACACTACTGGTAATAGATTGTATTGCAAAATACACAAATATTATTAATAAATATGTGATATAAATGAAAGTACTTACAGTTTTGATGATATGGAAAATGCAAGTAGGTCTTTACAGCATATGAGATAATCCAAAAGTGATATCCCCAAAAAATGCAAAAATAATTTAAAAAGAAAAATCCAAAAATAAGGTTACATGTTAAACTCATTTAAATTTAAAAAAATGTTTGGTAAACCAAAACACAAAACTAATATTTTAAAAAATGGGAAACAATCAGGATCATTTTCTTATAGAAAAAAAGCCATAAAAATTGACATAAATGCAGTCCCAAAGCAGATCTTTTGTGTTTGCAACTTAATAACAATATATATTCCCAAGTTTGTAAATAAATGTATATAAAACTGTTATTAACTTTGATGTTGGAGTAGCTGTGTTTATTTTCTTTAACTTCGAAATGTACGGTATTATGTCAACGCTACTTTTAGTACACTAACAGATGTGTTTTACATTTTTAACTAAACTCACATTTAAATAAAAGGGCCTACTTCAAATTTTATTTTATATATATATTATTCCTAAATTAATAAACAGAAAATGAAATGTTAATTTGTGATCTTATGGAATATTGGTTTCACTAATATAGCTGCAATCTATACATTTGCAGAAAGTGCAGGAATTAGGGTGGATAGATTTACTATTCTATCTTCAGTCCCACTATCATTGGGAAATGCACTAAATAATGTGAAGGTGTAAGATTTAATATTTTAACCTTGGTCACAAAAACATTGAAGAAAGTCTAAAAATTAAGGGGCATATTTACAAGCCCTTAGTGCCACCAGAGCATCACTTTTTGTGATGCTCCAGTGGCGCTGGACAGTTCTCCGTATTTACAGGGAAGCAGTAAGCCACTTTTTGTGGCTTAACTCTGCCTTGTAAATACAGCCCCTTAACATGCAGCACTTTGTGTGTAAGGGGTGTGCAATGGGCGTTCTACAGCAACACCCATTGCATTTTGACGCTGCCCCAGATTTGCAAGATTTCGTAAACCTGAGGCAGTGCCAAAATCTAATGCCACCCCAGGGGTGGTGTTAGTATGGAGCAACAAGAAGAAATGCTTTTATTTCTCCCCATTTTTTGCTCTTTCTATGTGTGCTGCAAAGCGAATCGCCATTAAACATTGCTTTTGTGCAGAAAGGTGTCCCTTCCTGCACAAAAACAATCTCCCCACAACGTAGCAATCCTTCCACCATGGCGCAAGGATGGCTGTGTTGGCACTCAGCCGCTAATTTAGCACCGGTGTGGGGAGAAACACAGGGATGTGCTGTATTCTTTTAAATACTGCACATCCCTGCGTTTTAGAAGTGGCGTGGCACTGACAATTTTGGCACAGCGGCCATGCTGCACCACTTCTAGTCAACATACCCTCAAGGGTTTAGTATTTACTATTGTAGCTCCAGTTCAAAAGATTGTGGAAACTACATAAATAGGAGGTGGACAAATATACATATCTAACTTCAATTCTCCAAACATTTTGGAAATGGGTATAGAGGACAAATACACTACACTAACTTGAGTTGTACAAACACTGGGGAAGGTACAAACATGGGGGATTAGGGTTTACTCTTCTAACCCTAACCGGACAAATATAGGTGAAAGTGCAGAAATTCAGCAGTTAAGATTTACTGTTCTATCTATAATCCGACAAACCTTGGTGAAAGTACATAAGTGGGAGTGAGCACATATATTCTAACAGAAATTCCAAAATCTTTGGGACAGATCATAAATCTTAGTCAAATATACTTTTCTAATACCAATGTCACACATTTTGGGGAAAGTGCAACATTTATATTTATTATTCTAACTCCATCCCTGCAATATTGGGGAAAGTGCAAAAATGTAGGTGATCAGATTTATTATTCTAATTCAAATCCCACAACCACTGGTGAAGACAGCAACATGGTGAGAGCAAACACGTCATGATTCAGGTGTATCTCAGGAACAATACGAAGAGCATTAGGAGACTGAAGAAGAAAGAAGACATGACAATGGAAATTATGGAGATTCAAAAGACTAAACCATCAACTTTAGGCCAGCCCGTCACTAGCTTCCTGGGTCAGGGTCATTTTAATATTAGTGGTAAAAACATCCAAGGTGTCATTAGTTGCTTTGGGTTCTTTACATCTGTAGCAAGTCAGGCCTCTATTTTGTCCCTCACATTTGTTGATTTTCCACCTATTACTTCCTGTACCTCTTGTTAGTCCTGTATTAAGTGTTCCTTGTTCTCACTTAACTCTTAGATGAAGACCAGTATGTTGTCAGCAGCTTCCAGGTGCACTCACATGGATTCCAGCTCAGCACATGCTTGTCAAATCCATACCCACTGCTGAAACCAGTAAGCTTTTCTATTTATTCCTGTATCTTCCTTCTCAACCATTGAACTGTTCTTACCTTTTTACCTCTGTTGTTCTGCTGCCTTGTCAACTCAAATTATTCCATCATCACCTACTCCATAGTGTGCCTTTCCTTGAGAGAGACTCTGCGGTGCTGGAGAGTTAGGTCCAGTCTGGTATTTATCTCTCAGGCTCTCTCTCACTCACCTTTATTGTTTTCCTCAGGTTCAGATTGCAGGTTGCAAGTTCAACTTTGCTACCGGTATGGGGAGAGCTTTGAGCGTACATGCAAACCTGGAATCCGAAAAAATATATGCCCTCATTACAACCCTGGTGGTCAGTGATAAAGCGGCGGTAATACCACCAACAGGCCGGCGGTAACAAAAAGGGAATTATGACCACGACGGAAACCACCCACTAGACAGCCACTTTAACACACCGACTGCCACGGCAGTAGCAACCAGCACTGTGGCAGTATCCGCCAACAGCCAGGCGGAAGACAATGTACCACCCACACTATTACAACAGGCCTATCCACCACCTTTTCCCGGGGCGGTACGAACGACATGAAAAGCACGGTGGAAACAGATCTCAGAAGTCAAAGGACTCACCTGTGGAGACTCAGGGAAGAACCACGCCACCATGGAGCCCGAGTTGCAGGTGTTCCCCAGACTCGTCTATCTCCTTCTTCACTATGAACATCAATGCCGGCGAAGATGACCACGGTGAGTACATCCGCCTAGCACACAAGGGAGGGAGGGAGGAAAAAGAGAGTGACACACACACGCAACACCCCCACCCCCAACACCAGACACACAAGCAGATGCAGTAAGAAAACTTATTTACCACGTACCCCTCAGGAATAATGCAAGGACAAAAGGAATTGATTAAAGTGAGTGTAATAAGATAAAAATCTTGAAATTTGCGCTTCAAAATCAAAACAACATATACATATATACAAATGGAGGGACACAGCCCAGTCCACAATATCCGTGGGCCACAGGGCCACATCACATAGGCCAAGGCCCCACTTGACTCCAGCAACAACACAGAGGGAACACCGCAGGAGCATCAGGTCACAAATACACATGCACCTCATGGGGACAGGGAACGGGGGCACCTGAGCCTGAAGATGGTACGCCACTGGTCCTGGAGGGGGCTACATGCCCTGTGCTGTGTCCTGGGGAGTGCAAGGCCACAGTCTCTCAAGTGGGTAGTTTGCCCACTGCTTGGTCCTGGGGAGTGCGAAGCCACAGTCTCTCAAGTGGGTGGTTTGCCCACTGCTTGGTCCTGGGGAGTGCAAAGCCACAGTCTCTCAAGTGGGTGGTTTGCCCACTGCTTGGTCCTGGGGAGTGCAAGGCCACACTCTCTCAAGTGGATGGCTTCTTCCACTGGTTTTTTAGGGGGCTTTGTGCCCAGTGTGCTTCATCCTGGCAAGGAGGGGGTGAGTGGATGGCTTCTTCCACTGGTTCTGGAGAGGGCTTTGTGCCCAGTGTGCTTCATCCTGGCAAGGATGCGGTGAGTGGATGGCTTCTTCTACTGGTTCTGGAGGGGGGCCTTGTGCCCAGTGATGCTGATCTTGGGGAGTGCAAGGTCACAGTCTCTCACCTGGGTGTCATACCCACAGGATTTGCATGGTCTAGGACGCACTACAGTCCATGGAGGCAGGACTACACTCTGCCTGCCGGCGATGATGGCTGCTCAGTGGTGGCAGTAGCGGGGATGGTGTCGGGCCTGGTGGGGGGAGGCTCCTGCCCATCGCCCCTGCAGCCTCAGATGGCTGCCCACTGGGGCTGCTGGTGGTGCTGGCAGTGGTATAGGGAGGCTCTTGCCGGTCCCCAGCAGCCTCGCATGGCTGCCCACTGGGGCTGCTGGCGGTGCTGGCAGTGGTGGGGTGAGGCTCCTGCCCATCCCCGGCAGCCTCGGATGGCTTCCCACTGGGGCTGCTACTGCCGGTGGCGGTGCCGGTGGCAGTGCTGTTGTTGGGAATGCCAGTGGTGGGGGCTCAGGCTGAACCGCCATGGTTGGTGGTGGGGGCTCAGAATCCATCCCAGCACCAGGCCTCCTGTCCTTCCTGCCTGCAGGGGCAGGCCCCTTGTCCTTCCCAGCTGGTGGTGCCTCCTTGCCCTTCACCTTGGCAGCCGGTGGTGCCTCCTTGCCCTTGCTCTTGGCAGCTGGTGGTGCCTCCTTGCCCTTTACCTTGGCAGCTGGTGGTGCCTCCTTGCCCTTGGCAGCTGGTGGTGCCACCTTGCCCTTGGCAGCTGGTGGTGCATCCTTGCCCATCACCTTGGCAGCTGGTGGTGCCTCCTTGCCCTTCACCTTGGAAGCTGGTGCAGGCACATTGTCAGTGCTGATGGCTGGTTCCCCTTAGCCTCTCCCAGCTGCAGTAGCTGCCGACACTACTGTGCCCGTTGACTGGGTGGCTGAGGTGCTCGCCTGAGTTCTGACCACCCTGGCCCGACGTGAAGGACGAGTGGGGGAGGTGTAGGGGAGAGGTCAACGGCAGAAAGGAAAAGCTTCTTAAGGGCACTAGGGTGGGAAGAGGGTGAAGGTCTGGGAGTGGAGGAAGAGGGAGTGGTTGTAGGAGGTGATACTCTGCTGTGTTTGGGTGGAGGTGCATGGGTTGGATGCTGTTGTGAGGTGGATGGCTGTTGGGTGTCTGAGTGCCTGCGGTTGGGTACTTTGGAAGGAGAGGGCACAGACACAGTGGGAGAGGACACAGGGGACGTGTGCATGGATGTGGTGACTGCCAGTGAGGGGTGTCTAGTGATAGGCGTGATAGTGATGGCTGTAGTGGATGAGGATGTAGTGCATGCAGGCGTGAGTGGAGACTCTACTGGGAGGGTGGTGGACAAGGAGGAGGAAGGTACATAGTGGAGGCAGTGGATGTTGGTGTGTCTGCATCTGGATGGTGTTTGTGTGAGTGCCTTTGGGATGATGTGTGGTGCTTGCGTTTGCCTGAGACACTCCTGTGTGTTGTCTTGGGTGCATGCTGGTCTGAATGTGTGCTTGGGATAGTTTGGGGTTCAGGGGAATGGGACTGGGCAGAGGAAGTTGAGGGTGGAGGCTAGAGACATGGACAATGGCTGCTATCAGGGAGGAGGCCAGAGCCTGGATTGATCTCTGTTGGGCCGCCATGCCAGAGTGAATGCCCTCCAGGTATGCATTTGTTTGTTGCAAATGGCCTGCCAGGCCCTGAATGGCATTCACTATGGTTGACTGACCAACAGAGATGGATCTCAGGAGGTCATTAGCCTCCTCACTCAGGGCAGCAGGGCCAACTGGGCAGGGCCTGAGGTGCCTGGGGTGAAGTAGATGCCAACCCTCCTGAGTGAGCGGGCACAGGAAACACGCTGAGGGGCTGCTGGGAGGGTGGTGCTGGCACCAGGGAGCTTCCATCGGAGGAGGTATCACTGTCAGAAACTGTCCCCTCCATTCTCCGTCGTGGTGCTCCACTCTCCCTCCGTCCCACTGGTGCCCTCACCCTCGGTGGATTCAGCCTCCTGTGCCATATGGGATGCAGCTCCCTCTGTCGCCAGTGCCTCTGCTCCTCTACCAGATGATACTAATGCACATAAGCACAGGGTGACAAAACAAAAAGGGTAGGGGGAGACAAAGGATACACTTGGTCAATGGCTGCACCAACACCACCGTTGGCGTACACAGCACCCTCACACAGGGAACAGGCCTACGCACCATGCAATGCACTACCAGTCACAATGCTAGTCACCAGCCCAAGGACAGGAATACCTAACTCCAATAGCAGCATACCTCACACCCACAGACCCCTGCCCAGTAGTGGATGCCTACTAGCTTTGTAGGAGGTGGAGTTCATCAGCCCCTGCCCAACATGGGACCTACCCTGCAATGTCCGGCCTGGTGTAGGGGCACCCACAGGCCCACATCCCCCACCCGGAGACCACCCCACCATGTGCAAGTAGTATATTGGGAAACAGTACTCACCCCCTTGTGGCTGCTGTGATGCCCTCAAGTGCCCATCCAGCTCCGGATAGGCCACCACCAGGATGCGGGCCATCTGTGGGGTCAGGGTTCGACGGGCACCCCTTCCTCGTTGAGAGGCTATCCCCAGCTGGTCCTCCGCCGTCTTCCATGCCCAGCGTCTCAGGTCCTCCCACTGATTGCAATAGTGGGAGCTCCACCTGCCGTAGACCCCCAGGGTCCGCACGTCCTTGGCGATGGCACGCCATATACCCTTTTTCTGATGGGCACCGACCTGCAGACAAATAAACATAGAAAAAGGTATCAGCCATACCATCTGGCCTGTTACACTCATGGCCCACCATATCCCTCACATCCCCTTATGCACAGACATTGCCCAGCATACGTTCAGCACCCCCTTATACAAGGCCCTCACACACAGCACTCCATGCATTCATGCCCTATGCATCGTGCACACAGTGTACTCACCTGTTGGTCTGGAGACGCATACAGCATTCGGTACTGGGGTAGGACCCCATCCACCAGTCTCTCCAACTTCGCACTGGTGAAGGCAGGGGCCCTTTCCCCAGTGACTCGAGCCATGGTTGGTTCCAGACACAGGTCACAGCAGTACTTGCAGTGTAGGTCTTCTCCTGTTGAAGGTCAGGTAGCAAGTGAGAGAACAGATAGAAAATGGCAGTCACGTCCACGGCGGTGCGTACCATCACCGCCGGCGTACATCCCCATTGGCCACTGTAACCCATAGGGCCCAATGGCAACCAATGAGGAGTTGCACGGCAGTACTCAACCGCAATTACCTAATTTCCACCTGTCCATCCAAAAAGGACAGGCAGACGCCATTTCAGTGGGGGGCAGGCCATGGCACCTAACTGCGTCACAGTACACATAGGCACAATTTGGACCTATCCAACAACATACTGTTTCAGTCACAACATGCAATGCAGTGTACAGTTTGGAAATGTGGAATACTGACCAGTCACTCCCGGTTTTGCCCCATAGATTACAACTGCTGCAGATCAATAGGAGATGGAGACATTCCCCTGTGTACAGACTCCTGGTGGACTTGGCAACAATGGAGGACAGGCACATTATCCTCACCTACAGACTTGACAGGGCCTCAATCACTGAGCAGTGTGCCCAATTGGAGCCAGACATGATATCTGCTATCCGTCACCCCACCGGGATCCATCCTCTTGTGCAAGTCCTATCTGTGCTCCATTTCTTGGCAACTGGTTCTTTCCAAGTGACAGTGGGCTTAGCAGGAGGAATGTCACAGCCAATGTTCTCAATAGTGCTGACAAGAGTGGTGTTTGCTCTGATTAAACACATGCACAGCTACATTGTTTTCCCCCAGGTCGAGGATTTGCCTACGGTGAAAGTTGACTTCTATGGAATGGGACATATCCCCCACAAAATTGGGGCTATTGATGGTACACATATTGCATTTGTACCCCCCACCGGAAAAATGAACAGGGTTTCAGAAATAGAGAAAGCTTTCACTCGATGAATGTGCAGATAGTGTGTCTGGCGAACCAGTACATCTCCCATGTCAATGCAAAGTATCCTGGGTCTGTGCATGATGCCTTTATCCTGATGAATAGCAGCATCCCATATGTGATGGCTCAACTCCAGAGGCACCGGGTGTGGCTAATCGGTGAGCCCATGGTTCCCACCCAGTATATGTTGGTGTATGGGTATGGTGTGGGCCCTAAGGGTTAGGTCCCTGATTGTCCTGTGTTTGTGTGGTGTCCTGGGGTCTCTGTAGTGGTGGACACACTGCTGATTGACGTGTCCTGGGGACACAGCTATGGGCCAGCTGGGTGGGTGCTGGGGTGTTATTTACGGAGGGAGGAGGCTCTGTGGTGGTATGGGACTGTACCAGGGTAACCGACTGTCCGGAGGTTCCTGATGGGCCATGTTGGTCATCTAGATCCAGGCGTCTAGAGCTGCTGTCATCACTGTGGGACTCTTCTCGGGGGGGCTGGGGGATGTAATAGCAGTGTTATAGTTTCTGCGTGTGACATCTTGTGCATGGTTTTTTTTGCCCTGTACGGTTGTTATTGCCCTGGCAGCTTTGCCTTGTGTGAGTAGTGATTTGGTGGGCTAGGTGATGGTCTCTAGTCTGCATGCTTTAGTGATAGTTGCCCATGCAGGTCTGTGATGGGTGTCCATGCATTGGTGTTGCATGCAGGGCTTGGTTTTGGGAGGGATGGGTTGTGATGGTGGGGTGTGTGTGAGGTGGTGAAGTGATGGGAGTGAGGGTGAGGGTGGGGGTATGTGATGGCATGCAGGTAGGGGGGTGAAAGTAGTAAAGAGTTGACTTACCAGAGTCCAGTCCTCTTGCTACTCTTGCCAGGCTCTTAGGATGCAGTATTGCCAAGACTGAATAGGCATAAATAGGATGGCAGTAAGTATTCTATTCTAAATCCAATCCCACAGGGAAAGTACAAAAATAGGGAGTTAGGAAAGTCTGGAGATCTAATATACTATTGTTATAATCAAAAGTAGAACCTTGAAAAATATGTTAAAACAATTTTAAACATCAAAACCTACCAAACCTACTATTTGCAAGCAATTTAATTAAGAAACAAATATATATGTTTGATAGTTAAATTATAAATTAAATTATAAATCAATTGCTCACAAAGTTCTCCACAATATAGAATTAAACATTAAATATATATGTAACAAACTCATCAATTACCCTTGAACGTCCCCAAAAACCACAATTCCCTAACATTAAACTACTATTCTACAAATTGTCCAAAAAGATACACTGGTGATAAAAAAAATAATTTAAAAAACAAAATGTATAAACCCCAAAAATTAAAAACATAATTAACAGTAATGAAATAACAATTAGTACAAAAATACACTTAAAAAACATTTGAACTTATAAAAATACAAATTTGAAGTGTAAATTCTTATCAGCCAATCCACAGAATAAATCACCACCCACAAAAAACATGTAATTATATAAACTAATATCAAAATAAACATGCAGCCTACAATGCTAAGGTAAAATATATTAAATGCCACAATTTTAAACATTCATAGTTTGGGAACAGAAAAAAATGATATGCTCACTTTTAATAGTATATTCCATTATATTATATTTGCAGTAACTATCCGTAGCAGCGTTTAGTGATTCTTAAATAGCTGGTTAGCAATTTGCTCTTGTGATTTAAGTTTTCCATTAAGAATTGCTGCAGTTTCATAGGGCATTTGTTTCCTACGACTCATTTAGAGGTGGGGGCAACATGTTTTTTGATGATGAAGACTCAACTAGCTGCACCATCAGAGTGGCCCGCCTGTCACTTGGGTCAGTCTCGAAACCCCTGCTCTATTTAAGATGGGGTTCCTTTTCTGGGTCTGCCACATGAAGCATGGTGGTCCTAGGCAAAAAAGTTGAAAACCGTCACTGCATACGAGGAGGTATTTACATTTTGCTGTCAAAGAACACTTAATAGAATATGGGTTGCTTTGGAGGTGAATATGCATTTGCCCCTGGAACAAAGTCTGCTTCCTCCAAGGTACCTGTCAGTTTGCAGAACGGCTTTTTGACATTGTGACTAGTGATTTTATAGTTGCAAAGCCTATGATTTTGCCAGTTGCAGGCTTTGCAATCACATACACACTCTACATCAGGCCCTATATTACATACAGCTGTCAAAAGTTTCAATGAATGTCAAATCTGATGCCATGTTAGACAGAAATCAAACAGCTCCATGGTACTTAGAATGGGTTCCTTTTCAGCCTTTAGATACAGGTATGTTTACACATCTCAGATCTATGTAAAACATGAACTTGTACAGCAAATCACAATGACAATGAAATATATTAATTATGGACCATAATCAATTGGGAAAATTCACTAATATGCTCAAATATTTTAAGTCTGTGTGTAGTATTTACCCTTCAACAAATCACTACTTGCAAAAATACCCCAAAATGCAAAAACATATTTGTACCAGTAGTGTAATAAAACCTCACCCACCCCCACCCCCACGCCATGCAAGTTAAGGTGAGGTAGCCCCCCATTCCCTCACTGCCTAGCTGCCTCTGATTGTTTTATTTGTTTGCAGCTGGCCAGCCCAAGGTAGTCCCCTTTGAGGTGAATGGTGTGAACCTCCACCCCCACCCACCCCCCCCCCCCCAGACTACAGGGGCTGCGGGGTCCTCCATAACGCCCCTGATTCGTACATTTGCTCTAGAACGTGCATAACTAAAAAGATGTATCGTTTGAGTTTTCTGATGGAATGAGTAGCTGATAAAAGAAAGTTAGTTAAGGAAATACAGATATGCAAATCTCTTTCCATTAAAACGGCACCTGTGTCAAAGCACCTACACACCCACCTGCCCTTAGCCTGCTATAATACAGTAACCGACGGACCTGCACATGTTGCCACGCACTAGAGACACTCTCTTCCATAGAGGAGAAAATGCCCTTGTAACAGAGAGACATACAGTAAGAGCATTTAGATGGTTGATTGATACATATTTACATGCTGATCTGGTCAATGGAAGTAACAAGATTTACTGGTCATACAGTCATGTAAAAGGTGATTTAAGTCCATCTTTAAAGATGTAAGAACAATATATCGTATGTTCCATTAATAGGATTAATATATTTTCTCCTTCGCATCTGGAAGGAAGAAAAAATTAGATTTCGCTGCTTCAGCAGTCAGTGGAGTCCTTGGCATGTGCTCTGCCGCAGACTGGGAGATCTAAACGTAGATGATGCTGACTTTGTTGCTGATGAAAGATCTGACTGAAGAGGATTTGCTTCACTGAGAGCCACACTATTTTCTACTGGAGCTGTGGGACATTCCGGTTCAGCAACCCAGGCTCCTCCGGTTCTAGGTACTGCTGCAGTAGACGAGCCAAGAGTCACCCTTTCCCCTCCTGGTAGATCCGCACTTGTGGCTGTACTCAGTGGTAGAGGGTGGTGGGCGCTTATGGAGCCACCTTACTGTACCTGAATCCTTGTCACTCATGTGAATGTTTCCTTTCTGACGGGGGTGCAGTCCTGTAGCCGCTGCACTGGTCCTCATTGTAAAAAGGGCAGGAGCTATGTATTCTGCATCGCAAAGTCATAGGTGGACCACCCCTTGAGCTGTTCAGTACAGCTACAGGATGCAAGTGAATAACGCAGGCCGCTGCAGCCCCTGCAGCACAAGGGGTCTCCAACTGATCTGGGGCTCACCAACTCTTCAGGGGACACCATTCAGCCCAAGGCCAATGAATATCAGTAAAATATGGGAGACTCAGGGGGCCTCTTCAACGGGAGGCCCCATTAATTTTTATTAACCACAGACAGGACAGCAGTGATTGTGGGAAGACTGAGATTAAACTACATGATCTCATTTACCTCCTCCAACTCTGGCTCATAATCCAAGTTTTGTTTATAAGCGCTTGTCAGAATCTCATCAACAAAAAAATTCTCCAAATCGTGTTGCCTTTTTTTCAGAGTAATGGAGGGACCCAGGGCAAGTCAAAGTAGCAGACTAATCTTCCCCATAAGGAAGCAGATCGGAAAGGGGATAGGTAGGGATTAGAGCAACGGTTCTCAACCTGTGGTCTGCGGACCCCCACTGATGTCCATGACACAATCCTAGGGGGTCAGCAGGCCTGGGCCAGCAGGAAGGCACTTCTCCAGCTGGTGGCTCTCCATAAACATGTGCGTGTTTTTATATTTTTTCGTTCATTGGTGCAGCAGCTTTAAAAGCGCTGCAAAGTATCTTGTAAACTTTCTGACAAATATAAAAGCGTCAAGATAACTTTAGTGATTAATGTTGAAGAGAGATGGGAGTTTTGTCTAGTGGCAGTCTTAACTCATCTAAGGTAGCATAAATGGTTAATATGCCAGCTACAAAGAATGTGTGTCATGCAAAGAAAAGCATTTTATGTGCATAGCACATTGGGTTACTGCTTTTGTCACAGAGATTCTTGTGTTACTGTGCAGTTCATAAATTGCAATCGTAATCTAGCACAGTGAGCTATGAACTGCCAACAAACAACTGCATGGAACAAATGAGAAAGTTATGATTTTCCCCAGTCTTTCACTATCCTTATGCTGCTAAAAAAAAGTTTGCTTACATAGGAATACATTATTATGAAAGTCAATGCTAGTCACTGTGCTATTTTCTGAATCCTGAGTTTGTGCTTCTCCAGACCAAGCACTCTTAGAAAATGCCTACCAGTATGGATTGCTTGGAAAATGTAGAATCTGACCTAAGGACCTAAGGATTCAGCTTTCCTAAATGAAACCAAACACTGAAAAGTTAGTTGGCGAAGTGCAGCACGAACCTTCCAATAAAGGTTTTTCCATTTTTGCATATTTTTTCAATATAAAATAATTATATCTTTAGTAATTTGAGAATTTGTTTGGTGTGTGCTTGCTTGTGGATTTGTGGATTTTTTGTGCATTACTGTTTTAATGTTTGAAATTTAAATTGTAGAAATTGCTTGGGGGTCCCCTGCTTCCATTAGTGATTTTATGGGGGTCCTCAGGAGTCAAAAGGTTGGGAACCACTGGATTAGAGGAAGGGGCGGGTGTTAGGTTCATTATAAAGGAGTCAGGAGAGGCGAGTCCAGGCTATTACTGACTCCTGATAACGCGTCCAGCCCTTATAAATTTACCTGTATCTGGACACGTTGGAGGTCGGTGAATCTTTTAACCGAGTCGGGCTCTCCTCATCCTCAATAGTCGAGTCACTCAGATCAATAATCAATGACTATTGTAATCGGTAATCAATACTCAATTAATAGGTCAATATAGCACATCAGAAATCAATAACAGTTGGTATTTCGGCACACCATGACCTTTCAGTCATGAATAACCACACCAGTTTATTAAAAGTTAGTGAATTTATTTCCCTATATTAACAAAGCTAGCACGATATATATATGTCTCAAAACCAATTGATATATGTATATGAACATTACTAGCTGTCCATAACGGCGGAAGAAACGCAATCTACGCAAAATCTGAATGATGATACACTCTGTTATAGCAATGCAAATTACCAATGTGACTAACTGTATTTGACTAATTGCATACATTCGGTCAGCATAACAAGATTTCAATTCTTCATGATACATTGAATGAATACCTCAACTAACCTCTAATTAGCATTGGCATGTGGGACTTCATGCAAAACGAATTTAGTCAACACAAATTTGGAAAAGTTCTAGCTAGGACCCTATCAAAATAGCAGTTGGTACCTAAAAGGAAAAACACAATGCATAATACATTTATCCTTTCATATTTACCAAATACAATCAGCATTCAAGAAAAGTCTTCGTCCTTCAGGTACCATTTCGATCAGCATGGGGCAAGTTTAAAGGGGCAAAGTTAAGGGCAAGCTTCCTTGCAACGGCAAGGAGAATAGGGCAAAGTTATTGCATGGGCATGACGGGGGCAAATCAAAGTTAAAGTCTCTAGGGTGAGAATTGTCAAAGTCTCTTTCTCTCGGATAGAGAAAAGGGCATCAGGGTGTCGTCCCAAAATGGAGTCTGGCATCAGGCTTCAAACTGGCATCGAGGAAAATGGCTGACTTCTCTTTGTCCGGTGGGTTTAAGTAAGAAACATTCCGAATTCTGCAGGGTCCTCCATTGGAGGGTTCATAGGTTGGCTTCAAATTGTCCAATAAAAAATTGTCTTTCACTAGAACTTATTTGTGCATTCATTAGCCTTGGAGCCTTGGAACACAAGTTGTATCATGGTTAGCCAATTATTTTTGGTATCTGTACCTTCATTGTCCGCACCTGCAGAGACTGACCTTGTATCAAAGAGGATGTAACCGGCCTAGCACGAAACCTTGGAGATAAGTGTACCAGCCAGTTTCTACTGGAAAAATACAACTTCAAGCAAGAATATATGTTTCATTAGTTCAAGGGAAAAAAAGAATCACGCAGTTAGAATTTTTAGCCAGGCAACTAGGCAAAAGCCTGTACTAAATTTAAGCTAAGCAAAACAGTTTTCAAACAAGAAATCATGGCATACATTTGCAATTATGACGGATTACTACAATTTTAATACTTCGTGATTAATAACGCTCGTTTATAATGATGGCGAACTAACCTGAGGGCACAATTCCCCTCGTACATTATTTCTTTTACTAAAATCATACTACATTACACGTATTAATCACACGGTATACATGAATATATGTCGGACCTTCTTTTCTGCGTCATCAATCCCTCCTCTGATGACTAATTATGTCATCACATCAAATCCACCCACAAATTTTATTCCATTAAAATTCTGTATAGTAATTTGGCACTTCAGTCAATTCCCTTTTTCTTTTAGTCCCTTTTGATTTTTCTCTATATATTTCCACCATTTTGTTTTCTATTTTCTCCTCTCTCTTTCTTTTGTTCCTTGCTTTTATTATTTTAATAGTTTTCCATATTCCCCAAGGACCTAATAAACAAATTAACACTATTAATATTCCCTTTATTATCTTTAATAACAATCCGTTCCAAACGTTGCTGAGCCAATTTCCCACGGAAGCAAATCCCTTTCCAACCTTCTCCCAAACTCCGGGCTCTTTCAATTCCTTCAAATCTACGCTTTCTTTGGTTAAGTTCGTAAGCATTGTTCTAATCTTTCCACTATTATCTGGTATATAGGTACAGCAGTGACGTGAACCAAGCATTTTGCAAACTCCGCCATCCTTTGCTAAAAGAATGTCTAAGGCAAGCCGATTTTGAAGAGTCATAGCTCTTTCTGCAGCAAGTTCAGCATCCATCAGGATTATAGCTCCTGAAAACTTTGTCAGCATGTTATCCACAATAGTAGACAACTTTCGTATTTTGATTGAATTCAATATGACTCCTACTGAAGGAATCAATGCTCCAAATATGTCTCCTACCACACCAGAAGCTGTCTCCCTTTTCTGAACACGATGTGATTCAGACAGCTTTGGAAATTTCTTTAAGTCATCTAGTTGGTAAACTTTTGGGAACACTATTCCCAAATAACACCTCCCATACCATCCTTTGGGAAGACGATAATAGGCGTTGAGTCCACAAATATAATATACTCCAGGGATAACTGGATCTTGTCCATTCAGCATGAATGTCCACTTAGATTGAAATGCATATGTATGTTTACACTCACTCGTTCCCACAAAAACTGTGTCATAATATGATGGAAATCTATGTATACAAAATCTTCCTACATGCAATGTATCTAAAGCTATTTTCCCTTGTGTCTTTATTGCAGCAAAAGCATAATTATCTACAGACGTCCTTTCGTGTAATTCCCTCTCTAATTTCTCCTTCATTTCATTCTTCCTATCATCAGTGCGATCTAAAAATTCTATTTCTACTGGTGAAAGCAAGCATGTAAGGTTCTCCCTATGTGCGTGAGCTGTGTGAAAAGGTGACATTGGTTCGAAGAATTCCCTCATTAATTTGGCATAATAATCTCGAGCTATCTTACTTAGGTGCCCTATTATGGGGACATATGCAAAAGTAACATCATAATTAGTATAGAAATAGTGAATGTCCTTTTGCGCATAAAATCTGGAAGCTACTATACTACATGTAATTCCATACGTAAGAGGCATGCTGTGATACGTTACCCCCTCCACTACTGAGGTAGGTATTTGTGTACACACATAACAATCTTTCGCATCCATGGTCTCAACATACTCACTCAGTAAGCGATAGAAAACCTTAGATGAAAGTTCCTTCTTATCATGCAAGTGTCTCTCGTCTTGCTCGAGTCTCTTGAGAGCTGTTAGTTCAGTAACGATAATAGGTTTAGAAGTGGAAGCATCATTCGTCTCACTCTCACTTTTACCATGCATTCCAAGAATTATTGCTACAATTATTAGTACGCATGCGGTTATCAAGCCTATACACATGTATTTACAATACTTCATTTTACGCCCCTGTGTAGTGAAACTAGTCATGATCTGTATAGAATCAGAAAGTTGAAGACACTCTATCAAAGCGGTTTTGCAGATATTTACAAAGCTGAACGAGTTCAATGTTCACACAGTTTTCTTTAGCAGCTCAGTCTCTTATCGGTTAGCAGCGTTGTCTCAAAATCGGTTTCAAAGTCAATCAAGTTAGCAATGTCTTAGCCGGTTGAAAAGTCAATCAGGTTATCAATGTTTCAATCAACAGAGTCCATAGAACTTTTATTTCCAAAGTGTAGCTCTGCTTCTTCGTTCTCGAGACTGAGGGATACAAATTCGTCTGACCAGTCGTTATTGGCTATGTATGCCCACTCCGGACCGGAATACCTTCTGCTTGGTATCCTTTTTCTTTTCAATTTTGCATCTCTCTTTGATTCTTTCTCACTCGTACTTTCTTCTTTGGCCAAGTCTTTTTCTTCACTTGGTGTTGGTACTACGAC
This sequence comes from Pleurodeles waltl, assembly GCF_031143425.1. Lineage (NCBI taxonomy): Eukaryota > Metazoa > Chordata > Amphibia > Caudata > Salamandridae > Pleurodeles > Pleurodeles waltl. The sequence goes on from NC_090442.1 coordinate 299,900,261, forward strand.
AGACACTTCCTTTCTTTTCTCTTTCACTCTTGGCCCTTCACTGTCATTCAACGTTTCTCTAGTTCTCAGTTTTACTGGTGATATGCTTTGTCTACGTTTTGCACTGGGTCCACTTTACGGACCTGCAACCTCTTCCGAAGGAGTTTGAACAGTTTCACTCTGTCTGGTTTCGTCTTCTCCTTCTGGGAAATCAATCAGGTTCTCCTGTTCCCTTCCTGTATCGTCTGCTTCTGGGAAAGCCCTCCTCTGATCAGACTTTCCTGCTTCTTCACCTGTCTCGAGCCCTTTGTCACCGTTACTTTCTTCAGGCTCTTTGTCACTCTCTGCTGCTTCAGGCTCTTTGTTACCTTCAGCTGCTTCGTCGCTGTCTGAGGCTTCTCCTTGGTCTTCCCCAAGTGAATCAGTTGCTTCGTCCTCAGAGAATATTTCTCCCTCCTCTATTTCTGCCTGTTCGCTTCTAGTCCTTGTTCGCTCTGTCTCAGCGCTTGGCACTTTGTTATCAGGTACTGGTAATTTCAGCGCTTCAACTTCCTCATCTGTGGGACACAACACCCTCTTTGTGTGACTGGCGTGAATCCAGTTGGGAACTCCCGCACACTTCACAGCAGTGGTAGTCGTTAGAATCACTTGGAAAGGTCCTTTCCAACGGGGTTCCAGACACGACTTCCTCACGTGCTTCTTTATCACGACCCAGTCACCTGCTTTCAGGGTGTGTCCTGGACCTTGGATCGGTGGCAAGGTGGTTGCCTCCACCTGGTGAGAGAAAGAGCGAACCACATCAGCTAGACCTTTGCAGTAGTCTAACACCATATCATCTGTAATATTCAAAAGTGCATTTGTAGGAACTGCTGGAAGTCTCATAGCTCTGCCCATGAGAATCTCGTGTGGAGACAGTCCAGTCTTTCGGTCAGGGGTGTTTCTCATTGACATTAACACCAAAGGCAATGCGTCGGGCCATTTCAAGTTTGTTGATGCGCATATTTTCGCCATTCTTGATTTCAATGTGCCATTCATTTGTTCCACTAAACCTGATGCTTCAGGGCGGTAGCTACAATGCAGCTTTTGCTCAATGTTCAGTGCTGCACAAAGCAATTTTATTACTTCATTATTGAAGTGACTTCCCCTATCTGATTCTAAAGAGATCGGGAATCCGAAACGTGGTATTAACTCTCTCAAGAGTAGTTTTGCAACTGTGAGACTGTCATTTCTGCGTGTAGGGTATGCTTCAATCCAGTGACTAAAAATGCACACAATCACCAACACATATTTCAAGCCTCCATGCACAGGCATCTCAATGAAATCCATTTGCATCCTGCTGAATGGACCCCCTGCTCTTCCAATGTGGCTCAAGTTCACTACGGTTCCCTTCCCTGCGTTCATCTGTTGGCAAATGACGCAACAGTGGCAAACTGCTTCAGCAACCTGACGGAATTTGGGGTTAAACCAATCAGTTTTAAATAACCTAATCATGGCATCCCTCCCAAGATGAGCTTGTCCATGGTAAAATCTGGCTATCTGTGTCAAAAGGCTATTTGGAAGAACGAATTTCCCTTCACTTGAAACCCATAATTCATCTAGTCTCTTTACACATTTTGATTTAGTCCACAAGAGTTTTTCATCCTCACTGACACCATTCTGTAGGGATTTCAATTTGTCCATTGTATCTATAACTTTTAGAGCAAATATTTTGCTTTGTTCAAGTTCTGGTTCACTTATCAAATTCCATTCATCCCTGAGCAATATACAGTTCAATGCGCAAAACCTTGCGACTTGATCCGCATATCCATTTCCTAGGGAAACATAGTCTTGTCCCTTCAAGTGTGCACTGCACTTCACCACTGCTACTTCCCCTGGTAACTGAATGGCATGTAACAATTCTCTTATTCTTTCACCATTTTTCACTGGTGATCCTGAAGAGGTCATGAAGCCTCTCTGTGACCACAATTGTCCAAAATCATGCACTATTCCAAACCCGTATTGGCTGTCAGTGTAAATGGTAACTTTCATTAGTGCAGAAAGTTGGCATGCTCTAGTAAGAGCTACCAATTCTGCTACTTGTGCAGAGTAAACCCCTTGAAGCCAAGAGGCTTCCAGAACACCTGTTACAGTACATACAGCATACCCTGCTTTCAATACACCCAGTGCATCTCTTAAACATGAACCATCAACAAAAATGATTTTATCATTTTCTTCTAATTTGGTATCTTTGATACCAGGCCTTGGTTTGGTGCAAAATTCAGTCACCTGAAGACAGTCGTGCTCGATGTCTTCAGCGTTCTCAATTTCAGCATTTTCACTGGGAAACAAGGTTGCTGGATTCAACGTAGTGCACCTTTTCAGCTGCACATTAAGTGATCCCAGAATTATTGTTTCGTACCTTGTGAGTCTACCACCAGTCATGTGCTGTGTTCGGGAACGTGTCAAAAGTATCTCGACTGAGTGAGGGACCATGACTGTTAATGGGTGTCCCATCACTATTCCTTCACTCTGAGTGAGGCTAATACCAACTGCGGCTACGGCGCGCAAGCACCCTGGCAGTGCTGCTGCGACCGGATCCAAAGTAGCTGAAAAATATGCTACTGGTCTGTTTACGCCACCATGGGCTTGGGTCAAGACAGACAAGGAACATGCATCACGTTCGTGACAAAACAATGTGAAAGGTTTTGTGTAGTCAGGCATACCTAAAGCTGGAGCCCTGCACATGCATTCCTTTAATTCAATAAAAGCATCCATCTCATCTCCTTTCAGCTCAATCTCATCCAACGCATTTTTCTGGGTTAATTTCAGCAAAGGTTTTGCTAGAGTTGAGAAGTTGGGAATCCATTGGCGACAGTAGCTCACCATTCCCAAAAACTTCGTCACTTCCCTCCTCGTCTTTGGGGGACTCATTTGAAGTACACTTGTTATTCTTTCCTTCATTATCCTCCGTGACCCTTTCTCTACAGTATTTGGTGACCCAAATATTTCACTTTCTTCTGGCAGAATTGTAATTTTGAAGGAGACACTTTGGGGCCGCCAGGGCCACCGACCACGGGAGCACCGCCAACAGGCTGGCGGTGCTCCCACGAGCATTCTGACCCAGAAGCGGAAAGCCCCTGCAGTGCCCATGGCCCCCGTAAGAGGGCCCCACTGTGTATTTCAGTGTCTGCAATGCAGACACTGAAATACGCGACGGGTGCAAACTGCACCCGTCGCACCCCTGCAACTACGCCGGCTCAATTCTGAGCCGGCGTCCTCGTTGCAGGGGCATTTCCTCTGGGCCGGCGGGCGCTCTTTTGGAGAGCGCCCGCCGGCCCAGAGGAAATGTTTGAATGGCCGCCGCGGTCTTTTGACCGCGGTGCGGTCATTTGGTGGCGGTACCTTGGCGGACGGCCTCCGCCGTCCGCCAAGGTTAAAATCACCCCCTTTGTGTCCATTTCTTCCCAAATGGTTCAATAGAGCAATGGTGTCAGCTGTGCAGTCACTTTCTGTCTTGGATGCAATCAGTAAGTCATCAATGTACTGTACAAGGGTTGACTCGAATGGCAATTCTAACGCTTCCAAGTCTTTCTTTAGAATCTGATTGAAAATTGACGGTGACTCCGAAAACCCTTGAGGAATTCGACACCAACTGTAAACTCTGTCTAAGAATTTGAAACAAAAGAGAAATTGGCTGTCCTCATGAAGAGGCACCGAAAAGAATGCTTGTGACAAATCGATGACTGAGAACCACTCGGCATCGCAAGGGACTTGAAACATTATCACAGCTGGATTTGGTACTACAGGGCAGCATTTAATTATTATGTCATTTATTTTCCTCAAGTCCTGCACAATTCGTACCTTTCCACTTGGCTTTATTAGTCCCATAATTGGTGAATTACATGGACTGCTTAACACTTCTTTCAGTACTCCCTGCTTTACAAACTCATCAGTGAGTTGGGCGACTTTCATGAGGGTGTCTTGTGCCATATGGTACTGTGGGGTCTGGGGAAAGGTTACATTGGGTTTTACAGTCACTTTCACTGGTTCCACTCCTTTCACCAGTCCCACCTCTTTTCCTGTCATATCCCACACTTCTTTTCCGACTGTTTCCTGTAACTCAGCTGGAATATCTGCTTCAGTGATCATCGGAAAAAGGGTAATCAGAGGATACTCTTCATCGACAGTCTCCATCTCATCCCCTTCTACACTGTCCTCTTCTTCCTCATCACTGCTCGTCTGAATTCTAATTCCATTGTTCGAACACATGATCGAACATCCCAATTTGCACAATAGGTCTCTCCCTAACAGTGATATCGGGCTTGAGTCACATACCACAAAATTATGTGACCCTTGATAGTTACCAATTCTGACTTGTACTGGATCTGTGATTGGGTTCGTCAGGTACCTGTTTGCTACTCCCACTACTTGAACTGTTCTCCCTGAGAGTGGCAAATTTGGTACTTCAATGCTCCTAACAGTGGAACGTGTAGCTCCTGTGTCAACCAAGAATGAAACACGATGACCCATAACTCTTCCCTCCACATACGGACCCTTTTGATCAACTTCCAAGGATGCTGCAAGCACACAATTTCCCTCCTCATCTGAACTTCCACTCTCCCATACATCGTTTATTCCATTCTCGCTGTGTAGTGGGAATTGGTGTACTGTGTCATTTTGACTCATTCCCTGACCCGTGACCAGTTGAGGAAGCATTGCTTGCTGCTGATTCATTGGTGCTAAGGGTATTTGCATTTGCTGATTAGGTACCATGGGAAACTGCTGTTGCATTGGCTGCAATTGTGTCATTTGCACACGGGGCATTTGCACCTGTTGCGGTTGCATGGGTTGTAGACCCTGCATCTGATTCATATTGTTTTGAAAATTTGGGTTCGGACCTCTCAGTTTCGGTCCTCTCATAGTTTGAAATGCATTGACATCATTGTTTTGCTGACCTACACCTTCCTGCACCATCATTGGGCACTCCCGTTTCCAATACCCGACAATTCCGCACGTGTGACATGGCATCACCTTCTTCATTGCCTGTATACCATTTGGAATCATAACGGTATTTAAATCAGGACCATTATTCACAAAACCTCCTCGGCCTCTGCCTCTCATCTGCGGCTGAAACATAGCATTTCCCTGTTGCTGCTGCTGCGGCATCTGTTGTTGAAAACCTTGCAAACCTTGTAAACCTGTCTGAGCTGCTCTGAGCTGCATCACCATCACCTTTTCCTTCAATCTTTTCTGCTTTGTCTCAATCTCATCACTGCAGTATTTTGCATAGTTCAACACTTCATCGATCGACTTTGACTGCCAACAAATCAAATGCGATTTAATCATCTGGCTAATTTCAGGTCTCAGCCCTTCCACAAACCTGAACACAAAATGAAGCATGTCCTTTGGCTCAATCGTTTCCGTGCCACTGTAATTTTTAAACGCCTTCAACAATCTCTCGTAGTACGCATGTATAGACTCTTTAACCTCTTGGGCTGTTCTGTCAATTCTCTGCCAATCCACATTTTTCAACGCAACCTTGGTTTTCAAGTGCTCGATCACCTTGTGGTACAAACTCATTACCGTAGGTGATGGCGCACCTGTGTCCCTATCTCTCTCTGGTTCACTCGTCGGCCAACCTACAGCCCTTTTACAATCTTCCCACAAATCAGCCGGAACCACAATCTCAAATAAGGTATTCAGGTCTTCCCAGAGACACTTCGCAAGTTTCACAAATCTATCTGTTTGTTGATACCACTCGATCGGTTTTTCTCTCAATTTGGGAAAGTCGTCCGTAAAGGATTGAATATCGCACCTGTGCCATGCTACATGCACAAGTTTTCCCCCTGCTGTCTCTCTCATTGGTAACATGGTTATCAGATCGTCATTCTGTTGTTTTTTCTCACTTCGTTCTGAAGTATTTTCCTTCTTTTTATCCTTTTTCTTGACCCACCTGCTTTCCCACTTGTCTAAACATCTCCAGACCTGTGCACTCTGCAGTATCTCTTTAAGGTGTGTTTTCATCCCTGCGGATCTCATGTGTTCGAAGTCTTTTGTGTCGAAATCTAACCTGTAACTTCTACTCAGGTGTTTAGTCTTACCTATATCAATCTCGTGTCTGTCTGCAATTTCTTGTAATTTCTTATGTATGCTGCTCACTTCTCTTGTAATCCTAGGGCACATGTATCTTAGTTCTTCCTCCGTGTATAATTCTAATCTGTTCAAACCCATTGTTCCCTCAACCAGTTCATCTGCCTCCATACCCAACCTTATTTTATTCAGGTATTCTTCTCCCTTTCCGCTAGATACACTCTGTGGGGAGTTCAGGCTGTTGAACCATTGTGTTAGCTGTTGCGCGTTCAGTCCCATCAATGTAGCAGTTACGTCAACTGTCATTGACGGTTTCTGTAATGTTTCAGTCTGTGATGTTAACGGTACTAATAGTGGTGGATGTGACCTTACCACGGTTGACGGAGCACAAATTGGAATTGGACTAAATTCCGACAAGGACCCAGATCCATTTGGCAGTGCCGCTATCGGAGTTGCCTCTGGAGTGGTTTCTATGCATCTTCTCCCTGTCCCATTCTGTATCATTAACCCTTGGTCGCTGGTGCTTGAATTTGCCTGTATGTACAGTGGTACTGGTGGACCTACAGTGATAGGTAGAGATATCGCATTTGGATTCTGTCTGTTCCCCGAATTCTGTGGCATATTAATCCCCACATTGTGGTTCATCATTGCTGCCATACCTAACTGGCTTTCTACTACTCGCACTTCTTGTGTCTGCTGTGGGGGCATCGAGAACTGTGTTGATTCAGCTTGAATCAAGGTCGGTCTTTGATAGTTTTGTCCTCCCTGCGCCATTGAATCAGAAGTCATTCCCACATTATGCTCATCACAACAATGCCTTTGAACCTGTGGCTGATAGTTATCAGCAGGTTTCAATGTTGGCACGTCTGGGTACATCCTCTGAACCCGTGGTATTCGTGGTGAGAAAGGCATGTCAGAACTGCTCGGCCTCTGAGATCTTCTCAAATTTGGCGTCACATTACCCTGTATTGGTTCTGGAGGGGCAGTACTAATGCTTGAGCCTTTCTCGCTTTCCACATATGGTGGTGGGCGATCATTCAGTAATTGTATAATGAACTCCTCATCATCTGACTCGTCTCCCCTTTTCGAGTTTCTATTGCTCTCTCCCTCCCTGGACTGACTCCTGTTTGTCTTACAGGTGGCTTTCCTTCCTTCCGTCTCCTCTTCCTCGGCAATCGCTGGAAACAATTTAATTCCCTGCAATACGTCTGATCTCCAAACCTTTTGTGTGCTGTCCCATCTAGCATCCGCTAGGGTCTTTTCTACTTTCCTTATTCTTGTCTCAAATTTCTTTTGTTGTTGATTTCTAGCTATTAGCTCCCAAATTGCCAATGCCTCAAACTGTGCTGGCCTTGGGGGTACTTTCATGTCGTATAGCGCAAACCTCAGATTTTCTAAAACCCTTAGGTTAAACGACCCGTGGATAGGGAACGCTACACTTCCATGTTTTTCTGTTAATTTGCACCATTGCTTTAGCCAAAGACACGGCACTACACCCTTTTCTTCAATGACGATGTAAGCTGGTGTACCCTCAGGCGGTGTTTCTTCTCCTACATTTGCTTTAATATAAACATCTCCCCTCATGGCACTCTTAAATGCTTAGAAAAATTTCATCTTTCTGTCTTTTGTTTTTCTAAAAATATGTAATCAATAAGTGACTTTAATTCCCGGAATACTCTTCGCTTGCCTTTCCCCTTCCACTTGCGCTTCACGGACTGCGTCCAATCCGTGCGCGACCCTTCTCACCAACCGACCTATCCCAGCGCGGCTCCTAGTGACGTCACACTCACACACTGCGGCTGACAAAGTCCTGCGGCTCGTCCTCTTTTCATTCGGCTTCACTCATAAACTAATTTCTGCAATATAACGCGAGCACTTAACCAAAAGAATAAAACAGATCTGTCGGTTTACTACAGGAAATGTAATACAATCGCTTCAGAAACCTTAGGGATTTTTCACTAGCCTCGGCAGTTATTCCATCTTTCTCGGTTTCCCACTTTCGCAAGCAAAATTTGACCTGCAAACTTTACTCTCGACTGATCAATGAACTATTCTAGTGCACTTTAGAATTCGTCAAATCTCAAAGTCGAAGTTTTCTTTCACTCTGCAACATTCATACCGACTTGTTGACCACGCCCGATCAACCTATTAAACCTGACCAGATCACAACATCAAATAAGTGTCACATACACTTTTCAACATACTCCGGAGTCTCTTGACCTCGCAGGGCCCGTCTCAACATCAACAACCACGTGGACAATTGTTCTGCTCAAAGCGCTACACACACATGAAGTTCGATGACTTCCCTACTCTCACACCTTTGGAGGAACACTCCTCTAATATCTTTTAACTCCTTAAATCCTCACAGACTTCTCAATTAATCTGCGGCGATAAGCTGTGCAAGCGCGAAACCCTAACTTCACTCATACCGTCACTAGAAATGCTGAGACCATTCTCATACCTTCATGTTCCTCATTCGCAAGCTCCGAGATCCAGGGAAAGTCATTGGGGACTTAGGGCATCATCATCTCTCCGACTTGTTTTATCAAAGAAAATTCTAACCTGACTCTGTCTATTGTTCGGATGGGGTCCCAAAGGGCTAAACCATCAATCTCTGCTACCATCTACCGATAACGCGTCCAGCCCTTATAAATTTACCTGTATCTGGACACGTTGGAGGTCGGTGAATCTTTTAACCGAGTCGGGCTCTCCTCATCCTCAATAGTCGAGTCACTCAGATCAATAATCAATGACTATTGTAATCGGTAATCAATACTCAATTAATAGGTCAATATAGCACATCAGAAATCAATAACAGTTGGTATTTCGGCGCACCATGACCTTTCAGTCATGAATAACCACACCAGTTTATTAAAAGTTAGTGAATTTATTTCCCTATATTAACAAAGCTAGCACGATATATATATGTCTCAAAACCAATTGATATATGTATATGAACATTACTAGCTGTCCATAACGGCGGAAGAAACGCAATCTACGCAAAATCTGAATGATGATACACTCTGTTATAGCAATGCAAATTACCAATGTGACTAACTGTATTTGACTAATTGCATACATTCGGTCAGCATAACAAGATTTCAATTCTTCATGATACATTGAATGAATACCTCAACTAACCTCTAATTAGCATTGGCATGTGGGACTTCATGCAAAACGAATTTAGTCAACACAAATTTGGAAAAGTTCTAGCTAGGACCCTATCAAAATAGCAGTTGGTACCTAAAAGGAAAAACACAATGCATAATACATTTATCCTTTCATATTTACCAAATACAATCAGCATTCAAGAAAAGTCTTCGTCCTTCAGGTACCGGTTCGATCAGCATGGGGCAAGTTTAAAGGGGCAAAGTTAAGGGCAAGCTTCCTTGCAACGGCAAGGAGAATAGGGCAAAGTTATTGCATGGGCAAGACGGGGGCAAATCAAAGTTAAAGTCTCTAGGGTGAGAATTGTCAAAGTCTCTTTCTCTCGGATAGAGAAAAGGGCATCAGGGTGTCGTCCCAAAATGGAGTCTGGCATCAGGCTTCAAACTGGCATCGAGGAAAATGGCTGACTTCTCTTTGTCCGGTGGGTTTAAGTAAGAAACATTCCGAATTCTGCAGGGTCCTCCATTGGAGGGTTCATAGGTTGGCTTCAAATTGTCCAATAAAAAATTGTCTTTCACTAGAACTTATTTGTGCATACATTAGCCTTGGAGCCTTGGAACACAAGTTGTATCATGGTTTGCCAATTATTTTTGGTATCTGTACCTTCATTGTCCGCACCTGCAGAGACTGACCTTGTATCAAAGAGGATGTAACCGGCCTAGCACGAAACCTTGGAGATAAGTGTACCAGCCAGTTTCTACTGGAAAAATACAACTTCAAGCAAGAATATATGTTTCATTAGTTCAAGGGAAAAAAAGAATCACGCAGTTAGAATTTTTAGCCAGGCAACTAGGCCAAAGCCTGTACTAAATTTAAGCTAAGCAAAACAGTTTTCAAACAAGAAATCATGGCATACATTTGCGATTATGACGGATTACTACAATGTTAATACATCGTGATTAATAACGCTCGTTTATAATGATGGCGAACTAACCTGAGGGCACAATTCCCCTCGTACATTATTTCTTTTACTAAAATCATACTACATTACACGTATTAATCACACGGTATACATGAATATATGTCGGACCTTCTTTTCTGCGTCATCACTCCTAAGCACCACTGATTAGTAGGGGGGAAAAAGGTAGGCGACAGCATGAGCAATGCGGTCCCAGAGTGAGGGGTTGAGGAATGCCCTGCTTAGGCCTGGTGTGTTAGACCAGGCCTGGGTGGAGATGAGCCACCCAACACACTCTGCTTTGGGTGGCATGGCAGCAGCTATAGCAGCTTGTTCTCCCCGGCGAGGAAGTCTAAAGTGAAGCACAGGGGCATGGGCCATGAAAAAGGTGGAAGAGGATGACCACCAGGGAGGCTGCAAAATTGGTCTGCTGGTCCCAGAATGTGAGGAGGGGGTAGAGACCAGCGGGAGCGGCCGTATGTCGACTAAGAGACGCAGGAGACCCCAGTGAGCGATGTACCACTGGATTTATCAGTAACGATTGCCCCTGGGGGACTAGGGCTGCCTGTTGAACTGGAGGCAGGTACAGCAACCAAAAAGAAGAAGAGAGTGGAAGGCAGCAACAGAGAAATGGGTGTGGTGGGAGTTGGGGGGCCAGAGCAAGTGCAGGCCCTTGAGGAGGACATCAAGGCAGGGCAGACGCCGGCTTTCCTGGGGTCGGCACAGGTGTTCAGGTGGCAAGGGGTGGACCTGGAGGCCCACATAAGGGAACAACACCTGCTCATCCAGGACACTGAGGAAGGGTGGGAGCACCTATGCAGGGCCAGGGAGGCAGTGACAGAACAGGGCCCCTTTTTGTATAAGACAAAAAGAGCAGGAGCGAGGGGAATGGGGATAGGCTTGAAGGGCAAGGGGAGGGAGGGCGATGGCTGTGGGTGCCAGAAGAGCAGGAAGTGGGGTCAGGGACCACAGGAGCTGGTGCAGCTTGAGTGCCCGATGGTGCGACTTGCCCCTCAGATTGGTGCAGCCTGAGGGACAGTGGAGCTACAATGCAAGAGGTGAGGCTGGCAGGCTTTAGCTGATGCCAATGGGGCACACAACAGCACCTGGACGATGGCCTGAAGAGGTGGGGGGTCTGTGACAGTCCTCTCTACATCACAACCTTAGTAAAGTGGCTCCCACCTGGAGAAATACCCCATATTGGCGAGAGCCATGCCTGAGAGAAAGTGTGGTGCATGTCGAGCAGTCTTTGAGGAGGGCACAGGAGAAGATGAGTTGATGTTGGACTATAACGAAGGCAGTGATGAATGTGAGGAAGGTGAGCTGTGTGATGAAGAGTAAGTGGGTGTGCCAGAGACGCAAAACACAGGGAGAGGTGAGGCAACTGCAAGTGAAGTTGGTGTCTTTCAGAGATCAAATGCGGACAAGTGAAACACACTTTAGAATGCAGGCTCGGGCAAGTGGCGGACATCGCAAGGACAGAAGGGACATTGGTGAAGTACCCTCATGTAACAGAGACTGATGGCCAGTGTGGGAAGTTAAGGACAAGGGGACTGGGGCTAAGGCTTTTAAGTCGGTGGGAGTGGGGATAGGGTCATTGAAGCAGTGGGGTGAAAGTGAAAGATGCACTACGTATGTTGCCTAAAAAGACAGGGAGTGACAAGGCCAAGTAAGGGAAAGGGATTCCTAAAGATGGTCCAAAAAGGACAGACGACACAGGGAGTGACGAGACCAAGGAGGATGAGACACATTAGAAAAGGTTTCCTTACATAGGTTCAACACTGCTCCTGGGGTCCCACATTTCCGATAAGACTAAGAACAGGATTAAGAAACATGAGTGTGTGGATGTGTTCAAACTATTACACAGATACATTCATGCTAAAGAAGGGTCCAAAGAGAAAGAGTAGGAACTGACAAGGAGACCTAGGGTGACCAATAATTTGGAAAACTGGCCTTTTTAATTTATTTTGCTGTTTATTGCGAGAGACATACGGACAGGGCCATTGTACTGTTCAAGTACATGGATATCATTAGGAAGACGCAAATGCATTTTGGGGGCTATGCATGGCTTAGCTTTGATGAGAAGTGTAGGGCGCCAGTGAGTCTCAATCCAGACAAACCATGGGAGGAGGTTAACTCCAAATTGTGGATGCAGTGGATGTCATTGACACAGTCCACAGTGTCCACGCATACAGAAGGTGGCCTTCCAATCACATATGAGTCCTTTCATCCCCGTCCCCCTCAGCAGGGGGTGGAATATGTGCCAAAGTCAGCAGGATCCAATGTTGGGGGCGTGGAATTTTATCAAGGGTTTCTGTTTCAGACACCCATGTACATTTAAACACAAGTGCACAAAATGTGGGGAGAGGCATCTCTTTCCTCAGTGCTTCACCCTGGCCAGCCCACTGAACAATCAAAGGCGCCCAGAAGAAGGGGTTTATCAGGGTTAAACTGGGCTAAAGGGCTGATTTGCCCATTAAGGTAGAGGTAGAGGGTCTGCTTCATTGGCTCGCTGTCTACCCAGACAGGGAGGCAGCTTTGAAGTTGGAATGGGGATTCAAGGAGGGTTTTCGGTCGGATACCACAGCCGTAGAGGACGTAGGTGGGAGGACAATTTATGATCAGCAAAGGAAGCTCCGGAGGTAGAGGCTGCAAAATTGCAGAAGTAGGTTGAAGAATGGAGAATTGTAGATCATTTTATATTGGCATTCAGCAGACTTGATAATATCCCTGGTGGGGGTGGGGCCTAAGAAGGGGGAGGGGAAGTTTAGAATGAATCACCATTTATTGTAGCTGGAATGAGATTCAGTGAATGATTTCATTGCCCCAGAAGACACTAAAGTGGTATATGCATCAGTGGATGATGCTATTCACTTGGTGAGGCAGTGTGATCAGAGGCAGAGCTAGCGAAATGTGCCATCAAATCTGCTTTTCATCTATTGCCTATGCACCCAGATGATTTCCACTAATAGACATGCGATTTTGAGGTGCCATCTAGGAGGACAGGGTTTTTGCCCATGGGCTGTGCCATTTCGTGCACATTGTTTGAGGCCTTCAACAACTTTTTGCAGTGGGTGTTTACTAAGAGGAGTGGGCATGCGAGGTTTCCCATTACTGGGATGATTTTTTTGTTTATTGCAGGACAGACTCTAGGGATTGCCTCTGGACTCTGAGACAATTTGAGAAATTGGCTTTCGTTCTAAGAGTGCCGCTGGCTCTGGAAAAGACAGAAGGCCCCAGTAAGGTGTTGATGTTTCCAGGTATTGAGTTGGACACAGAATTGTTGATGGCATGGTTGTCTCAGGAAAGGTTCATGAGAATTGACAATTTTTGACTGAGATGATCAGTGAATGGAGAATTGCGTTGAGGAAGGTGCAGAAGTTGTTGCGGTTCCTGAATTTTGCAAGCAGAGTGGTGAGGGGGTTGGACATTTTGCAGACGATTGGGCATGGCGATGTCAGGGGCAGTTTTGCCCCACCACAGAGTACAGATTTGTCTGGCAGTGAGAACTGACCTATGTATTTTGGAATACTTTTTTGAATGACTTTAACGGACTGCCATTGATGTTTCTGGAGTAGAATACAGGGTGGCAGGTACAGATTTTTTCATCTGCAGCAGGGGCACAAGGTTTCGGTCTTTTCTAGGATAGAAGTTGGTGTGCAGAGAAGTGCCCGCCACACTGCTTGCAGCAGGGAAGGAGTATCTCCTTTCTGGATTCTTTCCTGTTGTTGGTGGCCTTGACAGTGTGCATTGGATAGTTGGCAACCAGGATGGTGATGTTCTATGTGGACAACATGATGGTGGTGGACTTGGTGAATCGACAAAGGGCAAGGGATCTGTGAGTTTTGTGGATTTTGAGACAGTTTATGCTGGGTTGTTTGCGTTTGAAAATTGTTTTCAGGACTAAACAGGTGCTGAGTGTAAACAATGATATAGCAGACTCATTATCTCATTTGCAGTGGTACTGGTTCCGCGGATTGGCACCAGAGGGAAGGGAAGGTTGACTCGTTGCAGGGCCTTCTTACGTTTTTGCCCGATAGTTCTTATGATAGTTTTGAAGTGGTCATTTTCAGGTTATGCATAATTTAGATGTTTTTGGTGCATTCTGAGTGTTTGAATTGATATGGTCTGCATGGTGTTCAGGGGTACAACATGGTGAGACACATTTGGAGCTTGGCCGAATTGGAATTTGATTGAGAAGATCTAAGATGGATCAGACAGAGAGGGGCAAGTGGGTATGACTGCAGGAGAGGGGTAGTTTTGAAACATGCCCAGTGAATGAGAGGCATAGGTTTCTGGCTTGACAAAGGCGCAGGCAGGAGGCTATATTCTGTCACGAAGAGGGATGAAGGGTTACTGCCTTTCAGCTGTTGGTGGTGTTGCGCATGGCTTTACATATGATAGTGAGGAATCTGGACAGTTTTAAGACACAATCATTTAGGATTGGGCCAGCAACCACAGCAGACCATTTGGGGTGGGACTGCAGCCAGATCCGACAGGTAGGCAGGTGGAGATCGAGATACTGTGATCGCTAAATGCAAAAATGAGGGATTTGTGTGTGAAAGTCAGGAGGTGCAGTCAAGTCTAACTCCTTTTTTACTGCAGGGTGAATGAGTGGTCTTGAGAGGAGTAAGCTGGTGAGGTGGATAATTGGACACTCTTTTGTATATTGGGCAGTGAAGTATGCAGGCCAGATTTACAGACAGAGCGTGGGACTGCCCAGCAGCAGGCATGAGGTGCTATGGTGGGGGAAAGGTGGTATGCTCTGGAGCAATTTATTGCTGTTGTTGATGAACGTGGTCCCCCAGAGAGGTTGCGCGCATATGCTCCTAGTGCACTTGGGAAGGAATGACTGACATAGTCCAGTTGTCCGGGTTGACTTTGCTGCAACGTATGCAGCAGGACATAGAGTCGATCAAAAGAACTTTTTCAGGGACTTGATTGGTATGGACAGAGTTTGTGCCTCTCAGACAATAGAGGGGTGCGATGAAACATGCGACCATTGAAAAGGGGCAGAGAAAGCTCAACAGTGTTGAGGGTGTTTTGCATGGCCAGAGACTTAAGGTGATAGCCCACGGAGGCATAAAGGAGAAGTGGTGTCTCTTCAGGGATGATTGGGTACACCTTTCACAGATGGGCAATGCTTACTATATGATGGAGATTAGGTATACGGTGAGTACGCTGTGGAATGAGAAGATTTGGTGTAGTAAGGTGTAGCACTGATTTCCTTGGAATGCGGCTGGTGGGTGGGGGGACACTAAAATGCCCTGTGGGGTTTTCCAGGATGGTGGTATTTAGGGGGATGGAGAGACACATGTGGAGTATCCACCCCTCGGGGGGAGGGGTGAATGGAGCACGGCCGAAGGAATGCAATGTGTGGTATTCTTGGAACAGAACAAATAGGTTTGGTAGGGGAAATGAGAGAGAAATTGGGGAACTGAAGAAGGTTGGTGAGTGAAAGGGGAAAGAATCAAGTAAGGTGGGCGCGAAAAGTTTGGTGAGAAATGAGAACGGTTCGGTGAAGAAGATAATGAGGTATTAAAGATGTTTTTATTGTATCATTAATGTCGTGTTAAGGATGATTAACTGTCTTGCAGCCTTCTAATAAATGGCCTTGTACACTACATGATGGCATGGTGTGTGATTATATTACGAAATGTGCATGTGGAAATAGATATATGCACGTCCTCCTGATCATCTGAGGCCATGAATTCCTAGCTTTCATTGTGCTTTGCTGTGTTTTAGCTGAACCTGTTCCCAAAACGTTATTTTTGCTAATATTCATCTTTTATACTCTGACTGCTATGACTTTTTACTGGCCAGATGTGCAAGAGTATGTTAATGTGTTAGGCAAGTGGGACCACGACACCTTGCACGTGTATGGAGAAGCATAAGAGGCGGGCGAGAGCTGCAGCACGGAGCCCCATCCATGTGCTGGAGTCTCAGGTTCACCCAGGCCCCCTCTGCGAATTTCTTCTCGCGGAGTGCACGTGCCGAGAGTGTAACTGTATACAGTGTTGATTTATTCTATACAATGAACCCCTGCTGAAAAGTATGCCGCGGGCAGTGATGCCTTCTCCGAAAAGAAGCATGGTTTTAGCAGTTCTTGCCAAGTACATATACTGTGCGCACTGTTCCTCGAGACCTCTGCGGCACATGGTACAAATCCAGAGGGCACTTGCGTTCGAGATGAAAGGAGCTGAGCGGCCTGTAGCACGTGCGCCGAAGGGCACTCTCTAGTACCACACGTGCCTACCTAATTCCGGCCTAAACAATGACCTCCTTGCTTCTGAGCGATGAAGGGTGTGACGTCAGACAGTGGACCTTTGATTCGATATCAAACAGTCGGTCTGCATTAACCACTCAGCGAGTCTGAAACCTAACCAGTCCATTCGCTCCATATGTCGTGCCTGAGTGTGACACTGTTGCCACGTAGCATTGAACAATTCAGTATGTGTGGCATCCGCTTGCCAACTGTGACCCAGCTAAAGCCAGTTGTTCTGATGAATGAGGGCACGAAATCGGAATGACATTGCCGAAACCCTTCAGATGCCATGGTGTATATTGCGCCGCATGTTGCCCTGTGATAATTGTTCTTCATATCTATCACACATGTAGCTCGCAGGAGCAGCTGGCATTAAAGTATGATGAGGCAATGTTTGGTATTGTGTGCAAGTATCAAATAGGGCAGTCGTCAACTTACTTTTTTCAAGAAAAAAACGGAATGTTATTTTTAGCAACAACGTATACTTTTTGGCACATTTACCTCCCACTTTTTGGCATGTCAGTCAAATTGTGCATCGACGTTTGCACCAGCTGAACGTATAGGTAAAACTAATTTTGCGTTTGTCGATCAGTGAAAATGTTGCCTTTGTAAAGAACAATTGAAGCACAAGTTAGTCCAAATTGTATCTGCCCCAGTGCAATCCCTCTTCAACGCCCTTCACCTTTGCAAGTCTGTGGGGATACCACATTGCCAGATTAAAGGTTTTAAGGGGGACATGAATTATTGAAACCAAGTGTGTTCCACACACATTGGCATCCTACTGAAACCAGGAGGAAAGTGTGCACAGAATCAAACCCCCAAAAATAATTGGACGCAGTAATTCTGTGTCCTGCATGATTTCCCAGTTTCCGGACCCAGTATCTAGTAATGCAGGGTAATTGGGAATGAGCTAGGCATTCTAATGGGGGGCCCGTATCTCCTTGTCAAATAACTGGGAATCTCGTAATAGGGTTCTTAACCTTAACGTTTTCATTTAACGTTCAAGTCCAAGTAATCCAGCCCCTGGAATGACAATCTCATGAAACGCACACAGCTAATCCAGGCACTCTGATAACATAAATTGGTTTGATCCAAATGCATGCATGAGTTTTATACATGTTATATTATGTACATTTGTAAAACACTCTATTACCTGCAAGGGAATCCTGGCACTGGAGAGGGGTGTGTGTCTAGCCTTGACTAGGGTTGGAAGGTTAATTGAATAGTAAGGTCTTCGACTTCTTGCTGAATTCAAGAAGGGAGGAGAAGGCTCTGATGTGAAATGGGAGGTCGTTCCACATGTTAGGAGTGATGTAAGCAAAGGTCTGCCCACCAAGTCTAGTTCTGTTTATGTGTGGAATATGTTTGAGTGGAATTCCTGAGGTGCAGAGGTATCTGGTGGAAGGAGATGCGGCTGTTCAGGTAGATGCGGCCTAAAGTGTGTATTGCCTTGAACTTGTGAGTGAGGAGTTTGAATTGAGCATGTTTGTCTATGGGAAGCAAGTAGAGCTCCTTAAGATGTGGTGTGATTTGAATGGGAGGTTAGGATGAGTCTGGCTGCCAAGTTCTGGATACATTTTATTCTTCTGGTGAGTTGCCTGGTGATACCGGCAAAGAGGATGTTCCTGTAATCAAACTTGCTAGTGAGAGGGGCGCAAGTGATAGTTTATCCGGTGTTGCTTTGGAGCCATTTGAAAATTGTACTCAGCATCTTCAGGTTGTGGAAGCATGTATTTGGCATACAGAGAGGGGAAGAAAATGTACAAAGAAATGCCTCGTTATGTCACTGCTTGGAGATGGGTAAGGCACAAGTCACAGATTCCACATGCGTAGGGCCACACTTGATCACTTTAGGAAAATGCCACTTTTGCATGGTCACCCTTTTGTTTGCTAAATGCTGTTGCTGTCTGATGGACTCTGTTCACTGGGACACTGTTGTCAAGTGAACAGTGCAAGTGCTCTAAACACTAAATATATATTGAAATCGACTACACTCCTGATTGGCATTTTTAACTTACCTATAAATCCCCAGTATATGATACATATGTTTACCCTGGGCCTCTATATTAAATGTCACTAGTGGACTGCAGCACATATAGGGGGTAATTTTGACCTTGGCGGTGTTTTTTAAAGACCGCCGAGGGACCGCCGTGCGGAAGACCGCCAGTGGTGGCGGTTTTCCGCTCAGCCTATTATGACCATTGGCAGCTCTCCGTCCTTTTTCGGACGGAGAGTCGCCAACAGCCATACTGGCGGGATGCGGGGAAGTGGAGGTTGCTCCACCTCCACCACCACGCCAACAGAACACCGCCCAGTGAATCACGTCCTGTGATTCGCCGTGGCGGTGTTCTGTTGGCGGTGTGGTGTTGGCAGAGCTGCCCCCATGGCTCCCGTCCCCTCCCGGAGGATCGTCGGACCAGGTAAGACCCCTATCAGTGCCAGGGAAGGAATTTCCTGGCACTGATAGTGCTTACCGCCATGGATTTCATGGCAGTTCAAACCGCAGGAAATCCACGGCGGTAAGCCGGGTCAAAATACCGCCGGCGGTATAGTGATGGCTGCCGGGCTGGAGACCCAGGTCTCCAGCCCGGCGATGGTCTCCGCCTTGGCGGGCGGAACGGAAAACCGGCGGATGACCATGGCGGTAACCGCCATGGTCATAATTCCATGAAGGGAGACCGCCAGCCTGTTGGCGGTCTTACCGTCGGTTCTCCGCCTTCCGCCAGGGTCGTAATGACCCCCATAGTGCCAACACTAACGTAATAATGCGAAGCATGAGTCTAGGTCTGTCAGTGCAGCCTAAAACTGCCAAAAATAAACCTCTTGACAGGCCTAGAGCTTGCTTTTTAATACTTATAAGTCACTCCTAAATTAGGCCCTAAGTCCTTACAGGACACAGTGAATGGTATTTAAAGGACTTGGTAGTGAAAACCTCCAAAGTAATTTTTCACTGTTGCAAGACTGGCTCTTCATTAGAAAAACACTTGGTTACATTATAACATGGTATAATTCTTAACTCCAGTTTGAAAGTAGCTAGAAACGTGATTCAAGGGCTTATTTTATTGCCAACTTAAAACCCAACTTTATTGTCAAGCTGAATTTTATATTAACCTGCAGAGCCCAAGTGCCAGGAGAGGGCATGTCTACATGAGCCAGATAATCTGCCTGTCCAGAGCAGGGAGCCTACCATTCACCCACAGCTTGACCCTCAGAGCTGTGAGGGAGACAAGCTGAGTGGGCCCTGAAACTGCAACTAGACACCCTGGCCACGGAGGAGAAAAGGTGGGCCATCAAAAAAGTTGGCCATAGAGGAAAGGAAAGCTAAAGCAGCAACAGCCAGGGCCCTGGAGGAGAAATAATTATCTCTGGAGGAAAAGGAAATCTTGTTTGCTCATGAGGTGAGCCAGAAGGAACTGGACCTGGACCTGAAAGTCAGGAGGGTCACAGATTCGAGTGAAAATGGTGGCAGCGACAGTGAAGTACCTAGAGGAGGCGAAAAGGTTCACATGCCCAAAGATCTGGTGCCTATTTTTGCAGTGGGGGATGACATAGATAAGTGGTTGCAGACTTTTGGGGTGCCCTACTGTATGCATAGAGCTCGAGAGAAGAACTAGAGAGCTATCTACAAAGCCCATGAGGGGCAGAAAGAGATATTAGTCCACATCTTAGAGCACACATGTTCTCTACATAATATAAATAAAATATCTACATAATATAAATAAAAATCAAAAAGATGTGGTGTTCCAAAACAATATTGGGAAACCAGCCTATATTAAGGTACTAGACCCGTCCTGGTCATCATAGGCAGTTCCCTTTAGGAGTACAAGCCCTCGTCTGGTATGCTTCATCTCTGGGCTGTTCTCCTCATCAGGCTGGTGCTGCAATGCCCAACAGGCCCCTCAATGGGAACTTTGTCAGAGATCTTTTAATATTGTGCATCTTTGTAAAGTGGCTCCATAGTGGTGACTTGTACATTTTAAAGTAAGTGTACATTGGTAACTAATTGCTGCTAAAATTGACTAGAGATCCTCTATACATACATTTTGTGCCAGGGATCTCTGTCAAAGATTAAAAACCGAGGTGCAGATCTCAAGAAAAATCACAATTCCTAGATCGCTACATCCAATGGGCGACATGTTTCACACCAAATCTGTCTCTAAGCAGATCAATAGCATTTCATCAGGACCTGCCTAATCTAATTTACCAAGTATATATCAGAAGGTCACCAAGTGATCTTGTCCTATCTGACGTGAAAAATAATAATAATAATTGCTGTGTGTGAATTTACACTCAAAATTTGGATGTGTGCCTTATTGTGTCACAATGATGAACTGGAAGATTAAAAACAGACCTTCAGGTCATCACTCAATTTTATTCTATCTGAGAGGTTTACAATTCAGTTGATTTCTTCTGATACTTGCCCTTGCTCTGGGTGTTCATCTATGGTTCTTCTGGGAGCCAATGGATCTGTGGTTTTCATCATTGTGTTTCTCTTCCTCTGCCCCAGTATCTGCTTAAAAAAGGTTGGGGTAGGTGCACAGTGGTTGAAGGGGAAGGAAAGAAGACGGGAGGAGGGCCTAATTTCTCCCCTTTTTCTGTGAGAAACTCTCATTTTAGGTAGAGTTCAAGGAAATACCTTCATAATCCTTCTTGATGTAGGGGTACACTTTCACCAGACAGAATTTATTTCATATCCTTTTGTATCTTGATGATTTTCTGCTGCATAAGAATTGTTTTACTTTGATTCAATTAAGCATTTATCTCTTCCATACGTGATTTAAACAGTGTAATCTGCACTGTGCTCTTTAAGGCATTTTCTGCTATTTGAATCTTGGCAATGAGAGCGTCTGATGATCATTGAGCTGTGCTCCTCAACAGGCCCTTCGAGGGGGCACTTTGTTGGAGATCTTTTAATATCTTGCCTCTTTGTCAAGTAAGCCAATTGTGGTGACTTGTGTGTTTCAGAGTAAGTGTAGATTGATAACTAATTGCTGCTAAAATTGACTAGGGATCCTCTATACATAAAGTTTGTTGCCAAGGTATGTGCCAAAGATTAAAAACACATGGTGTGGATCTCAAGAAAAATCATGGTTCCTAGACCTCTAAATCCAATTGTCGACATACTTCACGCCTAATCTGTTTCTAAACAGACGAATGGTGTTTCATTAGTGTTGGACCTGTCCCTTTTACAGGGTAATTCTCCAGACTTTTTGCTTTTTGCCTCCTTATTTTTCTGACCTTTGTTTGCTGATGTTTTGACTCTGAGCACTTTTTCACTGCTAAACAGTGCTAAAGTGCATGTGCTCTCCCTCACAAAATTGGTATGATTGGATTATACCTAATTGGCATATTTAATTTACCTATGAGTCCCTTGTAAAGTGGTATCCCTATACCCAGGGCATGTGAATTAAATGCTACTAGTGGGCCTTCAGCGCTGCTTACGCCACCCACTGAAGTAGCCTGTCAAATCTATCTAAGGCCTGCTAGCGCAGAGCCTGTGTGCGCAGTTTCCTGCCACAGGGACCTGGCATCTAAATTTACTTGCCAGGCCCAGAACTCCCCTTTTACTACATGTAAGTCACCCATAAGGTTCGCCCTAGCCAGCCCTTTGGGCAGGGTACCATGTATGTAGAAGGCAGGACATGTGAAATGTTGCGTGGCCTCTCCTGGTAGTGACAAACAGCCTAACTTGGTGTCTCACTGCTGTGAGTGCTGCCTCCTCATAGGATTGCATTGGAAATGCCCTGCCTTATGTGTAAGGGGTATTGTCTGATTTATGAGGGGTAGCGTAGGCATGTTTGGTATGGTTGTGATAGTGGTGAGAAATGCTGCTTACTGGTGTAGGTGTATTGTTTATTACTATCACAGAAATGCCACTTCTAGAAAGTGCACATTTATCTGTGCTTATGACTTTGGTGTTTTTCAGCTTGCCTCCAATCCACGTCTGGGCAGACTGACAGTTGGGGCTTTGTGCATACTTCTCAGACAGCCTGAACACAGGGAGGATGGAGGCGTCACAGAGGTGCATCTACATATTGTAAAGCCTTCCTGGGCTGAGAGAAGGGAGAGGCGGGACACACCTGCTTTTTTAAAGGCTGTGCCCTGGCCTCACACAATAGGGTCGTTTACCCCCCACTGATGTTTGGA
The DNA here is from genome assembly GCF_031143425.1 of Pleurodeles waltl. Lineage (NCBI taxonomy): Eukaryota > Metazoa > Chordata > Amphibia > Caudata > Salamandridae > Pleurodeles > Pleurodeles waltl. The sequence goes on from NC_090442.1 coordinate 299,922,787, forward strand.
GCCTGTGTTGGAGGAGAGAAAGGGCACTCCCAGAACCAGTTGTAACTGGTTGGCACACCCTCTCCTGGCCATTGCAAAACACACTGTAAACCTAGTATAAGTACAGGGGAATTTTCCCCACAATTTAGACATCTTTTGGACATTCCTGGGACTCCAGGAACCTTACCTGGAGCTGGACAGGACGCTGTTGAAAGGACTCACCAGGACCACCTTGGACTGCTGCTGCTCTGCTGACCTGTGACCTGCCTGGTCACAAGGAGGAACTGCCACTGCTTGCACCCCCTTGTTGTGCTGACCTGCTGCTGGGTTCTCCAGCCCTGCGCCCCCTTCCTCATCAGTTGTCTCCAGAGGCAGGGTGCTGTGGCCCCTGACCTCTGTACATTTCTTCCAGCACAAGGAGTGCTGCTGTTGCTGCCTAGCGCTTTGGGAGCGCTCCTGTGTGACCGTTAAAGTGCTTTTCCAGAAACGCACTTTACTGCAGAAGAAAATCAACGCCGCAGCCCGGGCTTCACATTTGAGCCATAGCGCCGTCAAAAGCGCTCTCTTAAATCGCCCCAAATCACTGCCGCATCCTGGGCGTCTTCATTGCCTCCAGCGTGAGGACTGCGCTGTTTCCAGTGCCCCCGGGGCACAAGCAGAAGTCAGACGGAGCCGGTGTGCTCCTATCGGCACCCCTGGGGCACGATCCGCTCTTGGGAGCGCCTCCGGGGCACCCGCCGCCTCTGACTTGTCAGCAAAACTTCACCATGCAGCCCGGGAAGCTGCTTGAGAACACTCGCGCACCGCATCAGGTGCGGGCAAGTGTCTACTCAGGCCCCAGGAGGGGTCCGAGATTCAGAGCCGCACCAGCAGGACTCGGGGGAGACGCAGGGTGTGCCCTCTGCCCCGTTCTCTGCCCTAGGAGTAGGACGATCCTTTCTTTTCCTTAAAGCGGGCACTTCTTTCCCTTGAGAAAACCGGGAAGGGAGGCAACGACGGAGGTCCCTTCCTTCGAGCCCCAATACTTGTTTGTTGGGCCTCACCTGGCCCCCACCCCAAGGACAGGGTGTGCGGAGGCCGAGGCAGGCCCCCATCAAATCACAGGCCCCCAGAGGGGCCCATTTTCTACCAGGAGAGGTGCCGATCGCCCCTCTCTACCCAGGAGCAGCCACATGGCCCCCGTTTCGCACATAGGAGCGCCGGGGGGCCCTCAATCCTCTTTTAGGCACTGGGAGTGCCTCTTCATCAGGAAACCAGGTACTTTCTAGGAATATAGTGGCTCAGTGAGCCAAGTATGGATCTAGGAGAATTCATATGTGTTACCTGTTTTTCCTGCCATTACACATACGTGCTAATGTTCCTTTTAGGGGCATGATTTGCTGATATGTATTTTTATGACTTGGGAGATGTTTTCTAATGTCCCTTTTATGGGTATTTAGGAGTTATTCATGACAAGTGCATAGAATTCTTACTGTAGTTCCTGACTACTGCTTATGTTGCAGAATCCTGAGTACTTACGTATTCTAATGTGACAACTGCTTATTCTTGCAGAGTATTAGTAACTTGTGTAACGTTCTGACAACTGCTAAGGTAGCAGGTTATTATTTACGTGTAATGTTGGTCTAATTATGTTTTGTGCAATACAGTTTGTTTTTACATAGCCCAGTGTTGAGTTTACTTTGTGGTATACATTTTGCGTCATGTGTGTTGTGCAAACGCTTTACACATTGCCTCTGGGATAGGCCTGACTACTCTTGCCAAGCTACCAAGGGGGTGAGCAGGGGTTATCTTAGACTTGTAACTCCCTTGCCCTGACTAGAGTGGGTAGGTTCTGCCTGGCTGAGGTGCATACCCTAGCCAACCAGAAACTCAATTTCTAACAATTAGGATCTGCTTAATCTAATCTACCCTGGTAGGCACCAGAAGATCAGCATGTGAGCTTGTCTTACCTAATGTGAAAAATAGTAACAATAATTAGTGTGTGTGAACTTACACCCAAAACCTGGATGTACAGGAAGATGACTTGGAAGATTAAAAACAGACAAACACCAACACTTATACACAAAAATTGGTTGGTGTTTCATGCATCATAGAGCTTTATAGTTGCTTCTTCATATCACTGCTTTCTCACATAGTTGCCACAAGAAAGGTGGAAAAAATAGTGCACTTGTAAAAGTATATTCAGTCATGCACACACAAAATCATGCATCATAATTGTGTTGTGCAATCAATATCGGGAATCGAGATGTCGCCAAAGTGCCACTGTTTAATAGATATTATCACCCTAATGAAATATTAGCAGGGTTTGTTGAGAATTGTGGGAAATTAGACTGTCCAAGAGTCATCTAATTGAAGACACAAAGCTTCTGTAAAGGTAAAACCACTCATACAATTTAGGCCCAGCTCTTCCATGCCCAAAGAATCAGGGACACTTAGCTAAGCCCACATATATCTGGGCCCTAGTTGATCATTGAGCAATCATTGCCTTTTAGCCTACCCCCATCCACCTTCCTGAACATGAGGGAAAATGCTCACGTCCCAAAATTAAGTCCCTCATCAGATGCTTCCCCCTCTGTTTATTGATGTCACACATCTGATGTGTGTTCAATGTGTCTCATTCATAGCATCAGGAGGATTAAAAGGTGAGTAGGGTAGTGTCTCCACCAGGAACCCCAATTTGACTTGAATAATGAGTTATTATCTATGTTTGATGTTAAAATAAAGGAGGTGGTGGCTGACAGGGGCACCAACTTCATGTCTTCCTACATGAAGGCCATGGGCAGTGAGTGTGGGGTAACCTACAAATTCTCCACACTATATCACCCCCAAACAAATTGGCTTGTTGAAATATTCAGCAATACCATGGAAGGCATTATTATGGGCATACCAGATCCAATCAGGCGTAAGTCGGTTTCTTGGTACACTGCCTGCTGGTCACCTACAGGGAGGTGCCTCAGAAAGAGCTGGGCTTTAGCCCCTTCAAGCATCTGTTTGGCAAGCCTGGGAGAGTACCTCTCAAACATATCAAAGAAGGGTAGAAGCAAGCTTCCAAGAACCCCCAAGATGTATTGAGCTGCATTGTTAACCCACACATCTCAGATGAAGCGCTTCTGGAAAGATGCCATTGAGAACCAGGAGGTGAGCCAGGAAGTGATGACGCAGTCTTACAACTAGAAGGCAACTGTGGTAGAATACCAACCCAGCAAAAAAAAAGTGTGCTCTTCTCAAATGGAGCTCGTGGAGCCCTGAGCTTTACAGAACTGGCAGACAGAGCCCTATGAAATCATGGAAAAGAAGAGTGAGGTCATCTACTTTGTGGACCTTCAGACACCCAATGATTCACTAAGGCTACTGCATGTAAATAGTCTCAAACCATCCTTTGAGAAGTCTGAGTTGCCAATGCTCATGGTGACAGATGGTGGGGAGGAAAATGAAAGTGATTCCCCCACAGACCTATTATCTTTCAAGGAGCAGGATGTATCACTGGAAGGAGTTGTCTTCTCCCCCACACTACAGCAGAGCAGAAGAGAGACTATCACCAGTTACTGGGACAATTTGCCTTTCTGTTCTCAGTGACCCCAGGGCTTACAAACTGGTCTGCCCAGGACAGCATGCTTGTCAACAACAAATCAAAAATTTACAGGCATTCTGACAAAGTGAGGGCCAGAATCAAGGATGAGATTTCCATGCTGCTGGCGTTGAGGGTGACGAGCCCTCCTGCAGTCCCTGGTTCAGCCCAGTGGTCTTCGTACCGAAGCCTACCCCTTCAGTTCCACCCAGAATCCAGGTTCTGTGCGGACTATAGGATCTAAGACTGATGTTCACCCCATCCACAGAGCTTGTGAGCTCATTGATAGGTTAAAGACTGCCAAGTTTCTTTGATCTGGCATCAGGGTACTGGCAGATTGCCCTAACTGAAGGAGTCCAGGTGAGGTCAGCATTCATCACCCAAGGGGGGGCACTATCAGCCTAACATGATGCCTTTTGGGCTAAATAATGTCTCTGATACCTTCCAGAGGTTGGTCAGCCAAGTCCTAGCTAGGTTGGAAGACCTCAGAGCAGCCTACCTTGAGGACATTGCTATCTTCAGCTCCAGCTGGAATGACCACCTCTACCACCTCAGTGAAGTGTATCAGGCTCTGCAACAGGCCAGATCATACTATCAAGGCCAGTAAGTGCCATATAGGGCATGGTTCTGTGGTGTACTTGGGCCAGCAAGTTGGCGGAGACCACGTACAACCCCTCAAACCAAGATACTGAGCATTCTGGCTTGGGAGCCCCCAAGAACCAGACTAAAGTGAGGGACTTCTTAGGCATTAATGGATACTACAGGAGGTTTGTCAAAGGGTTTGGCACCATTGTTGCCCTCTTGACAGAGATGACTTTCAAGAAGCAGCCCAAAAAGGTGATTTGGACAAAGGTCTTTTGACACCCTGAATTGTGTACAACACCCTACTCAAGACACATGGCTTCCCAAAAGAGATCGTCGTGCAGACAGATGGTTCAGAACATGAGATCTGAGTGTTCTCTCACAGCTAAATGATGAGAGCCTAGACAGCCTGTAGCCTTCATCAGCAAGAAGTTACGTTCTGGGGAAGAAAGGTCGAGTCCAATGGAGAGGGAGGCATTTGCAGTGGCCTTGACACTGAAGAAGTTGAGACTATACTAATTTGGGATTCCTTTCCGGTTTAAAACAGATCACAGACCTCTGAGATGGCGGATGTAAATACATATTATCTTAAATCGTTGAGGTACCCCATCTCTCTACAAGGTATGCACTTTACCATAGAACATCACATTCGGACTGACCATGCCACTGTTGATGGTCTCTCCTGGTTTTCCAGAGCTCCCATGAGGGTAGGTAATTCTCACTGCCTTCTGCGAGAGGGACATGTCTTGGAGATGACAATCCTTTGCATTGTACCACTGCAGATTTTACTCTTGACTGTTTTTGCTGGCTATAGAACTGTACTCATTACCCCTGTTAACCAGTTGTAAGGTGCCTGTGCTCCTCGTTTTAACATGATGAAATTGCCATGTACCTGATTGGCATCTTTAACTTACCTGTAAACCTCTAGTATATGGTACCATAATGCACCCAGGGCCTGTACGTAATAGGTCAAAAGAGGACTGCAGCGCTCATTTCACCACCCACTATAGGGACAACATAACCTTGACTGCAGGCTTGCCAACAGTGGCCTGACTGTGAGGGTTTGACCTGCATACATGACCTGTCAAAGTAACCTCTTTTGACAGGTCTAAACCCTCCTATTAAGTATTAATAGGTTACCCCTAAGAGGCCTTACATGCCCATAAGGCAGTGTGCATGGAAATTAACAGCATTACATGTAAAAGTTTAATGTTAAAACTCATTATAGTAAAAAGGCCCAAAAGACTATTTTCTGTGGCAGGTTTGGCTGTTCCATAGAAAAGCATTGGGATACAATTTTAACAATAATATTGGCTATCTCCTCTTAGGAAGCAGCTACAGATTTCATATTTTAACATTTTGAAATATTTATTACACATTCATTGGCAAAGTCAAGTTTATAATAAATATTTTAGAACAGGTATTTTGGAAAAGTTACCTGTTGCTGTAGTTAACACATGGGCCTGCTCCTTTCCTTTGTCAAATCAGTCAGACAAACACCAGATCCAGTGGGAAACGAGCTGCGCCCAGAACTGATCTTGATTCACCCCAAAGGAGGGGTTGGTCATTTCCCTCCCCCCTACTTAGGTGGGCACATGATCTCTGCCCAGGGGAAGGAATGTTCTGCCATGTTGGTTTTAGGGAAAGGGGCACTGTGGGATTTAATACAGTAAATGCATTGGAAACGTTGCAAAAGCAGGTAGCATTACCCCTGGGAACATTTACCCAATTGATTAGCAAGCAGCCAGGAGTTTCCCCCACCCACAGGCTGGCACTGGCCATAAATATGGCATCCACAATACCCTCCTTAGTTAATTCCTGGGCCTGTGGACGAGCAGAAAAGGACTGGACCTTCTGTCTGTAACCCAAGAAAAACCTTGAAGACTGGACTTGCTTTCCCTCTTGTGCACAGGACAAAGGAGTGGACTCCAAAGGTCATAAGGATGATCTCTTGTGTTGGCTACAGGGACCAAAACATGCTTCAAAGGACTTTACCTGCATTCTCAGCTGACCATTTCCTACTGGATCTTCCCTGGACCCCGTTGCTAGCCTCTGCTGGACTGAGTCATGTTCATTAAGTCCTGTCCCTAAGGAACTGGACCATTTGCTGATGTCAATGTGCACTCCTCCTAAAGTTTCCTGAAACCTTGGACTTAAAAAATGTATGCAAACTTTATTACTCTGAGAAACTATGTGGTACTGGGACCAAGCTGCCAAGCCAATCCGGCAAAGCTGTGTTGCTGCTCAGCCAAAGATTCTAGTTGCTTCTGCTACGTTCTTCTCAGCAGAAGCAAATTCAATTCAGCGGTAGCTTGCGAAGACGATTCCTGGCCTTATGGAGCCTTCATCAGCTACAGCCTGCAGCCTTGCCCCACTGGAACAATTTGTGCTCTAAAAAGTTGACTAAGTCAGAAGGTAGAAATTTTCACTGAACGAAGACATGAAAAGTATCTGCCCCACACTGGACCTTCTCAGGGCTTGACAAATTCAGATTTCCCCTGCTCTGAGCTTCCCTGCAAAAAGTAAGTCACTTCACTGAGACCTCAGCCAATAGCTATTCAACAATATGGAGCCCTCTACAGCACAGATAGAATTGTTTCATGCAGGAAGGTGCCCCTTTTTGCACAAAACAGTCCTGCATGCTACACAGGCACCATAGTCCAAGGGGACCTGGGTTGGCTCTAGACTGCCTAAAGGGTGACAATGCAGGGGAAAGACAGTAACGTGAGGTATTCTTTTAAATACTGGGCATTCCTGCCCTTTCCCTGTGAGGCAGGGCAGCCAGCAAGGTGACTAAGTCCAAAAGTAAAACGTTTCACTGGAATAAGCCTGGTCTTTGTATCCCACCCGAACTCCATTGCAGTTGGGCTTAAACCTCATCTTTGTCTCCGTCAAGTGCAGTTGGTGCTTAATTCTTTTTACCGCTATTTTCTTAAACTTTAAATATGCATAACTCTCATTGTACGTATTGGATTTCTGTCACTTTAGGGTTATTTCTATTTTTTTAAAAGAACTAAATTTTTCTAAATTTATTTAGTTGAGATTTTTCTTGTGTTGTGTTTTGACTTTATGACTGTTTGAGTACTGCATATATTTTGCATGTTGCCCCTAAGCTATGCCTGCCTGCTTGGTGCCATAGATGAGCTCAGGTTAATTTAGTAACTTTAAGGGGTTCACCCTAAAAAAGGATTGTTGTTTTTAATGAGGTGAGTCTTGTAGTCGTCTCTTGTTTATTTGATGTGTAACATTTGCTAACTGGAATTTAGAAAATTAGGGTCTCATTTATAACTTGACAAAGCGGGAACTCCATCGCAAAAGCGACGGAGTTCCCTCCCTGCCAAGACTATGGTCCATCTGCCCAATTTAAATGCGGGTGGACGATAATTTGAGGACGGAGGAGACTACTCCATCTCTGCCATGGTCAAACTTCTCTAACAGTTTGAGGGAGAAAGGGCTGTCTGAAGTTTGGTTATATATTCTACCACCTAATGTAGATCAGTGGACATAAAGCCCTTTTTCAATTCTCAATTCCCACCACTGCCAGGAAACATTTGACAGTAACAAGCATTGAAAATTGCTCAATGATCCCCAGCCATGGGAGGAAACTCCCATTGCAAGTGGGGCATTGTTTGTTTTTTTATTTTCAAAAAGAAAATTCTGTTTTGAGGTTTTCTTTTGAAAGTAAAAAAAATGTTTCTGATGCAAGGCTCCTTCATGTTTGATGGAGACGTCTGGCAAAATTCCAATACATTGGAAGGAACCGCCTTGATAGCAATTCCTGCCAATGCTTGACATGTCTGCTGGGCCATAGCCCTGGAAAAGGATGAGCCACCCAAAAACAAATAAATCAGGCCCTTAGTGTCTTTATGACTTGCTGAAACGACGTTCATGACGTTATTTAAAAACATAATACTGTAGGAACGTGTCTGTAATGGTTGAAACAGGTGATGTCAACATTAACATAGTACCTCGCATATGTCCCGAGAACTGTGGATACAACCATTTGAAGCAATGCTGTAGGCAGTTGGCATAACGTGTGTCCAAAAAGGTAGATCTGGTATTAATATAACCGGCATACATTTTAGTCATGTTACTAATGACGTATGGAGATTTGAGGAGAAATTGGTAGTAACATTGTTGCTCAGGAAGTACTTAATATGGGCTTGATTCTGCTGGATGTTGCAGGTGGAGCCCACCGGCACTCTTTTTTGGGGGGTAAGAGGGCATAAGAGAAAGTCAGAATAATGAATAATAGTGACAAACAGAGAAACCTTTGGTGAAAAAGAACGTGCAAGAAATAAATAAAAGGGTAGGCAGATTGTGAACAAGCACAAACACATTTATTGTCCATTGAGTACAAACACCTTAACTTTCCAAAGCTCTGAATAATATCGGCACACAGAAATCAAGTCCAAATTACATACCCTCATAATTGTAAAAGTTCATGCTGTTTGCATCCACTTCAGTTCTGACCAAACACAAATAGAACATTGCATTGCAAGTAATTGGTCAATGATGCTAAATATTAGTTCGTGAGCAAAATGCTGTCTCACACTTTTCTTCCAATATGGTGGCTGGATTTTCCTGATACAAATTGTGTATGCCTTCTTTGTCAGGTCAATTTCGTCATGAATTATTGAAATCTTGTTTTGAGACACATAAGTTGGTAGTCAAAAAGGATTTGTGGTCTGATCATCATCATCACCATCTGTACTGCGCTTATTTTTTTTAAACTGTTATTCTACTTGCATTTCAGTTTGCTGTTAGGATTTGTCTGTTCCATCATGAGGCATGATTCCTACTTCTCTGTACCGGATTGGTTGGCATTTTAATTTAATTGACTGTTACCTTTGAATTTCTGAATTATTGTTGCATTTGCTGAATCATTTCAATACATCTGCACTCAACCCTTAACTGATCTGTAGTGTATTCTCACTTTTTGCTCACATTACTCACAAATTTCCTATTATTTACAGTATATATACCTTTCTGTGAGTATCTTTGTACCATCTTTGTACCATATCTTGCATACAGTATTTGATTAATATTACTTTGGAACAAATTAGAAATTGCCTATTGTTAGAAGACTGCTGTCACTACAATGTTATTCACCTTCTCTGGCAATTTGTGCAACACCTACATTCTCATCTTTCATGAAGAGAGTTCTTTTTCATTCTGCAGCAAATGATAACTCTGCAGCCTTGCCACAGAAATGTTAGCCTCTTCAAAATTCAGCCTGTCAGGGAACATTTCTCAGCAAAGTTTCCTGAGATTTTAACAATACTCCACTCCAGAATACCAGTGTTCAAGTCTTTGATTTTGTATAAATGGTGGCTACTGTTCAGACAGTATATAGGTGAACCTGGCAGTGTCTGATGGGCTGGACTGATAGGTCAGTGTGTGGCCAGTTTCTTTGATGTTTGTGGGTCTGTTTTATGGTCTGCTCAGCCATTTTTTTACTGCTGATTTCCCTGCTATTAAAATAAACATTGCCTTCAGCAACGCCCCATCTATGCAGTATTCCATACCTTGCAAAAAACTCATACAGCTTGCCTTTACAAGTTTTAAACTGCCCCAATTTGCAAACATGTGCCACTTGTTAGCTTTCTAATTCACTAATTGGGTCACATTTTTTGGTGCCCAGCCTATTTTCTGCCCCAGCCTGACCTTGTATATACCTTATAAGAGACTTTGATTGGCTTCAAGATTTATATGTTTTATGAAACTACTGGTTATGTGTACAAACTAAGTGTAAACTGGAAAGAACTTCAGGCAACCCCTCCTGGTTTACATACACAATGAGATTGTGTAAGATCTTGCTCACTCTCTCTTCTGTAAAGTTTTTAAACCTTATGTACACAATTTCTGCACAGGAAAATATCTGTTCAGTGAACTGTGCAATATTGGCACTGTGATTAGTATGACCACTTTAAGTAACTGCAAAGGTTTCCCTCTTGAGCTTGTTTGTAAGAAACTCCAAAATGGTCGGTCAGTGCTGCTAACCTTGAAATACTCTGGCAGATGGGAGTATATGTGCTGACTACAACTCATGATGAGAGAAAGAGCACTTTTCCTGTCAGAGGGTAGCAGAAGTGCATAAGCCCAACTGTATTCTTAATTAATTAATAAGTACATGGGTAGAGTGGTAAAACTGACCAGTTGCTTCAACAGTAACATGCAACTCGAAAAACCTGCACTTTGTAAATGAAATTGGCTATTCAAATAATCCATTTGACAGCATTCAAGCATATGTTGCTAACCTACCACTGAAGACTAATGTTCTTCCTTTACTTTGAGTTTTCCATTCTAATTAAAATGACTGCTCTATAACCTGTAGTGTCCTCTTCATCTATTGTGGAGAATGTTGCAAGCTGAAGAAACAACACTACTGGCCACATTCCAGCTACAGAGGTTACAGAGGAGATGCATGAACTATATAAAAAAATGCCCGCTCAGGACAATTGCAGGACTTCTTTCATGCTGTGTAACAGCATGAGAGAAGCGTTGTGATTGGTTGGGGAGGGAAGCACATGAGACGAGGTGGCTGGTGGGAGTGGCGGATCGCGGAGGGGCAGGTAAGCCTATTCGTTTATTTTTTTAACTGCCCCCACACCCTCTGCTCTGAGCACTGCCCCCTCACCCTTTCCTGGCAGAAGCCGCAACTGACTGGAGTAGGATGAAAACCTGCTGACACTTCTTTGGAATTATAAGACCCCCAATTGTAATTTTGATCAACTATTCTAATTGACATTAATTCACGTTTTTCAATTTCTCCCAAAATGAATACAGAATAGTTAGGGGCATAGCTCCAGGGGTGGTCAGTTTGGGGTGTTACACCCACTCTAAAAAATGTATTCTGTAGTAATTAGTCAGGTACAAGTGCTTTCAGTCGGGTAATGGCAAGCGTCTGTCTGATTTCACATGGGCATTTTGACAAAAACACTCTGGGCCTGATTCCGACCCCGGCGGTCAAGGACCGCCGGGGTCGGCGGGAGCACAGCCAAGAGTCTGGCGGTGCTCCACAGGGTATTCTGACCGCGGCGGTTCAGCCGCGGCCAGAAAGGGAAAACCGGCGGTCTCCCGCCGGTTTTCCGCTGCCCTGTAGAATCCTCCATGGCGGCGCAGCTTGCTGCGCCGCCATGGGGATTCTGACCCCCATACCGCCATCCTGTTCCTGGCGGCTTCGGCCGCCAGGAACAGGATGGCGGTATGGGGTGTCGTGGGGCCCCTGGGGGCCCCTGCAGTGCCAATGGCATGCCAATGGCATGGGCACTGCAGGGGCCCCCGTAAGAGGGCCCCACCCTGAATTTCAGTGTCTGCTTAGCAGACACTGAAATTCGCGACGGGTGCTACTGCACCCGTCGCACATCTTCCACTCCACCGGTTCCATTCGGAGCCGGCATCCTCATGGCGGGGTGTTTCCCACTGGACTGGCGGGCGGCCTGTTGGCGGTCGCCCGCCAGCCCAGTGGGAAACCCAGAATACCCGCGGCGGTCTTTTGACCGTGCAGCGGTATTCTGGCGGTTCCCTCCAGGCGGGCGGCTCCCACCGCCCGCCGGGGTCAGAATGACCCCCTCTATGTTTAGTTTTAAAAAGATTGGCCCTCATTACAACCCTGGCGGTTGGTGTTAAAGCGGCGGTAAGACCGCCAACAGGCCGGCGGTAAAAAAAATGGAATTATGACTGCGGCGGAAACCGCCAACATAGACAGCCACTTTAACACTCCGACCGCCACGGTGGTACAAACAAACAGCATCATGGTCACCGCCAACAGACAGGCGGAAGACAATGTACTGCCCACACCATAATGAGAGGCCAATCTGCCACCTTTTCCGGGGCGGATTCAATGCGAACAAAAACACAGCGGAAACAGGATTTGGAAGGGAAAACTCTCACCTCTACACACCCCACAAGGAACCAGGACGCCATGGAGTCGGAACTCCAAATTCTCCCTGCGATAGTCTTCCTGCTCCTCTACCAGGAGCACGACCGACGGCGGCGACGACCACGGTGAGTACTGCACCTACGACACAGGGGAGGGGGGAGGGAAAAGAGAGTGACACACACACACAACATGCAACACCCCCATCCCCACCCTCACACACAACAACACACACACCAATTCATGCTGAAACATTACATTTCCCCCCCAGCCCTCACTGGAAGAACACAAGGACAAAAGGAAATGAGTTGAACGATTGTAATCAGGAAAAATCCATTACTCAAAAATATATATACACTATTAACAAATATGTACACCAAGAATTCAAGTCCATGTACTGCACCTACATAGTCCGTGGACCACTGGGCCCAAAATACATGGGCGAGGCCCACACTCAATACCTGATCCAAACGGAGAGAACACTGCAGGGGCATCAGATCGAAATAAAGCAGGCACCTCAGGGGGAAGGAAAGGGGGGGCACCTCAGCCGGATGAGTGCACAACGCCAGCTCCACGAGGGGGCTCCATGCCCATCGAGGTATCCTGGGGAGTGCAAAGCCACAGTCTCACAAGTCTCTCCAGTCGGTGGTTTGCCCACTGCTTTATCCTGGGGAGTGCAAAGCCACAGTCTCCCAAGTCTCTCCAGTGGGTGGTTTGCCCACTGCTTTATCCTGGGGAGTGCAAAGCCACAGTCTCACAAGTCTCTCCAGTGGGTGGTTTGCCTACTGCTTTATCCTGGGGAGTGCAAAGCCAAAGTCTCTCAAGTCTCTCCAGTGGGTGGTTTGCCCACTGCTTTATCCTGGGGAGTGCAAAGCCACAGTCTCTCAACTGGATAACAGTCTCCACTGGTTCTGGAGGGGGCTTTGTGCCCAGAGTGCTTAATCCTGCCAAGGACAGAGGTAGTGGATGTGATACTCCACTGGTTCTGGAGGGGGCTTTGTGCCTAGAGTGCTTCATCCTGCCAAGGACAGAGGTAGTGGATGTCGAGGAGTCGGTGTTGCTGGTCTCAGCTCCTGTCCCCACCGTGGAGCTCCCCTCGCCCTCCGTCCCACTGGTGAATTCGGAGTCCGTAGTCTCACCCTCCAGGGCCATGTGGGATGCAGCTCCCTCCTTCCTGTAGGCACAGCTCCTCCGCCTGATGATGCTAATGCACACAAGAACAGGGAGATCACAAAGAGGGGGGGAAAGAAAGTAGAAAGACATGTTCAGTGCATGCAATATCGCCACCGTTGGCGGACACTACAGACACACCAGCCCTCTGCACTACGCCATGCACTTTGAGTTCCCTGATTGATCACAGGGACATGGGGTACAAGGCCTATGCCCGATTGCTGCACACATGCAAGTCACAGGAGCCTGACTAGGTGTAGATGGCTCTTGCCACTGGTGGGGATGGGGTGCCACTGAGCCTGCCTCACAAAGGGTCCTTGACTACAAGGACCGCCCTAGCCTAGGGGAGCCCACAGCCCACCTCCCCCACCCAGACACCTCCAATGCGCGCTGAATCAGATGGATGTGAGTGTACTCACCCCTTTGAGGCTGCTGTGATGCCCTCAAGTGCCCATCCAACTCCGGATACGCCACTGCCAGGATCCGGAACATCAGGGGGGTCATGGTGTGACGGGCACCCCTCCCACGTTGGGAGGCCATCCTCAGCTGGGCCTCCGCCGTCTTCTTGCTCCAGCGGCGAATGTCCTCCCATCTTTTCCGGCAGTGGGTGCTCCATCTGTGGTGGACCCCCCGGGCCCGGACGTCCTTGGCGATGGCACGCCAAATATCCTTCTACTGGTGGGCGCTGACATACCGGAATAGTACAGGGGAAAAGGAAAAACTATAACCGTCCAGACCGTCACAGTCATTGGCCCACATTCCCACCCTTGCCCTGACGCACATCCACTCACCGTTGTTTCATGCACACCTCAGTCCCCCCCCGCATCTTCCAACCACACCACTCCAAACAGGCATTGCCCATACAGCATGCTCACAGTGTACTCACCTGTTTGTCTGGAGGACTGTAGAGTAGCGTGTACTGGGGGAGGACCCCATCCACTAGTTTCTCCAACTTCTCCGATGTGAAGGCAGGGGCCCTTTCCCCAGACACTTGAGCCATTGTCACTTCCAGACTGAGGTCACAGCAGCACTTGCAGTGTAGGTCCTCTCCTGTCGAAGATCAGGTATCAAGTGAGTGAACAGAGAGAAAATAGTGGTCATGTCCACGGCGGTGCGTACCGTCACCGCCAGCGTACATCGTCATTGGCTCCTGGGACCCATAGTGTCCAATGTTAACCAATGCAGGATTGCGCCGCGGTCTTCGACCGCCTACCGCAATAGTGTACAACGCCAGTGCAGTTACCTCATATCCCCTTGTCCCACATTACAGGTCAGGCAGCCGCCATTTCAGGGGGCCACATGGCATTAATTTTAAATGCATCACACATACTGTATATAGGCCTTGCATAAACACTAAGACAGGCACATAGCAGATTGACAAATGTGTGCAATAAAGTTGTTTATTTCGTACCTCAGTGTTGGCTGACCCTCCGATCGCTGTTCTCATCCATAGAGCACGTCCGCTGGGGCAGGTGAGGAGATGGCGGCATGCTCTGGTGTACAGACTGCTGGTGGACCTGTCGACAATGGAAGAGCGACATGTAATAGTCACCTACAGACTTGATCGTGCCACAATCCAGGAACTGTGTGCCCAGTTGGAGCCAGACCTGATGTCAGCTATCCACCATCCCACAGGAATCCCCCCTCTAGTGCGGGTCCTGTCAGTACTCCATTTCCTGGCAAGTGGGTCCTTTCAAACAACAGGGGCCATTGCATCAGGCATGTCCCAGCCAATGTTCTCTAACGTGTTGTCCAGAGTGTTGTCTGCCCTGCTGAAACACATGCACAGCTACATCATTTTCCCTCGGTTTGCCTACAGTGAAAGGTGACTTCTATGCCCTGGGACATATCCCCAACATCATAGGTGCCATTGATGGGACACATGTGGCCTTGGTCCCCCCGCAGGAGTGAACAGGTGTACAGAAACCGGAAGAGTTACCATTCAATGAATGTGTAGATGGTGTGTTTGGCCGACCAGTACATCTCCCATGTGAACGCCAAGTTTCCTGGCTCAGTGCATGACGCTTATATTTTGAGGAATAGCAGCATCCCTTATGTGATGGGGCAACTCCAGAGGCACCGTGTGTGGCTATTAGGTGAGGACATGGACCCTATATAGTGTGAATAGTTGTCTGGGTCTGGGGTTGTCCCTAAGGGTTAGCGTGTGTCTAACAGTTGTCCCTCAACATTTGCAGGTGACTCTGGCGACCCCAACCTGTCATGGCTACTGACCCCAGTGAGGAATCCCTGGACAAGGGCAGAGGCACAATGAGGCACATGGGCGAACTAGGAGGGTTATAGAGAGAACCTTTGGCCTCCTGAAGGCCAGGTTCAGGTGCCTCCATATGACAGGTGGTTCCCTATACTACTCACCAAAGAAGGTGTGCCAGATCATCGTGGCCTGCTGTATGCTGCACAACTTGGCTTTGCGATGACAGGTGCCTTTTCTGCAGGAGGATGGTGCTGAAGGAGGTGTTGTGGCAGCTGTGGAGCCTGTGGACAGTGAAGAAGAGGAGGCAGAAGAAGAGGACATAGACAACAGAAACACCGTGATCCATCAATACTTCCAGTGAGACACAGGTAAGAAGACATCACTGCCTCCTACATCTGATAAAATTGTTCGACCTCCCATCTGTCTGTCACTTTCACCCAGTGTATGGACCCTGATTTGTCACTTTGCCTTTCGATTTCACAGATGTGGGTCCCACTGTGTGACCTCTGCTATGTTACCTCATGGACTAGAGCTGTGTGACATAGGTATGTTGACAATACAATGAACATTGCTATTTCCCTCAGTTGTTGCAAATACACAATTGTGAAAGCACAGACTGACTCCAGATTGTTTTGTGATTTAAGGGTGTTAATTTAAGTGCAAAATAGTGGCGGGGTTGTAAAATGGTCAGGGCTGATGGTGGAGCACAGCAGACAGTGAAAAGCCGAATGGGGCCCTGTCAGGGGGCCCCTGCACCGCCCATGCCGTGCAGGGGCCCCCTGGGGGCCCCACGACTCCCCGTACCGCCAGCCTTTTCCTGGCGGTTCAGACCGCCAGAAAAAGGCTGGCGGTCGGGGACTCGTAATCCCATGGGCAGCGCTGCCCTGGCGGATTACAACCGCCGGGGCCATTGTGGCGGAAAACCGCCGGCCCCGGTGGTGCGACCGCAGCGCTACCGCCGCGGTCACAATACGCCGGGAGGCACCGCCAGCCTGTTGGCGGTGCTCCCGTCGTTTTGGCCCTGGCATTGTAATACCGCCAGGGTCATAATGACCACCATAATGTGTTAAACACGTTGTCTCAGCGTGATTGTTGGGAAATCTGACGCTTCCCCCCCCCCCATCACACTGGCCAAACTACGCCCCTGAGAATAGTCGCCTTGATTTTCATATCATCCTTCTTATATTGCGTGAAGCTCTTGCAGACTATTTGCATTGTTTTTTTATTTTCATTTGTATGTTGTTCTTCTCTTAGTGTGCTTTGTACATTTATAAAATACATTTGGAAAAAATTGATACTTTTTGAGAAGAACTCCCAATTTTAATGGGTAATTCATAAGACAGCTAAACTTTTTTAACGTTTTACAATTTATTTTCATGTCAAGGAGCAACTTCTCTTACAAAATGAAGTAACAATAACATCCTTTCAGGAAAATCTTTAATAATTTATTTATATGAAATTCAAAGTTTTGTCATATATACGGCCCAGCCAAATGGCAAATAAGGTACACGGCAGAAAATATTTCTCCCAGATCCATTTCATAAGTAGCGCAATCATTAGCAGGGTATTTGTGCCTATATGCACAAAAACACTGCCTGAGATGTGTTGTTAATGTTGAAAAATATTGTGTTCAGTTGTACAGACCAGTGTGCCAGGATAGGCACATTCAACTTTATGGATTGGTTTGTAATTCAACTCAATACACTGTAGTCAACACAAAAGCAGCCATAAAACATACATAAAAATATTACATACAGAAAATAAAATACACCCACCATAGCAGTATGACAAAGAAACAATCTGACACGGGGCATGTTAGATATGGGGTCTCTGGTCTGCAGTCAGTATGCACCATGTCCAAGCAGTGACCCTCACTCTAGACAGGGTAAGGGAGATACACACCTAGGATAACCCCTGCTCACCCCTTTGATAGCTCGCACAAGCAGTCAGGCTGATCTCAAAGGCAATGTGTAAAATATTAGTACCAACACACACAGAAATACAGTGAAAACACTACAAAATGGACACAAACAGGTTTAGAAAAATAGCCAATATTTATCTAAATCAAACAAGACCAAAACGACAAAAATCCAACATACACAAGCAAAGTTATTAATTTTTAGAGTAAAATGAGTCTTACTCCATAGAAAACAATGGATGCGTTGCTTTTACACAAAGTATCTGGTTTATGTCGAAAATAAAATTGCATGGGTGAGCATGCATTGAAAAGTCAGCAATGCGTTGATTCCTTACTCACAGGTGAGGCCCTGCATCATTTCTTCTCTGGTCAGGTTAGCAATGCAATGTTTTTCTCTCCTGCAAGAGAATTATGCTTCGATTTCCAGACAGGCAATCTCGGGTCCGTGCAGGTTTACGTTGATTTTGACACCCAGAGATGATGCATGCGAAATCCAGCCACACAGTGACGCGGAGTCACGCTGAGTGGGGGTTGCTTACATTTCAGCAGCTGCAAGTGGGTGTTGAGCCATTTCTCCAGCCCCGATGCAGGTGGCACGTCTCCTGTGTGTGGATTTCTGCCTTGGTTCCACCAGCTTCACCTTTCAGTGGCCCAGGGACTGGAGTAGGCACCACTTTGCAGGGTAGGAGTCTCAGCAAGTAGTCCAGGTACTGGCAGATGAAGTCTTTGATGACCCTGAGACTTCAAAACAGGAGGCAAGCTCAGCCCAAGCCCTTGGAGACACTTCACAAGAAGGAATACACTACAAAGTCCAGTCTTTGTCCTCTTTTCAGGCAGAAGTAGCAACTGCAGGCCAACCCAGCAAAGCGCAGTCACAGGCAAAAGTGCAGTACGCCTCCTCCAGCTCTTCTCCTTGGCAGAGGTTTCTCTTGAGTCCAGAAGTAATCTAAAAAACCTGGGGTTGTGGGTCCACTACTTATACTTCTTTCTGCCTTTGATTAGGCAAACTTCATAGGAAAGTCTCTGTTGTTCACAAGATCCTGCCTTGCTCAGGCCTGGCCCCAGACAGACACCAGCAAATTGGAGACTGCATTGTGTGAGGGCAGGCACAGCCATTCTGGTGTGTCAGCTCCTCCCTCCCCACTCCAGTCCAGGAGACTCATCAGAATATGCAGGTTATACCCGAGCTCCCTTTGTGTCACTTTTACATGGAATTCACAACAGCCCAACTGTCAGTCTGACCCAGAAGTGGAATACACAAGCAGGCAGAGGCACAGAAAGGTTTAAGTAAAAAAAAATGCCCAGTTTCTAAAAGTGGCATTTTCCAACTTACAATCTAAAAAACAACTTTACCGAAAGATGTATTTTTAAATTGTGAGTCAGACATCCCAAACCAAATCTCAATCTGCTCCCAATATGAAACTGCACTTAAAAGATATTTAAAGGCAGTTCCCATTTTAACCTATGAGAGTGATAGGCCTTGCAACAGTGAAAAACACATTTGGCAGTATTTCACTGTCGCGGCATTTAAAACACATTAGTACATGTCCTACCTTTAACATACGCGGCACCCTGCCCATGGGGCAACCTAGGGCCTACCACAGGGGTGCCTTACATGTACAAAAAGGGAAGGGTTGGGCCTGGCAAGTGGATACACTTGCCAGGTCGAATTGGCAGTTTACAACTGCACATACAGACACTGCAGTGGCAGGTCTGAGCCATGTTTACAGGGCTCTGAGTAGGCAGAAAAAAATGTTGCAAAGAAATATCTTGATTTCTTTGCACCATTTTTTCACCCCTCCCCCAACCCCCCAGCCCCCAATGGGGGAATGCCCCCTTTGAATACATTATGCCTGGTGCAAGCATAATATAGCACAAGAAGTTACAAAGTGACGCAATGCATGCATTGCGCCACTTCGTAAATTTGGCACATCGATTTTGGCCGCGTTGGGCCACATTAGCGTAAAAAAAAAAATTACGCTAATGTCGCATAAGGAGGCACTAGAGGCTCGTAAATCTGCCCTTAGAGATAGAATGAGTAGTCAAAGAGAGCCAGTGTGAGCGATATTGAGAGAGAGAGAGAGAGAGAGAGAGAGAGAGAGAGAGAGAGAGAGAGAGAGAGAGAAAGGAAAATGGTGGAGAAAGAGAGTGAAAAAGAAAATTGTGGGGCAAAAATGAATAATTGAAAGAGATAAAAACTGAGAGAGGCAGGTAGAGTGTAAAAGGAGGCTAGACCACGAGAGAGCAAGATGAAGAGAGAGAGAAAGAGAGATAAAAATGCAACACCTGTCAGGGTAGTCGTGGCGAATTCCCTAGGAAGTTCAATCAAAATAAGGTAAAGAGTTGCCTATTAGAACACAAATCTCTTTTGTTCTCATTCATTTACAGGCGTATTTGTCTGTGGAGGTTTAGCTGCATCATTCTCATTTTTACAAGGAAATTACAATGAAATGTAGATTGAAAGAAAAGAAGGCATTACTCCCTGGGGTCTCTCAAATTCACGGTCATTAGATATGTAATGCAAGGGATCGATAAACTGCTGTTTTCGAGGAATTTTTCCGCTCGTGTTTATTTGTAATGTAATCCAAGGGTACATTCTTATTTCTCTCTACCGGAAACGGACAATGACGCAAATAACCAGTGAATCGATATACTGAAATCCCGAGATGTGCAATGTTTTCTTCGTTATTTTTGACGCTAGACAGAACTCCCTCGACAGTATTTTTAAAGCTCCTCCCAGAAAAGTGGCATTCCTCAGATGTTCCACAAATATGCTATAGCCACGTTTGCTGTACCCCTACAGAAGAAAGGGTAGAAAAATCTGTCTCCCCATTTTATGCTCCAGAATGTCTCCTGAATGTTTACAGTATCCATCATAGGTTTGCAAACGTTGTATTTTTGTGTAGAATCATCCACCTATTTTGAAACAATAACTGTATAGCGCTGCATTGAATCTACAACTGTTGTCCCACTCCACTTTAGAAACATATAGGCTGTCTTCAACCAAGCCCTAATGTCCTTCTTTGAACTGAATGTCAGAACTTTCAGCTCCACGTGTTTTTCAAAATCGTGACTATAACAGGCTTTCAGTGCAGAGTGCTCCTATTTACAAGCCTGCAATGGTTCCTAAATTGTCTTTCCGAAAAACACATTGAAGGAAAGTCAATTATTAGGAAGTGGAGGCATGCACCTTTAGCTAGTAATAATACACAACCACTTACAAGGTCCAGTCAATTCTCAATAAATTAATCTTGCCAAACCCTTGGTAGCTTGGCAAGGAGCAGTCAGGCTTAAACGAGGAGACAGGTAAGTGTAAACCATTCAATATCACCGAAATAGTAAATAAGTAAAAGATACACCACAATAACAATCCAACATCAACTTATAAAAATAGAGAGTATTTTTATCTTTAAAATGACACCAAAACAGCAAAAAATCCAATGTAGGGAACCAGAGATATCATTTTTTAAAGAATAAACTGTGTTATATCACCTAAAAGAATAAAGCACCAACTGTGGTATCTGGTAATGCTGAACCGTGACAAATTTAAAGGTTCATGCTGCCCTGATAGAGCACGAATCCAATACAGTCCCAGGTTAGTCCCACTGAAGTTTGGCCTTCTCAAGTTTTGTGCCACGAGTGCCCTTCATGGGGGAGGAGTTCACTGAGAGCAAGGAGTGTGTCACTGGCAATGGCCAGTGGGGTGCCAAGAGCCAGCTGGGCATCACGGACGGGTGGACTGGAACCTCGCAGTGCTGATCCATGCGAATGGGTGATGTTTGCTGGGCGAAGAGACAAACTTGCAGTGGCTCGCACTGATTCTCTGTGTGAGAGGCGCAGTTCCAATGCGAACGGGCATATTCACAATCGTGAAGAGCAAAAAAGCTTCAATTAAAGAACTCAGGCACCACTCCAAGGGCCTACGACCTGAGAGACACCCATTGGTGGCCAGGAACTCATTGAAGACGGGTCCAGGAGCTGTAGTCCAGTTGGTTCTTGGTTCCTCTGGGGAGAGGTGTCCTCTAGTGCTGCTTAGGAGTTCAGAAGCTCTTGATTGCTACTTGGGTGCTAGGACTCAGTCTCCCACAATGCACTTACACAGTCCAGGAAAAATCCTGTTGGCACTAGTCAGCTTGGGTAATCCTCTCTTTGGGCTTGCAGATTACTTCTTCCAGCTCTGTTGTATCTGTTGGTGATCAGGGAGCCCACTCCTTTTCCTTTGAGTCAGGCTTCTTTGTGGAGCCTTGTGAGTACAGTAGGAACAGTCCTTCTGAGTGCAAGCCTTCTGTGGTGCAGTCCAAGGGTCCAGCAGGGCAGTCCTTAATTTTCTGGTTTTTCAGGCTGTGCTCTGAGGAACTCCTTCAGCTCTGCCATATTAATCCTTCCTTCTGGGCTTGCAGGAGTTGAGGACATCCTAGCCAACAGGGATAAAGCTACCTTCCTGTGCTATGACCACTTCCAGCAAAGTGTGGAATATTTGTGACCCAGAATTCCCTGTTCTCAAAAACTTTTCCTTGGTGTGTGTGTGTCCGTGTGACTCAGCCACCTTGCGCCACATTAACATCATTATTTTTGGCGTTATTGTGGCCCAAAGAGGCCGAAATTCCCACGCAGCATTTACAGATTGGCGCTATGCATGCATTGCTCCACTCTGTAACTCTTTGCGCTACATAATGCCTGCGCCAGGCATAATGTATGTAAAGGGGGCGTTCCCCCGTTGGGGCTACAAAAATGGTGCTAGGAAAACTATGAGATTTCCTTGCACCATTTTTTACGGCACTTTTAATGCCTGCTCAGAGCAGGTGCTAAAAGGGGACTTCCATTCCTTAGATTGGGCCCCTATGTACTCTACAGGAGTAGTGCCAACAGTTTGGTGCTATTCCTGCAGAGTACATCAATAGCCTCAAAAATAATTACGCTATTGCCCCCTTTGCTGCGCCATAGTGCGCCGTATTATAAATACGATATACACATGGTAGAGGTAAGGGGGCGCTAAGGGGCTCAGGAAAAGTAGTGCTGCACTCGTTGCAATGCCACTTTCCATAAATCTGCCATAAATTCTAAAACTACTTTTCTGCAACAGTTATAATAAATCTGACCTTGGCAAGTTGTTGGATTTATTGTAACCATGTTTTGATACTTTAAATGATATTGCTAGCTAGTTCCCAAGTGAAGATAGGCTCTATTAAAGTTTAATAAAACCTTCCTATGTTAGCCTATGGGCCTAGCAGCACTAAAAAGGGAAAATGCAACTTTGGCTATTTTTCTCTTTCAGGGCATAAAAAACATTTTATATATTGTCCCTGCTTTTTATAGCAATCCACCGTACCCTTAGGGCACCTACGGTAAACCTTAGGGGTGATTTAAACACAATAAAAAGGTAGTTTTAGACTTTTGAAGTTCTATTAATTACAAAGTCAAATTCGGAAGCTGTTTTATTTTTAAATCAGTCTGACTTTAAAATGACACCAAACAACACAACAGTGCACACTTAAGTGTATTAAGTCCAGTGGGGTCTCTAAACCTCCATTCCCTATCATATACTAGGGACTTACTGGTAGGGTGTCTTGGCCAGTGGTAATTATATCAATTACCATGTGCCTTTAGAGGACAGTGCACTGGCCTTGGACTTGATTAGCAGAGCCCAGGGCACTTTCAGAGTCAGTAACCGCCAGCATCAGTCACAAAATGGGGGTGAACATGGCAAAAAGGATGACTTACCTACACACATGAACAACTTGTAGTACCCAAGCAGTTGTGTTAGTCCTTAGCATGAAAAGGTCAAATAATATGACATTCAAACAAAAATATAAGAAATTGTTGCCATTGGAACAAAGATGTGTAAGACTCTCCTAGGTACTAAGTGCAGTGGCCTAAATACTGAGCAAGTTGGTCACCATTATACATTAATTCACAACATCAGATTAGGAACTAGTGGCCAGATGTAGCAAAGTAAAATTTTGCGAGTTGCAAATTGCGAGCCATACCGACTCGCAATTTGCAACTCGCAAAATTTTATGCAGAAAGGTGTCTCAGACACCTTCTGCGACTCGCTATGGGTTCGCAAAGACCCACCTCATGAATATTAATGAGGTGGGTCGCATTTTGCGACCCCATAGCGAGTCCATGCACTCACAGGGATGGTGGCCTGCTGGAGACAGCAGACCTCCATGTCTGTGACTGCTTTTTTTAATAAAGCAGGTTTTTTTTCTTTTTGCAGCCCGTTTTCCTTAAAGGAAAACGAGTTGCAAAAAGAAAAACTTCCGAAACCATTTGGTTTCGTTTTTTTCAGAGCAGGCAGTGGTCCATAGGACCACTGCCTGTTCTGAAGAAACATTTTTGTCGGCATTCACAAAGGGGAAGGGGTCCCATGGGGATTTGAAGTGGGTGGTAACTGCGAGTTGGTTTGCGACCGCATTCACGGTCACAAAGCAACTCAGCATGGCGATGCGGTCGCAAAGAGGAAGGGAACACCCCTTCCTATTTGTGAGTCGCATCCCCAAATTGCGAGTCGGTACCGACTCGCAATTTGGGGATGTGCATTGCGTTAGGCTGTTTGCATGCCGCAAACTGCGTTTTTCGCAGTTTGCGACATGCAAACAGCTACCTACATCTGGCCCTAGATCACCAGAGCAATTCTCAACACCTAGGGCCATATTACGACTTTGGTGGTAATATCGCCGAGGTGGCGGACGCCAAAAGACCGCCATGTTGGCGGTCATCCGACCTCCCATTAAGAGGTACACAGCTCAGACTGCCAGAAAACAGCCATATTTACGAAACCGCCAGGACACTGGCGGACGGAAAAAAGTCAGTTCGACCACCAGCACCACCAGCCCAACAAAAATCCTCTCATCAGATTACTATCCACAAATCATGACAGAGGTTCTTCTGTGGCGGAAAACCATTGGCGGTGCCAACCGCGGCGGTCTGAACTCACATCACTCTGAACACCACACCACATTGGATAGTTTGAAAATCCCACACCTGACACACATCCACACACTCTACACACATACCCACTCCACTATATAACACACCCCTACACAACCCACAATCCTTTGCAAACAGAATGCCACTCACAACCACAGAGGAAGAACACCTGTCACAGAATTAACAATAAATATTTTTAGCACCCATACACATTTCACCGTGCATACATCCCACACCTGCACAATGTAAACAACACACAATTTACATTCACACCCATTACACAACAACCATCACCCACTCACATCACAGCACCTACACCTCATCACTAATGTTTTTTTCAACCTTTCTTTAATACTACCTCACCGTCTATACCACCACTACCATGTCCCCACAAAAACACCCACATTTCACAGATGAGGAGCTGAGGGTCATGGTGGACGAAATTCTCACGGTAGAACCACACCTGTTCCGAGCACAGGTCCAGCAAACATCAATAGCCAGGAAAATGGAGTTGTGGCAAAGAATAGTCAATAGGGTGAATTCTATAGGCAGCTGTCGATACACAAAAGAGGACATCAGGAAGCAGTGGAATGAACTCAGGGGGAAGGTAAGTCCCATGGCATCCAGGCACCAGCTGGAGGTACTCAAAACTGGCAGTGGGCCCCCATCTCATCCCCCTACTTTCACATCTTGGGAGGAGAAGGACTTGGACATACTGCATCCTGAGGGCCTGACTGGAATACCTGGGGGAGTGGAGTCTGGTAAGTTCCCACAACATACGTCACCAAAACGTTTTGTCTTGCATGCTCCCTCAGCACCTTTCCCATTCACAATTACCAAACCACCCACCACCCCTCTGTGCCAAGTGCACAAATACCGCTCTCTGGCATGCAACATATCCACTAAACTCACCTGGGTCCACAGCCTTTGGGAATGGGATGTTAGGTCTTGGAAACTGATAGCACTACAATTCCCAGAAGGCAATATTCCACCATAAAGAAAACCAGACCAGGGCACCAAATGTGAGATGTAATGCATGTGAAAATAACAACAAATGTAACCCATCATTAATGTGCCACTGTGAAACAGTTTATGGCAAAGACAGCAATGCATTGGTCCACTCCCACTACCATTACAAGCAGAAAAGTGCTACAGCTGAGTACCCAATCAAACTGCCCTTAAAAAAAGATTCCTAAAATGGAAATTTACTCACTTGGGGAGGAATCTAGATGCCCAAGAGGATGCACATGTAGCACATCCAGCTAGAGGTCAATGTCAATTGCCTACTCCCATATTGTGTCCTTATTCTGACACTATTGTGCTTTGTGCAGCTTTTTGTGCCATGTATCATGCCAAATACTTCACTAGGCACAAAAAGGTTATCACCCTTGTCAATAGTCTGACAACATAAGTGGGTATCAGCAGTCACATAACTACCAACATAGCTTAACACTTTTTAGGATGGTGTATGATATTGAAATATCAGAGTCTCATGTTGTATGAGCTAAGAATGGGTAGCAGCTGTCATTGTCATTTCTGGGGATCATTTAAAGGCAGTGTGCATCTCACACATCACAAATTGTAAACTTTAAACATAACGTGTATCACTTGCAGCAACTGTGTGTTCCACTCCTCCCACAGGTAACCATGCCATTGTCACCATGGAGAGGATATCAAAGACTGTCACAACCCCTCTGGATGAAGACCCCAGTGAGGACAATACCCCTGGATGTGTGGACACTGACGACAAAGCTGGCCCGTCAGGGACACCTGGTCAGTCAACACCTGTCATCCTTACCTTTCCCACATTGACTCCTCCCAGAACTGTTGCATCTACATCACAGGCAACCATTCGCCCCCAAACCTGTGTCCCAGGACTGTTTCATCCATTGTGTGCCCCCAGTACAGGTACCTGAGTCTCCTCTTGTCACCCCTGAAAATGATGGACCTGCCACCACTGAGAGTGGCGAACTGTGCCAAGGGCACAGGCACATGGGGGTAGGGTGCATGGGAGGGATGGTGTAGGCCTGAGGATGGGAGCTCAAAGGGTCAATACTGACCAGGAAACCATCAAGTTTTTCAGCCTACCAGAATTCCCAAGATATGATGGGCCAGGTACTGTCAGGAGATTACCCATTAAATCATACTTCCACAGGAGCAGATGCCTTTTACCCAACTCCCTCCAACAGATGTGTGCTCAGACTTCAACTGATTATCTGAACCCTGCATCCGCTAGGGGGAAAGGGGAATGGGAATTGAAAAAGAGAGACCGCCTCCAGATCCAGTTCCAGCCTGTGTTTCCCACTTGAAGATAGGATATTCAGTGTGTGTGTCTGAAAACTTGCACCTTTCTTCTTATTGGGATTTCTTTAAAGGAAGGACCTGCAGTCGGGTGATAAGAGCATAGATAATTACATTCCTACTGTGCATTCAACTGTTCAGTCATTCACATTCACCCAATTCTATTGTTCGCCTAACCTGGATCTTTTGAGAGACTAGGCTCTGTTAACTTAATATCTTCTTTTCTCCAGGAGTCAGAGGTTTCCAAGATTCTCTGGAGAACAGTTCAAAAGTTTACAAATATACAAACTACTAATGTCTTTTACAGGAAATGAAAACTCCTTCTCAAGGTTCAGTTTTCTCAGTCACAGTCTCTAGAAATTAGTATGCGCACTGAGGTGGGTCTCTAAGACTGGAAAGTCTGCAAAGCAAAGAGTTCTTGAATATATATGTACATATATATATATTGGCAAGTCTGGAAATCATACAAAAGGATTCCTTACTGCAGTTGTTTGAAGTTCTGTTAAGCCAAACAAATTCTCCTCAGAAAGCCGATAGCCAGTTGTTGGAAGAAGGAAAAAATTCAGCTTCTTCAAAAGGGACAAAGTAGCTGGTGTGCACACCGTAACAAGAAAAATAATGAATTACTCAAAACTGGAAGAATTATCTATGAAACGAAGCACCTCAGGAACACTGCTCATTCTCCTCAGGATGACAGTTGAAGTGCAGTACTCCCAGAGAGAAACAGCTGGAGGGAAGCTACAGCATGAATAGAGCGCTGACCTCACAAGGATTTGCAGCCACCATCTTGAGTAGCAGTTAAACCTGAAGAAGCTAGTTCTAAGAACAGCCTCCGCAAGAGCCACCAGGGATTGAGGATGCCGCTGCAACCAACGTGGGTACAAGGAAAAGGGGAATCATTTTTGCTGAGAGAAGAACTTAACAACGCTGGCAATAGTTTTCCTGACAGGTACTCACCATGATGGGAGAAATCCAACAGCTGCAGAAGGACAACCGCCAGGAAGCCATTCAGCGTGGGCAGGCACAAAATGCCATACTGACTTCCATTGCCAGGGTGCTGGGTGCTGAGGTACGTCACCACTACCCTGAGTAGGTCTGCCACACAACATCAGGCCTCTTCCACTCTTAATGACTCTTCAGGCCCTTCAACATCTGCAGCTGCTAGTGGAAAGGGGGCCCTGCCAGGGGAAGAACATGCTTCAGACACCCCACCCTCTGTAGCAAAGGAACGCCCCCACAAACGTGGACGTCCACCCAGACATGGACGGATGCCAAGACCAAATCCACTGCCAGGAAGTGATCCTCTCCTGATTGTTATCCCTTGTGTGCCACAGCTACACCCTGTTGACTGTTCTGAAACCTAACTCCATTTTCCTATGGTGCAAGGACACTGGACATGTGTTACCAAATGGTGTAGCAGCTACCCTGATGATTTTATCCACCATGACTGAACCATTCACTGTTTAGTTTCTGTTATTCCGGTTTCAATTCACACATATTGTATTACACTCCCCAATAAATACCACTTAAACACAGGTCCTGTGTAAGTGTCATTTATCAACCATGTACAACTGTAATGTATGACAAACCTTGAAACAATGTGTCCCTCTGCACTGTACAACCTTTGTTATGGACATCGCACATGTACAGTATCACCAGGAGACCCATAACACTGGGATTGTAACAGACATAAGCCAAAACCGCTGTATTGCACATCTCCACAATTTTATTTGTTGATTTGCAACCAACAGATAGAGTAGTCCTGTCGGTGACTTCAGAATGTCAGCTTAGGTGTCATACACTACTAACCCACAGGATACTGTAGCTAGGGACATGTCAGTCTTTCTTGAAGCCAGGAGGCTTACAGATTGGTACTTTGTGTCACCAGGTGAAGCCATATCACATACCCATTGCTTACCTTCCTAATAATCATACCCCATGATTCAGACAGAGATCAGTACTGATGTGCCCACTCCTGGAACCTTTAACTTCCCATGGTCAGGTAACTGTAGGTTTGCCACTCACCTATGTCAGTCCTCAGAGACATGCACATGTGGCTGTGAAGTAGTAACACACTGACAACTATGTGCAAGAAAGGTAACATACAACAGAAATCATTATGAAGGAAGAGGCTCTGATTCAACATTTTCACATGTGTCAGACACATATGGACAAACACGTGGCACCATTTGACCACCTCTAGTACCAAACAGGTCTTGGTAGGAAAACACACTTTCACTCCAGTGTCCTGACAGTTTGGCAATATAAGTGACATTCAACATACTCATGCTAATCATTACTTGGTTTCATCCATGACAACTTCTCATACCTTCCTGCAAATCCCATCTGCTTCTGACACTGTCGGCGATTCGGCAATAAGAAAGGGCCAAAATGAAATTCAGGAAATCTGTGATTTTCAAAGATAAGGGATCGGACAAAATTGTCAACATACATCATTTCTGCCGAGACATTTTTACAAGTGTGACTTAGCGTGTGCAGTAACAGTTCATGAAACTGTATACCACACTGTTCAGTACACAATACCAACTAACAATCTGCATGCATAGCTGACTCACTGGCATTGAAGCTACCTAAGACCTCACAGATAAAGGTACAAAAGAGGTGATATGCCAACCATCATTTTTAGTTTCAAAAATTTAATCTCACTATTGACAACATACCACATACCTTTAGTCAGTTGAAGTACTGATTGATGAGATCTGCCCTGGTGTCTACAGCTTGAGCTTCATCTGGCTCATCCTCACTTTGCAAATCTGCATTTCCACCCACAGGCTCTCCCTCATCTGGAATGAATGGTATCTGACATCTCTAGGCAAGGTTGTGGAGCATGTAGCAGGCAACAATAATTTGACATACCTTGTTAGGTGAGTAGAGGAGTACTCCTCCAGATTTGTCTAGGCTGCAAAATCTTGCCTTCAGGAGCCCAAAAGTCTGCTCCATGACACGCCTTGTCCTTCCATGGGCCTCATTGAAGTGGACTTCCCCTGACGTGGTTGGGTACCTCACTGGTGTCAATAACCAAGGCAGAAACATATATCTTGAACATGCACATTTGTGATAGCAGGAGAAAAGACTTTGCAGATACACATCATATGTGACTTACCAACCAGTCAGGCCCTCTCTGTATGGAGTCGTGTCATCAGCAGTGGGATCATGGATTGATCCAGGAAACATGGCACATACTTGTGCAATGTATTGGTCTGCCAAACACACCACTTGGACGTTGATGGAGTGGTAATTTTTCCTGTTCCTATATATCTGTACATCGGCACATGGGGGAACCAAGGCTACATTGGTGCCACCTATGGCTCCAACCACATGTGGAATGTGTCCCAACGCATAATACTCTGCCTTCACATAGGCCAAATCTACACATTGGGGAAACCTGATGTAGCTGTCTAGGTGTTTCAACAATGCAGACAGTACAGCCTTCAAAACCAGACTGAACATGGGCTGAGACATCCCTGCAGTTAGGGCCACTGTATTCTGAAAGGACCCTAGTGGCCAGGAAGTGTAGCACTAACATGACTTTAACCATCGGAGGTATGCTATTGTGATTGCGAATGGCAGGCATCAGATCTGGTTCCAACTGATCACACAGAGCCATGACAGTCTGCCTATTCAAGCGATATATCTGTATTGTGTCTCTCCTCCATGGTGTGCAAGTCTACCAGTGTGCGGTACACTATAGGTGTCTCCCTCTCCTCATGCCAAGGAAACTATGTGGGACCAAAATAGAATGCACTTGAATATACAATATACACATTATTAATCTGTTCATGTACAAGTCACACATATCTCCATATGATGTAAGAAGCAACATGTGCCATTTGATGTGCACCATATTGCTATGCATCTTATGACAGTCCCCTTGATTTAGATTCCCTAAACCCTCTGATGTACTTTACATGCTAATATATAGTTGTGACTGCCAGTGTTTGACAGTCCTACCTGATTTACATGATAAACATATTTTCTGCACCTATACTCCATTGACGTCGCACATAAGATGTTGAGAATAAGTTATCATTTCCATTACTAACCCATACCTCTGTTACATAGCTTTTACTACTCACATGCACAATGAGACTACTAAACATAGAGGTAGCACTTAATATAATTTGCGCACTATATAGGTAATTGTAAATGACGCACCTTCCATTACTGACCCATACATATAATTGCCTCAAAATGGCAGCTGCTTGACCTACTGTACTGGACATGAGGAAGTGACCTAACTCCACCGCGGATGTCATCATGGAGGTAGACAGTCACAACCGTGGCGCACTTTGCCATTGGAACACATTGCTGCCTTTGGCGGACTGGGGCCAATGGCGATGTCCGCAAGCGGTGATGGTCATGTATGTGGCAGACGTGACCGCTGTCTTCTGCTGTACTGCTCACTTGATTTCTGACACTGCTGCCGTCAAGACCTCAACCTGAGCTGCTGTGTACTGCCTCTGCGAGCTATAATGCAACGTCCTGCAGGTGCTAGGGCTCCAGATGTCACTCCAGAAGAGCAGGACAAGCTCGTGGATGAGGTCCTACCTCTGTATGAAAAGCTATGTGGTGCACCAGAGGAGCAGGTTAGTCCAATGGTATACCAATGTGTGAAAGGTGGAGTGTATGTACATGAAATGTGTGGTAGTGAGGGATTGGACAATCATGTCTGGGTGTAGGGAAATGTGAACATGTGCATAGACAAACATACAGTAGTGATACATGGTAGAAGGTGTGTAATCCAACTTCCTTTATACACAACATAGATTGCAGCATGTACAACAATAATGGTGTGAGAAATGTTTATAGAGACATACCATGTTATGGATAATGATGTAGGCTGGTCATATGTGCCTAGCCAATACCAGGTACTGATCTTGCATGTTGTATGTAAGTCACACATGGGATGGCTGCAGATGGTAAATTGTGAATGTGTTTGGACTGAGAGTAAGGAAATGTTTGTCCACTTGCTGTGACTGAAGTGTTCTGACCATTTGTGTTGGGATGGTGCATGTGGATCTAACTTTCTGCTTTTGTCCGTGTCATCCATACAGGTCAAAGCCCATCAAAAGAAGAGAATCTGGCATGCCATCGCCAAGCAAGTGCAAGCCCTGGGGATCTACAGCCTGTGGAGCACCCACTGTAGGAAACAGTGAGAGGACCTGAGGCTCTGGCCCCGGAAGACCGCACTGGCCCACATTTTGGTGGTGGCCTACCCTGGGCATTTGAGGGCAGCACTGCAGCCACAAGGGGGTAAGTAGTGACTACACACAAATACATCCCTCTGCCAGTTCAGTCTACTATGTGTAAGTATTTAAGCTGTGGCAATGTGATAAGTGCTAACGCCAAAGTGTCCCCAGGTACACCTAGGTGTACAGGTTATAACATTGATATACAGGTGTGGAGATTTTTTTGTATATAGGGACCTAAAACTCATCAATGTTAACCATATTGTATTGAAGCATGTGGTGATGTATATGTGACTGTGTCATATATGTACCACTATACTGCTCTATATGTAACCTGATGACTCAGCTGCGCCACCTACTGATCCATACTCCAGATATGCTGTTGGTAAGTTGTCCAGGTCTTTGATCTCTGTCCAGTCCAGTGGCTCTAGCTCTCTGTGCAACATAGGGTCTGACAGGTGGGAAACAGGCCACTTATTCAATAGTTGTGAACTAGATGTTAAGTTCATGTGAGGGTGTGATCATAATCTGAAACTTCACATGGCATACTTGCTAAACTTACTCAGAGGTGTGTGTAGGTGTCCCCATTGTTAAGTGTGGACTGTACATTGGATATTGTGGACATCCTACATTAAGAAAAACATTTTGGTATTTCTACATTCCTAGTGCAAGACATATCATTGAAATGTCAGTTCAGGCTATTTATACAATGTACATGGTATTGTGAAGGTAAGTGGCTAGCCTGCTATTCACTTAGCCAATGTATTGTGGGCATGTTACATAGGGCATGACATCTCTTATATGGTACAATATACACAGTTTTTTGCCAACATCATGTGCACATTGGTAATTCCTGTCATTCTCAGGATTTGGGATCCAAGTTTGGGATACTTACTTTAGCTATTCTGTAACTGTTTAGAAGGATGTTGGTATGGCTAAGCTCAATTTACACTGACTTCATTGTGTTGCTGGTTTTGTAGTTGATTTTCACATGTTGGTGGAATGGTATATGGTATCAGTCAATTTGCTGGACTCTATGTGTATGTCTCAATCACGGACACATAAGAAGTTGTGTATGTCAGTATAACTTTACTCCAAATAAGTAAGGATACTCATGTCTAAAGTGCTGATAGTGATGTTGGCATTTGTTGAGTAAAAGTTGATAATCATCAGGATTACTAGAACTGTATGTGCCCTTGCTGCACATGACAGGTGTCCAATGTATAGAAGGTGTTGGTATGATCGCGGGGGTTGTCTGTGGGTAATTCCTGTGTGATGAGTAGGCCCCTATTGCTGTACCGGGCTTTGTTTACTATGTGAGAATGACTAAGCTGAGTGCATCCATAAAGTATGTATTAACCTTTGGAAAAATACTATTGATACCTGTGTCGTTGAAATGGTGACAAAATCAATTATAGTCCAACTTTGGATCTGCCAAATGGAGTAGGTGCATGTGTGTTTTTTCACATTGTGAATGTTATGGACACAGTTATAAGTTATGAATGCGACTGCTAAGCAACATGCTGTGTTGTAATTGTAATGTGATAAGCTAACTTTCATTGGGCATGACATCTGGTAATGGTCTGAGCAAGTGTCGATTTGGAGTATGTATGAATGTAATAGCAAAGTCAAGACTGATTCCCATTAATGGACTGTTATTTCACAGTGATGCTCTGAACTGGGACACACATTTCATGTTGACAAATAATCTTGTTCAGGTATAGTATATGTTATAGCTGTATGGATGGGATGGTGATGTAGTGGTCAGATAGTTGGCTTCTGTTATGTGTGACATTGATGTCATATTGGGTTGTGATGCTACTGTTGTGTATGGTGTAATGCTTGTGTATGTAAAGAATGTGATGACCTACCTCTCTCTCTGTTTCTCAGCATCAGCAGGTGATGGAGACAGGGTACAGCTGAGTGGGGAAGCTGCTGGCCACGGGCCTAAAGTCATCATACCACTGACACTGAGGGACCCAGTGCCATGGGGGGGGGCACAGGATTCAGTTCTACATCTTCAGAATCCTCCTCCAGTGAACACTCCCTGGCCGTGGTGGACCCATCTGAGCCCACCCCAGCACCATCTAAGTCCGGCACCTCCCATACTACCACCGCCCTCCGTGTAGCTCCCCACCCAGTTAGCTGTGCCCGCTCACCCAAAAGAGTGGGCGTCTTCTTTGCCACAGGTACCTCTGCCCCTGCCCCTGTCAGCCCTGCTGCCCTCAGTGAGGAGGCTAGTGACCTCCTGAGGTCGATCTCTGTGGGTCAGTTGACCACTGTGAATGCCATCCAGGGACTGGCAACTCAAGTCCAACAGAGTAATGCATTCCTGGAGGGTAATGCCTGCCTGCCCTCTTTATCCCCCTACCTGTGGAAGTCAGGAGTCAAGCTAGGGGCACACAGATGTGCATTATGTGCATATTGCACATTTTCCTTTTGGACTGGCCTATGGTTTTGGACATTTCTATAACATTAATATTTTTAATACATATTTGGACCAATCAGTTGGTTTCAACATCACATATTTGTCCTGCATTTCTTTACTCAGTGCAGATTTGTTCATGGCTGACATTGTTGGTGTGTGAGTATTTGTGTGTAAGTGGTGCTTGTGCTACCTGTTTTGTCTGGGAAGCATGTGAGGTTGTGCACAGTGCTTTTGTCCCCCAGTGATGGGTGTGTGTTGTGTCAAGGGCATGTGTATGTTGGGGACATGCTGTTGTCATGTTATTGGTTGGCGTTTGTGTTGACATGGGTTGTTGCAGTGTTGTGTGGCTTTGTGTGCTTTGACTGTGTGCGTGTTTGGTACATGGTACGTCAGATACGAAGTGCTGTGTGTTTGCTGTGTATGTCGATTGCAGCGTTGTAGGGTTGTGTGTTGCGTGTGTTCATTCCCTGTTGGTGGTATGTTGTGTTGTATGTGTGATTTGTCACTGGGTAGTGTTTATTGTGGGTGCCTTCTTACTGTTCATAGTAGCTATTACACAGTAGAGCAAACAATATTCTTAGGCCCAGGTTTGCCAAGACTTTACAGCAACGCAAAGTGACACAAACAATGGAGAGAGACAAATGATATTGACTATCCAGCAAACAACTATTTTGTGTTGGAAAGGTTCTCTTTTCTGAGCATAAACACTGCATTACAGCAATTTGCATCTCTTTTCATCAAGAGGGCATTACTAGGATAGATCAGGACAAAACACTCATAGGTTTTAGCACAATGCCCAATCTACTAAGATAGACAAACTGAGGTTTCCATAAAAAATGCCTACTTGACCCAGATGTGAGCAAGGGAAAATGTGCTCATTTCACAACCAACCGGTGCATTGCACAGGGGCATTCTGAGGATGTCTAAGCACAGAAATTGTTACTGGAAAGGTATGCTTCCTGTACAAATCCTTAGCTCAACATCACACATTCACCTCCGCACCATGGTGCAAGGCTCTGCTTTGCGCAAAGAAGACTTGTTATAAAACCAGTGCAGTGGTGAAAGCAGCAGCAGCAGGCTAATATTAGTAGGTATGGCTCTGCACTCTATGTCCCCTTGTCCAATGCAGTACAGCAAATTTGGCTGCTGAGCTGCATTGCATGAAAATAATTGATCTGGGCCTTATGCTCGCAGAAGCAAGTGTTACAGGTTTAGTTGTTAAGTGGTGACACCCATTCCTGTCCAGGCAGAATAAGACTTTCTCTTTTCTGCTCCTTCTTTTCCTGTAAGGCATGCATTGGAATATGTAGGTCTCTTATGCACTAGGGACCCTGGTTCTAATTAACATTTATGTCGTGCCTAGCTACATTCATCCACTATTTTGGATTCCCAATTTATTTCTGCGCTGATGACATATACTCTTGTATAGATTACTTCGAGGTTCACCTGGCTCAAATTCTGACTTCAGTAATGATTTACTTGGGATCAAATAGTGGATGGGTTAAATAGGCTGATGGTGACTACTAATTGAACTGAGGTTACAGTACTTCATGGGAGAGAGAGCCTCTGGGACTCTGCACTCTTCAAAGGACACCCTTAGCCAGTTTTATGTATGTGCAATCGTAGGTTCACAAGATTCATTCAGCTGTCTCCTGTTTCTTTACAGTCAAAGAACTATTTTTAAAATTCTGTCCTTTTACTTTCAACATTCCCAATATATTGCCGTTGTCAGGCTTGGGCTATGGCAACAAACAATATATACAATGTATTTGTTTTTACATCCGGGTTTATTTATGGTTTTGTAAGACATTGCTTATCACATAGCTCCTGCCACAAAGCACTAGGGGGAAAGCAGCAGTAAGACACAAGTCATTAAAGTAGAACAAAGTGTTTGTCTGCAGCTATACAAAGAACATAATCCTTATCATTATATGCCATCTTTCAATTTTAGGCTAGATGGAAAAATTCTTATAAATAGGCTCATTTGAACCAAATCAGTTTTAGGTATCTGGCCGATTAATAGTAAAATAAAACCCAAAGTTTATTTTATTGTAAAGATTTTACTACACGTTTCCTTGAACAGCCTAGATAGGATTCAAATCTTTATTTCTTATCTCAACTTGCAGAAGTGCTAGAAAAATGCTTCAGATGTATTTCTTACTTAATTTTCAAATCCTGATATTATGGTGAAATAAGCTTTTTGATAACTTCACTGGAAAAGTGGGTTTGTAAAAATGTAGTTTAGGCTGCCTAAGCCAGAACTGGCTTAAAACTTATTTTGTCACTCATCACACTAGCAGAGCTGCAATACACAGCATTGGCTGGCAGAGTTAACAATCTGACTTAGAGGCCAATAGCCTGCTCCTGAGCCCAGGAAGAGCAAATGGGTTTTAACTGCTGATCACTTAGCAGTCATTAGCTATCTGGAGTAGACAGGAACAGCTGAACAAATGGCAGCTTAAGCACAACCCCATTTGACTTGGAAATGCCAGGGACGGCTTCGCCATTCACTCCATAAATCCTTCTAGACAGCCAGGATCCTGTCAATGTAGCAGACAGAGCCAGTTTTCATCCTGTCAGATTTAAGGAGAGCTCATCTAAATAAGGGAATGTCTAAAGAGTGCAAGGCAGGTATATCTGGTAGCAATTGCATTCAGGCATTTTAAAAGACCCCATAGATCGTTTTACAGTAAGGCAAAGAAGAATTGCTGCAAAAGAAGGTGGAAGCCATGAGAAAATAGCTTGTTGGTTAGTAGAATTTCTGCAGCCATTCTAACACACACCCTCTCATGCCACATGCAGCCAGTCTGCCTAGGAATGAGAAACAGTACAGAGTATTGACTGTGGATAAGAAGTTAAGTAAAGTTTGAGTGGCTACACTTCCCTGATCCAATATCATATGCAAATAATTTTGAATAGTTACTTATGACACGCTATAACTGTGATACGGTAGATAGCCTACCTGCTGTGAATTCAGGTGGTCATTCTAAGCCTCAAAGTCTTAAGCTGTTTATTAACAATTTTCTCTGTCCGTTTTGCACAGTAAGGAAGAATGGAAATTGGTTGAATGTTACTTAGGGATAATGGATCTAAGGAGAGTTTTTTCAGTAATGGAATTATTTCCATTCCAAAGGTAATATGCCAAAATTTGGAAGAAGAGCTCATCAAATAGTACAGAGGCACACTTACATAAGGAGTCATTTGGAAAGGAAGTAGGAACAGTGCTGGATACAGTTAGGTAGGTCTGATAGATCAACCATATTTTTTTGACAAACATAGTACACAGCAAATTGCTGAGTTGTTGTGACGAAGATATTGCAGTGTGAGCTTGACTAGCATTAGGAAATTCTTAGATAATTTTAAAGAATACCCCTGTATTGCAATTTTCAGTGGGTGTGGCCAACTGCCGATGGAGTGAGTCATGGACCCTGGGAGTTCTCGGTGGAGCCACTGCTTTGGGCCTTAATCTGCTTATTGTTTTGTCCCCCAGGAGTATGACCCCACTGCATGACCTGGGAGCCCCGCTCCCCCGCTAGTGGTGGCCTGGTTTGTTAATAGGTTGGGCGCCGGCTCCCTTCTCTCCAGCTGAGCCACGCACATGATTCTAAAATGGGGGCACGCATTGGCGAGCACTGAGGACACTAAACATACTCTTGGGCACAGGAAGGACACGGTGGAGGTAGACGCGGGCCTCCTTGGTGTTGATCACCAACAACTAGGGGACCACATAGCTGCCATGGAACTTAACTTGCAGGAACTGGTCCCCACGACCGCAGATCTGAAAACTCAACCGGAGAGGTGGTTGACAGGGTCAGAATTCTTCAGGCCCAAGCAGAAGATTCTGAGGGCTGAGCCCGCAGGAATATCATTCAGGTGGTGGTGGGCATGCCCGAGAAGTCAGAGGGCTCAGATATGGTGGCCTTCCTTTAGTTCTAGCTGTGGGAGAGAGTGGCGCCGGAGGGCTTTTCCCTAATATTAGCACAGGAGAGAGCCTACAGGGTGCCAATCTAACCCTCCCCCCTGGTCGGCCACCTAGACCTATTGTGGCACACCTTCTCAACTTCCGGGACAGAGACCATATACTCAAATGTGCCAGTAACCTTGGGAACCTTCAGGTGGATAGCATTCAGATAATTTGCAATGGCGGTCCAGAAACAGAGGTCGTCTTTCCTAGAGGCTAAACGGAAGCTCTGGGAACTTGATATCCAATATGCTATGCTTTACCCTGCTTGATTGCAGGTGATCACTGCCCAGAGAGCAAAACTCTTCCATGAACACAGGGAAGTGTGGGACTGGCTTGATTTGAGCGTGGAGTCTCGGGGTGTAGCATGTATCCTTGGAATTGATCTCAACATAGGTCCGGATGAAGCAGTGCCCCTTCATCAGACCAAGCCCATAAAGACCGCCAAAGTGCGGTTGAGGTGGTGGCTAAGATTGCAACTTCTGTTTCTGGACGGCGTTCAACTGAGGAGGATGCATCCTCAAGTGGACCTGACACAAGCACAGAATCAGAGTCTATCCTGCACACCGACTGGAGTTGAAATCCGCCTAAGATCACTCTGCAAACTGTGGAGGGACTGATTTAACACACTGGGATTGTGATTTTCTCCTTTCTACTCTACTTTCTGTTTACTTGTTCCCCCCTTTTTTTGTTTACTCTCTACTGAGCTTACAGGTTGGACCTTTTGCTATTTCCCTGCAGCGGGCTGAGGGCTCTCTCTCCTTTCAACTAGATGCCCTGGGGGTCCTTTAGTTCACTATTCGATATGTGGCCATGGGTCGGGTGACCCATCGGGGTCCCTTTTTCCTTTTTGGGGAGACCATGGCTCATGACCAGCACCCCCCTGCTTAATTTGTAGGTATATTTTTGATTCACAGAGGTAACTAGTTCTAGTAGTTTCATGGTTTGGATGGGTGGTTATTGTCTTACCGTCCTGAGGTGGGGTTGTTGTTTTGTTTTATTGGGGTTTTCTGGGGTTTTGTGGTGGTCCTCTCCTTCTCTTCCCCCTCTGAGCATGGCTCAGTACCCCTCCTCAGATGTACACACGCACTGCAGATTGGTTCTGGGCTCTGATACTATTCAATAGGGGATAGGGCTCACACTTATAAATTCTTCACTTGGAGTGTCCAGGGCCTTAACAGCAGAGTTAAAAGATAGGAGGTATTAGCATTCTTGAAACGCAAAGGTGTTCATGTGCCTTTCCTGCAAGAGACCCATCTAAGTGCTAGCGAGGGGGCGGTGTTGTGAAAGAGGTGGCATGGGCACAGTGTATATACTACCTATTCGGCCTTTGTCCGGGGGACCCTGATATGGGTGAAACCAGGCATCCTGTTCTGGCCAACTAACAACCTGATTGATGTGGAGGGGTGATAATCTCTTCTGATGGGAGAGTTGGATGGATGTGATGTCACCTTTGTTAATGTTTACACCCCTAACACTGATCAATTATTGTTCTTGGATAAATTGTCCGGAGTACTGACACCCCTGCTGCATCAGGCACTTAATTTCTGTAGTGATCACTTGTATGGCCAACACAGGGGTGTAGCTTGGTCAGTAAGACTGGGGTGAGCATCAGATTTCCCAACAATTACGCTGGGGTATCTTATTAAAATACATTATATGAGAAGCAAGACATGAGAAGGGCTTATAGTGAAGCTAAAAGAGAGAGGAATGGGCATTGTAAGGGGTACTGAAAATACAATATTTTTCAAACATACTTTTTACAGCTTTCAAAACAGAGATGAGAGAGCGTGTGTGTGTGCATGTTTTTGTCAATGCGTGCATGTAAAAATCCCAGGTGAAAGCCGACAGATACCTCAGTATACCCGACTGAAAGCACTTGTACCCAACTATCCACTATATAATACATTTTTTAGGGTGGTGTAACACCCCATGCCCCCACTGAAATTGTGCTTCCCACCCTCCTCTTCACAACTCCCCTACTGTTCATCTAGCTCAGAAATTTAGGTCCTAGCAGGGGCACTTGCGTTTGATCAATAACTAGTGTCATCGCCAGCCACTAAATCTAGGTTATTCCTTCCACTCAACCTTGCACGCACTACATGTATGACTTGATACCTTTTTTTTGTTGTCCTGATCTTCTGGGGGCCATTCTACCTACTGAATATTTAGCCCGCACCATTTCGGATCATAATCCATTATTGATGACGTTGCACTGGGGTGGACCATGCACTTGCATACCTAGCTCGCACCTGAGGGCGGAAAACATGGAAGAACGATGTCCCGAGACACTATTTGGGAGGGTATTCAACTTTATTTTGACTAAAACGTATACTCAGCTTCCTCCCCACTTGTTGAATAGGAAACCTTTACTGTAGTGTTTATGGGGCACTGCTTGTCAGAATCGGCTGGGGTCCGGAGGATATTGTTAAGAGACATCGTCACCCATAAGTGCACCCTCCGAGACTTTGAATGACTCTTACTGGAAAGACCAGACCTACAGCAGAAGTTACTTGATACGAAGGAAAAGTTGGCCGAACATGTGGAGCAACTCCGCTGTTTCGATCAAAGGGCTTACATGGTTAGGGCGTACTCAGACGGGGACACGTCGGGCCCTCTACTGACCTGGTTGCCTACCCCTCATGCCACTGATCTCCAATCCTCGAATTGAAAGCCCCAGATGGCACCTGGCAATTCATCCAGGGAGAGATCAATCGCTCCTTTGCTGACTATTACTTGAATCTCTATCCGGCTCAGGAACCTCCAAAGGCCTCCATTACTGATGAGTGGCTAACTGCTCTGCTGACTAACAAAATGACCAGGGATGTTGTTAATGCCCTCAGGAGGATATTACATAAGAGGAGATCTGTGCTGAGGTTCGGTGCATGGCCCATGGGAAAATCCTGGGAACCGACAGCCTCCCCATGGAATTTTATGTTGCCCACCTTTATATTCTCGCTCCACACTTGCATTATACCAAAGTGCACTGACTGCCAAGACGCTGCTCCCTACCATGTGAGAGGCATTCCCCTTACTTAAGTTGGGTAAACTTGCGTCAGATATGACTGCATATTGACCCCTGTCCATCTTAAACGGAGATTACAAAATTCTCAGCAGTATATAGGCACATCGTTTGCACCTCCACATGCCCAGATTGATCCATGCCGACCAGTCAGGGTTTATACCGGTCTGGTGCATGGCTCTAAATTTTCACTGTTTAATGGCAGTAATGGGAGAGGGCTGCCTTTTGCTGGAATATGAAAGGTGCAGGTTTGTGGACACTTACTCTGCACTGCCATGCTCTGGATGGTGTTAGGGCTACGCTGTGCCTCTAGGACTGTTCTAATATATACTGGCCCTGCTGCCAGCATTCATACTGGCAGTGCGATATCGGAGAAGTGTGTTGTGGGATGGGGGACGTGTCAGGATTGCCCACTTTCCCCTCTCCTTTTTTCCATTGCAATGGAACCACTGGCTTGCACAGTGTGTAGAGGCCTGTCATACAATGGCATCCAGGCTCTGGAAGTGTCCCATTTTATTTCCCTGTACGCAGATGGCATGGTGTTTTACTTGTCGGACCTATGCATAGAACCTAAGAGAGTGATGGACTTCCTCACGGCCTTTGGCGAGGCCTCCGGTCTGCGGGTGAACTGGCAGAAAACTTGTCTGTTCTCTTTTGAAGGTAACCAGGAAGAACACCCGATTTGGGAGACATGCGTGGGGAGCTGATAGTAGTGCAATACCTCGGAGTCCGCATCTACCGGACCGTCCCAGAACTCCTAAAAGGCCATGTAGGAATAGCAGTGGCTTCTGTACGTGCAAGTGTGGCATTTTGGAAGACCCCACCCCCATCAGTGGCAAGCGGTACAGCCGTGGCCAAAATGGTGGTGATGCCCCACTTGTTATACTTCTTTACAGTACTCCCGTTGGGGATACCGCATTCTATTTTCTGAGACCTTGATTCCATACTTATAGATTTCATTTGGAATAAGGGGCAGCAATGCATTGCTCTGACCAAGTTGCAGCAGGCAGCGACTGATGGTGGGATGAATGCACCTGATTTCTATTCTTACTACTTAGCGGTGCAGAAGCAGTGGTGTATGGGCTGGTTCCTGGGGAGGGAGGCCCCAAGACTGATGCGATTGCCAGATCCCCCCAACACGCAACAGCTTTGGACCCTTTGACTTAATCCGAGGTGGGCTGCTACTGGTGATCGGGAGGACCTTGTAGCCCTTTGGACGTGCTGAATAAAGTCCTTAGGTGGGCGAGGTTGAAATCTCCAAATTCCCTGGGGAATCCCCTATGGGCACTAATTTCACAGCTCTCTGAAGTGGAAGAAAGATAGTTATTGGTTTGGGAGGAGGCGGGACTTGAGACGGTTGGTGCTTTGTTCTCAGAGTGCATATCGAAGCCCTTTGCCGAATAATGCAAGGAGTTTGATATTCCTGCAGGTCAATTTCTACTGAGTGGCACCCTGACTGCCACTATACATGACTTTTGGAGTAGATGAGGAGTACAACTGGGGCGCCTTCACAGCTGTTGCTATATATGAGACTCGAATAATTTCCATCTCAGGATTGTATGTTGTATTGCGCAACAACATCTTCTCTCCTCTTGCTATGTTGAGAGACCTCTGAGAACCTGACTTAGGTTCTCCCCTGCCAGACACAGACATGATCGAAATGTGGGAGGTAACACTTAAGATATCCCAAAATGCTCACATCAGATTGATACACTTATATGTCCTCCATAGGGCTTACCTCACACCCCTAAAGCTCAGCATCTACTTCCCGCCAATCCCTCCCGATTGCCCACATTGCCATGTTGCCATGGGGGACCTTCTTCATATGCTCTGGAGCTGCCGGTAGCTGATCTCCTATTGGTCTGAGTTGTTGAGCCTCCTGGTGGAAGCCACAGACCACAAACTTAACCCCACGCCCTGCTTTTGCCTACTAGGTCTCTTCCCTTGCCCTGCAAAATATAGTGTTACTGCTCATTTCATTGACTTGGCCCTCGTGTTGGCTAAACAGAGAATTTCTATGGTTTTGAAGCATACTGAGGGATCTCGCTTAAAGGGCTATAGGACGGATGTTCAGTGCTGGGCAACATAGGGACATTGCTCCAGGAGGCAC
Source organism: Pleurodeles waltl (assembly GCF_031143425.1). Lineage (NCBI taxonomy): Eukaryota > Metazoa > Chordata > Amphibia > Caudata > Salamandridae > Pleurodeles > Pleurodeles waltl. Next base: position 299,966,063 of record NC_090442.1, read on the forward strand.
ATTAGAATAGAAAGTCTATGGACTTCGTCAGACCACGGTGCAAGGTGCTGACTGATTTCCAGGAGGTGGGAGTGAAAGTGATGAGAAGGACCCTGCTTGAGGCCCACGTGAATGATGCCCCCACCCTTTCACTGGATCCCCCACTCTGACTATGCCTGACTTTTAGGTATGGTTCTAGATTCTTCTTCCCTGTGTCCCTGCTAGCCGCAGGCATTGTCGTAAGGATTTACTACAGATGGGAGGGGTACTGCTGTCCTCTTACATTCTTTTAATCGGCTACACCTTTGACCTGGTCTATGGTGGAAGGGGGTTGAGATGAGACCATGGAATGTGGATGGGAATTGGGAGTGTTTGCCTGTTTGCCTATGGTGATTCTGAGCATCTTCTATTGTAGACCTATATTTAGTTCTGGATTTATTACTGGCTGTGCGGTAATTTTCTGATATAAGCATCCTGACACGGGTGTTGTAGTGTTGTTGGGCCTCACTGGCTGTACATTTGATTTCTCCCATCAGTATCTGTCTTCTTGATGCTCCTGCTAGAGCAACAATGCCATTGTTTGTTTTTTGATTCAATAAAAATCTGTTTACAAAAAAAAGAATGCAATTTGCAAAATAGTAAGTTCTTCTTTATAATTGTTTCTAGAGGCCTCAATGGTGGTTAAAGCATTTTTTGATCTGGGTAAAGCAGTTAGACGTCTCTTGTTGAACCCAGCCAAGCAGCAGGAGACAGTGTCCTAGCTCTGGTATGATGGCAGCTGTAGAAGAGCATGTGTCCAACTTCATCAGGCCCTTCAGGCAAAACCCAGAGACTGTGCCTCTGTCTCCAGGTTTAGTTCAAGAGTACATGCTTGCACTGGAGTGTAGGCAATCATAAATACAGGAGGATGCTTGGACCAACTTACTTATAGCCTTTAAGATGAAAGCAAGTAAACTTTTTTGGCATACCGCTAATGGTATAAGATGGAGAAAGATGGGGGGGAAATTAGTCAATCTTTACTCAACTAAATATCAGCCGGGAAAAATGAGTCAGCCATTTTAGTAGGATTTATAATACTGGTGCACCCAATAATACCACTTATTCCCCTTCCACCCAGACTTTCCCCACTGGATATTAGTTTCTCTTTGGCTGAAGTAACTGAGATAATTTTTGTGAGCCCCATTAACATGGTACCTTGGCCTGATGAGGTGTCTATGGATCTAAGATTTTTGGGCCCGCTTGAATAATAATTGTATTACTCTCAACTAAGATATTATACCACCTTGAGGTATAGAAATAGTGACTCCCTCCTGTTAGACTTGGCATCTTTGGTATGGTCTACCCTAACTTTTTGCCTCTGCTTCCCAAGTTCCCACCGACCTCTACAGCCTCCCTGCTCCTACTGCTGCCAACTCCAACCACCAGCTCACCATCTGGGAACAGCTCACCACACAGAACACCAAGGCCATCATGAACTCTGTCCACTCTGGAGCACCCACAGACCCTTGATCCCACCACTTCTTCGACCTCATAAGTGAAAAAATCAGCAACAAACTCACCTCCATCCTCAATGCATCCATCACCACTGCCACCTCCCCGATGAATGGAAACATACAGATGTCAAATCACTCCTCGAGAAACCCACCACTCACTCTAGCCAACTCAAGAACCACTGATCCATCTTTCTGCTCCCCTTTTCCACCAAAGTCCTTGAGAAGGCCATCAACCGACATTTCATAGAACACCTGGAGAACAACAATCTGCTGGACAGTACCCAATTCGGATTCCACACCAACCACAGCACGAAACCGCCCTGATTGCTGCTACTGATTACATCAGAACCATCACAGAGAAATTGCAGCCCTAATCTTCATCGACCTCTCAGCAGCATTCAAGGCTGTATCCCTCCACACTCTGATCAAGAGACTTCATAATCAAAGTAGATGCATTCAAATGGATCACCTCCTTCATCATAGGAAGAACTCAGAGAATCTGCCTGCCACCATTCACTTCAGAACCCAAGCGGATCATCTGCAGCATCACCCAAGGATCATCCCTAAGCCCCACCCTGTTCAACACCTATATGACATCCCTGGCCAACACATCAGAGCCCACAGCCTCAACATCATAGCCTATGCAGACTACACCTAGCTCATCCTCTCACTTTCAGGAGACCGCTCCACCACTAGAACCAACTTCCACAAATGCATGAAGAGCATTGCTGACTGGATGAGGAACAACTTCTTGAAGCTCAAAGCTGACAAAACTAAACTGCTGATCCTTCGAACTCAGACTCTCACGCACACCGACTGACCACACCTGCAACCTTGGCATCATCCTGGGCAGCAAGCTCACAATGAAAAGACAGATCAATGTAGTCTCCTCCACCGGCTGCCTCACTCTCCGCATGCTCCGAAAAATCTTCAGATGGCTCCCGTCAACATGAGGAAAACTGTCACATAAGCTCTAGTCACCAGCGGCCTGGACTATGGCAACACACTCTATGTAGTAATCACAACCCAACTCCTGAAGAGACTCCAGATGATACAGAACTCTGCCATTAGACTCATGCCCAACCTCCCAAATCGGACTCACATCACCGCCACCTCAAGAAGTTCCACTGGCTCACTGTCCAGAAGAGATGCCGCCTCAAGATGCTGATACACATCTCCAAGGCTCTTCATGACCAAGGACCAGCCTACATTAACCACCTTCTTCACTTCCACTGACCCTCCAGACACCTGCAATCCTCCTCCAGGATCTGCCGAAGTTACAGTGAAGGAAGCGCCTTCGCCTACCTCACTGCCAAATCCTGGAATGGTCCTCCCCTCCAACAACAAACTTCTCCTTCCCTGCCTTAACTCATAAAACAACTCAAGACCTGACTATTCAATGGATACCACCTTCAGCAGCGAGATCCCAGCTCCTGGATACCCTCCTGGGTGATTAGCTTTGCTCTACAAATCCTGTCTGATTTTAAGTTTAACCTTAAACCTCAGTGTGGTAGGCTACCTTAGTTGAGAGTGATTGGCAAGTGAGATGGCAGCCTCTGTTTCTCATTATAAAAAACATTTCTCTTTCCCCTCTGACACCAAGTTAATGTGATTAACTTTTCTTCAATACTGACTGTATTAACCCGGCATGCAAAGTTGGTTTGCTGCAGTCTTGATAATCAGCCATGATAGTATCAGTCTTAAAAAAGGGGAAAAGGGATGACCCCAGGTACTACCGGCCAATGTCCCTTTTGGATTCCACAATTAAGATACTCGTGAGGATTATACTTGATAGATCAGAGACCTGGGCTGAAAACAGGGGTGTGCCGTCTAAATGCAACATAGGTTTCAAGCTGGTCTAGCGACTCTGGAACAATGTCTTAACCTTTGTTTACTTATAAGTAAATATACTATTGCTAAGCAGGGGTCTATTTATTTAGCTTTCATGGACCAAGCACATTTCATTGTTTGGCGAGGTCCCCCTCGTGGTACAAATTGGAGGTCATGGGAATAGAAGAGGGGCTTCTGGGTTTCTTTCAGGCCCTCCACTATGACCTTTTAGTTTAGGGTGGGGGTGTGACAAGGGTGTGTGCTTGCCCGAATCTCTTTCTATTGTATGTTACAGGGCTGGAGGAGGCTTTTCTAGCTAAGGTTATGGATGCCCCCGCTATTAAAAAGGCTCCTATTCCAATTTTATGCTATGCACACAAGGCGGTCTTATTTACAGGGACTCCTCAGGGGCTTAAAATCCTGATAAGGCACTACATTGATTTTATGTCCAATTTAAAGTTGGAGGTTAATGCTAACAAAACCTTTGGTATGGTGTTTAGCCCAGGATCTGTAAAAATGAGGCAACTCTCGGTGGGTCAGAATCAGAGTCCGTGCGTTCTCCTACGGAGTACCTGGTCTCCATATATCACCACAGTCAGACATTGTCTTCTGCGTAGTGTGTTTTTTTTGGCTAACCTAGCCACTAGCATTGGCAAGAAACCAATCACCCCTTTTTAGAGGTGTATCAGAGGAAGCGGATTCTCATCTAGACTTATGGGTCTGGGATTTGGGGATGTAAAACGGTTCATAGTCTCCAGATAGAAGAGAGCAGAGTTTGTAGAAGATTACTCAGCCTTCGCCCAGTTCCCTTTCCTACATTCTGCATTAGGGCTTGAGTATGCTGAAGACCTTATACACCTCGCACTGCTGATGCTGTGGTGTTCTAACTATTGTAGTACTCTGGCCATCTTCAACAGAGAAGTCATTGAGGACTGCCTATCTTGTGTAAGGGGGTAGCTTGTCATGTGCCTATTATGATAATAAGACTGCGTGTTTTAGGGCGGCAGCACCACCACATGTGGGTGACTGAGTCAGTCCCACACCGTCTGGAAGCTGTCGGCCTGATTCCTGGCTACCCCACAGGCCTCATCTACACCTAGAAAGTAAAGGTGATTTGTGTCTACCTAAACATGACATTCTGATTTTTCAGAAAAGTTGTAGTGAACAGATCATATCCCTTTCGCTCAGTTACAAAAGACTCACACGTGCCAAGGTAGAATAAGAGCTGCAAGATGGATTTCAATGCATTTCTTGAATCAATTGCATCATATTATAAAAAGCATGGTCTGCGATAATAAGACAGATGAAACATAAAACAGTGATTATCATTATGATTAGTGTAAAAAAAGATTAATAACCCCACCATCTTTGTGTGATCCTAAAAGCCTAAACAAATCCTACCTACACCCTATATCTAACATCTGAGAGTATAGCTATGGTAACCCTTCTGCCTATCCCAGTCAAAGAGAAGGACCCCAACCCCATACCTAAGAAAACTGGCAAGGGTCTGCCTGTTGTCTGGATGGCTGAAGAGTCAGTGCCAGGATCAGCGAAGCTATCAATGGTATGGTGTACTTAGCAGTACGGCCATGACTGAAATGCCCTCTGCCCCCTTTGGCCTATGCGGTGTTTATATATTAAAACCTGCAGTATTCTTAGAACAGGCCTGATGTGATAATATGTCTAGGGATTGGGGAATGGCTCCTAAGCTCCTGGAGTGGCAATAGGAGTTATAGTATCATGTACTGAACATGACAGCCTTAAACAGGGCACAAAAGTGAAATGCATGCAAAGGGCTGATAAAATATGCGGCGCAAACAGTTATTCCTTCTCAAAAAGAAGCAACTGATTACATTCTAAAAAAGAATTTGCTTAAAGATGGATGTACTAAAAATATGAAATGAATAAGAACTTGTTTATGTGACGCGACGGAGAGCAAGATGGCGGCCGCGTAACGCAGCCGCGAAGCGTCTGCTCCGACCAAGGAAACCTCCCAGTGTTGCGGCAGCTCTCCCGCGGGTCGGAGCTTCCTTCGGCAGTCGCGCTTAGAGGAAAACAATGTAGCGGCATTCTAGCAACATTGTGCTGACTCGCGTTGCTTCACCTGCTCCCTCTTTTTTTTGGGGATGACTGTCCCAGGACTCTCAGGAGGGGCGGCACAGGGGAAATATTGCGGGTGACATTGCTTTTTGAAGGACTGCTTTTCATGTGAGGATTGTTCTAGGCTACTTGTCTCTTGGTTTCTGCGGGGCCTTTTTTTTTCTTCCCCTGGGAGAAGTAAAACTACGTGGATTTGCTGACGGAGGCTAAAAGGATTGCAAAGTGTTTTCCCGGGATGCGGTCAGGACTGCTCCTGCTCCTACCTGAAGACAACTACAGGTCTGTGCTCACGGGTCCCAATTGGGGGCAATTTTCGACGTGGACTCAAAAAACGGTCAGAGTTTCTTTATTTTATTACAAGTATTTGACACTGGGCGTATATTATAATAACGCATTTTGCATTAAAAAGCAAAAAAAAAAGGTAAAAATGCCACCTAAAGGAGTGAAAAATGTGACTCTGTCTGGACGAGGCAAGCCGGTAAGAGTAAGCCTGTCGGCACGGCAGGGGGGGGTACGGATATAAAACAAGGCTTAGGTGAGAAGGTTGTCTCCAAAAACAAGAGTGCTTCACTGGACAGGTATTTTGAGAAAGGGAAGGACATACTGGTGGGGGGCATAGATACCCCCCCCCGCCGCCGTGGAGGAGGCTGATCCTCTAGTAAACGAAGAGATGACGGCTATAGATGTGCCCCCCCCGCATGAAGGTGGGCAGAGTGATGCTGAAGATGTGGCAACTTTACAAAAACAAGCTACCGGGAGTCAGATGGAGCAGAGGGAGCAGAGGGAGGGCGCACAAGGCGCTAGGTCATTATTACAGGTGGAGCGGAGGCCAGTGGAATTACGCGATAATGAGACAATACAAGGAGACAAGTTTTTCTCACTATCAGATCATTCAAGTTGGTCAAGCAACGAGCAGCTGGATTTGGAGGCGGATAAAACTTCTTCTGAATTCGAATCTGAGGTGTCCTCTTTGGCACTGGGAAAGGAATTACAGGAGAGTGGCAGGAGTGCCACTGTTAGGAAAAAACAGAGGAAGAGAAGTGAGCAAGTAGGACCTAATAAGCACCCCACTAACCCATTGGACACTAAGGGTCTTCAGGGGCTTCAGTGGGAGTATTCCAAGGATGATTTAACCCTATATGATAATGGTGAAAAACAGCCTAATCCTGTGTCATTGGAAACCATATATCAAAGCATTATGGAACATCGAGAGGAATCTAAATTAGAGAGCCGTAGGACTCAAATGGCTTGCCGCAAGATGCAAATCCAAATTCGTCGAGTAGCTAAGACATGTTCAGAGTTTACTACACGGATGGAAGAAGCAGAGACCCGGATCTCGCGTCTGGAGGATGAGGCTGGAGCTCGCCAGTCATCTCGAGAAATGATGGAGAAACAACTTGAGGACACTCAGTGGAAATTGACAGATTTAGAGGACAGAATGAGGAGGAATAATCTGCGCGTCCTGGGTGTACCAGAAGGACTTGAAGGATCAGATATACATAGCTTTATGGTCGCACTTTTTAAGGAAGCTTTTCCGGACTTACACCAGTGGGACTGGGACAAAGAGGTTCAAAGAGCCCATCGATTTCCTTTTAGCAAAATAGGACCAAACTCAGAAGGAGGAAGTGGTAGACCTAGAGCAATATTAATCTCTTTGCTTAATTATCAGGCAAGGCAGGCTATATACGACCGAGCTCGACCCAATGCTAGATGTAAGGCTAAGGGATGTGAGTTTTTTGTGAGACCAGACTATTGCCATATTAATGTTGAAAAAAGGTGGAGGCTCCGGCAGTTAATTCAGCCACTTCAAAGTAAGGGGGCACAGGTTTTTTTATTAAATCCGGCTAAACTGAAAGTAGTAATGGATAATAGGACTTACTTCTTCACGACAGAGGAGAAAGCAAGGGCCTTTTTGGGTGGACTTAACGGTCCGGTTCCCTAAAATAGATTTTCTGGATTGGGATATAGGGGTGGGGGTAAAGTAGAGAGGGTTAGGAGTTAAGACCTGAGAAGTCGAGCCGGGGGTAAGATATTGTTTTGGCTGAAACAGGGTTAGATAGAGAGAGATAAAGATAAAGAAAGGGAGAAAAGGTAAAAGAAAAAAAAAGAAAAAGAAAATCATGCACTGGGTAGGGACGGTCGGAGCGGAAGCTTTACCATCATTAGGGACAGTGAGATCCCATACTCTCCATAAATTGGGTGTAAGGGTAGGGGTAAGGGGTGTAGGGGGGTGGGGGTGGTTGGTAGCAGGGTTGGGGTACAAGGGGTGGGAGGACGGGAGAGGGGGGAGAGGGGGGAGAGGGGTGGTGAGGAGTGGGGGGGGCACTAATATAGGTAGAAATGTTCAGAACAATTTAATGAAGACATATCAAAAGAAGAGGATGTATAGGATTCAATATCAACAAGTTGGTTTCTTTAAGGGAGAAAGTATTGACGTGAGTTTGGTACATCAAACTGAGTGATATGGCAAATAGATTAAGGATTTGTACACTGAATATTTGCGGTCTAAATAGCCCCCAGAAAAGGAAAAGAGTGGCAGCTGGTCTTAAACTAATTAAATCAGATTTATATTGCTTGCAGGAAACACACATTGCATGGAGTAAGCGAGAGCTCATACGAGAGCTTGGGTTGACGCCTCTTGTTTGTACCAGACAGGAGGTTTCGACACGTGGGGTGACGATACTTGCCAGAAATAACAATGTACAAGTTTGTAGATCTCGAGCAAGTAACGATGGGCGGTGGGCTCTCTTAGAATTATCCGTGAATACATTTAAATTTACCCTCTGCACTATATATGGATCAGTTTTGGACGAGGCTGAGCCTCTGGATACGTTGAATATGGAACTAGTTGGATGGCCCTTACCAATAATTATTTGTGGTGACTTAAATATTCATTTAGAGGTAGGTAGCAGGAGCATGGACACCCAGAGTTTATATCAGGGACGAAAGCCTAAAGTATGGAAAGCTCTAAGGAGGTTAGTAAGGGAACATGGGTTGAGAGATGTCTGGGAAAATATTAAAACTGTAGATCCAGGGTATACCTATTACTCGTTCCCACATGCTAAATTGGTAAGGTTGGATTATTTTTTCGTATCACAAAACTTAATCCATGGGGCTGAAATAGAATGCAAACCCAGATTCTTATCAGATCATAATCCATTAATATTGTCCATAACAATTAAGGGACCATCTAATCCGCGTCGTGTATGGACATTTGATAGGAAATTGTTGGTTGACCCAGGATATATATCCCATATGAAAGAGTGGATTCACCACTTTTTTGATATCAATAGGAATACGGCAGATCCGGGGATGGTATGGGATTCATTTAAAGCTGCAGTGAGAGGTGAAACTCTTAGCTATAGTTTGGGAATACAGAAAATTAGGGGGAAGGAAATTGTAGAACTTCAAGAAAGATTAATAACAAAAGAGAGGGAATTAGCTAGTAAAATTACTAGTAGAGAAGACATTACTCTCACTCAGACCCAAATGGTGATTCTTAAGGCTAAAATAAATGCTTACTTGAATAAAACAGTGGCAGCCGTCTATCAAAGTCACCGATTGGAGTGTTATGAATATGGTGAATCCACAGGAAAAGTCTTAGCTAGACGGGTCAGACAAAAGGCAGTTAAACAGAATGTTTTGAATATAATTGATGGTAATGGGCGGAAACATACGGAGTTAGAAGGAATTCTAGAGGTTTTTAAGGGTTACTATCAGGAGCTGTATAGTGAAGATATAGTGTATTCTGAACAGCTACAAAAAAAGGTTAGTGAATTTCTGGGGGGATTAAAGAGTACAAGGCTCTCTTCTGAGGAACAAATTACATTAGATGCACCAATTCGTATTGATGAGATAATTGAGGCAGTAAGCTCCCTGGCAACAGGGAAAGCTGCTGGACCGGATGCAATACCACTTGAATTTTACAAGACCTTCCTGATAGACATTAAAAAGGATATGCATAGCATTTTTTGTATAGCGCAGGCAGGTCAGGCACCCTTATCGTGGGAATGTGCAAGTATTATAGTGCTAAAAAAAAAGGATAAATCAACAGAGTTCCCCAGTTCATATAGACCCATATCTTTGTTAAACGTAGATGGAAAGATTTATGCAAAGATTTTGGCCAGTAGATTGGCAAATGTGATAGTCAGGCTGGTTAGAAAACAACAACATGGGTTTATTCCGGGCAGAGATACAATAGATCATATAAGAAGAATAATAGCCATGTTTGATCTTGCAGAACTATATCAAACAAATTTAGGATTATTACTTTTGGATGCCGAGAAGGCATTTGATCGTGTATCGTGGAAGTTTCTATGGGAAGTCATGCGCTGGAAAGGTATAGGGAGTGGATATATCACAGCTATAAAAACTTTATATGTAGCCCCAAAAGCTAGAATTTGCATTGCTGGTTTGGAATCAGATACTATCTTAATCTCTAGGGGGACTAGACAAGGGTGTCCATGTTCCCCCTTGCTCTTTGCTCTATATATTGATTCTTTCTTGCTGAGATTAGAAGAATGCAAAAATATTCAACCTCTATTATATCATGGAGAAACATATAAGGTGTTTGCATATGCTGATGATGTAGCTATAGTGACAAGCAACACGGAGTAAGCTATTAAGGCAATAGAAATAGAGGCAAGAGAGTTCGGAAAATACTCCGGATATAAGCTGAACTCAGATAAAACACAAATAGTATGCTCTGGGCACGTTTCACTAGTAGATAGACGATTGGTATCTGAAGCAGTGTATTTGGGGGTGAAGATTACATCAGTGGTTAATCGGTTGGTGGAAATTAATTTTATCCCATTATTAAATAAAATAAAGAGGGATTTAGACCGAATGCATAATTTGCACTTATCGCTAGAGGGTCGTTGCAATGTATTGAAAATGATGGTTCTGCCAAAAATCCTATATTTATTTCGGGCTATTCCCCTTGAGGTTGATAAAAAATGGCTTAAAAGATTGGAAAAGATGGGGAATAATTTTTTATGGGGATATGCTAAAACGAGAAGGGCAATGAAGTATATGACACTTCCCAAAGATCGAGGCGGGTGGTCAGTCCCTAATTTTACACTGTATTACTACGCCTGTTGCCTTCAACATATGGATGAACTTATAAGGGGAAGTTTTAAGGGTAATGAAGAAGTAAAATCAACCCCTATTTATACTATGATGGCGGGTGGGGAGGCAAGTGGTTGGTTATCAAAATTTGAGGAACCAAGTTACTTTAAAAAAGTAAGATTTAAGCCTTTTTTGTCCGCCTTCAAGGTTTGGGCTCAGATAAAACGGAGTATGGGACTGGGAAAGATTACGGCTTATACACCAGTGAAATTTTCAGCTATCCCAAATCATATCTTTAGGGATCCCATACTAGATTTTTGGCGTTCTAGGGGAATAAATAAAGTCGGAGACTTGTATTGTAAATCCGGTTATAAATCATTTACGGATCTGCAGTCTCAATTTGGCTTACCTAAGACCCATTTTTTTAAATTTTTGCAAATACGAAATTTTTTACAGTCTCAGAAGTGCGTTACAGTACAGTTGTCGGAGATCCCGGTAGTTGAGGCTGTTAAAAATGGGGCAAAGATTGGCAAGTTATATAAGTTACTAACAGAGTTACAAGTAGATGATATGGCACAACAGAATGAGAGATGTATTGCACGATTTGGGGTGGCTGGAGAGTGGGTGGACCAATCCTTAGCCATGGCTGAGACAACATTTCTATCAGCTAATTTGAAAACCCAGCATTACAAAACACTGATGGACTTATATTATACTCCAGCAAAACTGAAAAAGTGGGGGATATCCTCTGGAAGCTGCAATCGATGTGGGGAAGTTGAAGCTGAGATAATGCATATGTTTTTTGTATGCCCAATGTTGCAGGGAATATTAAATGAGATAGAGGTATTCCTTAAGAAGATCACGCATTGCAATATTCAGGTTACTGTTATGCTGGTAGTATTGGGAGTCGTGGACTCACCTGAAAGTACGGAACCTGCACTGTATAAAATAAGGCGATTTTTATTTTTGTCCATGGCAATATACCGCTTATGTATTGCTACAGATTGGCTCAAAAAAGAACCCCCCACGTTTGAGAATTGGCGCTCTAGATTACTTACCATCTATAATACTGAATTAAGTCTTTATAAGTTAAAGGGTCATAAGAAGAGACATAGAGGAGAACGAATGTGGGCACCACTGACTAGATGGTTGGAATATCAAGACACAGTTTAAACAAAAAAAAAATGCTAATTGTTTCGATATGTGATATATATAACTGAGGTTTTTTTTAAAGGTCTTCTTTCTCCCGTTGTTTTGTTTACTTTACTTTCTTCGCACGGATATATTATGTCTTCTTCTTTTTTTTTCTCATGTAACCCCCTCCCTCCGACATATTAAAATAAAAAAATAAATAAAAAAGAAAGTTGTAGTGAAATGTAGACAAAACACATAACAAAACTGTTTAGTCGACAAATGTTCACATGGAAAATCTGTAAATGGTAATAAGGGATTATCATTGTAATAAGAACAACTATAATAATAATAATAATAACATAGCTACCTCTAAAAAAAAAAAAAAAAGAACTTGTTTATGTGTATAGGGCACAGGGTACGGGCCTAATGCTAAAATAAGGGTGTCCAAGCCAGGCACTAAGGAGAACCCACAACAATCTTACCCTTGGCTCGCTTAAATCAGTATGACATGTATTGCCCTGTGTAAACCATCTATCTTTTTTAATCAAGTGGTACTCTCAAAAGGTGAAAGAGTATGGGCAAAAAATCCTTCCTGACAGTAAGCAGAAGGGAGAGGGAGTTATTGGAGTTTACTAAAGACTGGATCAAGGATTACATCATAATCTAAACGTCCCCATGGATTAAGCCCTTTCTAGATTTTGCGTTGCACTCCTGGAATAGGACACTCAGGTTCGATAGCTGTTCTGCTTTGCTCTGCCCATGTAATGAAAGTTCCCTGCACAGTCTACTATATTTCTATCATGTGTTTTTTTTCTTATTTTACTAGACGATTTTTAATAGCTATTTCAAGAGGATTAAGTGTACAAAATGCAAATTGGCATTATTATATTTGCAAAAGCTGAGCACCGCAGCGACCCATTTGAATGTTTGTTTTTGAAAAATGCTCTATATGTAAGAAAAGCTCTGGCCTTTTGATAATGAGGGGGTAATGAATTCTTGCTGCTGTGTGCTGAGGGAATCTGAACGACTGTGACTCGCCTCGATATTGCAATGGGTTGTATGAATTTACATTGTTTTCTTATATATTTTATTAGGTGATACTTTTTATTTCTCTGCTTTTATGATCATTTGTTAATCTTCGAATAAAGCTTGTCACCAACAAAGTCCTTGAATATAATTGTTTTTATTATCTAGAGAATAGCTTTATGCCACTTCCTTTCCAGTGATTTATTGACATGTTACTTAGTGTTCCAAGTAGCTGAAGGAGACCTGCAGCGTGATATAGCTGTAACTAGGGTCACAACTGCATCTAAAGCGGAAACTATCTATGCATTAAAATCACTCCTCTCGTCCGAGACATTGTCAATAAAAGTACAGAAATGCTCATTGAGCACAGACCCAACTTTGAAGGGGAAGAGATTGGCCAGTTTATGCTTTGATCCCAATGTCTGACAGATTGTCATTAATTCAGTATGAGTCTTGTTAATTTTTAAGTAAAATAAAGGTGCAACGTGATTGTACTAAACAACGGGTAAGTCAAACATTACATCATCCTGGGCAAATATTAAGTCCAAGATGTGGTGTGCAGAATGAATGGGTTATGTACCTAACTAATTTAACCCACAAGCAGCTGGTCAGGTGTTATCAAATCAGTTTCAGGAGCCCACAGACTGATTCCACCAGTGGCTAGTCCAAAGGGTCCACGTGGGTCACAAAGAGACCCCAAAGCTATTGGAAAATTAGGGCTTGCTTATGAAGTCTGTATATTGAGAGTGTCCATCTTAATTGTTTCATCTTAGCGTTTCTCCTGATTTTGCAGATGCTCTCTGCAGACCTTAGCCAAGCCCATGAATGTTACTACCCATCTATTTCCAGCGTTGCTTTTTTAAAGCTCAGGAAATTGTGTAGTAGTTGATTTACTAGTAAGTCCCTAGTAAGGTGTACTAGAGGTGCCAGGGCCTGTAGATCAATGCTACTAGTGGGCCTGCAGCACTTGTTGTGCCACCCACATAAGTAGCTCTCTAATCATGTCTCGGACCTGCCACTGCAGTGTCTGTGTCTGCAGTTTTAACTGTAAAATTGACTTCGCAAGTGTATCCACGTGCCAGAACTAAAACTTCCCTTTTCTTACATGAACGGAACCCCTAAGGTAGGCCCTAGGTAGCCCCAAGGGCAGGGTGCAGTGTATGATTAAGGTAGGACATGTAGTAATGTGTTTTATGTGTCCTGACAGTGAAATATTGCAAAATTCGTTTTTCACTGTTGCAAGGCCTGTCCCTCTCATAGGTTAACATGGGGACTATCTTTAAAAATGATTAAAGTGTAGATTCCCTTTGGAAGTGGATGGACATGTAGAGTTTGGGGTCTCTGAGCTCACAATTTAAAAATACATCTTTTACTAAAGTTGATTTTGAAATTGTGTGTTTGAAAATGCCACTTTTAGAAAGTGAGCATTTTCTTGCTTATACCATTTCTGTGACTCTGCCTGTTTGTGGATTCCCTGTCTGGGTCAGTTTTGACAGTTGGGCTGGTTGCACCTCACACTAGACAGTGACACAAAGGGAGATGGGGTGTAGTCTGCATATCCTGATGAGCCATCTGTGCTAGGAAAGAGGAGTGGAGTGGTCACTCACACCTGAAAGGGCTGTACCTGCCCTCACACAATGCAGTCTCCAACCCCCTGATGAGTGGCTGGGGCCTGGCCTGGGCAAGGCAGGATTTCACATTCAAAAGAGACTTTACTTTGAAGTAGGCCTACTTCAAAGGAGAAAATGGGTGTAAGAAGGGCACCCAAAACTACTGACTTTAGAACACTTCTGGAAACCAGGAGGAACCTCTGCCTGGAGAAGAGCTGAAGAGCTGAGGAAGAAGAGCTGCCCTGCCTGTGACTGTGCTTTGTGGAGCTATCCTGTAGTTGCTGCTTCTGCCAGAATAAGAGGGCAAAGACTGGACTTTGTGTGCCTTCCATCTTGTGAAGATCTCCAAGGGCTTCATTTAGAGCTTGCCTCCTGTTGTTTGAAGTCTCAGGGACAGCAAAGACTTCTCTCTGCCAGCACTTGGAGCCTCTGGAGAGACTCCTACTCTGCCTTGTGATGCCCATCTAGTTCCTGGGACCCTGAAAAGAGAAGCTCGCAGCCTAAGAGGAAGAAATCCACGCACAGAATGCCGTGCGGGGAAAAGAGCAACGCAACTCCAATCTGCGGCTGAAAAATCGATGCGCCACAAGCTTTGTGGCTGAAAATCAACACTCGCTTGTAACGCGACCGAAAAATAGACGCACAGAGCTGGGGAAATGACACGCAGCATCGCTGACAGAGTCTGGGGAGATCGCAACCAGCGCTGCATGGTTTTTGGATCATCGAGCGGCTGGATTTCCAGTGCTAATACTGCTGGGCGTGTAAAGACAATGCAAGGCCTGCCCGGACACGAGAGTGCTGACCGGATCGACGCATCGCTCTCCTGCGGGGAGAAGAAACGACGCGCCCCGACAAAAGAAGAAACAACGCAAGGTCTTGCTCGTGTGTGAAACCGACATATCGCAAGCCCTTTTTGACGCACACTTGCCCGTGCGGGGTTATTTTTAATGCACCCAAGGTACATTTTCATGCTAACAGTGTTAGTGTGTGTTTTAAACTACATAAAGACTCTTTTTGCTTTTTAATTGATAACTTGACTTGTTTATTGTGGATTTTTTTCGTTTTGGTCTTGTTTTGTTTAGATAAATATTTCCTATTTTTCTAAACCTGTGTTTTGTCATTTTGTAGTGTTTTCATTAAGTTACTGTGTGTGTTGGTAGAAATACTTTACACCTAGCACTCTGAAATAAAGCCTACTGCTCTGCTAAGCTACCAAGGGGGTAAGAAGGGGCTAGCTGAGGGTGTTTCTCTTTTACCCTGACTAGAGTGAGGGTCCTTGCTTGAAGAGGGAGTAACCTGACTGTCAACCAAAGACCCCATTTCTAACAGACAGCAATATCTGTCTTTAGTTGAACTTGTCAGTTTCCTAGCAGTGATGTAGAATTTGATGTGGGGTAGAGGTCAGACAACAGGATAGCATATAAAAACAACACCAAGCCCCTATTATGGCATAACAAAACTTGAAGGGATCCCCCTGAAAAGTCCCTGGAGGGGTCTCCTCCCCCAGACCCAGTCAGGGTCTGCCACCTGCGCACAGTGTAGTGTGCTCAGGGGACCCCTGGGACTAGCCCCCCCAAACCGCAGGGGTTGCAGGGGCTGTTGTTAAGCCACTGGTTGTGGCCCTTGAACTGAGAAGTCATGCATGGACTACGGTGGCTACCCTCTTAATCTGTTGAGCTTTCGTTTTATGAAGTAGAGAATGTTTCAACTATTTGCACGCCACTGTGTGATACAGGGGAAAGAACATATTTTTGATCTCCCAGAATAAGAACACTTTTTTCGTTTTTCATACATCACTGATTTAATATAAGCCCACATGATTGCTTTGTGGCAAGTAGTCCGATTTTCTGACAGTTTGTAGCTATGTGTTGTTCCAAAAAGGGGATGGGTGTTTGTGGGGTGGCATGAAGAATACATGTAAAGAAACTGGCATACATTCACCTTCTGATGTGTCAAATGCCACAACTCCAGCATCGAGTGAAATATTGGGTTCAAATTCTCTGATGTGTTCTTGTCTTTACTGTGTAGGAAGTTCAGCACATATTTATTCCCGTCTAGAACTTCCTCAATCGCAAGCCTTGTTGGTTTCCATTTAGCATTTGAGAAGTAGCATGCCAATTCAAAGAGGTCAGGAGTCCTTGCACAGCATTATGAGGCCACCAAATGTGTCTTTATTGCAGAATTTGTACATTTTGCATCTTGGTTTAGTGCCTCCCCGGAGGTAGGATTTGATGCATTAATGTTTTTCAGGCAATACTTTTAGGAAACCAATGGTAAAAGCATCGAAAAACACAGTTGAATGAAAGGCACGCTATCAGCTTGATCATTTGCTCTCTGCTTCACAGTTGCAGGTTCAGCACTTGTAGCATGCCATTTGTTGCTCTGTCAAGGAGGGGTTAAGATTGTCCATGATAATAATTTAAAACGCCCTATTGGCCACGTCCCCCTGCAGTTTCTTTAGAGACCAGGAGGAATTAATGTTTCCAGGTAGTAATGGTGTTTGCAGTCACCATCAGGAATACTTCACAATTCTCCAATTGACTTTGTAACAAGATAATTAAAACAGAGTTGTGGCCTTGATCTTTCACTGGAGCTTAGCATTAGTATCGTACCATCTAAACAGTACTTTCATATCCCGCAGCCTTAATACATTTAGAGCGAAATAGACATATTAGAGGTCCATTTGCCAACATGAAAAGTAACTTTGAGGGTCACAGCCTTAACTTGAGCATCACAGCACTGCAAATGCCTCAGATAGAAATCCCTCACTGTAAATCTGAGCTGTAATGGATTGATTCAGGGGCGTCACTTTGTTGATGAAGCTGAGGGTGAATGTCAAGTTGTTCCAGGTTTCTTAATAAGTAGCCCCATTCCAGTGATAGAATGTTTTCCAACGAACCAACGAAAGTGCTGTCTTCTTATTAGGACCTAGTGTAATCTTTTAGAGTTGTCATAGTAGCAGCCTCATATTGTCTGTATATAAGCATCCCGGTACTAAGACCATCTGAGAGTAATGGATCAGTTCAGGAATAACTAGTCTATCCACCAGGCATCTCACAGCATACTCCGCCTGTGAGATGAAACTGATGTTGAGTTCTCATTCAGCCTTAGTTCATGCTCAAAGCTCTAAAATGGCTTATCTAGATGTGTTATTTTTTTCTTTTACTGTGTCTTCTGACAACGTTTATCTACCTTTGCTTTTGCTGTTTCTCAGAGGAGTTTCTCTCTTAAGCTTGCCTCTCAGAAATATTTTACTCAGTGTCCCTAATGTGTAGTGAAAATCTTTTGACCCCTTGTTAGAATCTAGATGATTGTCTGACTTAAACCATGTGTTGATCTTCTGGATCTCTGACGTGAGATCCGTTCTTCTGCCACCTTCATCTGCTTAGGCTCACCATCATAATCTCTGGTTTCATTCTTAGGACCTGATTACGAGTTGCACAGTACTGGCGGAGTGAAAACCTGCTTGTTGAATTTATGTTACTGTGCAGTGCGAAAGCTTTCAGTAAATATAAAAAACAATATATTTAATGGATGAATGAAACTAGGCGTAACCAAAGCTGCCTTTTTGAATTGCACATTCATCATGAACTTTGCATGACCTATGTTGCTGACTTGCTGAACTGCTAACATTAACACATTCTTTAAACTTGACTGGACATAAACGTTTCTGTTCTAAACTTTGCAAGGCTTATGCATGATACAAATGTCTTACTGCCATAACAAAGAAGACTGTATTATATTATTATTTTCAGCCCTACTGACTTGCTGTGATTTGCATGAATTAGTTAACTTAGTCTATAAAATTGCATCTTTATGAATAAGCTTATAGTGTAGCATGCCTGAAAAGGATATGTCAAGAGTAAATGAACTTGAAAAACTTACATACGTTTTTTGTTTTCAATAATACCCAGGGTGTGTGAAAAGCATACATGTTTCAAGCCCATTAGAAATGAACTGTTCTTTGTTTGTTAAAAAGCTACATTGATATAATTTATTCCAATATCATGAAGAAAAAATAACATGAAATATGTTCATTGTACTGAAATTGTTTATTTGCAAATTGTTATAAAAAGTGTCCTAGAGAGAGCATGACAGACACAGACAAAGAGAGTTGGAAGAGAATGAGCAATAAATGCACAGCAGAGTAGGGGTGTACAGACAGCATGGAACATTTCAGGGAGCAGAGCAGAGAGAACTGAGCTGCAGTGGGATTATTTGTCAGAGTAGCAGAAGAGAAGACTATTGAATTTCTGTGAGGTTGAGTGAGAAGAAGATAATGTAGAGAATAACCAATAACATTCTTGGCTTTCTTTTAGCTGGCTAGACTATTTCTATCAAAACATGTTACTGTATAGACATTTTTTCACTGACTAGACTGAAGTGATTAGAATGTTAGTATAGGGATAGATTTCAGGACATGTTTTATGCAATGTTCTGTAATTATAAATTAACAAATAAAACAAGATCACAATATAATAAAACTTTCATCTATAACCTAACTTCTCATCATTTACTCTTATCACTATAAATATATGATTCATAAAGGTGTGTATTGCAGCAATTTTGACCTATATCTCATTCCCTATGTCCACTCCCCTTAACAGTCCAAGGCAGCATGAGGTATTTATGAATTTAGGGAATTGCACTATGCCAGCAAAAATCGTGCACCATTACCATACAATTATGAGTTAGACCCCGTTGAATGGGGAATATCATGTGAACTGGATTTCCTCTTCATAAAACCATACAGAATGTCCAGAGTTGTGTTTTTTTTTAATTGCTCCTTATTAGAATTTGTCATGTTGATGATATCTTAAATTAGTATTGTCAGGTGATATATGCATATCAGATTTTCACATTGTACATGCATTTGGCCTCCATGTATGTATTAATCACAAGCAAGCAACAGTTTAACAGTAACAATATAATGTTTATTTCCTAGTTTTATCTTTGTGTGCAGATTGTATAAAGTCCCATACCACCTGCTCTGTGCAAGGGTTAAATGTATGCTGCAGCCTCAGGGTGCCTGGGTGTAAGGGAAGTGGGGAGTAGGGGAGGGAATGGGAAGTTACGTTAATGCAGGAGGGAGCATTTTAAGCTCCCCTTCCATAAAAAACAATTTTACCAGGCAGAATTACTTTCCGGGAAATCTAGGTGCAGGTACATGGGCCCACTCAGTGTCAGACAGAGCAGAAAAACATGCAGTAATTCTGCTCCACCTGACTCATAATCAGGACCTTACTGGTGAACGATCAGGAGATGACATAATCAATGACACCTCATTTAAGGATCCTGTTCAGTTGCGTATT